>NC_086341.1:0-667500 GCF_032445375.1 Bacillus rossius redtenbacheri | reverse complement strand
TTTTATTTTGTTTGCATTGTAAATACGAATTATCAAAAGAAGCTAAGCGTAGATTTTTTCCTTCCTGTTTAACAATGTTATTCTAAGCTTGGTGCCGTCTTGCGGGTCGCGTGCTTACAGGAGACGCTGATAAACCCGCGTGAAGGCATAATCGCCGGCCTAGTCTCGCTGCGCGCTGCTCAATGAAGCGATCTGGCACTCTCTTTACGACGTGTTTATTTCCCGGGAGCCGAGCAGACCCATCAGCAGCGCTCCGGGCGGCGATGGACCCAACCATTCCCCTTGCCGACACTCCATCTCTCTCTCGCCTCCCGACTCTATGGTCCGCCAGGGGAGAGCGCGGAGGATGTGTTGCTGGCAGGGCGGCGCGCCGCGCCCGTTGAAGCCGCCTGACCGGGCGCGCACACACGCCATTCAAATGGGCAGCCTTCTTTTCACAGACGAGAGAGCCAAAACCTGATGTTCCCCGAAGTTCATGTTTGTTTCCGTATCTTTAGTGTAGCTATCCTAATCAAATCAACCGTCCACAATGTTATAAAGAATTTATAATGTAGCTAACCTAACCTAACTGACCATTAGTATACTTTTATCAACACCACCATATTTATTTACAATGAACAAAAAGAAAAACCCGAAGATGCACGATCGGGAGTTTGGCTCTCTCGTCTGCAAAAAGAAGACTGCCCGATTGAAATACCGCTCAAGATGTCCGAGTACAGTCTGTTGTTTACGAATAGCATCCAAGAATACTCTGTGGGCGGACGGGTGGTTCTGTCTCCGCGTTTAGTTTTTAAACTGTGTTCTTTAGGAGATTGGAAATGGCTTAAATGAGTTTTCGGGCATGAAACATCCGGTGCAGATTCTTGAAAGCACTCGATGAACTTACATTACACCTTTATCTCCATTTCCCCGCCATGGCTAGCGCTCTAGTGCACGACGAGAAGACTGCGCGCCAGCTCAGAGGCGACACCGCGCTAGAAGCACCAGCCGGTCCCGTCTTACCAATAGACACACCCCCTGACCAGGCAGGTCCCTTGGACAAACATTGCGGAACCGGAGCTCAACAACGTCAGCTGATGGGTAGAGACCCGTGAATTTCGCGGATTCATTTCGTGTTATGCTAAAATTCAAATAATTATACCTTAGTGCTGCTTCTGTCATTGGTTCTCTGTTAATCTGGAGGACTGAGGGCCAATAAGAGACCCTCACTGATAGAAATGTCGAATCACAGGCCACCCAGTCGAGACGACTCACAAGTCAACAGCAAATGAACAGTTGGCATTTGCCCGAGTGTGTAGAGGATATTGGAGTCTATCCTGGAGGTCATTGAATCCGCGAAATTCACGGGTCTCTACTGATTGGGTAGTAATTGTATAAGTAGGGGCATGCAGATTTCGCGAAAAGATTTCGAGACTAGATGAAAGTTAAATCACTGTATCATCGTCTGTGTTTCGTGATTGGGCGAGCTTCTCCCAGGTACATATCGATTGTAACAACACCAATCACAGTGATTCAGTGCGGAAGCAAACGCGTCCTGAGTGGCTCGGTCAAACAAGGCAACGACAACTCTCGCAGACGGCCGCCAATCACGAGGAAGAAACCACAGGCGCGGGTATACCTTGTTGCAGTCTAATAGGCACTCGGATCTTTTCGCGAAAAATGCCTGCCCCTATGTATAAGTGTAAATAAAAATATTTCTGTCCATAAGTAGGTACAGTCCTTTAAAACTGCTGTCGTAATTCAAGCGCTGCACTGCACCGAATGTTCCGGGCGGCCTGCGTACATGCACAGACCATCAGTTGAACAAGCAGCTCTTTGCACGGTGTCCGTTGAAGCAATGCTTGCGTGTCGGACTCCCCTGGGACTCATAGATACAGTTATTGACGTTTAGTAGATTCCACCTAGCTCACTTTCTTTGATACTACCTTAGACAATATCCATTCACTGCATCTAGGTTCACGAAACGACTCACATACGTTCACTGAATAGTCACGAGCAGTTACTATGGCCAGTTGCAACACTAGAGTTCAAGCATGATCTCGTTTTTTTTTTGACGTGACAACGTCTAGTAAATCGATGAACGCCGGCTGCACGCACGAAAAAGTGTCCCGTTACGCACATTGTCCCGTTACGCGGTGTCCCGTTACGCGCATTGTACGCTTGCGCCGCATCTATCTCTCTTCCACTCGATTGGAACAACCATCGATTTGACTTTTTCGAGGCACATTAAACTTGAAACACTCCCATTCGTTTCCTACTTTTCCTATCAACGTCCTATCCTTATCAGAATAACACAGACTGGAAGAAGTTAAATATCAAACATGTATAAAAGTTGTAGTTAAAATAATCTCTTAGTTAAAGTAATAAACATTTTTGAATTAATGAGTGCAAATAAAAGTAAATTTATCAATTAAATTGTAGATTTCATTTCACTCCTTCTTTGTATCCATACAAAATAGTGATAATTCAATAAAAATGATTCAATTTTATTCATAAAAGTATGCAATAATTTCATCAATGTATTGTTATGACGTTGTCACGTTAAACTATCGTCCGTAAACCGACTTTACAGACAACCAATTTTTTTTATATAAACTGGTCTGATCATACTTCGACCGCATTTCCCGTCGCACCATCGTGTTCTGGGCGATGAAGGAAGTCCATCGGCAACTCCGAGATGAACCGACCAATCTGGCGATTCATGAAAATAATCTCGGATATACAGGATTTTTTTTTTTTTACTGATTTTATGCCAGCTATTATTTTCATCATGTATGAATATTAGAGAATAATTTACAAAATTTCAGTTGAAAGATAATACATTTATGAAAAAATTTTGTGTTATAGGCTATGTATAGTGTTGAAACCACTAACATATTAATTGGGTATTATTTTAGGTTAATGTTTTAAGGAGGCTTTTTATTTCACCGAAATCACTTTACAATTTAGATAGATTTCAAAGAAATACTATCTACCTATTGTAATAATTACAATGGTACAACTTTCGGAAAATTTTTATATAGTTTTCCGTTTCATGGTCCATAGATCTCAAAATCTTCGGCAACACAAAAGTATATATATATATATTTTTTATTTATATATTTATATTTATATTGTTGACACGACAACAGACGAAATTTTTCTCAAATCACTTCTTAACTGATACATAAAATCTAGTAGTGGAAAATCTCGGTTGATTTCGTTAATGGGCAATATTCTACAAAAGGGGTAAAAATTAGGAAAGTTTTGTGAAAAACAGAAAAATCGCTGTAACTCCCTTGATATAGAAAAAAAATCACAACGTTTGAACGTATTATAACTCGCAGTAGTAATACCAAAATCTTTTCCTGAATAAGTTTTCGATACGACCAACCATTACTGCAAGGGGTAGAATAAACAAGGGTTGGAGGACAAAATAAAATCATAACTCTGTTCGTAGGCATAACATCGAATTGGTACAAATTATGTATTAATCTATAATTTTTATCTAAACCTTTGTCTGAAATTTTTTTTGATTAGACGAACCATTGCGGCAAGGGGTTGAAAAAATAGGGGGTGGAATTTAGAAAGTTCTTAACTCCCTCAGTATGAACACTATAAAATCTGTTAAAATTGTTTGTAAGTCTTATAATTTTTATCTAAAACTTTTGTTTAAAACAATTTTTAATAAATTGAACCATTGTTACAGGGGGTTGCAAAAACAGAGGGGTAGCATTTAAAAAAAATTTATTTATTACCACGTGCACTGTTAAATCCGCTGTGTTTTACTGTAAAACCTTAAATTATTAGGTATCTACTACTTTCGTCTAAAATCATTTTTTATACGACCAACCATTACTGCAAGGGGTAGAATAATAACATTTTCTCATATTCCATGCAGCGAAAATATTTTGTATTGATCCATTATTGAATGTCTTATTAACGAATTTCATAATAGGCCTAGTAAGGATGCAATTATTTTTGATCTTCAAACACTATGTTTCATCCCTTGAACTAATACGTGGTCGAATAAATTTTTTTGGACAAACGTTTAAGGTAATATTAAGATAGTTATTAATAAATTCCAACGAATTTTATACAAATTTTTATTTTTATTTTCAACCCCTGTTTTAACGGTATTACTTCCTTTCATCAAAAATTGTTCCAGCCAAAGATTTTAGATAAAGTTTAGGCGTTTTACAATAAATAATAATAAAAATAAAAGTATATGTTAAAAAAAAAGTATTGAGCTTTGTTTCTAAACCTGTTTGTATTATAAAAAAATATTTCAAAGGTTTTACGTAAAAATTATAAAAATTACAAACAATTTGAACGGAGTAGATAGAGTACCTACAAAAGGAGTTATGAAATTGGAGGACAAAAAAAAATCATAACTACCTTTGAAGGCACATCTAATTCGTATAATTTGTGTATTAAGCTTATATATTCTCAAAAACTTTAGCCTGAAAAAAAAAATTTTATTGGACGAACTATTGCTGCAAGGCGTTGAAAAAATTAGGGATAGAATTAAAAAAATATATATATTCTTACTTAAATAAAAAATACAAACACATACAATGGTGCAGATTTATTTAAAACATTATTTAAGGACAAAAGGCATTGCAGGTCTTCCCTGTATGTCGTGGAGACACCACAGCATTGTTTGGTTCGCTTGTGCGTCACTGTGTTCTCCAGATTATTTGTATTGTATCATCGTCTGGTTCGTCTGTTTGTTGTTGTATTGTCCAAGGTTGTTGTTCGTCTGTATTTTCTGTTCTTGTTGCAACTGTCCCGTCGTTGTTAGCCCACTTTGTTTGTCTTTGTTGTGATACCTATAGTTAGTTCAGACTCATTCCTCCTACGGAATTCACTGTGCTGTCTACCCATTTACCATTTGGTATCGGCTTATTTTTACTTATATCTCTTGTGTATGTGTATTCATCTTTCTTGTCAATTCTTGTGGTTTATCTATGACATGCGGTGAAAACCAGCAACGGCCTTCCCCGGTATTCAAACCCAGAACCCTCGGCCCTAGCTACGCTTCGATCAGCAGCTACACACTCCGGGAGGTCAGACATCAAATTGTCCGTAAAGATGGAAAGTGTGTGAAAACGCGGGTGCCTAGGGTAGACTAGGTGAGGTGAATCTTCAGTAGTTTGTCGTTGCCTTTCGCAATACAATAACGAAGAGTCACACAGCGTGCAGTGCTGGCCCCAATTTTCAGTGAAAAACAATCCCCCCCCCCTCCACCGTCCTTTGGCCGGGAGTTGCATCCAACTATTCCACTCAACCAAGTTACCGGGGAAAATGGGTGGGCATCAACCTCGCCAGACAGTGGCCCGTCCAGACGACTTTATCCTCCGCGGCCGGCCACATGTACAGCCAGAGCGCATCACAGATATTTCAACGTAGTAAAGTCTTATAAGTTTCCCAAGACACACAAACAGAAGTCATGTCTTGTACGAGGGGCCTATGTCCCTGCCAAAACACGCAGTGACATTCACCCCCTCTTCCCCTCCTTATCCCGCCCACCAGCGCCTCTTGGCCCCTGAGGACCAGTTGAAGACGAGTCTATGTGCTCGGGTGTCTCTGTGTTGGAGTTCATGCTCGAGCATGTCTCCACATCTGCATTCCAGAGTTCAGTAGTTAGCTGTGTGGAGCTGTGAGGGGCTGTGTGGGGCTGTGTAGGGCTGTGTGGGGCTGTGTGGGGCTGTGTGGAACTGTGTGGGGCTGTGTGGAGCTGTGTGGGGCTGTGTGGAGCTGTGTGGTGCTGTGTGGAGCTGTGTGGAGCTGTGTGGGGATGTGTGGGGCTGTGTGGGGCTGTGTGGGGCTGTGTGGGGATGTGTGGGGCTGTGTGGGGCTGTGTGGAACTGTGTAGGGCTGTGTGGGGCTGTGTGGAACTGTGTGGGGCTGTGTGGAGCTGTGTGGGGCTGTGTGGAGCTGTGTGGTGCTGTGTGGAGCTGTGTGGAGCTGTGTGGGGATGTGTGGGGCTGTGTGGGGCTGTGTGGGGCTCTGTGGAGCTGTGTGGAGCTGTGTGGGGCTGTGTGGGGCTGTGTGGGGCTCTGTGGAGCTGTGTGGAGTTGTGTGGGGCTCTGTGGGGCTGTGTGGAGCTGTGTAGAGCTGTGTGGTGCTGTGTGGAGCTGTGTGGAGCTGTGTGGGGCTGTGTGGAGCTGTGTGGAGCTGTGTGGAGCTGTGTGGAGCTGTGTAGAGCTGTGTGGTGCTGTGTGGAGCTGTGTGGGGCTGTGTGGAGCTGTGTGGGGCTGTGTGGAGCTGTGTGGAGCTGTGTGGAGCTGTGTGGAGCTGTGTAGAGCTGTGTGGTGCTGTGTGGAGCTGTGTGGGGCTGTGTGGAGCTGTGTGGGGCTGTGTGGGGCTGTGTGGGGCTGTGTGGAGCTGTGTGGAGCTGTGTGGGGCTGTGTAGAGCTGTGTGGTGCTGTGTGGAGCTGTGTGGGGCTGTGTGGGGCTGTGTGGAGCTGTGTGGAGCTGTGCGTGGCTGTGTGGGGCTGTGTGGGGCTGTGTGGGGCTGTGTGGGGCTGTGTGGAGCTGTGTGGGGCTGTGTGGAGCTGTGTGGAGCTGTGTGGAGCTGTGTGGAGCTGTGTGGAGCTGTGTGGAGCTGTGTGGTGCTGTGTGGAGCTGTGTGGGGCTGTGTGGAGCTGTGCGTGGCTGTGTGGGGCTGTGTGGGGCTGTGTGGGGCTGTGTGGGGCTGTGTGGGGCTGTGTGGAGCTGTGTGGAGCTGTGTGGGGATGTGTGGGGCTGTGTGGAGCTGTGTGGAGCTGTGCGTGGCTGTGTGGGGCTGTGTGGGGCTGTGTGGGGCTGTGTGGAGCTGTGTGGAGCTGTGTGGGGCTGTGTGGAGCTGTGCGTGGCTGTGTGGAGCTGTGTGGAGCTGTGTGGAGCTGTGTGGTGCTGTGTGGAGCTGTGCGTGGCTGTGTGGGGCTGTGCGTGGCTGTGTGGGGCTGTGTGGGGCTGTGTGGAGCTGTGTGGAGCTGTGCGTGGCTGTGTGGGGCTGTGTGGGGCTGTGTGGGGCTGTGTGGGGCTGTGTGGAGCTGTGTGGAGCTGTGTGGGGCTGTGTGGAGCTGTGCGTGGCTGTGTGGAGCTGTGTGGAGCTGTGTGGAGCTGTGTGGTGCTGTGTGGAGCTGTGCGTGGCTGTGTGGGGCTGTGTGGGGCTGTGTGGGGCTGTGTGGAGCTGTGTAGAGCTGTGTGGTGCTGTGTGGAGCTGTGTGGAGCTGTGTGGGGCTGTGTGGAGCTGTGCGTGGCTGTGTGGGGCTGTTTGGGGCTGTGTGGAGCTGTGTGGAGCTGTGTGGAGCTGTGCGTGGCTGTGTGGGGCTGTGTGGGGCTGTGTGGAGCTGTGTGGGGCTGTGTGGGGATGTTTGGGGCTGTGTGGAGCTGTGTGGAGCTGTGTGGAGCTGTGTGGAGCTGTGTGGGGCTGTGTGGAGCTGTGTGGGGCTGTGTGGAGCTGTGTAGAGCTGTGTGGTGCTGTGTGGAGCTGTGTGGAGCTGTGTGGGGCTGTGTGGAGCTGTGTGGGGCTGTGTGGAGCTGTGTGGAGCTGTGTGGAGCTGTGCGTGGCTGTGTGGGGCTGTGTGGGGCTGTGTGGGGCTGTGTGGAGCTGTGTGGAGCTGTGTGGAGCTGTGCGTGGCTGTGTGGGGCTGTGTGGGGCTGTGTGGGGCTGTTTGGGGCTGTGTGGAGCTGTGTGGAGCTGTGTGGAGCTGTGTGGAGCTGTGTGGAGCTGTGTGGAGCTGTTTGGGGCTGTGTTGAGCTGTGTGGAGCTGTGCGTGGCTGTGTGGAGCTTTGTGAATCTGTGTGGACTTGAAGCTCGATCTCACGCACAATGTCTCTTGTCTTTTCTTTTATTGCAGGGCTTTTATTTTTTATTCATGGTAGCTTCTTTGCACTAAATTTTTGATAAGACCAACAATTACGTTCAGTAATATAAAAACTGGCTTTGTATTTTAAAAAAAATCAAGGTTAATTACTATGTAAACTACCAAATCTGTTAGAATAGGTATTTTGTAAGCTTTATGAATATAATTTAAAACTTTTATATAAAACAAATTTGGATAAATCTTACCATAAATGTAACTTTTGAAAAAAACTGGTGCTGAAGATAAACAAATTTATAACGCCCTTATTTAGTGAAATTATTCAAATATTATCAATTAAGACTTTTTTACGAAAACAAAAATTAATATGTACTTATTATGCTTAGCCTATATACACCTTACTATGTTCTAGCTTGTAAACCTTCTAGGATTTATCTTTAACTATTGTCGAAAACAATTTTTATACAACTATTAATTACTGAAAAGGGTAAACTTAAGTGTTCGAAAAAAATAAATTATAAATCTCTTAGAAATATTAGTATGAAATTCGTTCTGAATTACTAGCTAATCATTTACTTATTATCATACCAAAATTTTATAAAAAACATTTTTGATAAGACAAAACATTCTTCCAAGAGGTGGGGAAAAAAATTTGAAGAAAAAAACAGTTCATTACATCGTTAGTAGGCACTGTACAAAACCTGTTAAATATAAATATTTTTAATACCATTAAATATTTTGTTTGTAAAGTTTTTATAAGTGAAACACTTAAGGCCAAAATGAAAAAAAGTATATTTATTAAGGACTAAAAAACCAATGACTTTAATTACCCCGTTTAGTTACATACTCGGGAAAATATCACATGCTCATTGGCTACTGACTTGTGGGACCTGTCAACTGGGATGCTTGCGATTCGATACATCTTTGAATGTTTTTCATTGGGTTATAGACCTTCAGATAAACTGTAAGCCAATAACAGAAGCAGTATGATGATACATCATGTGGTTGGATTCTAGCATAACGCGAAACGAATCCGAGACTTTTTCCTGTCTCAACTCATCATCTTCATGGAAGATAACACAAGCCGCAGAGCGACATGGTGGTGTGGAGTGTCCACTTGTGTAGGACATGGAGGTTTCCTCCTGGTGCTCCTGGAACTGTCCAGGTAGTCAGCTGGATCGATGCAGGTACCAACTGCAACTCTGTCCTGGATAGGCCCCAGGGATCGTCCAGGGATGAGGACGGCATACTTGGCGAGATGAGTCCGCGATGGTTCGACTCTGCCTTCAGCGCAGTCTTTAACCAAGGATGGAATTTGTATCAACATTAGAAAAATCCCGTTCCGTATCAGGAATCGAATGCGGAATTCTTTACTTACTAACCAGAATCTCATTATATATATATATATAAAATAAAAACAGGTTGACATTAATCAGACAAGGTTAGTTTTCTTTTTGATAATATTACTGGCTGTAACATAACTGTCTGATATTTATACATTTAGTAACTTACACCCGGGCGTCACCCGGGACTCGAACCCACGACCCTCGCACCGACTGAGTCACGGCGGTCTTGCATTGCGTCATCCAGGTAGGGCAGCAATATCTGTCAAGCCTAGGTTAATAATATTTTCATATATATAGGTGTGTGCATATATATAAAGAGGTGAATGTATGTGTGTGTAGATATAACGATAGCGATATACATAGAGACATAAAGAATTAGACAGATAGATAGCCAGATGCCTTGTACATGTGTACCTACTTCAAACAAATTACAAAAAAAAAATATATTGGGGCATTAAAACGCTTGCGGGGTATTAGCTAGTTCCTAATAATTATATGGCTCTTCGGTGATTATTAATCACCGAAAGAGCCAGCCACTCCATTATTTATGACATATTCTTGACATCTCAACAGATTGGTTGACTGCGAGTGTGTGGTGTGTGGTGTGTGGTGTGTGGTGTGGTGTGTGTGTGTGTGGTGTGCGAAGAGCCGCACCTCGCCCGGGACTCGAACCCGGACCGCCGCGCCGACGGATAGAGGGGCGGCACTTGTCCGGGTCTCGCCCGCGGCTCTGTGTAGAGATTTCAACCCCCTGTTCCCCGCGGGGCTGGTGCCGTGTTTACGGCAATAAAGCTCGTAGCGGCCTCAATCGCCGGCATTCTTACAGAGGTGTTTGTTTCCGTTGAGGGAGACACAGGCGCGCGTGTGTTGGGGCGCAGTCGCGCCAGACGCACGCCCGCGCGGGCGAAGAGGCGCACAGTTATTTTAAAACTGCGTAAACGGACTTCCAGCGCGCGGCGCGTCGAGGGGTCTGCGGGGGTCGGTCACCACGCAGTCACTCGTCCTCAGCACCGTGGACAGATCCTCATTCGCCGGCTCCAAGTCCGCGCCGTTCAGGCAGGGGATACATCTATTTAGCTTGGATACTGCATCGGTAGAGACCGGAAAAAATCCGCGGGTTCAATGACCTTCAGGATAGACTCCAATATCCTCTAGACACTCGGGCAAATGCCAACTGTTCATTGGCTGCTGACTTCTGAGACGTCTAGACTGGGTGGTCTGTGATTCGACACTTCTATGAGTGAGGGTCTCTAATTGGCCCTCAGTCCTCCATATTAACAGTAAACCAATTGCAGAAGCAGCACTAAGGCATAATTATTTGAATTTCAGCAAAACACGAAATGAATCTGCGAATTTTTCAGGTCTCTATACATTGGTCAAAATAACTACGGTATCCGGCATGCATACGACAGTTACGGGATGAGGGGATCGGGGCAGTGGTACAAGCCACAAGCAGCGTAAATGCTGACAAGCGCGCAGGAGCAGCGGGGAGAATGCAGAGCTACTGCCTTGCGAACAGCATCATGGAGCAGTCGTCGTACAGGCGGCCTCTCTGCACGTAGGCCATTGTGCGTGGCCCTTATGTACAGCTCGCACAAACTGAGCGGAGGTATATCGCCGAAGGGAGATCCCTTCTGTTCTCCGACGAGTCGTGGTTCGATATGGATCCTGATAGTCGATGTATTCTCGTCCAGAGGGAACGTACAACGCAAAACAACTAAGCGAGGATCTGGTATTAACCATCTTAAATACTTGTCTCAGCCTAAGTTTATTTTGAGTAGTGTACATTGTTGCGCCTCCCCACCTCCCTTGGAGGAAAAACAGGTTTTTTTTTTTGTTCGCCGAACGATAGTATTCATATTGAGTCAAGTTTATTAATAATTAGATAAAACAAATCACATTACAATACATGTTTGAAACTGTACATTTTATCTTGTTCTTATTTACAATCTTCCAGTTATCATCAGCACTGGCATAAAATTGTTTTTACAGTGTATGGAATTCCATCTCCAGGAATTTTCTTCCTTGTGATTGGCGGTCGTCTGCAAGAGAAGCCATTGCCTTATTTGGCCGGGCCATTCAGGACGCATTTGCTTCCGCACTGGGTGGTTGTGATTGGTGTGCTGGCAGGAGAACTGTACCTTAGATAAAATCGACCAGTCACGAAGCACAGACGATGCTACAGTGTTTCATACTAAAAATAATTTGACATATATTCGCGAAAATACACGCCGCTAGTCATAGTCGAATCCTACCTACTTCAGTTCCCGGACTAGTTATGTGTGTGTCCTCATCTTATGATCTCAAAGTTGGCTGGACTTGAAACCAAATATTAAAAAAACAACTAAATTTTACACATAGAGGTACGGAAATTTCGCGGATTTATTTGGTCGCAAGTTAGAATGCAAACCTTCATACTCTCGCACCGTGTTCATGATTGGACCACAGTTATTTGGACACGCCCCTCTACGACCGTGAGCCAACGATTCCCTGCCAGGAGAGAAGCAAACGAATCATTAATGTTTTTAACCATGGGAATGATAATTGTAAATTCAACCACGGTATTATGCTTGTTAATGTGCGTAGTTTATACAGGGAAGCTGTTCAGGGTGAAGGGGTGTAGGGGGGGGGGGATCGCCGACAACCCTCCAAAATGAGATCGAAAGTCCTAACAAAGGGCTCTAAGCTGGATTAGAGAGGGCTTGTAAAGGTGTGTCGAATTTATGTCGATACTCAAGTATTCCCTTTAACACAACTATGTGCACGTTTATTAATATGCCAAACCATGTCTAATATGTCTAACCAGTGTAGGTGTACTAGACCCAGCGCAGGTCTTGGCGAGGACTGTACCTCCCGGCAGGAGAACTCAGAGTCGCGGGCAGCGATAGAGCAGTTTAAATAACCTTTATATCTGCACCCTTGGCACGACGGGCCGAGCGAGAAGAGCGCGCGAAGAAGAGGACGAGAGGACGAGAGAAGAAGCGCGGAAGAAGGGTGGCAGTCGAAATGAAGAGGTCCTTGATTGGACGCCATTTCCCCCCGTTCGGTTTGTGCAATAGCGCGGCACAAAATTGCGGCCAATATTGCGGATTGTGGGAAATTACGTGAAGGGGGTTGGACGTGAGTCCCCCCCCCCCTTCCACCCGCGAGAAACCCCCAACAGCCTTCTTCGACACAACTTTACGCTTCTCTTTTTTAAACCAGGGCTGGTTGCTCCACGGTACAGTCTGGTTCGGGAGCCGATAGCTCCTCGCCGACTCTACCGCCGGTTCCCTCTGCCACGCACGATGTCTGCTGCTACCTCTGGCCTTGTTCCGCCACAGATACTACTTTATAATGTAATCATTGTTTTAAATGCACTTAAAAATATTGTTTTGTACAGGAAATTATCAAAATAAAAATTTTGGAAATACCTTTTATCTTTGCATTTCTTCTAAAACCATTAAACGTAAATGAAAGTCGCCATTTTGATTTCAATGTTGTTTTGATTATATATGTTTTACATAATTTAATCCTAAAAAGGTTTTCTTTGTTTTACCACAGCTCATAACTAATGGGATACCTGGTTTTGAATAGTGACCGACAGCTACAAATATTTTCTCCTGTGAAATAATAATGGTCGATTAGAATTGATAATTTTTTTTCTTTCATAATCTCTTCAAATGTAATAATACCGTCAAAAGACACACTTCTGTGGTCTTAGAAACATAACAAATACTTATAGTTAAATTATACTTAATATAAATATCAATGGTATTAAAAATAGTAATCTAATGTTAACAAGCCAGGTAGTAACAGTGTACTGCAGTGTTAGCGTGAGACGGCGTATAGTAACACCTACAAATGTTGTCAACGGATGATGTTTACTGAGGCCACAGACATTCTGGCTGCACCCGCCTGTCCTGGGGGGGGGGGGGGGGGTGCGCCAGTGTCATGGTAATGTCGCCGGCCGACTGCGTAAATCGCCGCCAATTACCGTCGCTCTTACTCCACGCCGATAACCAGACCGCAGGGTGACAATGACTCTGCCCCCCCCCCCTCAGACCCCCCTGACGCTGCGTCACAACCAGGGTGTGACACTAGTCACTGCTACCAGCCCCCAAGTCATGCACCAACCCGAATAAATTTAAGTTATGCTTTATACGCCAGCGAAAATAAGTAATTGTTTTCCGATGACCTAAGAATCACTATACCTAGAGCATCACCATAAGAGAATGTCTCAGTTTCAATGGTACACTATAAAAATTTAACTTAGACTATTCACAACAAATCATACAAAAAAATTGAAGGTTAACTAACCTAGTTTTTTTCTTTCTTACAAATGTTCGATAAGTACACATTTAGTTATACGGCACATACAACCTAAAGTCCAATTTTTCCTACACTTTGGTTAACAAGTCCGGAGTAGTTGTGTGTCTCAACTCTGGAAAATAGCTAATTAGGTAGTAGTGGAACGTAGACACGATCTTTTATAAAGGCCCAAAGGAAAAACAAATCGCATGGCGTTATGTCAGGTGAACGTATCTACAGCTATTTTATTTTAGTTTATCGAAATTATCACATTTTTGTGGACATAATATTAAAAAAAAAAGATTCGAAAGAGTGATCACACTGCTACACTTGCATATGTTTTGAGGAAAATGTTTATACTTAGTCTTACGTACATGTAGTTTTTTTTTTTTTTTTTTTTGCTAGATATCTTCAACATTCTAATCGAATTCGCTTCTAAAAATTGAAACAGGGTTGGAAAATATTTTTGGTGCGGATTAGAAACAAAAATATCCTCGAAACGAGACACTATAGAGAAAATAACTGGCCTAGTCTACGCAAAGGAAAAAATTAAGTAAACAGAAATGCATGGTAGTAAAAAAATTAGCACAGAGATAAAAAAAATTATTTTGACAAGACGAAGTCGCTTAACATTTAACACTACTATATTAGTTATTGGCATTAATATGCAGGATATAGACACTGTTACATATCAAAAACGATTTTTTTACGTATTATTTGATGGTTCTGTTTGTTGACAGAGGTTGTTATATGGAGACCTACTACCACCCTCCACCCCCAGAAGAGACTATCCAATAAGGAGCCTCCGCCAACATGAGAGTGACGTCTCTGTCTCTATTACTCTGTGATACGGCTGTCTCCCCGGAGACACCTACAGCTATAGTCCGTCCCACGCATCTGTCTCAAGTATGGCAGTCTCATGAGTAGTACTAGTGGTGCCCATTTCCTAACTGTCACAGCAAATATCGCTACTGTCACGTGGTGTTTGTTTACGAACTTTGACAACCACAACAACTGTATTCACTATTTGTACTTGTTGAGAACTGTCACATATCAGACAGTCAGTGGCGTACGTGGGTTGGGGACAAAGATACATATATACTCCCCCCCCCCCCAACCCGGAAATGAAAAAAATCTATATATTATTCTAACCAACAAGTGGAAAGAATTCGGAAGCAAACAGTGATTAAAGTGGTTATATTATATTCGCAAGTTATTCCGTGTCATTCAGACTCGTTTATTAATGACAACTAAGTTTTAAAAGTAGTTTATTTGTTTTCAGAATATAGAGATTACATAATTTACAAATATATATTCGTTGAGTGGTTTTATAGGTTATAGTTTAAAAAGATATAATATTTCAATAAACACAACCATTGTGAAATATGTTAGATTAACCAGTGTCGATCGACATAAAAGCTTTATATTTTATCCGTGTCATGACATAATCAGAAAGTATTCCAAGAAATTTTTTTGCTTTGGTTAAAAATAATTCATTGACTTCATTATGAAAATTCATTAACATCAAACGACGGCAAATTTTCTTTCACTCTGAATTAAATAAATTAAATGAATTTTAAATATTTTGTGAGAAAATATATAACTAGTTAATCTTAAAAGGAAAAAGCTAACAACCCAAAAAAGCCATATAATTTCTATCTCTTGGAAATAAAGATTAAAGGGAGGTGAAAGCGATGAAAGACAATTTTCTGTCACCAAGCTTTTTTCAGCTCGATTTTTCTTCTTCGTGAGGCAGGAAGTGAGTGTTCTCTCGACTGGAGTATCGATTCAATTAGGAAAGAGAGAGAGGTCAGTGACCGCTCTCCCCAGCCAACCACCTCTCCCGCTCACAATTAACAAATTGCAGGCGTTCCTTCCCCGCTTCCGATCTAAGGTCAGCACGTGACGTCATTTCCGTTACAGTTGCCGGCGTCTTGCCTATTACCTGCCATTCCTTTTTTACGTCCTCTTTCCTGGTTTTTTTTATTTTGCCGGAGGATTCGAAAGAAAGAAAAAACACAGGGGTTTAGCAGAACGCTGAGAAGACTTTTTAAAATGATTAAAAGGATACGGAAAGAGGGTGAATCGTTAATTGTTGTGAAATCGGCCGGCAACAAAAAACCTCCATTGTTAACGGGTGTTCGAGTGGTGGCGACCTTTTTTTTATTTTTCGCTCGGAAAACCTTGTAAGGAGTATTGGGAGGGCGAGGAGAGAGAAATTACGATTGCCGGCAATTTTATTTAGGATTGATCGTTGTATCGGGCCCCATAGCTCGTCACACATCCACCGCACAAGTGCTAAGACTCTAGTTGTAACCTCGACACCCACTTCACACGAGGCGCGACTGTCAGGAGTCATCGGCGGACTTCATTTCGGCGTCTGCGATTGGATGATACAATTTTGGAATGATTTGGATAACACTGTTTTGGCGTTGACTCGCATGTAGTCGTGCATGGCATGCCTACGAAGATAGCTAGACATTGTTACTGGCTCATTCAAACATGCGCGTCGTACTAATATGGAATCAGCTTTTTTTTTTTTTTTTTTTTCAGTAAATCGTCACCTGAAAACATTGTTCAATTTTATGAAATGGTGCAGCATTCTACACCCTCACGGATACAAACGACTTTACTAACTTGACACAATTTAACTAGCCTATTTCAATAAGCTACCCTTTTTTATTATTTATTTTCAAAGAAACACATTTTCATTGGTACGGAATATCAGAGAATTCCTCGTGGTTCTTTCATCGATGGCAGTTCAGAATAAGCACGAGCGAAACAATGTGTGGTTAATTCTTATATTGGCTTAGCCATTCGCTGGTTGGATGTGCGATGTTATTGGCAAAATTAACTCATTAAATTCTGTTCTTTAATTTATGAGCACGTGAAAGGTCACGAACTACTTTAATATTGTTTCTATGTTTGGAACACTAAAAGCACAGTTGAGGACATGATAAGTTAGCATGATTAACCTTACCTTAGAATTAGTGTGGGAAAAGCGAAAACATTATGAATTCCCAGAGGATTGTGGGGTAATGGGTGAGAAAAGGGAGGGTGTTTATATTCGGGGTTTGAGCAGATTAGGAAGGTAATCATGAAGCAGACACACGATAAACAGCGTTGAGAGAGAGAGAGAGAGAGAGAGAGAGAGAGAGAGAGACTGACATTATGGAGGTTTGGAGAGCTAAGTATTATAGATGTTAATTTATTTTTCTGTAATGGCCAGTAGTTTTGCAGAGTTTTAAGTGTTTACTTGTTGTAATGATGGGGTTTTCTATGGTCCTCATAAAGTTAGATTTCCATCGTGCAATTTAACTTTTCTGCACCTGTTTGCACTAAAATTTGCAAGTTTTTTGATGGCCATCTTAATTTCAGAAAATAATGATACTTTTGCTCTCTAAATACTTTACCATTATCACAAAATAATATATTTATATTTCAAATATTTTTTTTTTCTTGACGACTGTTTTCCAATTATTAATATTTTGATAGAAGCTGGTGATAAATTAGGTATTTTGATTTTAGTGTGATGTCATCACAGACTTTAATCGTCTTGCTTATCTTGTTCTATAAAATACACCTTTGTTTTATATATTCATGTACGGGATCCTACTGGAAGAAATACACACACCAACACACACACACACATCTACGTGTATATCTACAACTGAGCAATTTTTGTAAACATGTTTTACTGTAAAGAACGTTAATTAAAATTAAAGTCTTCACGTTGTTGTTTTGCCACCTCTCAAAGTTTTGGAGCTTAAGTTATATAATCCTTCTGTTTTGGTATTTATAAGCAGGTTAGGTCCTACATGGGCAAGCAAGATTAACCTTGAGTATTGAAACTTTGGTAAATAGAGCTGTGCTTGCAGTAAGTGTTGGGTTCAGGTGGGACCAACCTGTACTGGATGAAGTGTTTTATATAAATATTTTTTACTATTTGTTTTTCTCGATAGGTTTATTAATATTATATTACTTTGAATTCACGGGGTTCGAACCAAGGACTCCGGACTCTAATGAGTAAGTGAATTTTTATTAAAATATTTGTATAATTTTTAAATTAAATAATTTGTTTGATTTTTTTAAGTAAAATGTTAATCTGGGTGTCAGATTACTATCGAAGTCTCATATGTCGACCGTGGTCAAAGTCGAGTCCCAGTGGCTTATTATTAAACTTTTTTTTGGTGACATTTCAAACCTCCTAAATTTTTGGGGACCAAAACGGAAATTTTCCGTTGAAATAGGGAAATGTGACTTTTTAAGGATTTGTTTTTTTTTAGAAAAAACGGTAAATTTGGACACAGAACTCCAAGATGGTGGTCGGTCATTGACCTGCACCCTTCACCCCAATCACCACCCCTGTGCCAGACTCGACTATACCCTACTACTTACTTCAAGCCTCTTGCGATATATTTGGAACATAACATTTTTGCCTGCAAATTAAAAGTATCATTATCATGAAAGCTACTATCGAGTCCAACTCTTGGCTGTCTGTGCAAAGCAGTGGAGAAGAGGAGGGGGGGTGAGCACCAGACATTATGTACAGCACCGACCAAATTTCAAACGACATTTCGTGATGGATTGCGGATTAATAGTTTAAAATTATACCAAAGTAATGCCAAAACATGCACGAAACCCTGTCAATTCCTTTATCGCTAGGACAGAAGGCAGTCGACAGACTCACTGGAAAAATATAAGCTAGGGAAAATTCACAGACGAATCTTGAACTACATCGAAGGCATCAGCAGCTAAACTCCTATTCATACTGGCACCAGACTGTTAATGTTGCTGGAACAGTCAGAATTTTCTGAGGGAGGCACTTTATAGGGTGAGCCAGAATTCGAAAGACAAACTTCTTCAGTAGTTTAAACGCAAAAACATATATCCCTTTATACGATTTTTGGTCTAAAGTTTTTCACTCAGCTATCATCTATCACTGGAAACACTAGAAAATTCAGCAATGATATACTGAACTGTTGTTGGGAACACCGTATTACAACGTAGCCAGAAAACTATTGCTCGGGTACATATGTCTTTTAAACAGGCACTAATGTGCTTGCTTCCTGGGTTAGTGAGTTTTCATGTCAAACTTTGGTTCCCTGTGACAAAAGATGCGAAAGAAATCACAGTAAATTGCGACTTTCACAACTTTACGTTGAGTACGGAGTCTGATATTTAAAATTACATAGGGATTTTGGCGTGCAGGTTTTTTTCCTCAGAATTCAAATTGCTTCCGGATGTAAAAAAAATTATCATCTCTAAATTCTGAAATAAAAAAGTATTCCCAACTCGGGATTCGCAATTGAGGGCACTTCCTTCCCCGGACTCTATTTGAATAAGTAATTGGGGCGACGAGGCTATTATTTTCATCAGACCCTCGAATGCGGCCGCCACTTGAAACTAATAGATGTCGCTTCGGCGCCCTTGCAATTCATCGGAGCTTCCCTGGAATAAAAGTTCACCCCTGACAGCTCGTGGCTGGAGCTCGCTGGAAGCCCGCCGGCTCTGGAGGACCTGCGAGTCTCGCCCTTATCGATATCAATAGTTATCTGTGGTATCGATGTTACAATAATACCGAATACAAATATCGAGATACTCAATATCGAACCCTAATATCGATAGCCTCAATATCGAACATCGAAATTTTAAGGAAAAGGGTCAACAAATATACATCAAACAATATAGGCATATATATTTTTATAACACGGTTTTAACTATAACGTAATGTTACACATTTAAGTAAAATATGCAGTGGAGTGCGAATTGTTAAAAAAAAAAATATTGGGCCAAACTTCCAACATTTTCTTTCCAACTTTGTAAAATTGAGGACGCCAAGATTTTCCATACCTTTCCACAGCTAAAGATATATCGCTCACAAAAGAGAGCAACGTTTGTAAGTGTTTAAGGCCAGTGCACCTGTTCCAAATTAATACTAACAATCCTGCTTCAAACTAAAAATATGGTTTTAAATAATCTTTATGGGGAAATAAATATAAAATAAAATATAGCTACGAATGTTCAGGGCATCGTAATAATTTGGAAAATTTCAAAATAAAACTTTGAAAGTACTATTTGTAACTGGCTGGTAGAAAATTCACTCGTTCATTTAAAAAAATAACTTCATTTATGAAGGAGTTAAATTTTTCATGTGTTTGGCTGTATTGTGGCACTGTGGCAGCTAGGAAAACATTTTTTTGTAATAAAAATATCTTTCTGGTTTCCACGCGAAAACTCTCTTAGTTCCAATTCTTTCCAGGAGAAGAAGGATGAAGCAAGTTGTGATTGAAACTCGCGAAATGATTCTTGCACGATATCGGGGAATGTTTATTTATTCTGCCCGCAGTAGCCTGCACAAGAAGTCTAGCACAGTCGTGTGTTAAAACAGCTTAGGTCCTTGTACAATTCCCTAAATATTATTTTACTAAACTGCTCATTTATAAAAATAATTTTTTGACGTGACAACATCTAATAAATCGATGAACGCCGGCTACACGCACGAAAAAGTGTCCCGTTACGCACATTGTCCCGTTGCGCTGTGTCCCGTTAAGCTCATTGTACGCTTGCGCCGCATCTATCTCTCTTCCACTCGATTAGAGCAACCATCGATTTGACTTTTTTGAGGCACATTAAACTTGAAATACTCCCATTCGTTTCCTACTTTTCCTATCATCGTCCTATCCTTAACAGAATAACACAGATTGGAAGAAGTTAAATAGCAAACATGTATAAAAATTATAGTTAAAATAATCTCTTCGTTAAAGTAATAAACATATTTGAATTAATCAGTGTAAATAAAAGTAAATTTATCAATTAAATTGTAGATTTCATTTCACTCCTTCTTTGTATCCATAAAAAATAGTGATAATTCAATGAAAATGATTCAATTTTATTCATGAAAGTATGCAATAATTTCATCAATGTTTTGTTATGACGTTGTCACGTTAAACTATCGTCCGTAAACCTGCTTTACAGACAACCAATTTTTTGAATGATCAGAACACACAAAGAAACAAAGCCTGGTTCATATAAAACGGAACGTCACGGTGTTCTCTGAAAGCACCGCCGAGGCCCGGAGAAGAAGACTTCCCTGAGGCCTTGGAGACTTGATGTGACGTCGTGTTTGAGGCTGCGACGGCGCGTCACGTGTCCCGCAGGAAGGGGGGTGAAGGGGGGAGGGAATAAAATTCCCGTCGAAGGAAAACAAATCTCGGGGCGAAGTGAAAAGGGAAGGGGAAGCCGGCAAGTCGAGGAGTAAGGGCCAAGAATGTTGACTGTGCGCCTCACCAGAGGTTAGGTTGCGAGCAATCACACTCTAGGCCCCGCGCAGCAGCGACGTAATGGCTCCGAGGATGTTTACAACAAACATCTTGTCGTCTTTTCCAGAAAAGGAAGGGAGCGAAGGAGGGAGGGGGGGGGGGGGGGTTGGGTGTTGAGGCGGGTTTCCAAACACGCCAGCAGGGGAGGGAGAGAGAGGTCGCAGGCCTTAATAAGTGAGGACGGAGCCCCCTTAAGAGAGACTCCAGAGTTTGCTTTATCATCGCAAATCTGTCGTCGGAGCTCCAGCGACGCTGTAAACACGCCCGAGCTTCCGCGGGGAGGAGTTGTGGGAGGGGGGGGTAACCATCGCAAAGCACTCTGATCGACGTTATTAAACAAACCCGGAGCGCCCGGGCGTGGGCGAAGGGCTTCAAGGGGGTGGGGGGGGGGGGTTGTCTGCTCTGCCTTCCTCTTCTCACCGCGCGGATCTGCGGTTCTCTGAGGCTCCATCGCCTCGCGCGGGGACTTCTTTGTTTGTTGTGTTGTCTCTCTGTAGTCGCCTTGACGTACACTTCACTGAGCAGGCACGTGCAGGGTCAGCTTAGTGAACACCGCAGACAAGAAAGAACGAAAAATACTTATAAATACAATAAAAAAAACCATCAATAAACAAATCACTAGCAACTATAAAAATAACAGCAAAAAAAATTAGCACATACGAAAAATATGATTCACCTATTATATAAGATATTAAATATAGATTTTAACACAATTATCTAAATCAATGTAATGCTATAGTTTTAATGTTTTTAAAATATTTTATGACATATAACTTTTAAAATAAGATATAAACAATTTAAGAAAATACTAATACTGCATTTTCTTATAATAACTCATACACCTTCACACTTGTTCAAACACATATTGCTGACACCGCAGCTAAACCTGGTCACTGGAGTAAAGCAAGTGCCTGGATAATGTTTTCTTAATTTGGGGATGTGCTATGACTTTCTCCGACCCTAATTTATAGAGTTCAACCAAACCAAGCAGTTCAGTTCAATCCAAGCCAAACTTTAAACTAGTCAATATCGTATGTCCCGAAAAGACGGAAAGCTTTATTTAGGAAATTATCTAACTATTTTTAAGTTATACTCACTAAATAAATTTATCATTGATAAACTTCTACTTTTAAAATGTATTTGTAATTCGGTTTTGAAAACTGCCCAACTTACTGGTTCGTATTTTAAAAAAAAATATTTATTTGACTGTTATTTGTTTCTTCTGTCTAGTTTCTTTGTTAAACTCTCTTATCGGTAAATATTATATTTATGTTTTTAAGTTTACGCAAACTTTCTAAAAGCAATTATGAGTTTTTTCGTGTTCACTAAAGTAAAAATGAAGTAGTGTTTTTTTTTCTTTTTTTTTTTTTCAGTAGTCGGCACCATAGTTGCTGCGGTCGTTTTCGTAGAAACGTTGACCATTTAACGAAAAAAATATCACCGTAAAACAGTTAGTGTTTGCATTAAATTATGTAGATTACAGTCTATTGTGGCCGTTATCTAATAAATGAACTTGGCTTTCGGTAGGTGGACTGTACCTAAGTTTCGCCCTGCGTTGCAGCAGGCATCTTCAGGGTTGAGAAATCAAACGAGACCTAGAAGGCGGAAAGTCTCTATGTACAGAATGTCCTATAACTCAAAGTCAAGTCGAGAACTATTGATAGGTCAATCAATCAGGGTTCTGAATAAAAAAAAATGAAAATTCAAATGTGTCTTAGTTTTCAAAATATGTATAGGCATTTTTTAAAAATTTTTATACTTACCCTCCACTATATTATTAGTTACAAAATAATGTTTATCGCAATTATTAATAATCCTACTATTTGATAAAATTTCAAAATAAAATCAAATATACTATAATTAAATAAGGAAAAAAAAATATTTGCACAACAAACATTTTTATTCAGGTAACTTTGACTATTCACAATGTAAAAATATATTAACTATGTTAACTTGGTACGTTATTTGCTTAATTAGCCGTCTTTTCAAATAACTTGCTAAATTATCCAATAATTTTTTTTACAGTATTACTAGTCAAATTCACCCAATTAAAAGTTTTTTGCCGCGTAAGTCTTCCACATAATATATATTTTTTAAAGTAGGTATAGCATGTTGGATTTTATTTTTGATTGTTATAAGTAGTACGGTTATTTATGATTGTGTAGCACAATGATATGATATGATATAGACTGGGAATTTAAAAACGTTTTAAAAAAAATATGTGTAACTCAAAAACTAAGAAACCTTTTTTTTTTAAATTATGATTCCTTGATTGGGAACCGTAAATTGCTGACCAATCAACTGTCCTCGGCTTGACGTTGATTTATGGGACACTGTGTACTGCCAGGGTCTCCTGACGGCCAATCACGAGAGCCCTCTTCCTATACTTATAGGCTATACCTAGGTGTCAGCCAATCAGGAGAGGGTTTTTTTTCCCTTCTGTTTCTGGCTTTTGTAACGGTAATTCATGTTCGGCTCATCTCATTGGTTGTGATGGTCATTCTGAGTATGACCTTGTAAAATTTTGCTCCTTTCGCTTTCTGATTGTGTGTTTTTTTCCCTCCATAAGTGGTGCCCATGATTTACTCAGCTTATTACAATTTTCTTTAGTGACGTTGCTGGGTTTTGGATATGTCTATGGCTTCTCTGTCATATCCCTGTATTTTCTATGTGGCCTGTGTTTGATGGGAAACTGTTCCACCACGGGTGATCTGCGACTATCTGGTTTGTGTCGCCGTGCTGGGAGGGCGGTGTGCTAACCACGGCACCACAGAGGGAGCGAAGGGCTTCAGCCAATGGCGTCTGCGACAGCCACCAGCCGGCACGACACGTGCGATGCACGTGCAGTGTCCCCCTCCACCCCCTCCCTACACCTGAGCTACTGTGACGTCACTCGTACCTGACCGTCTGCCCGGGCACACACAGTGCGCAGAGCTTCAGCATTTCAAAACTACTCGAGATATCCGAGTGGGGCCTGTATGCGAAAAGCATTAGGCTGGGTTCACAATTAAAAAAATTAAACGAGTGCATAGCAAGACATGCACACGACCTGTGCACACGACCTGTGCGAACTGCGAAATCGGTTCACAATTGAATTCTTACTGTTGATTTCAGCCAATGAAATTTCGCGAACTATGCGACATCTGTTAGCAGTGTTAGTAAATAAACATATTAACTTTCAAAATAACGATAATACTATTATTAACTCGAAATTTTCTTACCACAATATGGTTAATAAATATAAAAATATTTCTAGTCCCGCCAAAAAAGCACCCTGCTCTTCTCCCATTGGCTGTTGTACCATGCGTACGCGACCGAAATAAAATATATTCATTTCACTCCTATGCGCACGACCTCGCTCCCATGCACACGACCAACTTTCTGCTTTTGTGAATTGTTAGGTTAGGAAACATGGCGTTCATATCCTATGCACACGACATACTGTTACTGTTACTGTTATTTTTTCAATTGTGAACCCAGCTTTAAAGTATTCGTTGAGGACCGAAAAGTAACTTTTTTATTTCAGGTTAAGTTTTTAAACTGCATTTTTAGAAGAGTTATAAATGGCTGAAAGGTGTGTTTTCCAGAGTAATGCTTAGGCATAAAACAACCGGTGCACTTAAGGGACGTGCATTTAACCTTTACCTTCATTTCTGTGCTTTATGATGTTACGGTCACAGCTCGAATTTCACAATTATTGTCCTATGGACGACCCGAAGACTGCGCGTCAGTTAACAGCCTTGCGCTTAGAGGCGACACCGCGTAGGAAGCACCAGCGAGAGTCGCACTTATCATCCCGCCTCACTACCACAGACACGCCCAGTGAACCCCGTAGAGTGCATTCCAGATACGATCTGCGTCATGTGACCTGTCACAAATATGACAGTAGCACCCATTGTGTATACGTACACTTCTGTCACTGTTGTTCGGTCAACAACCATTGTTTGTAAACAACTTCATGTGGTTGTCATTGTTCGTGAACCTGAACGTGTTGGGAAATGCATACCACAGCGTCTACTGCTGAGAAGTGCCAAACTTGAGACAAGTTAGCCTAAATGACGGACTATAGACTGAAAATTGCTACATCTTTTTTTTTTGTCGGTCAAGAACGAGTAAATTACAAATGGCAAAAACAAAAAAAAACGTAAATTTGGCTGTGTTAACATTGAAATTTATGCTTTTGTTTGACATGATTACCTGTCAGTTAAGATTAGCATGAATGTACTACTGGTAGATATTTCCAGATGTTACTTCCATAATTGCGCTTTAAAACAAACACACTGCGAAAAATTACTGGTTTACGTAACCACTGTTGGTTTAAAACGAGCCAAACAAACCTCAGACGGTAGTTTTAACTGAATATTTTTTTTGAACTCAGATTTCATTGCACAAACAAAAATATTTAACAATACCAACTCTGTGGTTAGTGGGCAAAACCAATATTTTTTTTGTTGCTTATTTAGATTTATTTAGAATTATTTAGGTACCCACCTTAACAACACATTTTTTTTTGGCAATTACTATACAGTTGTTTGCTTTACTCACTTAATCGTTTCACTCTTGTGGAAATTTCACAATAAAAATATTCTGTAATGACACAAATAATTTTGATATAATCCTTAAAGTTGTTTGTCAACGATAGAAAAAATTTAAGTCGCAGCAAAAAGCTTTTGTGGGTTACTTGTTATTTTTGCCTAAAACAAACTCCACAGTGAATTATTTTCAGAATATAAAAGGAAACAAGATTTATTTATAAACATATGTTGTATTGTTTGCCTCTAAATTATACGTAAACCTAGTTCATACATAATTTGTGAAGCGATAAACTTGTGTTCTACTTCCTGACTACCCAAGTCTTGCATCTTCTTAAATCTTAACAATCTGGAGAAATGCACATTATAATAGATGAATTATAAATATAATGTCCTTTAAGACTGCTTTATGAATTTTTTGTTTTATAACAACACAACACGTCTTGGTTATATGACTAACGACTGTTCTACATATCTGACAATAAGACGGCTTCCACACAAAGACAGGTCTCGAGTTTAAGAGATAAACCTAAAAACATTTATCATCATTTGGCACCAAACACATTTTAGTTACAAACTATAGGTCTATTTGTAAATATATATATATATATATATATATATATATATATTACCCGACTCTAGTTTAACAAGGAGTGTAAGTAACACGTAAATAAATTTTAATACTTTTCTGATTTTTTTTCGATGTTTTCTGATGTTGGAGAGCAAATAATTTAATTGCAGAGTAATATTATATAGGCCTATTTGTAGGTAAAGGACCGGAAATTGCGCGAATTCTTTTGGCATCGGACGAAATTTCATGGACTTTAAGTTTGCTCTATCAAAGTTTGCTTTTTTATTGCCTAATTTCTTAGTTAGAACCTTTTGGTTCTTGCTAGTTGGCACTACCTGATTCGCTTACTTCTCACCTAACTGGGCGTAGTTGGCTCACAGTGGTAGAGGGGCTTACATACACAACCAGAGTATGAAGATTTGCATTCTAGCTTGCGAGCAAACGAATCCGCGAAATTTCCGTTCTCTGTTTACAGGGAAGGGATTTGCTCCGGTTCACACCATCACACGGACGAATAATGATTTTTTAACATATCAAGTTTTGTTTCACGAATCACTATGAAAACTTATATCTAAGTTCCAACATATTGTTTTGTATCTGGCCTTTAGATTAAAATTTATTTAACGATATTGTGCAGCTATGATGACAAACATAATTACAGAAAGTCTATAATGCACGTATGCACCAAGTGCCAGCGAAACATGGTTAAATTGTTACATCTGTAACGGGTTGCTCAGAGTAAGCAAAGATTGCGATCAATCGGGCCGTTTTACTGCGGTTTCAGTTACAAATTTTGATAAATCAAAAGTAGAGACCGGAAAAATTCGCGGATTCCTTTCGAGACAGGCTGGAATCCAAACTCGTTTAGCTTAATGCTGCGTCAGTGATTGGACCGCAATTTACCCGGAGGACTCTGAGCCAATGGCAAACACTCAACAAAAGAAGTATCGAATCATAAGAATCGCAGTAAACAGGTGTCCCGAGTCGGTAGCCAATGACCAGCTGATAGTTGTCCTAGTACATAGAGAATCGTGGAGTCTATCCTAGTGGTCATTGAAACCGCGAATTTTTCCAGTCCCTAATCATAAGGAAACACATTTTCAAAACAAAACTCAGCGAATTCGTTACAGTATTTTACAAGTTTACCTATACCTGAACTAAATTCTACACATCGACAACAGATGTAATGGGCTGCAATACATGGCTTGTCTCTGGGTGATGCCCGCTGCTGCTGTGACGGTGCAGTCTGTGACGGTGCTGTCGAGCATCAGACAGCCGTCAGTGACAGGCGACAACAGCCCCGCGCTGAAGCAGGTCTCTTCCCTCGCCGGGCCTCCAGTAGCCTGGACGCAGCGCCGAGTCTTCCCTCGCCGCGACTCCAGTAGCTGCCGGGCGGGGAGTTCTGCACTGCTGCTATCTGCGCCGCGCCGCGCTACAAGTGTTTAATGGGGCAGGCTCTCCCGGGATCTGCAGAGGCACCGGGGGATGCTGTGTTGCTGGACCTCTTCTAACCTCGAGTACCACTCGGGGGGTATTCCTGGCGGGCCGCGAAGTGGGGCCTCCGAGGTATGTGCTGACCCGGACGAACCTGTGCTTGTGTTTGCTCTTCGTCCTGAATGGCGTGTACTCAGGTGATTCGAGTGAAACTTCTTTACACCGGGCAAGGTGGTTATCATGGCGCGAGGCAAGTGTAACGATAAGTAGTGGACCGCTCGATGGTATGTTTACACTGACACAAGCATAGGTTCTTGCGCACTCGTCTACGTCTGCGCTCGCATAGACGGAAAATGGTATACTTTCTCACTTAAATTTTTATTTGTCCTAACCTAACTTAATTTAAGAGTATTTGGGAGGGGTCTAGATAGTGAAGGCAGTGAAGGTAGTGAAGTGCGTCTCAGGCCGAAGCCTATACGCCTAATCAGGGGGCTGACACTAGATAGGGCCTAATATGCACTTATTTTACACTAACGATTCGTCTGTACCAACATAATAATGTCATTTATATTCATTGCTAAATTATAAATAATTATTTAAAATTGTGATTCGTGAACAAACTGAAGTTTTATCTAATTAATATAATTATTTAGACTCGTCTAAAATTTCAGTGTTGAGGAAACCAATTTACAATTTTTTTTAAAATAATGATGCGAATAATCAAAGGAATAATGTGTAGCACCTCAAATATAAAGATACCGGGAGACCTCAGTAAACTTTTGTGTTTAAATACCAACATTTAAGTTATATTTTGTGCGTCCATGTGTTTATTAAATGTAACGTTTGATTCTTTGAATTGTATATTCCTAACTGGTCGTGAGGTTACGCCCTAGCCTGTCTCCCCTAGGCGGTCGTCAGACAAGTGTCCTAGTTCCTACTTCATGTGAATGCTGCGTCAAACAACATTCCTTTCCCAATGTTGGTCTGTATGTTTTCTTATGTCATTGCATCATGTATTTCATTTTCTCCTTTTCTGTTTCTTCGTAGCCAATTTCGCAGGAAGAGACTTTTACGTCTGGATTTGCGACTCTTGTGTAACCAGGTTTGTGTGCATTATTATTATCATTATTGCATATATTTGGCCTCGTTGCCTCTGTGCTCACTTACTCAATGAATAAACAGAATTTTTGAAAACCAAAACTAATACCAAAACCAAACATTACGCTACCAAAATTACGTCTAAATAAAAATTTCAAAATGTAAATCTTAAATTATATTACACTGTAATTATTTTTGTAAATGGAACAGGAATAATCGTGTACAATTACTTACATTTGTAAATTTGTTCATTTACATGATAACAACTGTATCACTACAAAATAGTGTACGCTGTAATACTGGGTTCGGATTCTTACCCCGGCACTTAACTTTTCCAATGTTTAAAACAATTTTGTTTTAATGAAACGTCAATTAAAATATACAATTTTGCTTCAATATTCGTGACAAATACTCAGTAATATCTCGGAAAACGTATTTCATATATGTAAAAATAACCATGCCATGTGTTGTACAAATTTATATCTTTCTTGTAGCATTACAAACTATTTCTTGGCAACTGGTTTCCAAATAAATCTTTTATAAAGGTACAGAATTTTTTTTCTTTGTATAATGAGCCAATATTTTGATCAGACGGTAATTAGCTAATTAGTGCTTTCGGTTTAATCTGGTTCTCGCATTATGAAGTTTGTATGCTCTCACGATCCTCTCAGCATTTAATACGTTGGCAAAAATTCTGTATTCTTAAAAGCAATACACGAATTACGAAATAAGCATAACTCTCTTAACCCAAACTTTAATCTCAAAAGAATAATGTGTGGTGGATGGATTCCGAATCACTGCGCAGTTGTCCGAGCGGGCAAGCAACTGCCACCTCGGAGGATTGCTGAAGAAGCCTCCAGTTGTACAACGCGTTCCTCTTGAAGGTCAGCGTGTGATGTGTTAGTGGCGGGTCACCAGCCAGTCGCTATGTAATAGTCACATATTTTCCGTATGCCGGTAGCTGAACCATCACACTTTTAACTGCATGTTTTAATGGAAATTTGATATAAGTTCATGTACTTTTAGTGGTTCTATAAATAGAGACCGGAAAAATTCGCGGATTCATTTCGCGATATGCTAAAATACAAATGCATATACCTTAAAGCTGCTTTTGTTATTGGTTCACTGTTCATCTGGACGACTCTGGGCCAATGGGAAATGCTCAACCAAAGAAGTATCGTATCACAAGCAAACTGGTTGAGACGACTCACAAGTCAGCAGCCAACGAACAGGCGTTATTTTCCCGAGTATGCTGAGGACTGTGTAGTCCATCCTGAAGGTCATCGAAATCGCGAAATTTTTCCAGTCCCTATCTATAAATGATTAAGTTTAGTACAATTTGTATCACAATAATTTAATCACAATGTAAATAATGAACCCGAAAATATAAGTCCGGAATAATTATTTGTTTGCTCGCACTTGTAACAAAAAAAGCGCTGCACAGTAAACAAGCGGGCAGTAATCGGTGGTCTGAGAGGGAGGGTAGTGGCTAGCTGGGTGGCCCGCACGAGACGGCAGGAGCCACTCCAGCCGCCTCCAGGCAGACAGTCTCCCCCTCCCCTCACAGCACTCCTGGAGCTGCTCTCGACTGCAATCAGCTTGGAAAACAACCCCCCACCCCCTGGGCAGAGCAGGAGTGGAGCGACACACTGCCAGCGCTGTTGCGGTGTCGGTCTGGTTCCGGCAGTCCTCATCGATATCAATATCAATCTTTGGTATCGATAACACAGTAATATCGAATACAAATATCGGTATTTTAAGGAAAGGGGTCAACAATATATTTTATACCCCTTCAGAGTATTCTCTAGCTCTATTAAATGCTTCAGAGATTAAATTGAGCTTGTTTTAGGAACTAGGTCTAACAATCTACATAGCTGTAGTTGACGATGTAGAAATATGTTCATCGGGAATAACAAAGTCAAAACTGCACTAGTAAATGTTCCACAAGTTAAAGGATGATTTTTTTTTTTTTGCAAATATGAGGCTAAATTAATTGTGTTCCCACTATACTTCACACCCCTCAATCAATGTTTGCAAGTAGCTATTTTCTTATGTTTTTTCATAAAAAAGTTCCAAAGCTTACTTATTGTTGGCGTCATTTCTTTCTTTGTCGTTGACTAATGAAGCGTTTCACGGCACTAAATGTGAATAGTCGACATAACGAAATTCATAATAATACAATTAACCCAAAGTATTTGTAGACCAGTAAACAATTGAACAAAACGCATTACACATGACCTTCTTTAAGAACTAGTTTGTTATTGTCAGTTCCAAGGAAGTTGGAGGTTCAGTAGTATCTATACCACTATTCAACCACAAGTAATAGGAACAATAAGAAAATAACGGACTTAACAATAAGTGCGACATCGAAACCCGATATTTGTATGTTCCTCCCGATATCACGATAATATAGTACCCAGTGTACCGACATAAAGTAACAAATATCGAAACAAAAATATCGATGATTATTGATATCGATGATATGGGAACATCCTTACTTACTGCTCGAAGTGCAAGGTCCGGGCATTGTGCGACTCAGTTGAGATGGACACTACTTACCTCTTACTGGCCGATAGCATTAGCCTTAGTAGCCTTAGTTACCCGTGCTTATGTGATGGTGAAAGTAAGTCCGACCTGTGGCTGAGTGATGTTGCAAGTAGTCTGATCTGTGATGTCAATAAAAAAGGGAAATAGTGTAGTTGGTAGGCTCTGGTATTTAAATTTACCAGCTAAACAAACATTTATTTTATAAACAGTGCTTACAAAGGAAGTCCTCGTTTTGGAAAGTCAGAGAAAAGTAATGGAAATTCCTCAGTGGTAGGAATTTGAAGGAAATATTTCATGCTCCAGTAGGTATACCATCATCTTGACTTCTATGAACATTTGCATGACTATATCCGAAATTATATGAAGTTTAACACATAATTGTTGTGAAAATTTGAGACGAATAGTATTACTGAAAGAGAGCTAACGTGAAGAATAATAACGACAAGAGTTAAGGGTTTGTCTCACCCGCCGTGCTGATTGTTTAGTTTCTGGTCGTCAGTGTTGTTTATCGGCAGCTCGCGCGCTGGCTCTTGTACATGGTTTACCAGATGCCAGCCGAGCGGAGAGAAGAAGCTGCGCAAGTGGTCGTAGCGGACATGAGACCTGATTGGCGAAGCAGCGCGGGCCAATGTCCCCCCCCTCCCCTAGAGGGAGCAGTGTGGTGGGGGCGCCGGGACCAAGTGGAGGTAAGTAATAGAACAAAGTGGCTCCTCTCTCACCCCCTCCCCCCCCCCTGGCCGGCCTCGTCTGGGCTGAAGTGGCGCTGGCCCGGCCGGGCGCCACTCTGAGCACCACTCAGGCGCGTGACGTCACGCCGACAGCACCCCCCCCCCCCCCTGGTGCAACCCTGCCGCACTCTGGAATATGTTTGACTATAGAGTTGGACCGAACATGGCTTCCAATTCTCTCCATCAAATAAATTTGTACAGATCAACTCAAATATATTTTTTAATCAATCACAATATAAAAAAAAAATTTGGTGTGAACTATCTCAAAATTTTCAATTTAAATCTTAATTTTGAAATTAAATAACTCATCATAGTGATGGATAGATTTTTTTTAAACATTTTATGTTATCTGCTTACTTTTAATTTTTTTTAACATGTTTAAATTCAACTCATAATAATATTCATTACATAATAAAATTAATATTCAGTATTTTTCTAAGTTATCCTTACTAATATTATAAATGCGAAAGTAACTCTGTCTGTCTGTCTGTCTGTTTGTTACCTTTTCCCGGCTGAACGGCTGAACGGATCGTAATGAAATTTGGCAAGGAGCTAGATTAGATCCTGGGGATGGACATAGGCTATCTTTTGTCTAAAAAAAATTAATTTTAAACGCGTTAAAAAAATATATCTTAATTTTATGTAACGTGTGTCATAGATATACAAACTGTTAAGTGTCATTCCTCTATGTCTGCCGAGCAATAGCTTTCAAGCCATTACGTTACGTTTTGCTATTGTAAGGAATTAAGTAGAGAGTAAGAAAAAAATAAATATCTTGACAGTTTGTAGTGTCGCCATATTTGTTTCAATTTTCAATACCGTTTTTGTATATTACAATTTAAATTATTTTTTTTTACAGTACCTAGGTACTTATAACTTATTTGCAAGGAGTTTGGTTTAGTGTTTATAATTAATCTGCTGAGCGTCAAGAGTCTTAGGGCTACTGAGACCGAAGACCAGAAATATTTATCAATTATGTAATATATTGTTGAAAAATTTGAATTTTACTATTTCAGGTAGGTCGATTTTTTTTTATTAATTAGAATAGTTACGTGTAATTGCCATCTTCCTTTATTTCATATTAAACATTATGTTTGGTTGAGTGTGAGATAATTTTATTCATGTATGTTTTAATTTCATTTATTTTCTTATATAAGTATATATATTCTTACCTACCTACTTATATTAAATTTCAGGTGGATGTTAACATTGTCATTCCATTTGAATAAATTTTTTTGACAAATTAGTTGTTATTTATACTTTTTGTTTTTCATTTTGGACTATGTTTTTTTTTACTTAATTCAAAGATTTGTGGTGTGTATATCTCTATTAATTTCTATACTCCTTTGGATAAGCGGAATATGGCCACCACAGTTTTACATATCAACAAATCCTACAAATGTTTTAAACATTATGACAAATAAAAAATAGTTTCACAAACATCCGTAGTTTTTTTTTGGTGTGTATAGTTTGAAGTTTAATATTATGTATGTACGTAAATTCTTAAACATAGAGTCATTTATTAATTTATTTAGAAAATGATTCATAGGTAGGTAATAAGTTTTCCTTTATATCTCTTTCGATTTGGAGTGTTTCCGAGCCATTCGGGGTCCTCAACATCACCCCTCCCCCCCCCCCCCCAGGTGGTTAAAGCCCCAAAATTTCGAAAGTTTAAAATTTTTAAAAACTCTTTCTATTTCGATTTTAAGCGTTTTCGAGCCATTCTGGGTCCTAGAACCCCACGCCCCCCTCTGGGAAAAAGCCCCAAAATTTCGATAATTTTAGGAATTTCAAATATCTATTCTTTCGAGATGGAGTGTTCCGAAACATTCGAGGTCCTGAACCTCCCCCCCCCCTCCCTTTTCTCAAAAGTGAAAGCCACAAAATTTCGAAAAATTGGAGTAAATTGTATTAAAATTAAGTCATTACGAACTAAAGTGTCCGGGGGATGGCGGAACGTTTACCCAAAGACGTGTTCTCCAACCAATTTGTGGTAAGGGGATTGGGGGAATGCAAAACCCCAAAAATTCGAAAAATTTCTTAAATTTAAGAATACTTTTTTTTACTATTTGGAGTGTTTCTGAGCCATTCGGGGTCCTCAAACTACCCTCCCCCCACAAGGAGTCAAAGACCCAATAATTAAAAAAATTCCCAAAATTTCCAAAAACCTATTCTTTTTCGATTTGGAGTGTTTGCGAGCCATTCGGGGTCCTCAACATCACCCCCCCCCCACCGCGCCTCAGGGGTCAAAACCCCAAAATTTAAAAAATTTCAAATTTCATTCTTTCGATTTTTATTGTTTCCCAGTCATTCAGGGTCCTCAAAATCACTCCTCCCCCTCTGGGGACAAAGCCCCAAAACTTCGACAATTTCAGGAATTTCAAATATCATTTCTTTCGAGATGGAGTGTTCCAAACCATTCGAGGTCCTGAACATCCAATTTTTCGCAAAAGTGAAAGCCCCAAAATTTCGAAATATAAGAATATATATAATTGGATTTTGGTATGTATGACGTTGATAAACTCTTACACCGTTTGACCGATCGCCATGAAAGTTGGCACATCGAAGTGTTTTTATCATGAAGAAGGTTTTTATGCTATCCATTTTTTTTGTAACTCGCCGCTAGATGGCGCTGTAGCGCATCAACTTCTAAACCTTTCAACCGATCGCCTTAGGTAAACAGAAAATCATAGGTCACAGATACACAAACAGTAATTATGTGTCATTTCTTAATGTCCAACACACTGGACATATCGCTATCCATTTTGCTATAACTCGCGAACAATATATCACCCGGTGTTCAGCCCGGGCAAAGCCGGGTACTGCAGCTAGTAGAAACATAATTTCCTTTTCACACATAAAATTATACCGCATACAACATTCATATTCAATTATTTTATAATTTCATTAACCACCCGTGTATTCTGCGCCATTTTAAATAATTAATTTGACGAATATGGGTGTAATTTATAATTTGGCTAGGGACACTTTCGATTGGCCGATCGCATCCAACATCCAATATAATTTAGTACCCGTCCTATATGCAAAATATTTTATGTAATTTCAAGTCATTCAACTTCTCAAACATACATACATGATTGCGGAAGTGAGCTTTTCGGTGACGTCATAACCCTCCAACTTTATGTGACACAACATATTGGAAGGTGTTGGAAGCAAAAATTTGATAGTGTGACAGGGCCTTAACCAATCACATGCGACACAAATCTGTAACGTCAGCCCGACATTATTCGCGGACGCGACAAACGTCTCAGTTGAATATGTATATATATATATATATATATATATATATGAAACTAGGCTGAAAAAACATCTTTGTAACACCTACTTATCATGGTCACTTCGCGCATTACCTACTACTTGAATCTGTGTGTGAATGTGTGAGTGATACTACTTATTATTATCTTGTTTTGTCAACGCTGGATTTTTAAAGTGTTGATTACTTTCCAGCACTGTTTGATTTTTAGTTACCTGTAAATTAGCTTTTCGGTTAAATTTTGTAATGGTTACCTCTTATTTTTGAACATTAAGTTAAAGCTTTATTTTGCTTTCTATGTTATTGCTTAGTTTATCATCTATATTGTTTATGGTATGCGTATTTTTGTAAAAATTTCAATGTTTGATGTAATAGCATAATTGTGGTTAAGCCTAAGTGTAAGTTAATACTCTCGATCTGTTAATTTTCCGTGCTTCTTTCACTGCATTTCTGGTGCATAATAAAATTTCACCCTCAGCTCACGTAAAGAAATACCTATAACCTCGAAAACGCAGGCGATCATAATTCCGATCTAGAGGGAAATGTCACGGGTTCAGGCGTTTACATGTGATGCGTTCAATGATCCTGTTACCAGGCTAACCCTGAAAGGTCAATAGTACTATCTTCTCAAACAGAATTATAGTTAGGTTTTAAAAAGTGGAAATATAACTACTGTTTTTTCCCTAAAAATAATACTTTTCGTATATTTATCACGCTCTACGTAATTTTAAAGGATTCTACATTAAATTTCGTGTTGAGCTACGTATTATAATTTTTTTTTTTGCAACATGAGAACACATAACTTTCCTCGTTACCGAGAATAGATGTTTACGTATCACTGGCTAGTACTGGAAGAATAGATCACATCCCACTCTCCCTTTTTTATGCGTCACAGACGGAAATAAATCACTTAGTAGTAATGTCTGTAGTGTTTGGAAGAGCCGCAATGCACTGCAACTGTCGAACGACGCACTACGCCTTTGCTCGAACCCCGGACCCTCCGCCCACACACGTGTCTCACCCCCCCCCCCCCCCCACTTCCCCCCTCCCACTTGCCCCCCTCGCTCGCGAGCCAGGCGCGTTTTAAGAGCTCATTAATGTGTTAATGTGTTTATCAACACGGCAGTGAGTCTCGGCAGACCGTAGCTCTGCCCACGCCCGGCGACGGCCGCATATTTGCCTGGCCGTCCCCAGTTGGCACCCCTGCCGGCCTATAGTCATACCCGAGGTTGGAGGTGACGCTTCCTGTAAGCCGAGGCGGTGGCGGCATCGGGGCGTCACGAAATATTATTTAAATAAAACAACTATAAAAAAAACTTTTTGACGTGACGTTTAATAAATCGATAAACGCCGGCTGCACGCAAGAAAAAGTGTCCAGTTACGCACATTGTCACGTTGCGCTGTGTCCCGTTACGCTCATTGTACGCTTGCGCCGCATCTATCTCCTTTCCACTCGATTGGAACAACCATCGATTTGACTTTTTCGAGGCACATTAAACTTGAAACACTACCATTCCTTTCCTACTTTTCCTATCATCGTCCTATCCTTAACAGAATAACACAGATTGGAAGAAGTTAAATAGCAAACATGTATAAAAGTTATCGTTAAAATAATCTCTTCGTTAAAGTAATAAACATATATTTGAATTAATGAGTGCAAATAAAAGTAAATTTATCAATTAAATTGTAGATTTCATTTCACTTATTCTTTGAATCCATACAAAATAGTGATAATTCAATGAAAATGATTAAATTTTATTCATAAAAGTATGCAATCATTTCATCAATGTTTTGTTATGATGTCTCGTTAAACTATCGTCCGTAAACCGACTTTACAGACAACCTTATTATTTTTTTTAAACGGACTAAACAGTTTTAATAATTTTCTTAACTCCATAGGTACAGATTCCTTAACCATTCATGAATCATATTGTGGCTATAATTTTACTTGACGGAAACACAGATCACAGCTGGCAGCTGCGATGCCTGATGTCCCGTCAGTGACCTGACAGAGCTACGACACGTCTGTGAAGTTGTGGCGGTCACGCACCCATTAGTTTGTTTTGCAGGTTGGGAAGAGTGACAGACGTTGCCGACAGTCGTTTGTTCACGCCCCCCCCCCCCTCTTCACAAAGGAATGTGCTCTATCACCATCTCTTCACCCATAATCGTGTTTTATGACCCATGCGTCAATGAGCGAGGCTCATGTTTACCTGCTATGTGGGGTTTCGATTTTTTGTTGTTAATTTCAAATTTTTATGGAGGAAATTATTTTTTTAATAACACCTTAGAAGATATTTTGTAAATAGTATCCATCTGTGGAAATAAAATGAAAATTAACTTTCAGTGAGATACCACGATGCAATTAGTCCGATAAATATATATAGGCCTACATATTTTTTTTTTCAAATATTTTCTCTTAAGAATAATGGAATGGTGGTTCATTACTAGGGGCAGGCATTTTTCGCGAAAAAATCTGAACTCCTATTAGACTGCAACAAGATATACCCGCAGCAGCGGTTTATTCCTTGTGATTGGCGGCCGTATGCGAGGAAAGTCGTTGGCTTATTTCAACGAAACACTCAGCACGCGTTTGCTTCCGCACTGAATTACTGTGATTGGTGTTGTAACACTGAACATGTACCTGATAGAAACTCACCCAATCACGAAACACTGACGCTGCTACAGTGTTTTAAATTTTAGCTAGTCTTGAAATCTTTTCGCGAAATTTGCATGCCCCTATTCATTACCTGACCCAGCATGGCTTAGGTGCGCCAAGACCTCAGAGGTTGGCATGCGTTCGTGTGGTTAGTGATGTCCCAACATCAACACGGGTTGATTCATTAGAAACAGTGCCTATGCCAGTTTCAGATGTTTGTTTTCAATCTGTTATTTTTTCCATTGTAAATGATATCTGTTGTTTCATAATTCCTGCGTATTTTGCACGTAGTTCAGTTAAGTCAGTTTCATTTGTTTCGTTAAGTACAATACCATGACGTGACATTTCTGTGGTGGGCCTAGTGGGCGAGTGGTTGCCTAGTCATGAATCTGTGTGAGACAAATATTAATCTGAAGGGATTTATTAGTTAGATTTTGCAATATTAGACTCCCATTTATTTAACATTTACTGAGCGCTTAGGTTTGTTTTCCAGCTAACTTTACATCTTTTATGTTAAATACTATTTATTTTGCATAGTAAATGCAATTGTAGTTATTTAAAAATGGTATTATTATATTTATTTAAAAATGTAAGAGTACTCATAGTACCTACATCTTCAAACCTGACAAACCAGTAAGAAATAAAATACCAGCACCTAACTTGATCATGACTCCGTCAGCACAGAGGGCTATGAGGTTTGGACACCCCGGGAGTATGGGAGGAGGCATTGTAGCGACGGAGCCACACGGCAGGTCGCGGTGAAGAGTTCCATCTGGCGGAGACGCCGCCAAACACCCAGACTCCAGTTACCGTAAACAAACAGCTGTAACCAGCGCCTTAAACCCTCCTCGCGACCAGCTCTCAGCTCCCAGGGCTATTGCCTTACAGCCTCGCCGCTGTGGAGGGCCCTTGTCTGGACCACACACTCGGCGTGTCTCCGGCCTGGGGGACGCGGGTTCGAGTCCAGCACACAGCTGTGACCTGCCCTTAAACCCTCCTCGCGACCAGCTCTCAGCTCCCAGGGCTATTGCCTTACAGCCTCGCCGCTGTGGAGGGCCCTTGTCTGGACCACACACTCGGCGTGTCTCCGGCCTGGGGGACGCGGGTTCGAGTCCAGCACACAGCTGTGACCTGCCCTTAAACCCTCCTCGCGACCAGCTCTCAGCTCCCAGGGCTATTGCCTTACAGCCTCGCCGCTGTGGAGGGCCCTTGTCTGGACCACACACTCGGCGTGTCTCCGGCCTGGGGGGCGCGGGTTCCAGTCCAGCACACAGCTGTGACCTGCCCTTAAACCCTCCTCGCGACCAGCTGTCAGCTCCCAGGGCTATTGCCTTACAGCCTCGCCGCTGTGGAGGGCCCTTGTCTGGACCACACACTCGGCGTGTCTCCGGCCTGGGGGACGCGGGTTCGAGTCCAGCACACAGCTGTGACCTGCCCTTAAACCCTCCTCGCGACCAGCTGTCAGCTCCCAGGGCTATTGCCTTACAGCCTCGCCGCTGTGGAGGGCCCTTGTCTGGACCACACACTCGGCGTGTCTCCGGCCTGGGGGGCGCGGGTTCCAGTCCAGCACACAGCTGTGACCTGCCCTTAAACCCTCCTCGCGACCAGCTGTCAGCTCCCAGGGCTATTGCCTTACAGCCTCGCCGCTGTGGAGGGCCCTTGTCTGGACCACACACTCGGCGTGTCTCCGGCCTGGGGGGCGCGGGTTCCAGTCCAGCACACAGCTGTGACCTGCCCTTAAACCCTCCTCGCGACCAGCTGTCAGCTCCCAGGGCTATTGCCTTACAGCCTCGCCGCTGTGGAGGGCCCTTGTCTGGACCACACACTCGGCGTGTCTCCGGCCTGGGGGACGCGGGTTCGAGTCCAGCACACAGCTGTGACCTGCCCTTAAACCCTCCTCGCGACCAGCTGTCAGCTCCCAGGGCTATTGCCTTACAGCCTCGCCGCTGTGGAGGGCCCTTGTCTGGACCACACACTCGGCGTGTCTCCGGCCTGGGGGGCGCGGGTTCCAGTCCAGCACACAGCTGTGACCTGCCCTTAAACCCTCCTCGCGACCAGCTGTCAGCTCCCAGGGCTATTGCCTTACAGCCTCGCCGCTGTGGAGGGCCCTTGTCTGGACCACACACTCGGCGTGTCTCCGGCCTGGGGGACGCGGGTTCGAGTCCAGCACACAGCTGTGACCTGCCCTTAAACCCTCCTCGCGACCAGCTGTCAGCTCCCAGGGCTATTGCCTTACAGCCTCGCCGCTGTGGAGGGCCCTTGTCTGGACCACACACTCGGCGTGTCTCCGGCCTGGGGGACGCGGGTTCGAGTCCAGCACACAGCTGTGACCTGCCCTTAAACCCTCCTCGCGACCAGCTGTCAGCTCCCAGGGCTATTGCCTTACAGCCTCGCCGCTGTGGAGGGCCCTTGTCTGGACCACACACTCGGCGTGTCTCCGGCCTGGGGGGCGCGGGTTCCAGTCCAGCACACAGCTGTGACCTGCCCTTAAACCCTCCTCGCGACCAGCTCTCAGCTCCCAGGGCTATTGCCTTACAGCCTCGCCGCTGTGGAGGGCCCTTGTCTGGACCACACACTCGGCGTGTCTCCGGCCTGGGGGACGCGGGTTCCAGTCCAGCACACAGCTGTGACCTGCCCTTAAACCCTCCTCGCGACCAGCTCTCAGCTCCCAGGGCTATTGCCTTACAGCCTCGCCGCTGTGGAGGGCCCTTGTCTGGACCACACACTCGGCGTGTCTCCGGCCTGGGGGACGCGGGTTCCAGTCCAGCACACAGCTGTGACCTGCCCTTAAACCCTCCTCGCGACCAGCTGTCAGCTCCCAGGGCTATTGCCTTACAGCCTCGCCGCTGTGGAGGGCCCTTGTCTGGACCACACACTCGGCGTGTCTCCGGCCTGGGGGACGCGGGTTCCAGTCCAGCACACAGCTGTGACCTGCCCTTAAACCCTCCTCGCGACCAGCTGTCAGCTCCCAGGGCTATTGCCTTACAGCCTCGCCGCTGTGGAGGGCCCTTGTCTGGACCACACACTCGGCGTGTCTCCGGCCTGGGGGACGCGGGTTCCAGTCCAGCACACAGCTGTGACCTGCCCTTAAACCCTCCTCGCGACCAGCTGTCAGCTCCCAGGGCTATTGCCTTACAGCCTCGCCGCTGTGGAGGGCCCTTGTCTGGACCACACACTCGGCGTGTCTCCGGCGGGGGGGGCGCGGGTTCGAGTCCAGCACACAGCTGTGACCTGCCCTTAAACCCTCCTCGCGACCAGCTGTCAGCTTCCAGGGCTATTGCCTTACAGCCTCGCCGCTGTGGAGGGCCCTTGTCTGGACCACACACTCGGCGTGTCTCCGGCCTGGGGGACGCGGGTTCGAGTCCAGCACACAGCTGTGACCTGCCCTTAAACCCTCCTCGCGACCAGCTGTCAGCTCCCAGGGCTATTGCCTTACAGCCTCGCCGCTGTGGAGGGCCCTTGTCTGGACCACACACTCGGCGTGTCTCCGGCCTGGGGGACGCGGGTTCGAGTCCAGCACACAGCTGTGACCTGCCCTTAAACCCTCCTCGCGACCAGCTGTCAGCTCCCAGGGCTATTGCCTTACAGCCTCGCCGCTGTGGAGGGCCCTTGTCTGGACCACACACTCGGCGTGTCTCCGGCCTGGGGGGCGCGGGTTCGAGTCCAGCACACAGCTGTGACCTGCCCTTAAACCCTCCTCGCGACCAGCTGTCAGCTCCCAGGGCTATTGCCTTACAGCCTCGCCGCTGTGGAGGGCCCTTGTCTGGACCACACACTCGGCGTGTCTCCGGCCTGGGGGACGCGGGTTCCAGTCCAGCACACAGCTGTGACCTGCCCTTAAACCCTCCTCGCGACCAGCTGTCAGCTCCCAGGGCTATTGCCTTACAGCCTCGCCGCTGTGGAGGGCCCTTGTCTGGACCACACACTCGGCGTGTCTCCGGCCTGGGGGACGCGGGTTCCAGTCCAGCACACAGCTGTGACCTGCCCTTAAACCCTCCTCGCGACCAGCTGTCAGCTCCCAGGGCTATTGCCTTACAGCCTCGCCGCTGTGGAGGGCCCTTGTCTGGACCACACACTCGGCGTGTCTCCGGCGGGGGGGGCGCGGGTTCGAGTCCAGCACACAGCTGTGACCTGCCCTTAAACCCTCCTCGCGACCAGCTGTCAGCTTCCAGGGCTATTGCCTTACAGCCTCGCCGCTGTGGAGGGCCCTTGTCTGGACCACACACTCGGCGTGTCTCCGGCCTGGGGGACGCGGGTTCGAGTCCAGCACACAGCTGTGACCTGCCCTTAAACCCTCCTCGCGACCAGCTGTCAGCTCCCAGGGCTATTGCCTTACAGCCTCGCCGCTGTGGAGGGCCCTTGTCTGGACCACACACTCGGCGTGTCTCCGGCCTGGGGGACGCGGGTTCGAGTCCAGCACACAGCTGTGACCTGCCCTTAAACCCTCCTCGCGACCAGCTGTCAGCTCCCAGGGCTATTGCCTTACAGCCTCGCCGCTGTGGAGGGCCCTTGTCTGGACCACACACTCGGCGTGTCTCCGGCCTGGGGGGCGCGGGTTCGAGTCCAGCACACAGCTGTGACCTGCCCTTAAACCCTCCTCGCGACCAGCTGTCAGCTCCCAGGGCTATTGCCTTACAGCCTCGCCGCTGTGGAGGGCCCTTGTCTGGACCACACACTCGGCGTGTCTCCGGCCTGGGGGACGCGGGTTCCAGTCCAGCACACAGCTGTGACCTGCCCTTAAACCCTCCTCGCGACCAGCTGTCAGCTCCCAGGGCTATTGCCTTACAGCCTCGCCGCTGTGGAGGGCCCTTGTCTGGACCACACACTCGGCGTGTCTCCGGCGGGGGGGGCGCGGGTTCGAGTCCAGCACACAGCTGTGACCTGCCCTTAAACCCTCCTCGCGACCAGCTGTCAGCTTCCAGGGCTATTGCCTTACAGCCTCGCCGCTGTGGAGGGCCCTTGTCTGGACCACACACTCGGCGTGTCTCCGGCCTGGGGGACGCGGGTTCGAGTCCAGCACACAGCTGTGACCTGCCCTTAAACCCTCCTCGCGACCAGCTGTCAGCTCCCAGGGCTATTGCCTTACAGCCTCGCCGCTGTGGAGGGCCCTTGTCTGGACCACACACTCGGCGTGTCTCCGGCCTGGGGGACGCGGGTTCGAGTCCAGCACACAGCTGTGACCTGCCCTTAAACCCTCCTCGCGACCAGCTGTCAGCTCCCAGGGCTATTGCCTTACAGCCTCGCCGCTGTGGAGGGCCCTTGTCTGGACCACACACTCGGCGTGTCTCCGGCCTGGGGGGCGCGGGTTCCAGTCCAGCACACAGCTGTGACCTGCCCTTAAACCCTCCTCGCGACCAGCTCTCAGCTCCCAGGGCTATTGCCTTACAGCCTCGCCGCTGTGGAGGGCCCTTGTCTGGACCACACACTCGGCGTGTCTCCGGCCTGGGGGACGCGGGTTCCAGTCCAGCACACAGCTGTGACCTGCCCTTAAACCCTCCTCGCGACCAGCTGTCAGCTCCCAGGGCTATTGCCTTACAGCCTCGCCGCTGTGGAGGGCCCTTGTCTGGACCACACACTCGGCGTGTCTCCGGCCTGGGGGACGCGGGTTCCAGTCCAGCACACAGCTGTGACCTGCCCTTAAACCCTCCTCGCGACCAGCTGTCAGCTCCCAGGGCTATTGCCTTACAGCCTCGCCGCTGTGGAGGGCCCTTGTCTGGACCACACACTCGGCGTGTCTCCGGCCTGGGGGACGCGGGTTCCAGTCCAGCACACAGCTGTGACCTGCCCTTAAACCCTCCTCGCGACCAGCTGTCAGCTCCCAGGGCTATTGCCTTACAGCCTCGCCGCTGTGGAGGGCCCTTGTCTGGACCACACACTCGGCGTGTCTCCGGCGGGGGGGGCGCGGGTTCGAGTCCAGCACACAGCTGTGACCTGCCCTTAAACCCTCCTCGCGACCAGCTGTCAGCTTCCAGGGCTATTGCCTTACAGCCTCGCCGCTGTGGAGGGCCCTTGTCTGGACCACACACTCGGCGTGTCTCCGGCCTGGGGGACGCGGGTTCGAGTCCAGCACACAGCTGTGACCTGCCCTTAAACCCTCCTCGCGACCAGCTGTCAGCTCCCAGGGCTATTGCCTTACAGCCTCGCCGCTGTGGAGGGCCCTTGTCTGGACCACACACTCGGCGTGTCTCCGGCCTGGGGGACGCGGGTTCGAGTCCAGCACACAGCTGTGACCTGCCCTTAAACCCTCCTCGCGACCAGCTGTCAGCTTCCAGGGCTATTGCCTTACAGCCTCGCCGCTGTGGAGGGCCCTTGTCTGGACCACACACTCGGCGTGTCTCCGGCCTGGGGGACGCGGGTTCCAGTCCAGCACACAGCTGTGACCTGCCCTTAAACCCTCCTCGCGACCAGCTGTCAGCTCCCAGGGCTATTGCCTTACAGCCTCGCCGCTGTGGAGGGCCCTTGTCTGGACCACACACTCGGCGTGTCTCCGGCCTGGGGGACGCGGGTTCCAGTCCAGCACACAGCTGTGACCTGCCCTTAAACCCTCCTCGCGACCAGCTGTCAGCTCCCAGGGCTATTGCCTTACAGCCTCGCCGCTGTGGAGGGCCCTTGTCTGGACCACACACTCGGCGTGTCTCCGGCGGGGGGGGCGCGGGTTCGAGTCCAGCACACAGCTGTGACCTGCCCTTAAACCCTCCTCGCGACCAGCTGTCAGCTTCCAGGGCTATTGCCTTACAGCCTCGCCGCTGTGGAGGGCCCTTGTCTGGACCACACACTCGGCGTGTCTCCGGCCTGGGGGACGCGGGTTCGAGTCCAGCACACAGCTGTGACCTGCCCTTAAACCCTCCTCGCGACCAGCTGTCAGCTCCCAGGGCTATTGCCTTACAGCCTCGCCGCTGTGGAGGGCCCTTGTCTGGACCACACACTCGGCGTGTCTCCGGCCTGGGGGACGCGGGTTCGAGTCCAGCACACAGCTGTGACCTGCCCTTAAACCCTCCTCGCGACCAGCTGTCAGCTTCCAGGGCTATTGCCTTACAGCCTCGCCGCTGTGGAGGGCCCTTGTCTGGACCACACACTCGGCGTGTCTCCGGCCTGGGGGACGCGGGTTCCAGTCCAGCACACAGCTGTGACCTGCCCTTAAACCCTCCTCGCGACCAGCTGTCAGCTCCCAGGGCTATTGCCTTACAGCCTCGCCGCTGTGGAGGGCCCTTGTCTGGACCACACACTCGGCGTGTCTCCGGCGGGGGGGCGCGGGTTCCAGTCCAGCACACAGCTGTGACCTGCCCTTAAACCCTCCTCGCGACCAGCTGTCAGCTCCCAGGGCTATTGCCTTACAGCCTCGCCGCTGTGGAGGGCCCTTGTCTGGACCACACACTCGGCGTGTCTCCGGCCTGGGGGACGCGGGTTCCAGTCCAGCACACAGCTGTGACCTGCCCTTAAACCCTCCTCGCGACCAGCTGTCAGCTTCCAGGGCTATTGCCTTACAGCCTCGCCGCTGTGGAGGGCCCTTGTCTGGACCACACACTCGGCGTGTCTCCGGCCTGGGGGACGCGGGTTCCAGTCCAGCACACAGCTGTGACCTGCCCTTAAACCCTCCTCGCGACCAGCTGTCAGCTCCCAGGGCTATTGCCTTACAGCCTCGCCGCTGTGGAGGGCCCTTGTCTGGACCACACACTCGGCGTGTCTCCGGCCTGGGGGACGCGGGTTCCAGTCCAGCACACAGCTGTGACCTGCCCTTAAACCCTCCTCGCGACCAGCTGTCAGCTCCCAGGGCTATTGCCTTACAGCCTCGCCGCTGTGGAGGGCCCTTGTCTGGACCACACACTCGGCGTGTCTCCGGCCTGGGGGACGCGGGTTCGAGTCCAGCACACAGCTGTGACCTGCCCTTAAACCCTCCTCGCGACCAGCTGTCAGCTCCCAGGGCTATTGCCTTACAGCCTCGCCGCTGTGGAGGGCCCTTGTCTGGACCACACACTCGGCGTGTCTCCGGCCTGGGGGACGCGGGTTCGAGTCCAGCACACAGCTGTGACCTGCCCTTAAACCCTCCTCGCGACCAGCTCTCAGCTCCCAGGGCTATTGCCTTACAGCCTCGCCGCTGTGGAGGGCCCTTGTCTGGACCACACACTCGGCGTGTCTCCGGCCTGGGGGACGCGGGTTCGAGTCCAGCACACAGCTGTGACCTGCCCTTAAACCCTCCTCGCGACCAGCTGTCAGCTCCCAGGGCTATTGCCTTACAGCCTCGCCGCTGTGGAGGGCCCTTGTCTGGACCACACACTCGGCGTGTCTCCGGCGGGGGGGGCGCGGGTTCGAGTCCAGCACACAGCTGTGACCTGCCCTTAAACCCTCCTCGCGACCAGCTGTCAGCTCCCAGGGCTATTGCCTTACAGCCTCGCCGCTGTGGAGGGCCCTTGTCTGGACCACACACTCGGCGTGTCTCCGGCCTGGGGGACGCGGGTTCGAGTCCAGCACACAGCTGTGACCTGCCCTTAAACCCTCCTCGCGACCAGCTCTCAGCTCCCAGGGCTATTGCCTTACAGCCTCGCCGCTGTGGAGGGCCCTTGTCTGGACCACACACTCGGCGTGTCTCCGGCCTGGGGGACGCGGGTTCGAGTCCAGCACACAGCTGTGACCTGCCCTTAAACCCTCCTCGCGACCAGCTGTCAGCTCCCAGGGCTATTGCCTTACAGCCTCGCCGCTGTGGAGGGCCCTTGTCTGGACCACACACTCGGCGTGTCTCCGGCGGGGGGGGCGCGGGTTCGAGTCCAGCACACAGCTGTGACCTGCCCTTAAACCCTCCTCGCGACCAGCTGTCAGCTCCCAGGGCTATTGCCTTACAGCCTCGCCGCTGTGGAGGGCCCTTGTCTGGACCACACACTCGGCGTGTCTCCGGCGGGGGGGCGCGGGTTCGAGTCCAGCACACAGCTGTGACCTGCCCTTAAACCCTCCTCGCGACCAGCTGTCAGCTCCCAGGGCTATTGCCTTACAGCCTCGCCGCTGTGGAGGGCCCTTGTCTGGACCACACACTCGGCGTGTCTCCGGCGGGGGGGGCGCGGGTTCGAGTCCAGCACACAGCTGTGACCTGCCCTTAAACCCTCCTCGCGACCAGCTGTCAGCTCCCAGGGCTATTGCCTTACAGCCTCGCCGCTGTGGAGGGCCCTTGTCTGGACCACACACTCGGCGTGTCTCCGGCGGGGGGGCGCGGGTTCGAGTCCAGCACACAGCTGTGACCTGCCCTTAAACCCTCCTCGCGACCAGCTGTCAGCTCCCAGGGCTATTGCCTTACAGCCTCGCCGCTGTGGAGGGCCCTTGTCTGGACCACACACTCGGCGTGTCTCCGGCCTGGGGGACGCGGGTTCGAGTCCAGCACACAGCTGTGACCTGCCCTTAAACCCTCCTCGGGCACCCTGTGTTATTGTACTACTTTTTTTTATTCCTGAGGAATTTTTTTTATTCCTACGTGCGTAAACCAGCAATGGTCTTTTTTAAAAAGCATTTTGTGTTGCATTCCACATGCCATTTAATTTTTAAGTTAAATTTAGATATTTAGCTACATCGTACTTGTTGACTTCTTGTCCAAAGTTGGCTCATTGAAAGATTTCTACCCTGAAAACCCCTAAACGTTTTCCACTTGAAACTGTCATTTGTACAGCTTAACTAGCAATTTAGCTTCGTGACACAGACGACATAAAACTTAGATTTTTTAAAAAAAATCTAAACAAATAATGGTAAATTGTTAATCAGCTGGAGTTCAAAATTACAAGTTTTAAATTATTTTACGCGTACGGCGTAGAATCCCAGTTAATTTGAGTAAGTATTTTTTTTTTGAGAGATCTCAGCCACGTCTCCTTTGAACACGGAATCCAAAGGAGCTGATATTTCTCGTGAGAACCTTGAGCTGTGCGAGGGAGGAGCTGTGGTGTTTAGTCTGGCGCGACATTCAGGGGTGGTTGGGGGCTCGGCGCCTGCCACCCCCTCACCCCACACCCCTGTCAGCCCTCTTCAGAATCTCGCGGTGTAAACACGGGGGCCAGGTCCTTGAGGCGCTAGAGGCCACTTGCCTCGCGGCCAGGCTGCCCGCGGCGCCCCCGAGTGGACCTTACTGCAGCTGGGCTGACACTAGCAATGTGACCTCGTACAGTTTTGCGCTGTTTGTCATGGGAAACACTCATAAATGTAAAATAAGAAATGAAAAAAAAAATTGGTTGTCTGTAAAGTCGGTTTACGGACGATAGTTTAGCGTGACAACGTCATAACAAAACTTTGATGAAACGATTGCATACTTTTATGAATAAAATTGAATCATTTTTATTGAATTATCACTATTTGTATGGACACAAAGAAGGAGTGAAATTAAATCTGCAATTTAATTGATAAATTTACTTTTATTTGCACTCATTAATTCAAATATCTTTATTACTTTAACGAACAGATTATTTTAACTATAACTTTTATACATATTTGCTATTTAACTTCTTCCAATCTGTGTTATTCTGTTGAGGATAGGACGATGATAGGAACAGTAGGAAACGAATGGGAGTGTTTCAAGTTTAACGTGCCTCGAAAAAGTCAAATCGATGGTTGTTCCAATCGAGTGGAAGAGAGATAGATGCGGCGCAAGCGTACAATGAGCGTAACGGGACAATGTGCGTAACGGGACACTTTTTCGTGCGTGCAGCCGGCGTTCATCGATTTATTAGACGTTGTCACGTCAAAAATGAAAACGCCAACCCACAGTTAACAAGCCTAAATCATCTGATGTCAAAAAGATACACCCGACGATGAACCAAAACAGGTATTGTGGACGACACAACCACGTCATTCAAAATCAAATATCAGACAACACAAGAATTCCGTGGAAGGAATTTAGTCAAGAAAACAGTTTATAACAGCAAAGAAGAACACAGTGGGATAACAACGACGAGGCAATTTCAACAATAACAAACAGTTTCCGATTACAACAAGTGCAAAACTGCAAAGGCGTATATCCAAGAAATTGCATTAAATCAATATTCCCCGTTGGATGAATCACTTGAAGAACGGAACTAACTACATATGGAGTATTAATACTTACTACTAGGGTCAGGCACTTTTCGCGAAAAGATCTGAACACTTATTAGACTGCAACAAGGTATACCCGCACCTGTGGTTTCTTACTTGTGATTGGCGACCGTCTGCGGGAGAAGTCGTTGCCTTGTTTGACCGAGCCACTCAGGATGCGTTTTCTTCCGCACTGAACCACTGTGATTGGTGCTGTTACAATCGATATGTACCTGGGAGAAACTCACCCAATCACGAAACACAGACGGTGCTACAGTGTTTTAACTTTCATCGAGTCTCGAAATCTTTTCGCGAAATCTGCATGCCCCTACTTACTACCCATAGTTAAAACTACTTTTCTCGTATATATAGATCCAACAACAAACACTTTTTTATTTAACTTTTTTTTATCGCTACTTGAAACACAAATGCTGTGTTCATCATATGAAAGCCGAATTTGGAATTTGGTATCATTCTTACTATCTTTTCCTAGTAGAAGAAATTTTTCTGCAAATAAATCGGGCTGAAGCTTAAGCTCTGCAACATTTATGGTTTTCCATTCATATCTAACACCCTTAGTGATTTTTACCATTTAGAGATTTTTTTTTAGAGTTTTTAGACAGGTCATGTCAGTGCTACGACATGCCCAGCCGTACTTCTGTGTTATTGCTAAGTTTTTGATTTCAGCCTAGAATGTAATGAAATATGAAAATGATTGGATGAATCGAGCATTGACCGACTGAATTGGAAACGCATAGTCCGACCACTCAGCCACCGTGGTCCTATTAAACTACGTTTTCCAGTTTGTAAGCAGTCGGAACATGTGAGGTGCAGGCTTTGTTCCTGTCGAATTGTGTGCAGTTGTTCACAGGACCGGCTCCTGAAAGTCAATTTCTAAATGATAGAATAAGTAAGAAATTATCGACCCATGTCACTGAAGAGCATTTACCCAACCCAGAAGACTAAGTTTTGACAAGTAATTAAATGTTAACATGTACCAAACAGAGGCAACACAGGAAACAAGTCAAAGCTAGCTTTTGCCAAAAAAATAAATAAAAATAAATAGAAAAACAATAATGTTCGCAGGATTTCACGGCCATTGTCTGAAGTAGCTTGGCTTCTGGGTTGTAGCCGTGTCCTTGGCAAATAATTCACCAACGTTTCGGTCGACATTGCAGTCACCATCATCAGGGAGCAGTTACCTACTGAGGTTCTTACCAGTTGTCCTGTCATTATATACTCTCGAAAAACACAAAAATAAAACTGTGTGATAAAGTGGTTGGGATAACAAAGACAAAATCATTAACAATGTAGGCCTACAAAGAGACAAAATGGAGACAACACAGTTTAACACATTAGGGACATCCTTGTCAGCTACTGGCTGCGAATATTGAGGTCTGCTATTGCAAAACTGACGTCATGAAATCTAAGAGATATCAAAATAATTCAGAGAAGCATGTTTTATTACATATTTTTCAGTTTTTACTTAGATATATTAAAGAATGAAATCTTTCCAACTTTTTGGTCAGTTGATCATAAACAACTTTAATTTCACATACCTATACATAAATAATACTTAACGCTATAACATGTGCTAATAACACGAACACACACTCACTTAGCCGCGTGCTTGGACTTAATAAGTTCCATACAACACAAGAAAGGCGAGAGTAAAGTTCTACCAATTAGCGTCTCTTTCTGTCGAGTAAAAGTTCTTCATCGATCGTCGCTTCGACGCGTTGTCGTCCATCCGCGCTACAGGGTGTCCGTAAGTCCACGTTTCTCGTTCGCTTTCCACATTCACTGGCTCGTGCGCTAGTGCTGAAGCGTATTAACATGAGGGATTATGGCATTTCGTGAAGATACTGCACATGTAGAAAATATTTGTTTCAAACGAAACTGCTCGATTCCTTTTAATTATAATCACAACAATTGTAAACTAAAAAAAAAACCCTTGAATATGAAACCTATAGAAGGGCTTGTATTCATCGCCGCTGTAAAAAGGGTAGTTTTAAACTCATGGGATTCCACAAAACTTCTGAACATGAAAAATTATGTTCGCAGTCACCTGAGCTGCGACAGTCAGCAAAGCGGTGCTGGTTTCAGGCGAAGAGCAATGTATATCCACACTTGAATTTATTTTAGAGTGTTGTATAGCGGTGGTGCGAAATATGTCATAGGTCTATGTAAAATATCAATGATTTTTTGGCATTATTACTAATTTTATTTGATAAATCAAAGGCATTTTAGGCTAATAATTAAAAAAATTAAGTCATTTAGAGCATTAGATTTTTACGTATATGATCACATTCCTAAAAAAATTGCTAAATATTAGCTTCACACTGCAAAATCAACTATAAGTTACGAGTATTAAAATAGTTTAGTCCTTTTAACAATGATATATCTAAATATTATTTTTAAATCCATTGTGTCGTAAACCTATGCATATGCTTGTATTAAGTGCAGAAATATTTTGTGCTCTATTTCTGAGATCGCAAACCGAAAGTTCTCATCTCTCGTGAATGACAACAGCTAGAATTCGTAAACATGACATTTAAAGTGATTAAGTAATAAGGTTTCAAACAACATCTACTCGACAATACCTGCATGTGCACTAACGCATTTGTTCATTCACCCGAACATCGTTGTATCCTACAAACATCACAAAAACAGTGTCAACCCTATTTCTTGCAATCACAACATAGTTCTACTAAAAAGTAATTTGAAATAATTTATCATAGTGCCAACTTTTAATTCCAGTAAGAATAAAGTTCACCATTGAATACAGGATAAAATATATATATACTTTTATTCCATTTCTAGCCTGTTCTCAAAAAAGCAGTTGGTCTCAATGTTGTTCGGGTGAATGATTCAAATAACGAAATATTTCAGTCCTTAACAAAAATATCACTGAGAAATAATTTATTTAGAACCAAAATTAATTTTCCTACCGAACTTTGGCAAAATTTCTTGCGGTGGCTTGTAATAATGATAATTTGAGGGTGTCACATGTGTTGATTGCCACTGAAGACCTCTAGCGCGAGAGACACGGACACTGAAGATTCATTTTAGTTACAGTTATCACCGACACCTCACTAACTTCAGCAGTTGGCATTGCCAGGGTAGATGCCTGTAGTTGCTTGCTGACTGGCCAATGTCGGCCCCAGTCTGACTCAGCGACTACCTCACAGCAGGCTGGCCTCGTTGCCGCTGGCCGGGGACCCGGGGGCAGAGCAGCGGGTAGCAGTAGTAGGGGAGGGTAGTGGCGCTCAGCGACTACCGCAAGGCAGGCTGGCCTCACTGCCGCTGGCCGGGGACCCGGGGGCAGAGCAGCGGGTAGCAGTAGTAGGGGAGGGTAGCGGCGCTCAGCGACTACCTCAAGGCAGGCTGGCCTCACTGCCGCTGGCCGGGGACCCGGGGGCAGAGCAGCGGGTAGCAGTAGTAGGGGAGGGTAGCGGCGCTCAGCGACTACCGCAAGGCAGGCTGGCCTCACTGCCGCTGGCCGGGGACCCGGGGGCAGAGCAGCAGGTAGCAGTAGTAGGGGAGGGTAGCGGCGCTCAGCGACTACCTCAAGGCAGGCTGGCCTCACTGCCGCTGGCCGGGGACCCGGGGGCAGAGCAGCGGGTAGCAGTAGTAGGAGAGGGAGGCGGCGCTCAGTGACTACCTCAAGGCAGGCAGGCCTCACTGCCGCTGGCCGGGGACCCGGGGGCAGAGCAGCGGGTAGCAGTAGTAGGGGAGGGTAGCGGCGCTCAGCGACTACCGCAAGGCAGGCTGGCCTCACTGCCGCTGGCCGGGGACCCGGGGGCAGAGCAGCGGGTAGCAGTAGTAGGGGAGGGTAGCGGAACTCAGTGACTACCTCACGGCAGGCTGGTCTCGCTGCCGCTGGCCGGGGACCCGGGGGCAGAGCAGCGGGTAGCAGTAGTAGGGGAGGGTAGTGGTGCTCAGCGACTACTACAGGGCAGGCTGGCCTCGCTGCCGCTGGCCGGGGACCCGGGGAAGAGCAGCGGGTAGCAGTAGTAGGGGAGGGTAGCGGCGCTCAGCGACTACCTCAAGGCAGGCTGGCCTCACTGCCGCTGGCCGGGGACCCAGGGGCAGAGCAGCGGGTAGCAGTAGTAGGGCAGGGTAGCGGCGCTCAGCGACTACCTCACGGCAGTCTGGCCTCGCTGCCGCTTGCCGGGGACCCGGGGGCAGAGCAGCAGGTAGCAGTAGTAGGGGAGGGTAGCGGCGCTCAGCGACTACCGCAGGGCAGGCTGGCCTCGCTGCCACTGGCCGGGGACCCGGGGGCGGACCCGGGGGGCGGACACAGCAGCGGGTAGCAGTAGTAGGGGAAGGGTAGCGGCGGGTAGAGCAGCGGCTTCACGGGCTGGTCGTCTCGCACCAGCACCTTGACGGCCACCCTCTTGGCTGAGGGGGGGTTGCCCCGGCTCGCAGCTGCCCCCGCCTGGTCGTGCAGCTGCAGCTGCTTGCGCTTGGTCTTGTAGCGGCGGTTCTGGAACCAGATCTTCACCTGGGTCTCGGTGAGCTTGAGCGCGTGAGCCAGGTCGGCGCGCTCCGGCCCCGACAGGTAGCGCTGCTGGTTGAAGCGGCGCTCCAGCTCGTACACCTGAGCGTGCGAGAAGGCGGCGCGCGACCGCTTCTTGCGCGGCGGTGGGGGCGGCGCCTGGGGGCGGAGCGGCGGCGGCCAGGCCAGCCGGGGCGGCGGCGAGGGCGCCTGCTCGTCTGCAACACGCCGACATTCATGTGACATGCTCGCAACACTTCTGGGACCACAAACATACTTCTGGAACTTCTTTGGGCGAGATGAGAGAGAAATCTCGAGGCCGAATGTTAACCTAACTAAAAACTAAGTGTGTTCGAGAGGGGTCTGGGTTAGGGAGAGACTCTAAGTGCGTCTCAGGCCGAAGCCTATACGCTCTAATCATGCAGGTGTTAAGCCATGCGGGAGAGGGAGCATGCATCATGTGCTAGGAGGGGATTGGCCAGCCATGGCAGCGATTGGCGCCATGACTAACACCCCTCACTGACTATTCTAGACTTAAAACTATTTAAGTTGGGCCCAGGTATAGCTGACGCTCAAAGGATGGAGAACAGGTTGCGGACGGTGTAGAGAATGCCTCGAGCGGGCTCCACGTGGCGGCGTGCGGCTCAGGTTGAACCCCGCCATGCTGCAGGGATGACGTCACCCGACTTGCTGCGTCTAGTAAGGGAGTATTAGGGCAGAAGGCAACACAGCTGGTTTTCAGCTTATTTTGAAGTGAGTAATATATATATTTTTAAATTCAAGTTTATTTTGAAAATTGTCTTTTTTTCTCAATTTATCTCTCTCTCTCTCTCTCTCTCTGCTGTTTCACCCCTTGAAATATACTTACGAGAATCGAGGTTTGAATTGCCAAAAGGTTTCACTTCTATCACGTGTACTGAGTTACATGCGCCCTTTTTCATTAGTATTTATCTTACTAAGCAAGTACCTAAAACTATAATTATATGTACAAATAAGTTGCAACAGGCCTAAATAGCTGTGGACCTGATTTTGAGCCAACGTGAGAAACAAAACCTAACACCGAAAGGTAATTTAAAACACATGTGTCGCCGAAACGCCAGTTAATTCTTGAAATTATTCTAACTAAAATTTAACGAAATTACTGAAATATAACATCTTAACACACAAATTTCAAGGTATGTCATTATTTTAGCACGTAGTTTCAAACAAACTATAACTTAAGTGGATTATATAGATTATTTATCTTTTCTTATAAATTATATTTTCGTATCGCCTTTAGTAGATAATGACTGATTTTGGTACATGCTTATAAAGCACAAAATTTCTATGTTTTATTTTTTTATATGGCGTTCATCCATGTTAATGATGATCTGAGAGATTTCAAAAATTCTTTGTTCAATTAATCAATTCGTTTCATATTTTTCTCACGTATGTACTGTACATTTTAGACAGTTAATTTTGGACGAAATTTTGCGATCAGCAACCACACTGTCTAAGGACTTTTCAAAGAAAAATTTACACGAAATAAGCAAAGAAATTTTCATAATTTCAGAAAACTGAATCTTCGTAAAAACAGACAATTGTAAGGAAGAATGGTGTTGCTGTTGACTTAACAAGTTTCTAAATATTTTTGTTGGCATACCAAGATTACTCTTGTGGATTCGTGTTCAATGTAAGTGGAATCAGTAACTTCATGCAAATTTACGAAAATAAACGTGAATTTCACGAATATCCTTGGACAATTTGTAATCTGCGTCCTTCGTAAATTTAACGTGACAATTTTAAACAGTAGCTACAACTGATTTTCCTTAATTTGAGACCTTGTTATTAAAATAAATATTGTCAATACTTGACATTATTTTGGAAATGGATTTATGTGGAAGATAGTTCTGCCAAACTGTGTGGTTGTAAGATGTAAATGGGAAAGGGGATCGCGTCGTTTGTCCTAAAATATTTGGCCTAAAACTGTTTCAGAATATTCACTTGGCCTAAACTTTAGTCATTAGGCCTAAAATTATTTGGCCTAAAGACGTTTGGCCTAAACAAATTTGGCCTAAAACCATTTGACATAAATTTGTAACCTAATATTGTTTGGCATAAAGTCACGTGGCCTAAAAATATTTAGCCTAATTTTAGGCCAAATTATTTCAGGCCTACTGGCGGGTACCCAATGGAAAGACCGTGGTTGCCGGTGTTGTCCGACTGTGTCGGCGGTGGCGGGTCGGGCGACAGAGTGCTCTCAGCCAATCACGCCACGCGACCAGCCTGGGTGGCGCCGCAGGGCCATTACCTGCCGGCCCATCACTACCGGCACTACCTCGCTACCGTCGCTACTCCGAGCGCCACGCGACCTGACAAAGAAGCCCTCGCCCCAGCACTCCCTGGCGGCTATTACCGCGACAATGGGCGCCAGTCCGTGGCTGACACCGCTGAGGGCGTACCCCCCCCCCCCTCCCCCTCCCACACCGCGGGCCTATCGCGAAAATGATACTGTGAAACCATCCTTTTTTTTTTTTTTTTGCGTAATACATTGGAGCAGGCTCCCTGCAGAGTTACGAGACTCAGAAACACTCTGCACGTCTGAACGCGAGGTTGTTCAATGTCGCCAGTGATTTCTCAACCACACCCGCTTGTGTGTGTGTGTGTAATGATTGTAATCACTTTCATATCTGCTGTATTACAGATTTTTAATGTTATTAACGTTTGTTTCTTAATGTTCTTTAGCAGTGCAAACGTCTGCTGCTGGTTTAGGTTAGTTTAGTATTATAAGTTTATGAAGAATGAATTTGGTCTAGTTGTGTAGTACCAACGTTTCAAATATACAAAAAGTTTTCTGTAACATGTAGTTTTGACATTATAATGTCTGTCAACTACTTTTCATAGTCACAAAACTGCATGCAAGTGGGCCAACTTTCCCCTACAGTGAGGGCGTTTTATTTCCAGGGAGGTATAAGTCTATGGGTGGGTGTCAATCCTAGACGTGAAGTCATCCTGTTTGGCAAGATAATCCGCAGCTGTAAGCAGACTGGTGCTAGGTGTGTAACTCCGTCATGGCGTTGTTAAAAACATTTAAAAAAAAAACAAGGAATTAGAGTTAAACAAAAAAAAAAGGCTATCCAGGTGAGATTGAAGGGTAGTTATCATTTTGACTTCAATTAATAACATAGCACAGATTGCACGCACACAAAACCTTACTTCTTACCTCTATGGTTAACAGAGATTTTATGCCCAACACGCGAAACCTACGATTCACAAATTCTTTCGCACCACCTCGATTCTCGCCTTCGTGTAACTTGGGGAATTTTTTTGTACTTCGCATGTGACTAACTGTTCCGAGGTTCCCCTGCGCTGTAACGCATGCGCGAGTCCCTGCTGTTCCTGCAGACAGCTAGCCTCGATGACAGGTACCTGTCAGTAGCGACAGCTAGCCTCGATGACAGGTACCTGTCAGTAGCGACAGCTAGCCTCGATGACAGGTACCTGTCAGTAGCGACAGCTAGCCTCGATGACAGGTACCTGTCAGTAGCGACAGCTAGCCTCGATGACAGGTACCTGTCAGTAGCGACAGCTAGCCTCGATGACAGGTACCTGTCAGTAGCGACAGCTAGCCTCGATGACAGGTACCTGTCAGTAGCGACAGCTAGCCTCGATGACAGGTACCTGTCAGTAGCGACAGCTAGCCTCGATGACAGGTACCTGTCAGTAGCGGCAGCTAGCCTCGATGACAGGTACCTGTCAGTAGCGACAGCTAGCCTCGATGACAGGTACCTGTCAGTAGCGACAGCTAGCCTCGATGACAGGTACCTGTCAGTAGCGACAGCTAGCCTCGAGGACAGGTACCTGTCAGTAGCGACAGCTAGCCTCGATGACAGGTACCTGTCAGTAGCGACAGCTAGCCTCGATGACAGGTACCTGTCAGTAGCGACAGCTAGCCTCGAGGACAGGTACCTGTCAGTAGCGACAGCTAGCCTCGATGACAGGTACCTGTCAGTAGCGACAGCTAGCCTCGATGACAGGTACCTGTCAGTAGCGACAGCTAGCCTCGATGACAGGTACCTGTCAGTAGCGACAGCTAGCCTCGAGGACAGGTACCTGTCAGTAACGACAGCTAGCCTCGAGGACAGGTACCTGTCAGTAGCGACAGCTAGCCTCGATGACAGGTACCTGTCAGTAACGACAGATAGCCTCGATGACAGGTACCTGTCAGTAGCGACAGCTAGCCTCGATGACAGGTACCTGTCAGTAGCGACAGCTAGCCTCGATGACAGGTACCTGTCAGTAGCGACAGCTAGCCTCGATGACAGGTACCTGTCAGTAGCGACAGATAGCCTCAATGAAAGGTAGGCCTATCTGTCAGTAGCGACAGCTGTCGAGTGACGTAACTAATGATATTTTATCTCGTTTTCAATGGCTTAGGTATTTTTTACGTCCCTTGATATCCTTACGTACGCTTTAAATACCAACTAAATTTCAACTAGAAAAAATCCCGCAGTACACGAGGACATGAACGAAACGATTTGTGAATCGAAGGTTTCCCAAAAACACATATAAAAACAATGCAAATTGTATGATGATTTTTTTCCAAGAGTAAGAATCTTAGTTTAAAGTTCCAAGAAACAGTTCACGTACTTTTTTATCTTATGAATAAATTTAAATTCCTTTGGTTTCGGCTGTAGTAAGAATTTGATGATCTAACAACTTCCCTCTATGCCACATCAGGCGGGCTAAATGATACTACCTAATATATATTGTGTTAAAGTACCTGGTGCATTTTTAAGAACATGCAGATAAATAAATCATGAAATAAAAAAAAACAAGCGAATGTGTGATTTGTTTAACTTTTAAAATGTGAATAGATCAGGTCAACCAAAACAAAATCAGTGAAATCCCGAATCAAACACTATCGGTATTTTTTGTGATGGTCTGTAACTTTTGACATTTCAGTTCTCTTGTTGCGGTCTAGCTGACGGGTGTAATTGTTATAGCTTATTGTCCAGGGAAAGACTATTGTGACTGCAGGGACCTTCAGGGCAGCTCGCGGGTGAAGGACGCTGATTGATGTCGCGAAAGAGACGGTCGACGGTGCTCCAATGCGGGAAAGCTTTCAGAGAAAGATTTAGAAGGCCCGTCGTGGAGGGAGATGAGTATCAAGTAGTGACTTCCCCTTATTGTGAAAGTTTCCGGAAAGAGCCTGGGGTGACATGAAAGTAGGTATTTGACTGATTTACAAAAAACGCCGATGAAGAATTGTGTCACGCTTTATTTCTCAAAGGTTGAATTATTGGTTGCTTGAAGACATAAAAAAATATTGCTTCTTGAAATGTCAAAAGCTTCTATTTTCATTGCTGCACTTTCAAAGGAACTCTAATGTGACGGAAGCCTTTTAAGGAAATTGAGGTGGTTAACTGTTACGTATACAGTAATGCCGTCTAATACCGGAGTTTTGGTCACTGGGAAACTTACAAACCAACCAAAATTAAGCGATGTGGCATGATTCCAAAACACTGAGCTTGCTTTTGGAACGAGTGGTGTCCGAACCTCAGCGCAGTCATTTGAATTAATTTATTCTATTATAAGTAGGCCTATATATTCTATTATTTGTATATTCCACTATTATGTTTATATTATATTATTTATATACTCTATTATTTATATATTCTATTATTTTCGCCATCGCTCCAAGCAAATGCCCGAAAGTTCCCTTGCCAAACGTAAAGAAACCGAGGGTCCCGCCTACCTGGAAACACATAGACTACGGTGTGTGGAGCTTCAGAAAAACCATACTACTATCAGAGTGGTTTTTGTTTATGAAAATCATTTAAGAATACGATGGTCAGTAGTTCAGTTCCCAGATCTATTTTTTGAACTGTATTTTTAGAAGAATGAAAATGGTTAGAACGCAAGATATCAGAACAATGTTTGGTCATGATACCTCCGGTATGGATATATTCTTAAGAGTACTTAAGGGACTTGCGTTACATTCATTGTCTTCATTTCCTCGTCATATGATGTTCTGATTACCTCTCCGACTCTGCACTGGGAGAAGACTGCGCGCCAGCTCAGAGGCGACACCGCACTAGAAGCACCAGCAAGTGTCGCACTTATCATCCCGCCTCACCGACACAGATACACCCCAGACAAGGTGGTCTCCTTAATAATAGTTAATGACTGAGCCAAACTGTTTCAGGTTCTTGCATCAAGTGCAAGTAATTTAACGATAACTGGCGATGAACATTTTTATTGCTGTGAAGATTTAACTGTTTGTTAGGCTTTGATGGACTTTGTGTTCAAAACATTTACTGCCACATTGTCTGTCTCACTAACGAAGTTTTATGTCTCTTGATTGGTCGATGAGGACGCAGTTTATGCATTTAGTACAGAACGTTCACGATTGGTCTAGAATAACTATGTCATATCTAAAACACTTCATCAACTAAAATATAACTAACAAATAACAATATTTTGAAAACTATCTTTATTCGGAACATGTTCGCGATAAATTATAATATTTATTGATAACTTTCACTACATTTTTAAAAACTGCTCTATAACATTTTACATTAGTCCTAAGTACTTATACCTATAGAGAATGTCCCATAACTCCACGTCAAGCCGAAATCACTTGAAAGGCCAGCAAATTACGGTTCTAAATTTAAAAAAAAATCATTAAGTTTCGTATAGTTTCCGAGTTAAAGACTTTTGTTTCAAATGTTTTTAAATCCCTATCCTGTACCAAATTATTAGATAGGCTACTGTGACTAAAAGTTTTTGCTACGTAATCATAAAAAACCCTACTATTGATAAAAATCAGATTAAAATAAGAAATGATATACATTTTATGGAAAAAAACTATTTAGCAAACGTATGCGCGGCGAAAATTTTGTAATCGGGTAAATTCCACTATTCATACTGTAAAAAATATTACTAACATAGCAAGTTATTTGAAAAGATGGCTAATGAAAGCAAATAACTTGCTAAATTAGCAAAGTAATTTTTATTACAGTATGAATAGTAAAATTTATATGATTAATAATCGTTCCGCATAGAATTTTCCCCAAAAGTACAGCATGATTGATTATATTTTGAATTGTTATCAATAGTAGTGTTATTTTTAAGTACGTAGCATAATCGTTAGTCACAGTATCTAAAAACTAGTTTCAGGGTGGGGATTCAAAAACTTTTAAAAAATATATCATTAACTCGAAAACTACGTTTGGAAGATTTTTTATCATCATTCAGGACCATTATTAATAGGCCTGTCAACTGCTCTAGGCTTGTTGAGTTATTGGACACCCCATATACATGTGTGTGTTCCAACTGACCTCACATGCCACAAGTACTGTACTTTCATACAAGGGCACAGTAAAGTGGGTGAAGTGGAAAGCCATGGCTTAAAATTCCTAAGGTATGGCTCAATTTATGGCCACTTAACATGGAAAATTAGAGAAAAGCCTTCTCTTTAAACACGTATCAGGACAAAATTCCTTAAGCAGGGTAATTATAAATATAATAAATAGCACTTTTTATTTTAGGATTTAATGTGTTATGTTTATTTTAAAAAACATTTTAAGGCAATATTTTTTTAAATTTTATGTGTGAGGACCAAAATATATTCTTATAAGTTACAACGGCCCCTTTTCCCACGAATACTGGCTCGCCGTTTATACCCCGCAGCCCCCTTCTGTAAAGGTCTCGCGCTCCTATGAAGTGTCGCGTCATCAGGGTTGACTCGACGCCCGAAGCTCCCAGAACAATAACGTTCTAGTTATGCCACTCCACGCGGAGGCCTCCCGGAGCCCCTACAATCCTCCAGAGGGGCTGAGGGTTCATAGACAAAGCACCACGGAAGGGGAAGAGGGGGAGGGGATATTGAGGACCATTGCTAATCCGTCAAGAAATGTCCAAAGACAATTTTTGATCTTTATTTACTATTCTTATTGCAACTATCTCGTCATTGTCAGATCACCGTGTTCGTCTGTAACGTAATATTTTTCTAATTCCTTTGAAGAAATTCTCTGTGCTGTATTTGCATTTAACTTTTCACATCTGCTTATCTTGGTTGGTTTTCTGAGTGTACTCGTCATTTTAGTTTCTATACGATATTCAGAATAACCTGCAATCGCGTAGGTACATACATATATTATTTTTTTAAATTATGACCGCGGAGTTCAGCCTGGCGGGTGACGCGATAGAGGTTTCTGTGAATGGCGCCCCACGGCCTTGTGTGCATGGCTTCCGCATGTTGCACGCCGCGCGCTTTTCCCCTCCTCCTCGCGCTTCATCCGTCACGGCCCATCAGACGTACTCGCCGACACTTGATCGCGCCATTAAGCCCCGCCCCTCCCCCGCGGCGCTAGAGTGCTTGCTCAGCTGCGAGTGAGTGATCGCAAACACCGGTCCGGCTCGAGTGTGTTGTTGGCCTCTCGCTTCCTGGGTCTCTCGAGTGTGTGGTAATAACAGTAGCACATCAATAAACATGGCCGATGTGGTGGAGGAGAGTGTGGCTGTCTCCTTGTCGTGGCACCTCGCCTCTTGGTGGTCCGGCGACCTCAGCATCTCGCTCCCTCCGTGTACCCTCAGGAGGTCACACTGCCCTCCCTGGTAGGTCTGTGACCTCTCCTGAGACCTCACTAGCTCCTTTGAATATATATATACTGTATATAAGTCGCGAGTGGATAGGGTTTACTCTACGTTTTTCAGAAGCGTATGATGAGCAGCTTGGGAACTTCACCGCTGCAGTGCGCTGCCGTAACGCCCTGTATCGTCTTAGTTGTTATTTACACGTTAGAGCGCAGCACTGTCGCCCGCTGTCATTCCCCCGCACACCCCCCACCTATCATTCACTGCAGCTCAAGTTCGTTCAACGGGAGGGGGAAGGGGTGTTTGAAGAGTTCGGCACTTGTCCGCTAGGGACCACCACAAGTCGATGCCCTAGAGATGGTGGCGATTGCGGCGGTGAATTAACCAACTATCTCAAACCGTATTAGAAATTTTAACCTGGGCTGGCGACTTCTATACAGTATATATATATTCAAAGGTAGCTCGCTCTGTCTGAGGTTCGCTTGTCTGTGCCTGATGATGGTAACAATTGCCAGTTCCTGAAACGTCGCAACTATTTTTTCTAAGAAAATTTTCTGTGTTCGTCTGTGCTGTCGTCATTGTTTTACCAAAATGTCTGTTTGCATTCATCGTTGGATTTATTTGTTTGTCATGTTCTTATTTTGGTTTGTTTTCTGTGTGTTTATGTTTTTATTTATATTTTTCTATTTATGAATTTTTTCCAGGGCAAACAGTGCAAAACTGCAATGGCGTATGTCCCAGAACAGTCATTTCCTTGAAGCATAACAAACTGTTTCTTGGCAACTGGTTTCCAGAATAATCTTTTGTGAGAGCACAGAAGCCACGTAGCTGTGTGCGCGCTGTGACTCAGGAGCTGGTGTCTGTGTGCCGGCCACAGAGCGGCGCCGGTATATCCAGTGCCTGGTTTACACACCGCTCCCCAAGTGTGATCAACACGTCAGTCACCCCCGCCCCTACAGCACACACAACACAACACAACACGAGGGGAGGGGACAAGGGGTATAAATAACCTCCTCAGGAGCCGACAGAGCCCATCGTCAGCTGGCGCCGCTGGCTAGGCCCACATGCTCCATACGCATTTTTGAAAAATAATTTTTTTAAATTTTAATTTTTGAAGTTATACTTCTTTAGAAGCGCATGAGAATGAATTTTTACGATACGCGCGGAGCATGCAACAAATACTGACAGGATGAAGAAAAGCTGCATACTAAAAAATATTATAGGCTATGTGTGCTTTTAATTCATATACTTTAGTGATTAATATTGAATACATGTCCATATAATTAAAATACTTATTTATTGTGAATATTAGTAATAGAAATTGTGTTTATAAACTTTTTCAAGAGTAAGTGAAGTTATGTCTTCGTATGAATATTTTTTTTGCAATATAAACTACAAATTATTACTTAATAAATTATTAAAATTAATATATTAGAATAAACATTCAGCATATAGCCTATATTGATTTTCTTTATTAAAGTTCATCTCTATTATTTTACTAAATGGAATCATTAATTTAATACACTTGTTTATGTTAGTATTGAATACTGAGAATTTATTGTGATTTTTAATTTGATTTAATTTATTCTGTACCAAACGTATTCATAATACCACGCCAGTTTTTTATTATTTTATTTATATTAACTATTTGCATGCAAAATTAAAGTTAATTTTTTATTACGCCAAGTAAATTAACTTCTAACGCGTACATAAGTACACGCATCCATTATTTTCTCATATTCTCTCCTTCACTCAAATTATTTTCACCAAATGATACAACCTTTGTAAGTATACTCGGTTTTGATAATTTATAACAACGGCTCATACTAGTGAGGACTGTGGTTTAGTAAGACTTCAATAAATATATCAGCTAAGAAGAATACCTAAATTTAATAATATTATCGTGCATTTTTCTAATTACGAAAAAATAATATTCATTTTACGAGAACGTCTCCAAATAATCTGTAAAATACCGAGAACTAAAAAATAATAGGTAATAATAATGGAAGTGTCATGAACAGACGTGAAATGTAAGTTAAACAATAAAAAATATTTTAATTTCAAAGTTCTTTAAACAAATCTATTAAATTTTCATGTTGAGTGGGATTTTGAAAATTTGGGGAAAATAACTAAAACCGACATACCATTTTGTATTTTAGCTATAAGATTAAACTCAAGCAATACAAAATAACTTGATGATGTTAATGCATTTAATATGAGTAACTATGCTCACTAAAAAAAAATGATTTTCTTTTGTAAAGTGATGGTTTGTACAACCATGCAAAAATTTGAGGTTGAGTAATGGTTTCTCTATACCCACATTTCTAAAAACAAATTTAATAAATACCTATAAATTATAATTTTAAATACAAGTAACACAATAAGCAATAAAAATTTATTAAGTAAAGCTAAAAAAAATTACAATAAAAACGTCAAAAGTTTCCTACATTCCTGACAAAAATTACAAACACGAGTGTGCACAGCGAGTGTGCCTAGCTGGCGCTTGAAGGCATTGTGTCCACTTCTCACCACTGGTGTCTCTTTCTCTATGTGCTGCAAGAAAACTGTTCAAGGTAAAAAGTCTGTACACTAAAAGAAAATGATGAAAAAATATGGGAAATAGCTATTTAGATTATTTAGAGCTCAAAAATGTAGTTTTTTTTTATTTTTTAAATAATTTTTGTCTGTTTGTTCCAGCATCGACCGAAAATTCTTGACTGATTTTGATGAAAATTTTTCATTGGTAAGTTCTTTAGCAAACTAAATACCTACAAGGCTCTTATTATTACAGCATTCCACCCCCCAAGAGGTTGAAAAAGTGGTAATTTTGGTTTTAAGATGAATAATCATATCTCTGAATCTAATCAAGCACTAGACAAAAAGGTACTCGACCGAAAGGTAGTGCGCCTTCACGGTGGAGTGCCTGCTACCCGCTCGGGCAAGCTGGCTCGAGTGGCGACCCAGTGGCGTGCGAGTCAGGCTCGTAAAGCCTCGCCTGATGGATGTTGCGTCTCTCGGCCGGGCAAACAACCCTCCCCCCCCCCCCACTCACTCCCAATCCACAAGCTGAAGGCTACACAAAGCATAAAGAAGTGCATTCTGCGCTACCCCCCCTCCCCTTCCCCGCTCTCCTGCGCGTGAAATATTTTTAAAGCGGCCGGCGGAAGGTAAACCTCAGCCCGCGCAGTTCTCAGCTTTGTTTCGAGCGACGCGTGACGGCCCTGGGGGGGGGGGGGGGGGAGGGTGAGGCTCACCTGAGGGTCTTATAAACACTCCCCCCCCCCCCCCGGGACCCGGAGGTCTTCAAAGTGTCCGTGGCGCGCAGAGACAAGGAGGATCGTGTCCGAGGCGACAGACCCGCTTGTAGCCGGCAGTCAGGAGCAGGCGGGGGCGGGGGGAGAAGACGACCCCCCCCCCCCCCCTAATGGGCGGACGTGCCAAGAAACGCGAATCAAGAAGCTCGTTTATTTGAAGAGCGACCTGAAAGCCCGCGAGGCCACCTCTCGCCAGGGAGAGATCGGGATGAAAGTTGTGACTGGAAGCTGCTGCGCAAGCAGAAGGAAAGTGAAGCTTCTTCGGGCGAGCTCAGGCGGCCCCCGGGAGTTGCCTCGCCAGCTGATGCAAGGGGCGTATCTCCGTCGGCGAGGCGCGGTGTCGCCTCTCAGCTTGCGCGCACGGGGCAACTAGCGGTCACCATTACATCATTATATGGCAGGGTAATGAAGATAAGGGCCCGTCTACAATAGCAATGTCCTAAACTGTGTCCGAAGGACGCTCGTCGCTGATTGGTCCACGTGACCATCTGACGTCATGCGTCGAGTGGGCGAAGGTCCGAACCTACCTGGTCCGAAGACATTCGTCAATTTGAACTTTTTGTCCCAACCTGTGTACTTCGGACAGAGAAAAAGAACAGAACACTCACGATATTTGAATTTCTGGTTACCGTTTGAAAAAGGTGGTGTTTGTTTTCGTTATTGAAGGAAATGGAAGGTGTTTTAAGTCAAGAAGAGCCACTTTGCCTTACTGAATAAATATATAATATTGAACTCCCACAACTTTCATAAGTTCAATCTCAAACTACAAAGCATCAAAACAATAAACAAAAACTTTGGTTTGGCACATTTACTGCGCTCTGGTAACAACTTTATAAATCAATACATTCGGACATCGGTCATCGCAATTGTGGACAGGGAAGTTTTCGGTGAGACAATGTGACGTCACTCACATTCGGATAAGGACACGGACATCGCACAGGTTCGGACTATTGTAGACGGGCTCTAAAGGTTCCTTGAATGCTTTCAAGAATCTGCACCGAGTGTTTCATGCCTAAACAAGTCCGGACAACACGTGTTTTGACAATTTTCACTCTTTTAAAATGTCAGTGTAAAAACGAAATACGGAAACAGAACAACCCTTCCGCCCTCAGCGCATTCTTATATGCTTTTTATAAACAGACCCCCACTCGGATATCATAAGTAGTTTTCCAACCACGTGACTTTTTCTGAAGCTCTGCGGACCGCATGTGTAGCCGGGTAGGAGGGGGCCTTTGTCGTTCTTTAGTTTAGTTTAGGTGTGACATCTTGTTTTTTTGGACGGTGAACAAGACCAAAAAGCTTTTAACGTGAAAGGTTTCAGGTATGAACACGTTGTATTCACTATCTCTTTTTGAAATGTCAGCGTCATCCCTCAAAGTCCCTCAGAAGTGAGTTCGTACAGAAGCCCGCACTCAGTTCGGTGCCTGGTGCGTAGAGGCGACGTGGCGTGCGATGTGCGAGCCAGTGTCGCCCTAAGCGCCTCGCGATCTTACTCCTCGCGAAGAAACTGTCTCGGTCTCTTCCAGGTAAAGAGGAAAATTAGTTATTGAATCATTAGAAAAATAGCCAGAGTTGCGAGATCTTGTGGTTAAATCATCTTATAAAAAGAGAAGAATTATGAATAAATGTAGAATTCCTTTGCCAGGACAGGTGCAAGTTGACAAGGCGGAACCTAAAACAACATCGAGGAACGACAGTGCTAGCTCTGGGGCTCAGTTTGTACTCAAAACACAGGGAAACTTGAGAATGTATTACATTTTTATTCATGCCGAACTGAGTGTACCTATATGCTTCAACAAGATGCTAATTTCGAAGGTATGTGCTCAGGGGTTTATAATAAAGTCAATAATATGTTTGTTACAATGCAGTATGCTGTAGATTATTGATTACAGCTATGATTCAATAAATTCGTCAGATTTGCGAGGCTGAAGTGTTCTCTATGTGTTCAATAACAAGGGCTTAGCATATGCAAAAACCAACATCGGCTATCCCTACTCATAAAGTTATAACTTTCATTGTCGTAAAGTAGCCAGGTTTAGTCTGCAATCTCGGTAATGTGAGTCCAAACTCGTTTCGAAGACTTGGAACGAGTTATTGATATTAGTCTGTCATGCACCTATTCCGTATGGGTGAACCATTTAAGGGTTTCCTGCATAGATTAATTTTATTTAAATTCAACGCAATGTACCTACTTCGTTATTTAAGGTTAAAAATATGAAAAAATATATTTCTATATTTTTTTTTGAAAATAAATTAGGGGTTTTATAAATACTAAAAAAACTCCAGGCTCAGGTATATAAAAAAATGTGTGGGAGTAACTTTTTAAAAGAAATATTAGAGTCAAACCATAAAAAAAATAATTCTGGGCTAAAAGTTCAATCAAGGAAAAAAAAATTATATTTTGTTTGATTTCCCAAACATTTGGAGGAATCGTGGAGAAATTATAAGAAAATTGCTTGTGCCTAAGCGTTTAAAATAACATGTTAATATAAAATTAGTTTGCAAAACGTGAACTAGAAACACAAATTTCTCACTATCGAAGATCCGAATAAGAGCGCATAAAGCAGGTTAGGGAGACTGCAAACAGCCCCAGTCAGGAAGCTGGTCTACAAACACCAGAACAAAAGAAAGCAGAGAACAAGAGGTCGGCCACCGTTGTGACTCAATCCTGTAGCAGCACTGTGCCACATGTTCAACTCAGATCGCTTATGATTTTCTACTGATCGAAACATGTAATTTATTTGGTTCTTTAAATTATTCATGTAATAGGAAATTTTGATTTAATGCAATTTTTCTGGACAAACGCCATTGCAGTTTTGACTATCAACCTATGATTAGGGCGTATTGGGGACGATTTAAAAGAACTACCGCGGGAAACTAACTGTCTACAGTGTTAGAATAAATCCATAAAGGGTGAGACATAATTGAAAAAAATTTAAACGGGTTGATGTGAAGGACGTGGCTTATTGGGTTTCAGGTGCCTGGGATGACGTAGAAGATCAAACAATTGCCAAATCGAGGAAAAAGCTGGTCCATAATGATGCAAGTAGGGAAACGGAGAGCGCAGGTGAAGCCGAAGAAACCATCCCGCCTTCAGTGCAGCGTATTCCTGCATTTTTTTTGGAAAACTTTTGTGTTTGTTTTCGTTTCGCTGTGTTTTTTGTCTCGTTTCAACTGTTGTTTTGAATTATTTTGGGTTCGGAATTTTTGTGTTGTCATCATTTGTGGGGGTTTTTTCGTTCTGTTAGTCCATTTTTCTTTGTTTTTTCCTTGTTTGATGACCATATTCCTGTTGTGGAATATTGTGTGGCGTTAAATCCTGACAACAGCAATTTTTGCTTAATTTGTGTTTTTTGTCATTTGTGTTTTTTTGTAGTTTTATTCTGCAGACAGACATACATGTGCTAAGCAATGGCGTATGTCCAAAAGCCTACATCAAGTTAGCGTATTCCTGGCTGCAAGGTTGACATTTTGCAAGAACTCGAAGGTTGGATGGAAGCTGATGATCAGCATGAAATAGCTGACGGAGAAACTGTCGCTCTTGTCAACTGCGATGACAACGAAGATGGAGATGAAGATCAAACACCGACTGTTGAGCCTCACAGAACTCTACAAACCGAGGGAGTTAGGACTGCAGTTCGATACACTGAGCAACAAGAATATGCTGTAGCAAGTGACATAATAGTTATACTGTATTAAGCAGAATTATAGTTCATCAATTCATAAATCTCATATTTACTAACCAGTAGGTACAGAATGCATGCATCACTTATCTAACTACAACATTCACATGCTGATAACAATGTTAAATGTATGAATAGCACAGAGAATTCCGTGTAAAGAGTTAACAATATAATTATATTTTACAAAAACTTAAAAAAAAACACGCTTTTATTGTAATATGACGTAAAAAGTAAAAAAAAAAATCCTCAAATTTAACAAATTTGTAAAAAAGTGAAAGAACGTTCCTCAACCCTGTGCATACAACTTAATTAATGTAATAATATTGATAATCTTAAAATACTAATCAAGTACCTAATACACAAACAAACAATTAATTACTATTATAAAAAAGTGGGGTTCTTGGTATCAATTGTCTTACATTTGTTTTCACTAGTAGCTATTAGTTAAGGTATAGTTAATATGAAAATGCAAGATGAATGCACCTGACGCTTTTTTTCATTAAAATTAATATAAATATCTATTAATAAAAATGTTGTAGGTTTAAAAGGGTAAATATGATATATTTTTATTTTGATGATTAACATTATTTACTGTTAACCTAGTATATATGATGTGTAAAATTAGGCTCTTCTTTATGATTAAGTAAATTCAATTTGAAAAGTGCCCCAGTGACATTTGAAACATGAAGATTTGACTACCTTTCAAGGATCGCTTATCTAGTGCATATAACCATTTAAAAGATTGGGCACTTTTCTCATGAGCTGATGAACCAGGTTATCGTAATGAAACTATTGTATTGTCATCGGTTCTTAAAAAGTGTGAAAATTTTCAAATTATTTGGGCATCTGGAGGTGGTTGAAAATTGAATTTGAATATTTCATTACATTCACGCATATATAAACACCGGCAAAGCTAATCAATCGTGTTAATATCTCGGCTCAGGCGAACGCAGCGGGCTGACAAGAACGAGATAGTTGCACTACCACTGACATACCTATGCCTAAGTCTATCGAATGGGTTGACCAATCTTTCTTCTTTTACGTGCTTAATGAACAGTTTTTGACGTCCATAAAACGTTGATATGTGATATCAAAAATGACGCTGCGTAACATTTGATCAAATTCTCAAATGAGATTGAAGATAATTTTTAAAGCGTTGAATTTTTACGAAACAATACTGTTGAACAAGAGCCACATTTAAAATTCCTTATTTTTTTTATGGTTGGCCAAAAATAACTTATATGACTTTTCTTACCATATAAATATATTAGTTATTAAAATTTTTATTAGAATATAATTGAAAACCAAGGCTTTCTTTAACAATATTTTTTGGACCAATATATAGATAGGCCTACCTATATTTGAAATCACTGAATATAATTTAATTTTAAAAATTACATGTAAGCTTGCTAACTCAGATGTTAGCTAAACAATATTCTTAAATATTCACTTAATTTATGTTAAGTAAATAGGTATTAGGCCTATGCAATATGACTGAAAACCCAACATTTTAAAATGTCAAAATGTTGAAAATGAAAATTTGTGTTCATTATTAAAAATCGTCCTTACCTACCTAACACCAGATATCCTCAGAAATGATAAAAGGTAAACATATTAATATAGGCTACCTATAACTTCATGTTTATGATTCAAGAGCATGTTAATTTAACACCAAGAAAAATTAAACTAAAAATGTGTAATAAACCAGAATCCTCCAATTTTGATTTTGTCAAGAAAAAAATTAGAAAAATTGCTTGGTAACTAACTTCTTCTATCAGTTTCGTTATGAATAATGATTTAAATAAAAATCTGTTGTCAAAAAGAATAAATCTCTTCAACGCTTATATTATATAGCCTTCGTAAATATTTTATTTATCTTAGACCACGTTAATACCCGCGGCTTCGCATATGAAAATTTCAGGATTAGGCCTATACTAATATTGTAATACAAGTATGTGACGAATACCAAATTCTCCTGTTAAACAATGTAGGTGTACAATAAATCTTCAAGTCTATGCAGAGTTTCATTAAATACAGAACCTTTCAAGGTTGAAATTCGGGAAATGGATAAGTATGTTCAGTTTTAACTTGTACCATGTCAACTTCCACATTTACCGTTTAATTATATTTGACTGTATCCATATTCTTGGTAAAAAAAAAATCTTCGTTAGTTAATTTGAAAAAAAAAAATTTTTATTTGTGAAACACTTGCATCTTTATTTGGACTGTGGATTAGGTACAGGATACCAATGTTAGTGAATGCATAAGAGACGCTGAAAATGCTTCTAACCAGGGTGGGGGAGGGGGTCAAGGACTCGCTTACGCTTGCGAAATGTTAAGCGTGAAACGGGGTTGATAAACGTAAGCGTCAAAACTTTTTTTATGGAAAATCTCAGTAGGCCCTATATTTTAAACATTAGGGTATATAAGCCGGCCCACATATGGACAGTATACAACATACAAGCAGCGTATCCTGAAATGACTTGTGTCGGTTAAAAGCCGCGCACAAAACTGTCGAACCCTTGAGGATCCCACAGTTGCGTCCCTGCTCCTAGACATGTATTTTTAGCAACAAAAAAAATTCGAAAACTCACTAGAATGCACCAGCGGTTTCTTCCTTGTGATTGGCGGCAGTCTGTAAGAGAAGCCATTGCCTTATTTGGTCGGGCCACTCAGGACGCGTTTACTTCCTCACTGAATTATAGTGATCAGTGTGCTGATATCAGACATGTGCCTGAATAAACTCAACTAATCACGGAACACAGACGGCGCTGCTTTGTTTCAACTCTCAGATAGTCTCGAAATCGTTTCGCGACTACTATACCGAGAGTCTTTAATGACTTTGTTGCGTTTCGACCGTTCAATTCATTTTAGATGATAATTTAGGCCATCTTCGAAGCCCGTTTAAAAAATCGTGTGCCAACTGAATATGTTGCAAAACTATGCAGTGGTTTAACTTTTGCTTACAGTAGGCCTAATCCATGACATTTCAATGGCCCTAGTCATGAGTAGTCTAATTCCATTGGCTCTAGCAATGTGTAGTCTAGTTTCATTGGCCCTAGCTATGAGTAGTCTACTTTCATCGGCCCCAATCATGAGTAGTCTAATTTCATTGGCCCTAGCCATGTGTAGCCTAATTTTGGAAACTCGCGGAAAATTAGGGCATCAGGAAGGCTAGACGGGGTATGAACCCGTGTATTTCTGAGCGAGATTCGAACTATTTACAATGACGGTGCTTCATAGAGAAAATATTTTGCGTCAGGATAGTTAGAATATCTGTACTATAGCTAACGTATTCCCACGATCATTATAAAATAACTACTGCATAATTATTTTCCGGCATATTACGTGTTACGTTCTGTAACACGGCGGAATAAGCTTTATTCGATGATCACTAGCAGTGACGAAAGAAATGCTGTTCCAGATTTGAACAAACTGCATTGAAGCCTACCAAACAGTACAATTATCTCATGATGAATGAACCAAATATATAAAAATATAGGTACTTACAGATAAGTTTTAAGAAAGAACTATACTTAATCCATGAACATAAGTCATGAGGATTTCGCGGTGTTATTTATAATTAATACAAGTAAGACTTGATCGAGTATGATCGTTGCCTGGTGTCTGGAAGAACCGCAAACTCGCGTGATTTCGTGCCACCAGGATAGACTCTTTACAGCAATTATCCCATAGCCAACCATACCAGTGTATCTAGTTGATGGGCTGATTCCTGTTCTATTTCCAACTCGTTTGCACTTGACTAGGTCATACGAAATTAATTTAATTTTTTTTTACTTATACTTCTTTAGGCACGTTATGCAAAATGACGAGAGTGAATTTTTACAATGCTCACGCATCAAGCAACTAAATATTCACAGCATGAAAAAAAAGCTACATACAAAAAAGGCTCCATACAAATAAAAATTATATTTTTGCTTTTAAATCTTATACCTACTTTAGTAATTTATATTGACTATTGGCCCCTTATCAATAAAAAAATATATATTTTAATATTAGTGATAGAAATTGAGTTTAAAAATTTTTTTACAAATGTATTTGTGTATATGAAGTTATGTTCCCATATGTATAATTTAATAACATTTAAAATTAAAAATTGTTACATTAATATTTAATTAGTAATTAAACTTAATAAATTATAATAAACATTCAGTATAAGTATACATATATTCATTTTCATTATTAATTAAATATTATCCCGTTATTTTACTAAATTAATAATTAATTATATTCGGTTGATAATATATTAGGTAAAACTGAATAATTTTGATAAATTGCGTTATTTTATGCCTAGCTAGAATCATCGAAACTGTGCTTAACAAAGTCGATGTCACGTGTTCATTAGCTGAAGTCACATGTCACCATATTTCCGAGTGATTTTGTCAGATGTTTTTATGTGCTCATCATTGGATTCTAGTCTCCAGAGCGTACTAAATAACCCTTCATTCAATGACAATTATGAGTAAAGTGAACAAACATTTGCAATCTAAACTGCCCCCAAATAACACGAACTATGCAGGTTCCAGCATGCCAGAGGTTTTCATTAGCTTGGGTCAAGAGCTTGTCAGCAGAACTGCGTTAGGCCTATAGTTAGAGGTGAGAAAAATTCGCGGATACATTTCGTGTCATGCTAGAATCCAAACACATTTACCTTCATTTTTTTTTTCTGTGATTGGTTCAAATTTTTGTCGGACGGACTTTGAGCCAACGAAAAACCTTCAAACAAAGACGTATCGAAACGCAGTCGTCCCAGTTGACAGGTCTCACAAGTCCACAGTGAGCGTGTGATGTAGGGGATCATGGAGTCTATCCTAGAGGTCACTGGAGCCGCACGGAAGCAGAGCAGCGGCAGGTGCCTATACATGCTTGCAGTCTACTTCGCCACCCGCAGAACACACGAGAGGACTCTGACAGCGGGTCTGTTCCTTTGCTGCAAGTTGTACGGGAATTTCCGTAGTCGAGCGGAGATTCTTTGAAGAGCACGAATTAGTAGCGGCTTGTATTTTTCATGAAAAAAATCTGAACGCCTATTAGACTTCAATAAGTTATGTCCGCGCTAGCGAGTGTTCCATTGCTAGAGACCTGCAAAATTCGCGGATTCATTCGGTGATAGGCTAGAATTCAAACGCATATATAGGCTACCTATTAGATAATTTTGCTATTGGCTTACTGTTACTCTGGACGAATCTCAACCACTTATAAACCCTCAACCAAAGAAGGATCGAATCACAGACAAACCAGCTGAGACGACTTACAAGTCGGCAGCCAATGAACTTGCGTTATTTTCCCGAGTGTACAGGGGTATGTGCAGTCTATCCTGAAGGCCATCGAAACCGCGAGTTTTGCAGGTCTCTATCCATTGCAAATGGACACCGTCTGCAAGAGAAGCCATTGCTCTATTTGACCGGGCCATTCAGTACACATCTAGGGCCATGTATTTTTCTCAAAAAGATTTCTATACCTGCTGTGTGTTAAAACACTGTAGCGTCGTCTGTGTTTCTTGATTGGTTGAGTTTCTTTCCGTTGCATGTCTGCTGTCGGTACACGAGTCACAGCCTTTCAGGTCCTGAATGGACCGGCCAAATAGGGCAATTGCGACTCTTGCAGACGGCCGCCAATCACAAGGTAACAATCGCTAGCACGGGCATACCTTATTGAAGTCTATAATGAGTTGAGACGGGAAAAATTCGCGGGTTCGATGACCTCCAGGATAGACTCTACGATCCTCTACACACGCAAGGGGGAAACACCACCAGTTCATTGGCTGCTGACTTGTGAGTCGTCTCGACTGGGTAGCCTGTGACTCGATACTTCTCAGTTGATGGTCTCTGATTGGCCAGCAGTCCTACAGATTAACAGTGAACCAATGGCAGATGCAGCACAAAAATGCAGTTATTTGAAATTAGCTTATCACGAAATGAATCCACGAATTTTTCCGGTCTCTACTAAAGAGCGATCAGATTTACCCTCGGAAAATACCAGCCCCTACGAATTTTCTTCCGCACTAGATTATTGTGATTGGTGTGTTGACAGTAGACATGTACCTGAATGAAACTAGACCATTCACGAAACACAGACGATGCTACAGTGTTTTAACTCTCCGCTACTCTCAAAATATTTTCGTGAAAAATACTTGCCTATACGGATTAGGCTTAAGGATATGGTTTCACTGCCGTTTTCGTATTTAAAAAAAATTACAGGAATGCTAAAAAAAATATCCTTGCTTTCTTTATTGTGACACATTGCAAAAAAAAGTACGTAGGGCCTACCTACTTAGTAGTTTTTTGGTGCGTAAATGAATCAGACTGTGTACTTTAACTAGGGACTTGTAAAATTCGCGGGTTCAGTGACCTCTAGGATGGACTACACAGTCATAGGTACATAGGCATATGCGTACACAGGCTGCCGAATTGCGTGACGTCTCAACTGGCTAGCCAGTGATTGTATATTTATTTAGTTAGGGGTTTCTCATTGGCCTCTAGTCATCCATATTAACTGCGAGCCAATTACAGAAGCAGCGAAAAGTTACAAGAAAACTATTTTAATTCTAACATTTCAAGTAATAAAAACGCGAATCTATAAACAAAAATGCTAGAACAATAACATTTTCTAATTAAATAATTAAAAATAGTTTGAAAGGGGTGAAAACACACATTGAGACACGGTTATTTCGCGGATTCGTTTGGCGTCGGGATAAAATTCAAAGCCTTATATTTGCTCTACCAACATTTGCTTTGCCGCTAGCTGGTTTCTTAGCGAAAACCATTTTATTGTTGTCAATCGAATTTAACTGATTCGCTTGCTTCGTTGTCTCGCGGTCGCAAAGGGGCGTGTCTAAATGACTAATTAACAGAGACCGGAAAAATTCGCGGATTCATTTCTCAAAAAGCCTGAAATTCATACAGTTGTACCTCAGTGCTGCCTCTGCTATTGGCTCACAACTCACCTGGATGTCTCTGGGCCAGTGAGAAACACTCAACGGCAGCTGTATCGAATCACTGGCCGCTACATTGTGACACCTTCACAAGACAGCCGCCAATGAGAGGGTGACATTTGACCGAGTGTATGTAGAACTATAAAGTTCATCCTAGAGGTCATTGAACCCGCGAATTTTTCCGGTCCCTACTAATGAACACGGTGAGAGAGTATGAAGGTTTGCGTGCGGAGCGCGCGGCCTCGCACCTGAGGAGGAGCCGCCGAAGGACTCCACGCCCCGCCCCTTGCTCGGCCGCCATTGGCCCGCCGCCTTGCTGCTCATGTCCAGCGCCTCGTCCTGCGGCAGCCCGCCCCTCGTCAGGATGTCGGCGATGGAGAAGGGCGTGAGGCGCGCCAGCTGCTCCATGGCGCCGCGCCGCATGCCCGTGTGAAGCCCGCTCCGGGCGCGCGGCGTGCCCGTGTGAAGCGCGCTCCGGCTGCTGCTGCGTGCCCGTGTGAAGCGCGCTCCGGCTGCTGCTGCGTGCGGCCCGCGCGCCGCTGCGCCAGACACTGAGCCGGGCCGGCTCGCCGCGCGGTGGGGGAGGGGCGTGGCGGGGGCGTGGCCTGGCCCCGCCCCGCCCCCGCCGCGCAACAGCCGGCTATCTCGCACTTCAGCACAAGAGCTGGGGGTTTGGACTCGGACAACATTAAAACATTGGTATCCAAATCGAGATAGCACTCAGAATTTTTTTTTGTAGTAAATCGCAAACTCCACCAATCGTAATTATATAATTTAGGAGCTACAGAGTTCCGCAAACTTTTTTTTCCCACCGTGCGATAGCTAGATATTTACCTAATATAAAACATAATCTCCGTTGCTGCTTTGCACTGTATTTCATAGACAAAACCCAATCAATGGACAAATAAAAAAAGAATACACCAACAGAAAACCAGTCAAAATCAGCCAAAATCAATTTTAACAGAATTACGTGAAAACAACTAGTCAGAACTAATTCACAGCAGACGAACTCAGTGCGCTGACAACAACGAGACGTTTGCAACAAGTACAGAGAATAGATACAGACAAACAACTTTAAACAACACACTGACAAACATAGGAACCCAACGATGATAATACTGAATTCGTCTGTGCTGTCGTCATCAAGTTGCCAGAATGTATATGTTTAATTTCATCGCTGGGTTTGCTTGTGTGTTGCTGTATTGTCATTGTGTTGTCCAGATTTATCGTTGGGTTCCTATGAGTGTCTCTGTGTTGTCTATTTTTTTTGTTTTTGTCTGTATTCTATGTTCTTGTTCCAACTATCTTGTCATCGTTCCGTCTGTGCTGTTATATTGTTCTGAACAGTTCCTTCAACGGAATTCTCTGTGTACTTAAAATTTAAATTATGATTTTTGTTTGTTTTCTGTTTGTTTGTGTATTCCTTTTTCTTTGTACATTCTTAAGGTTTTATCTATGATATTGTAAATCAGCTATGACAATGAAGTACCTATGTCCAAAATGAGGTTATTTAATCTATATTCCCATAGCAAGAATTATTCAAAGAACGTAGGTTATAATTTCTTACATCTTGTGTAGGTAGATACCTACTGTTTTAATTGACATAGCTAGTTTATTTAAAATGCTTGCTCATTTAGCTTGTTTGAACCTACATATAAAAAAAGATAAAGGTTCACATAAAATTAAATGAACAGATAATATATAGAGACTAGAAAAATTCGCGATTTCAATGACCTGTAGGGTATACTCCATGATCCTCTATGCACGCGGAAAAATTACATTTGCTCATTGGCTACTGACTCACGACACCTGTTAACTGGGACGCTAGTGATTCGATACTTCTTTTGTTAAAGGTTTTTCATTGGCCGAGTGTCATTCAGATAAACTGTGGCCCAATCACTGATGCAGTAAAAATGTAAACGTTTTTGGATTCTAGATTATCACGAAATGAATCCGCGAATTTTTCCGGTCTCTAATAATATATTATCGTCTAATTATCACACTAGCAAATTTTTCAACGAACGATGGTCACAATTCTTACTGGAAAACACTGGATGCTAATCTAAAAAAAAATTAAACAAGAAAAACTATAACATAGACAATTAGGAGTATGTATGTTAACTACGGAGCATTACGTTAATAACTAAAAACCTTCATTAAAAACAGACGGTATGTTTTAAACTATTAGACCTACCACACAAAATAACCACGAATAGGCCTATAGGCTACATTACCTGCACTCACGCACTTACCTAGCTTAGTTAAAGTTGCATTAAATTAATGATCACATTTATAGTTACAATAATTATATATCTAGGTTATATACTTATACCTATTCCAAAATAAATTTTCTGTCCATACATATAAATTTTCCGACTTGTCGGCTCTTCAAATTGCACACTGTAACTAACTTATAGTAAATGATCTAAAACACGCGCCTGAGTGATGCATAGGTGCTGATGCTGTGACGAGAATTTAGAAAGTGAAATACTTCAGCTAGAAACGATGGGGTTTTAAATGAACATTATTTTTCAACAGAAATAGGCTGAGCAGTTGTCGTCTTTCACCCAGTCTTAGCCATCAAAGTTTGTCGAACTGAGCAGAAACGTGACCTCGTGTTTTCAAACTAAAAATAAAGCTAATGCAAACATTTGGTATTTTTTTCAGTCTGCTTGTTCGTCAGTAAGTCCATATAGACTATGTCACATGCTCTGGGAGTATCGCACGTACCTAGTTTCCGCACCCACCGTTAGAATTCGCTTCACGGAGCAGGTACGTTGAATATCGAATAATTTTATTAGCAGACCGAAATTCGAAACTATACAATGAAACGGCTGCGGTAAAAGAAAGAAAAAAACTTTAAATAATACTATACCCTTATTTTTGACCTGATTTTGAACAAAATAATTTACTTATTAAAATACTGCCCAACTTGTTAAAATTCATCAAACAGTTAATTTAATAAATATTCACGTTGGTTTTTTGTGAACTTTGGTTCACGCCATCCGACACAGATGGCAGCACCGTGGTTACACGTTATCGTTCCATGCGACTTCCGTTCCATTCACGAAGTGACCCCTCCCAAGCACCGGGTGTTGGAGGGGAGGGGGGAGGGAGCTAGCCACGCCCACCGCCGGCTGGAGCTCCAACCACGCGCCGAGGTGCAGGTGACGTCACATCAGGAGGGGACCCGCCACTCACCTGCGGGCAAAGAGGGGTGGGGGGCCCAATTAGAGCAACGGTTGCCTTTGTCGAGCCAAACAAGGCTCTTACTGCCGCCTGACGAGTGCACAAGGCGGCGATAGTCTCAATTAGCACAACTGCATGCCACTTAATCCACCGGAGGAAAATAAATATTAAAATAAGGCTTTGTCTGTTCTACGAGGCGTTTACCTACAATAAAATTAATCTGTCTTTTACTGTTCAGAGATTATATTATGCCAATACATTGGCTATTTAAAATAAAAGATGATTTTAAAATTATGCAATTTTCTTAGTGTTGTAAAAATGCTTCTCACGTTTTTAAGCTAATTTTTTTTTTCACAAGAAACGGCGCAAGTCGCAAAAATAGCGACAAAGTTAAATTTTGGTGAAGAAAAACTCATTAATTGTTACATCGGTTGAGGAAAACATTATTTAAGGATGAATATTATAGTGGCTTTTTTTTTCTTTCTGCCTTTCTACAGCTTGCACAACAGCTATAGGGCATATCTTTATGAATTTACGGAAACGTATGAAGAATAATGTTAAGATTTTATTATAATATATTTAATAATTAAAAGTTGTATATAGGTAATATTACTTGTTTCAAATAACTTGTTATATTTAAAGATTGCATGATAGAACACTAGCAGGTTCGAGAAAAAAATATAAATTTTAATGTGTTTTTTTTTTTTTAGAACAATTTCCAAGTTGAAATAGTAAAAACTATTTCTTTAGTCATATATTTAGCATTAAAATAAATATTATAGTAGTTTAGAAGCAGTATAGTTTTGAACATCTGTGACATATTTTCTGGCCCAAAATTATTATCTGTAGCATTCTCATAGCGCCCTTTTCCCTGACTGGCCGTCTCTGACGACTACTTGCTGTCGAGACTTCAAGTCCAAATTATAAAGTAAATAAATAAATTTTGACCAAATTTCACTTGCAGACATGAAACAGGCCTAAGCTTAAAACGCATAAGAAGGTCTACTGCTTAATATTGATTTTTCTTCTTCAAATTTTCTTGAGAAGGTATCAGCTATACAATTTTTCTTCAAAATATTTCACTTGATATAGTTTTATTTTTCCACAGTGCAATTTATGTAACGTAGCCTATACGTAAAATTGGAGACAAGTAAAAATTCCCGGATTTCGCATTTATAGGTATAACTATTATATCTTTGTACACACATAGGTACATACACCCGTAAAAAAAATATATGTATGCACTTATGTTTTGTATTTGTGTTCAAACTGGACCGTGGCGAAACTTCACTATAGCCAGTGATAAACACAGTAGCTCGTCGTGTAGCCAATAGAGCTAGAGTGTCCACGAACAGAAAATAGTTTTGTCAGTAATAAATGTATGGACCAGACTACAATTTTTTTTCTCACCATTAAATGTTTGAAACTGTTTACACTGATCAAATGTTTTGAGGAGCACAAAATATGTGAATATTTGAAGGGGAGCTGAATCACAGCCAATTCTTCACTCTCGGGCAGGAGTCAGTGAAGTGACGCTACGCTACTGCTACGCTACTGCTACGCTACTGCTACGCTATTGACACTGTCGTCCTGCTGACCGCCGCTATACTCGAGCCACACAGTTCCCACACAGGCTGCTGTCTAGTGTGTAGGCCCTACTTGTTTAGTTCCAATGCTCGAGCGAATTATTAAATATTATGTTCTATTTTTAAAGTGCTAGGCGGCTAAGTACCTTTTTTCCCCCCGCGAAGAAATGGTTTGAAAACTTAGTTGCCAAAATATGTTTTTGTAGTGCTGCAAATAAAACGTGTATTTTCGAACATTTTTTTTTGAAGGGTTTTAACCAAATATGTCCTGAAACGCAATGTTTATAATTTTGTTTTTTCCAGATGGACTATTAGCCCTACCTACATACCTAATGTATGCTATTGCAGGATTAACATTAAACCTATTTTATTTGTATGTTTACAGGAAAATATTTTGGTAATTATATATACATCTTTAAAGAATATTTTCAAAGAATTATTGTGCAACATAAAAAAAAAATACCATTGTATGTAGCCTAGGCATATTGTAGTTTGACGAATAAATATTAATTTTTAATTTACAGAATTGCATAATCTATGTACTTTAGGCAAACGCATTCACTTCCTGTAGGTATACCTAATGTAACTGAGATATCTTCGCTTATTGCGAGGTTCAGAAAAACTTTTATAAAATAGGCCTAGGGCTTATAGGTATGAAAGTTGGAAAATGTTTGAACAAAGTTGAAATAACAAACCATTTTTAAATAAGATATTAAAGTTTTTTTTTTTTTTTGTAATTATGCAGGTTTTTTGGTAGGTATCTGGTTTTAAAGGGCAAAGAATTAAAACAATCCTGGTCATTTCTGTATGGTGGTCTGTTGTTGAAGGGAGGTAGGAATTAATTTACATGTAGTCCAAGTGCAGAAAAGCATCTCAAATCATAGACTCCAAAATTTATTTTTTATGCGTTTGCGAGTTTTGAGATATAGGTTGTACACGCAAAATAGGTATTCACAGTCGGATTTATTTTAAAATTATTTATTTACCTAGAATATCTGTATATTTAAAAAGCACGTATTTTCTATCAATGTTAATCCTTCCTAACGAGTTAGTTTGCTTTCGTAACTAAAAAGTGCTTACTTAGTTGTAAGGAAGTTCCTTTCCATGACTATGTTAGTTTATAGTTTTCATTCGAAAAACGTAGCTCTACAAATTACATGCTTTTTGAAGTTATACTTCTTTAGGCACGTTATGAAAAAATGATGAGAGTGAAATTTTAAAGATGCGCGCGCATCACTGTAACACAAAATTAACAGGTTGAAACTGCCCGCTAAGCACTCATTAAGTCTCGAAAAAAAGATATCAACAAAATAGAAATAGAACCTCTATTAGCCGCGCATGTTGGCACGCTCGTCGCCTCTGATCACTGTTTTCATATTTATAATATTTATCCACGTGTTTCTAGTTTCTACATTCACAACACGTGTTTTAGTTTCATACAAGTGCGAATTATATGTGCTAATAAATTATATTCAGTAGTGTTTTAAATTGAATATTTCGATTAATATTATTTACTATTCGTAAATAGTATTAGCAAAAAAATTGTGCTTAGGTATATACTTTTTCAAGTGCTCCAATATATGTAATTGTGGTTAACTATCCGTATGTATTATTTATTGATTTAATTAACATATTTTTAATATAATTAATACTAAATATTATTAAATTATTAATGTTAAATATTTATTATTGGTTATTTAATATTTACAAAATAAAGAAATAAATTTAATAAAACATTTAATAAAAAATTTTTGATAAAAATTAAAATCGAACATCAAATTAAAATATTATTTTTTAATATTTATTATTAAATTGAATAAATAATAAATATTTATAAAAATAAATAAACAAATTTAATGAAAACTTTTTGATAAAAATGAAAAGTGAATATCAAATAAGCAAATAATAAATATTTATAAAAATAAATGAACAAATTTAATGAAAACTTTTTGATAAAAATGAAAAGTGAATATCAAATTAAGCAAATAATAAATATTTAAAAAATGAATAAACTTAATTTAAATTTTTTAAATTTATTATTAATTTTTTTTAATATTAAATAATCAACAATAAATATTTAAAATTAAGAATCTTATAATATTTAGTACAAATTTTGTCATATATATTTATTATTCTCTAAATTTTATTTATTTAATTTTTCAAATTTAAACTGAACTTTATTGACTGTGTTGACTATCTTTTTCCAGCCCTTTTATTATTTTATTGTAACTAATTATTTGCATGCAATTAAAAACTATATTTTAATGATGTCAAAGAAGTATAACTTCTCACGCGCGTACATAAGTACATGCACCCATTTTTTTCCAGTTTTTATATCTGCAGAAATTAATTATATAATCGCTAACCTACAACATGCGTACCTAACAGATATTTCTTCGAAATTATTATTGGCGATCTCAGTTTGTTGGAATTCATATAAATCGTTTAGACGTGTTGCATACTGGTTTACACAGAAAAAAAATTTATGCTACCAAAAATATTTTGTAACAATTTAAGAAGCTAAATACTATCCGTAGACGACTAAATAATTGTGTTATTGTCACCAAACGCTTATTTTTATTGCTGCATTAAAAATTCTTAGGTTTCAAATTTTAAAAAATTGTTTAGCTTCGTAGAGTTAGATTGAAAACATTAATTTATTATTAAGGCATGTATTTTCGTGAAATAATCTGATCGCTCATTGGACTGCAATAAGGTGTGCCCACACTAGCGATTGTTTACTTGTGATTGGCTGTCGTTTCCTTCCGCACTGAATGGCTAAGATTGGTGAGCTGACAGTATACATGCGCCTGAAATAAACCCAGCCAACCAAGAAACACAGACCAGGCTACAAAGTTCAATCACACAAATGGACTTAAGTCGTTTCGCGTAAAGTACACGAGTCATTCATATAACAATTGTTTATACAAGACCTTAGAACATTTATTTACAGGCTGGGTCTTACGTAGGGCTAATTATTACTTTAATTTACCGAGGATTCTGACTTCAGCAGTTTTGGTGACACCGACTTAACTCTTATCCGAATTGCGAGAGAGTTATTCTTGTTACACTAATTATTTCTTGAAAGTGTTGCTAATACTGTACATCCCTCTGTCAGCATAATTATATCAAAACCATTAACAATATGATAAGTTCGTGTTTGGAAAACATCTTTAACTGCGTTTTAATAATGTGGGGAATCACCGATGAAGAATCAGTTTACCCTTGTCACTGAAGTGATCAGGAAGAGTTGTTTTAACTGATTTGCAGACAGAACAGTCACTATTTCAGAATGAGGGTGAGCGGTATTCTCTCGGTCTCTCCTTCTCGCCTCGCACCAGGTGGGAGGGGCAGGAGTGGAAGGAGAGAGAGAGAGAGAGAGAGAGAGAGAGAGAGAGGGGAGGACGGGAAGATAAGCAAGCGCTGAGACTTGTTGACACCGGCCTCCACCGCAACACGCAGAGAACTGATGAAGCGTTTTAAACACACGTCCGTCTCCTCCGGCCCGCCTCTTTATTGTCCCCTCCTCTTCCCCCGTGCCGCGCAGTGCACTCGCTCCCTCGAATAACCCTTCGCCTCTCGTCTTTTATCTACTCCTTGAGGAAGGCGAGACATAAAACTGTGTGTTCCCCCCTCGTTGGTTTATATGTGTTTACATGACTCGGGGCACCCCCCCCCATGCGGGGCCACCCAACAGCTCACCTCACTCCACTTCAGTGGCGCGCGACCGGAGCGGCTCCGAGCAAGCTGCTCACGAGTACCACGATCACAGCAGCACTGTGGTCAGACATTGTGAGAACATAACATTCACTACGAGTGTTTGTTTGTTACCAACCACTTCCGGTATTTTTCATACTTTATAACAAATAATGGAATTGGCTGTTCATATGAATCCATATTCTAATTTATATTATATATTTATATTTGTGTAACTTCCGTGCAACTTAAATGAATGGCAGATACCTACAGACCACGAACAATACATGGCAGCAAATGAAATGGGATCATTTTCGTAACTTTTGGAAATGACTACACTATGAGTAAAGCTTGTTCACCTGATATAATAATCTGAATATATATATATATATATATATATATATATATTTAATAATCTGAATACATATTTTTTAATTTTAATTATTTATCAAATATTAATACAATTAAGTATAATGCAAATAAACTTTACTTACGGTAGCATAACGTCAATTATATACTTAAATACTCTTGAAAATACACTTGAGAAGTTTATAAACACAATATCTATCACTAATATTCACAAGAAATAAATGTTTATAATCATATGGAGCAGTATTCAATACCAAACACTAAAATATAAGATTTAAAAGCACATATATAATTTTTATTTGGATGTAGCTTTATTTTGGGAAAATTTTGTTGCCTGGTGCGCGCATTTCGTAAAAATGAAATATCACTTCAAAAATCCCAATAACCTTTATATTACTTATGAAGAGGAAGTTTTGGTAGTCTCATCCCCTCTCGTTCAGACGGCGTATAATAAGTTGTTGCTTAGTGACGTCACAGAAAAATGTGATAATACAAAACTGTCGAGACTGAACGATGACCGCTCAGAACGACGCATCTTTTCGTATGGATGAAGTTTGAACAGGCACCATGGACCAGGGATGGGAATGTTACACGCGAGGAAATTCCTCGACTGGGCAGGAATCGAACCAGGGACATTCGCTCGCCAGGCAGCAGCTCCGTGGACTGATCCTATTGGCTGGGGCAGCTTACTTGCGCCAGAAAAACATCACATTGCAGCACATATCTCGGAAGTTGGCGTCTCTGTTGGAAAGTTATTTAAATATTATTTGAATGAGTCTGAAATCACATAAATTGGTTAAATATTTTTTTTCAGGTGAAACTTCTTTGTTGAGGGGGCTACAGTTTTCGAGTGTTTCGTAAATTCCGATCTCATGAGGGGAATAGTCAGGTGCGTGGTGGGGGAACCGGTAGAGGAGGGGAGTGCGTCAGTGGCGAAGCCACTCCAACGCATGATCTAGCGGTCGAATGGGAAAACAACAAAAGGGGGAGATAGGTACGTAGCGGAGCATTCTGTATGCTAGTTGTAACGGCCGGAAGGGGAGATGGCAGGGGTGAGGTAGAAATGACGCAGCAGTGATGCTATGAAATCCTCGTAACGCTGATTATGTTTGTCTACTCCTCAGATTTTTTTCTTAAATTTGAGACCATACCCGGATCCTTACTATTTATTATTTTTATTATCTCGTGTTAAAAAAATTAATAATGTATCTCTATCTATAAGTACCAATAAGCAAGAAGTTTTACTTCTGTCGCACTTGGGCACCACGCACACACACTTTTTACTTTTTTTGCTGGTTTACATTGCATGTCGTAGATAAACGTTTAGAACGGATAAAAACGATGACAACACAAATACACAGAAAACGAGCTAAAATCAGCCAGTGCCAATAGTCAAGTGCGTAAACAGCTCAGAGATTTCTGTGTAAGGAATAAGAAGGAAGAAAAACGCAGTGGGCTGACAACGATAGTACAGTTGCAACAAGAACAGTAAGAAGAGACAAAAAAGGACTTTGGCAACACATCGAAAAACAGTAAACCCAACAATGATGCTAAACATATAATGGGCCACACAGTAACTTCTCGGGAGCTGACATCTGCTCCAGTGGTCAGGTACGGACAATTATGCGCGGCCGGGAGTGGCCGGTGGCGTGGCCCAGAACCGCCCTGTTCCTCCTACTTACTGATGCACCCTCTCGGAGCGCGGCGATTACCCGGCAAGTCTTCCCGGCCGGCGCTCCTTTTGAGCGGCGCGTGACGTCACCGTCATTGTCACGACCTCATCACGCCGCCATTGTGCGGGCACCCCCCCCTCCCCCTCGCCCCTCGCCCGCCGCAGCTCGGCGCAGAGCAGCTGGGGCTACAGAAGCGAAGCCGGCGCACACGAGCTGACTGACAGCCGCACCACCAGTAGCTCTGACCGACTCTTCTTCCTGGAGCTGCTTGCTTGTGCTTGTATGTCGTGTCCTGCCCATATGTTGGCCTTCGTGCGCACAATAAGCAGAGAACTTTAAAATATATACAGATTGTTTTTTTCCTTCATAAAACATAGTTTTGACGTTTACCTTTATTAACCCTGTTTCAAAGTCACGACTTTGCCAGTACAGGCAGGTAACTTACCCCATGGGGACATGACCCCTGGCCTCCTCCCCCCCCCCCCCCCCGGCGAGTATTTAGGCCCATGCTTCCTAGTGCCTACTGCGCCTAGCTGTTGGTTCACGGTGAGTAGACATCCTTGCGACATGTTTATCAATTAATCTGCGATATATATACTTAACATGTATTTTTCATTTTGAATTGATGAATTTGTCACCTTTATGTTTTTTTTACATTAACATTTGGAAATTCTCTATACTTAAAAAATAGAAAATTCATTAACATAGGCTATTTTATGACCCTGTTAGAAAGTTTTTTTCTTCAAAATATCATAACAGTGAAGATATTCTTAAAAGTAAGTATCTAAATAAATTTTTGAGCCTTAATGATTTCACTGGTGGAAAAATCACTGAACTAGTAAATCATTATCAAATCCAAATATTCCGCTACATTATGTGTTATGCCGTAGCGGAATGATATATTTAATTTTAAATAATAGAAACATTATTACTTTTTAAATCGATCAGACACTGACTAAGTATAGCATGGCTTTAAAATCTACTGAATCCAGTACCAGTTTTTATGAGCTTCTGTCGTTTATCCTTAAAGTAGAGAACAGCGTGAAAACGTCTGCTTTCGGGGATTTCGCAGTTGAGCCTGCAGGCCAGCCAGGGGAAGAGTGCGACTTGAGTCGCTCTTGCTGGGATGCTGGCGAATTGTGATTCCTGCCTCGTGCGAACTGTTGTCTTGGCCTTAGAGCTCGTGGGGGGGGGGGGGGGAATAGTCCTCTCGCACCACGAGCACCACGAGCACCAAGCACCATCTACACCCGAGTGCAAGTCGAGCCGTTCACTTGCCAGCGCCAACTGCTTAAAAAAAATACATATACGAGAACTGAAAGAAACATCTGTATACCGACACGATGAAAGACTATAGGGGCATTTAATAAAGCAAGTTTGCGTCTCTAAAAAAAAAAGTTATCCCCACCGCTTGTTATCTTTTTTTTTACTCGTGGTTGGTGACTTGAACCACATAAGCATTTCCTTCACGTTGGTGACTGAACGTCAATTATAAACAAGGAGAAGTGGTTGTCCAATCACGTCTAACCACCAAAGGATGTGTGAGACCAATCAGTAGAGACCTGCAAAATACGCGGATTCATTTCGTGATATACTACAATTCAAATAATTATACCTTATCGCTGCTTCTGCAATTGGTTTACTGTTAATCTGGAGTAATGAGGGCCAATTAGAGACCCTCACTCAAAGAAGTGTCGAATCACAGACCACCCAGTCGAGACGACTCACAAGTCAGCAGCCAATGAACAGTTGGCATTTGCCCGAGTGTCTAGAGGATATTGGAGTCTATCAAGGAGGTCATTGAATCCGCAAATTTTGCAGGTCTCTACCAATCAGCAAGGTATAAGCAAGTTGAGTAACAGCCTCCTCCTACCGAAATCCTAAAATAAAATTTCTCCCACCAACAGAAGGAAAGCAAACAGCGGGGAAAGTGGTTCCATTCACCCGTCCCCCCCTCCTCCACAAAATATGAGATTCTGCGCACGCTCTTGCCGAGTATATACTCTGAAAATGTCAAAAACAAAGACCCCGGAAATTTCGCGGATTCGTTTAGCATCAGGGTAAATTTCAAAGTCTTATATTTACTCTACCAACGTTTGCTTTCCCTTTGGCTGATTTCATAGCTAGAACCATTTTTTCTTTCTTGTTTATTGACACTGCCTGACGCTTTCTTCTTTCCTAGAAGGCAAAACAAAAAGGAGGGGGGAGGGGGCCGTGTTTGAATAACTGCGGTCCAATCATGGACACGGAGCGAGAGCATGAAGGATTGCATTCTAGCTTGCGACCGAATCAATCCGCGAGACCTCTAGTCGTAGTATAGGAAGTGACTAACTGCAAAAGGTTGGTAGTTGCGCTTATGCTGTTTTCACCCGCAGCTCTCGAACAAGCTTATTTAAGTACTGTTCCACGATTGTCCTAAATAAATGGAGGGGAGGTTTATAAATGGGTAGAGACCGGAAAAATTCGCGAATTCATTTCGCGATAGGCTAAAATACAAATAGTTATACCTCAGTGCTGCCTCTGCTATTGGTTCACAACTCACCTGGATGACTCTGGGCCAATGAGAAACACCCAAAACAAAGCTTTATCGAATCACAGGCTGCTACGTTGGGACGTCTCACAAGACAGCAGCCAATGAGTGGGTGACATTTGACCGAGTGTACGTAGAACTATGGAGTTCATCCTGCAGGTCGTTGAACCCGCGAATTTTTCTGGTCTCTATAAATGGGCTCTTACACCTCTCGATGGTCAAACCTTTGAGGCAGGTAGACAGCGCCGCAGGACGCAGAAGCCAGTAGGAACAGTGCGGGAAAGTGTCGCTGCGGTCGAGTTGGGTCTGGCCCGGGGTGAAGACTCCGGGAAGCAGCGCCAGAGAGTGAGGGGGGAGTAAGGGGAGACAGTAATTCGGGAGCAGCCACATCCCGGCTCGGCGCAGGAACACCCGGTCTAATAGCCTGCTTGCCGCTGCGTGGTCGCGTCACGCGCCCATTAGGCATCGACCCGGGCTGCAGCCGCGGGCAACAACCGCACATCTCCGGCGACTTCACATGTCCACGCTACCGTTCACATGACTCCACTCGTAAGTAGGTGTATTTGGTTCATATGGGGACAGGGGAGGGGGGAGGGGGATTCGGGGATTCGAGGCGGCCATCTTGGATGACGTCACTTCCAGCGGCCATCTTGTATGACGTCACTTCCGGCGGCCATCTTGGATTACTTCACTTCCGGCGGCCATCTTAGATTGCGTCACTTCCGGCGGCCATCTTAGATTGCGTCCCTTCCTGCGACCATCTTGGATTACGTCACTTCCGGCGACCATCTTGGATTACATCAAGTCCGGTGGCCATTTTGTTTTCTACAACATTCCTCTATTTTGAGTTTCGTCCGCCATCATGAAAATCTTTATTTATTATCCGATTTTAATGAAAACAAATTTAAATTTTAAAAAATTAAATAATCAAAATTTTAAAATAAAATTAAAAAAATATTATTTAATAAAATTTTAATTAAAAACCTACATATCGAACACCCCACTCCTCTAAATTACAAGTACATCATCTAGCACCCCCACCCCTCTGTTACAATGGCATCGTCATCGAACACCCCACTCATTCATGTTACAATTTTTCGTTACATCCACCATCTTGGAAAATCATAATTATTAACTTAGAAAATCAGGGAAAAAAATATATACCATCGTTGTCTGCTGGAGGGACCATCTTATTTAGTGGAGACTGCCATCTTGATTTCATCTGATGGATGTCGTCATCGGCTGTAGGTTTATAAAGTATGTTAGTGTATGTAAGGTCGAGTTACAATTCTCTACCAACATTGTTATGAACCTTATAGACCAAAATCCACAGAATCCACAAAATCCACAAAATCCACAGTCATTTTGTTGTTGTAACCGACAGTTTTTTCTTAAAGTCTTATCACTTATAGGTTTTAACTAAAATATATGTTATCAATACTATCGTTGTGGATGCGTTAGTTAAAGTAATGATAATTTAAAAAAACATTTATTACTCCATCTTAGCTGGCCAAAAAATTTTCAGAGTCCTAACTCACAAGTAATAATCTCTTCTCATGTTTGCGTACACGTGTTTTAAAGCTGCATGGAAGCAGATATTTTTAATGTCTGCGTTCAATTTCACTTTTATAAACAAGTTCATGTTTGCGTACATGTGTTTAAAAGCTGCATGGAAGCAGATATTTTTAATGTCTGCGTTCAATTTCACTTTTATAAACAAGTTCATGTTTGCGTACTCGTGTTTTAAAGCTGCACGGAAGCAGATATTTGTAATGTCTGCGTTCACTTTCACTTTTATAAACAAGTTCATGTTTGCGTACTCGGGTTTTAAAAGCTGCATGGAAGCAGATATTTTAATGTTTGTGTATAATTACATTTCACCATTCTGTAAGACATTTATAAGTATCAGTACCTCGTGGGATATAGGTTCTATATTAAAAATAATAAACAATATGTAGGTAAAATTGTATTTATTAAATTAAGAACATATTTTACACAACAAAAATGGAGCAAAAACAAAAACTACACATAAAAAAACTGAAACTTTACAACAAAAATGGAAACTATAAATCAAAAACATAAACTGTACAGCAAAAACAGAAAAACTATACAACAAATGGAAACAACTACCAAACTGCCAAACTATTTAAATAAAAAACTATTTACAGAAAAAAAATTATTCGCCGCCTCCAACATATCCGTGGGGGACTGTGTGGATACCATCTTCGCAGATCAGCCGTTTGTCGTCCTCCCACGTTATGGCCAGCTTATTGCTGTACTCAGTATAGAGTATGTGCTGATGGGAGCGAATTGCTCTAACGCCTGCCCTCATTGTGCGGTGGTCTTGCAGGGCTTCCAGGTAGTCATCGAATGTTATGTGGTTTTTGACCACACATCGCTGGATGCCCTTGGCCTTTTTCTCGCTCTTACCACCACACCTGTAGGCGTAGAGTTTGGCCCGTAGGCTTACAAACTCCTCCATCACTTCTCCCCCACATTCATCTTTGAATTTACCGACAACTTTCTTGTTGATGGGGGAGAAGCATGGGTGGTCGGAAGGGTAGCAGCTGGTGTCGAATTTAGCCATCAGTGTAGGGTCGGCTTTGAGGTCTGAGTAAAAGTCTGTTGTCTGGATCTCATACACAAAACTGTCTGTATCCATATACATCAGGTGAATATTGTCATGGTAACGGGGTTTCATGGTATTGTAGTGGAAGTCGTACATGAGAGTCTTTGAAAGATCTAGTACGGCCAGTCCGGCATAGATCGGCTTGTCGAAAATGATGGTCTCGTGATTAAGGTGGACTAGAGACAAATTCGGTTCGTACATTGTACGGTCCTTGAAGGACGGACGACACACCAACTTCTTGAACCTCTTCTCAGAGCACACCAACTCCATTTTGAGCCTCCGCCTTTTATTTTCCATCAGTTTACCAAATGTCGAGTTCACAGCGAGCTTAAAGAACTCCTTCTCGAACTCGTTGGCTGCTGCTTTCCGCTTGTTGGTATTCAGCCGAATATAGGGCTCCAACCATGCCGACTGCTCAAACTGCAGGACTCGATGAATCTTAGTCACTCTCAGCCCATGAGATACCGCTTGCTGGAGGTTTTTGTAGTGGACAATGTAGTGCTCTTTATTTTCAAGTGTTGTCATCAACTTTGATTGATTTGAGCTGGGCGGACACTGATTTATGGGGAGAAATGGCAGGTCTTTATGACTTTCATGGAGCTCGGGAGGGTACTCCACATCACACTCAATAATGTAGCCTGTAGGAGAATCATCTGGGACAGACACGACATCAATTGATGTGTCTGCCCATTGGAAATGTCGAATTGGAAGCGGCAGAGACATCGCCCACCCGTACAAATTATTTGCATCAATGTACTCCAGGAATGTGGATGGCTTGGATGCATCATATGTCTCAGGTATGTAGGAGTTATTGGCTACGCAATGACGTTTAATGCTTTGCGCTACTCCCCCCCTAATACCAGCCTCCACAAACATGTACATATCATAATCGGTAAGAAGCTCTAGCTGTACGCCTGTGGTTCGAAGCATCGCATCGAAAGCGAACCCTGGACAAGAAACATAGTGAGACGGATCTAGGCTGTATGTCTCCAAACATATGGAACGGAAATTCTCGAATACATCCGCCAAAATCAGGACATCTGTCTTTAGATACAAGTCAGCGTACTCCCCCAAAGTAGCACACTGAAACTTGTCCCAGACTTTCACTGCATGAGCGTACTCCATCTCTGAAATCATGGAATCAGTCAGACTATTGTAGAAATCATCGATGGATGGAAGACGAGTATCATCTAGTCGAGCAAAAGAATCCACAAAATCATACGGGAAGACACCCTTGCGGGTAACCAACTCCAACTCATCAGGCGCGAAAAACTCAGTAGTACTTATAAACTTGTCTGCAGGCAAGAACTCAGCGAGCGAAGCAAGACCCCGACTCATAAAACGGAACGTATCGACAAACTGAATGCTGAACTTATCATGTAACTTCTTGGAAAAAGTTATCAGCTTCTCCTCTGAATTCGGAATGATGAAGATGTCTTTACTATCATACCCCAACTTCCTGATAATGAAGTTCTGATCGTATGCCAGGTTGTGGAAGAACACAATCAACTTTTTCGGTCTGCGCCTGAGAAGGTTGCAGTCATTACATGCAGGCCCAATAAATTCGCCGGTGAAGTGATTGTGGTCACGAACTTTCTTTACAGTTCCTCCGAACTTTCCTCCACAGTAGCAACAACACCTTGCTTGCAGAAAAGCAGTGTTTTGTGCATGTGTGAGCGGAGTCATAGGAACAGACGTAGAAAATATTTTATGTACGTCATGTCCAATCTCCACAATGCGGGATATGAACTTATCCTCTGCGTCACAACCGCGATACAATTCAGGCTCTGATGGAAGTGCTGAAGTGAGGTGTGCAGGAATGATGGTATTATCAGCTTTCACGTAAATACAGTAGCTGTATGCTTTATGCTTTTGGTACTGCAGCGTGTATGACTCATCAGTATTCGGGTGACATGTATGGATTTTCTCTAGAATAGCTTCAAAGTCGCAATATACCACGATGGGCATCTTATCACTGTGATGGAAGTTTTTGAACTTCAGAACAGGTGGCTGGCCGTTTTGATCGGGCGATGGCATCTCCATCCTAACAGCAGCATGCTGTTTGCAGAGCTCATGGTGTTTTTCCAAACACTGAAGACCAGTGAGCCCGCTAACCCTACCCCGATCATCGTAATGCTTGAAGCATCTTTTACAAACATGAATAGCATCATGATGTGTAGTGATTTGGGACCGAACCAGAGCAGAAAAATTAGTGATGTAGGTGAAATGGGATGAATCGTCATTGACCAAGAGCAGAAGATCGAAATGATGTTCTTTTTCTTCAGGAGCGACTCGTGCAGGAACAACATTCAGATTCTCGTCGATACTGTAGATGTTGATGGAGACTCCGGGGTTCTGTTTTTCAAACAGTGGTATTTGCTTGATTGGAGTAGGGAAGTCAGTGTTGTTGAAGTTGAACTTCCCCTCCAAGTCATGGTAGCGCTGGTTGACACGTTCAGGATGCTCACCTTCCACGTACTTCACAAGAATCGACCACTTAAAGCACATGTGGTCTTCGAGGTTTTGCGGATTTATCACTGCGTATTTGTCTTTGATGGAAGTAGGTAATTCGATGTAGGAGCTGGCACGGAGTGGATCGAGCTTGTTGATTCTCAACTGTAGTCGCTTAACGGCCGACAAAGTCCATCCGGACCCCTTACCCATGTAGTCTTCCTCCTCCTTGCAGATCTTAGAGATGGACTCGGTAACTGCCTCCTCCACCTCATGAACTGCGTAGAGGGGGACATTCATGGTTTTGAAGGCCCTCTTGTCTTCACAGGCATCTACGGGTTTTTTGTAGGCGCACTCGAGCACGATATTGAATTTGAGAGGTCCGTTCTCTTCAATCTCCTCCACAAGTTGGTTGATTATTTTGTTCTTGATGGAGTCCAGGTACGTACAAATATCCTTGGCAGAACTTGACGTATTTTCTGCCACGTACGTCTTCAAGTTACCCTTGAAACCCACTTCGGCGGTGATGAAGCCGTGGGTATTGGCCAAACCAGTCCCGGTCACCACCTTTGTTCGGCTGGTCGAAGGCTTGGGCGTAACTGCAGGCTTAACTGCTACCATCCTCTGCTTCTTTGTTGGAGGCGGAGCAGGCCCCTTGCATACCTTGATGTGGGCTTTTAACTTATCAGCCCTGGCGAACTCCTTAGCACAGTTGTCGCAGGTATGTGATATGCGGTTTGGGTTAAGACCGCAAGCCGACTTCTCATGGCGTCTTGCAAAATCAGCACGGGTGAAGGCCTTGTAGCAGAAGCTACACCGCATGCCTGATGTCGTAGCGACAGCTCCAGCACATGATGCAAGGTGCTGCTGCATCTTATCGCTGAGTGCGACCATCTTTCCACATAGGTGGCACTGTTGGTGGTCACGATGCTGGTTCTCAGCACACTGACGCTCGTGCCGGTAGCGGTTGTGGCCTGCCGTGAATGTAGCAGAGCAGAAACGGCATTTCTGAACGGTAGACGCCATCATCACGACACTCGGTAGACTGGTCTCAACGTACGGAACACACAACGGTAGCTCGACGCACGGAGAACTATAACAAAAGAATTAAGAATACAATGTAGCTAGATGTTAACACGAAAAAGTTGCAAACATAACCTCAAAACTCTATCCCTCAAGCTTATTAACCTAAACTGATAGCAATGTAACTAAATAAAAAAGTTACAAACATAACCTTAAAGCTCTAGCACTCAAGCTTACTAACCTAAACTACTAGTAATGTTACTAAATAAAAAAAGTTGCAAACATAACCTCAAAGCTATTCCTTCATGTACAATCCTAAAAATGGTAGAATATTTAAAGTACCTACTCATAAAAGTTAAAGCTGAAAAAGTATTCAATGTTAACTCAAAATGATTGATTACATAACCTCAAAACTACACTAATGCACAACTCAAAAATGCTAGAATATTTAAAGTACTGTTAAAAGTTTAAGCTAAACAATTCCTGGTTACCCATACATAAGTGTACAGAGAAAAAACTAGCTATCAGATAACCTACGAAAAAGCTGAGAAACATAAAAATATTAACGAAACATGTAGCATACCTCAGAAAACGATGAAGTGGAGCTGCAGAAGATGATGTATCGGTGGCGGTAGGAATCGTGGTAGCAGCGAAACTCACACACGAACTAGCTCACTCAAACTCCAAGAACACAATGAAGCTCCGACAGTTAATCCTGGCCTTTTATAGCCTCGGACCTGCCTGTTCTTGGAAAAACATTAGGAACAGAGTATTTCTGTTGTATCCGCCAATAGGAATGTAGTACATGGAAGTACCATTGTCTTCGGAAAAACCCAGAATGACTCATGTGCATGTCGTAGCAGGTCTGTGAGTGGTGGTGGTAGAAATGTAACCTGACAGCCAAACATGGGAAACCACACTCGGGGAAAACCACGAATGACCTAGGTGATTAGAGATTAGGGCGCGAGGCACTGCCTGCATCGTGACTCATCACTCAGGAATGTCATCTCACAGTGTCCAGGGGACCCAAACAATAGACTTGACCGTGCATGTCACAACTGGTACATTAGTCCGCGACTTTGTGGCGCCATGAGGCGCTCATGAATGTCTGAGCCTGCCACCAACTGCTCGTCAAAGTGTCATCACGAAGCACTCGAGCTGCAGTCATGACGCGCATGCTACAACAGGCCCGTTAGTCACCGACTTCGTGGCGCCAATCTGACACTCGGGTAGACAGGTAGCTAAATGGTAATACTAGTAATGCAAGGAAATAAAAAAAATCGGGTATGTTTAATACATTTATTAAAAGTAAGAACACATTACAAAACTAAAACATTAACAATTTATTCTACATTTATTATGACCAACATTCGTTTATAAATTTTTAGCATTTCATTGCGAACAATCAGTTGAACATCCACAGAATGACACATTTTGCTGATGTTCCAGGAACAAACCCTTTTCACAAACATTTAAGGAGACTTACCTTAAGCTTTCTTTTCATTGGTCAAATAAAACATCTCCCTCTCTTCCCCTTTTACAATGATGCTGCTTCACCATTACGCTAAAATTCTGTAAGACCAAAAAAAAATATACTTCCCTTAAACCTTACGGTAGAAATTTCATCCTAGGATGCTGTTACTGCATCTAGAAATTAAAAATTATATTATCTCATACAGGTTTTATTTACATGTTAGGCTTAACCATCCTACCACACACACACACACACACACACATGCGTGCGCATGCGTGCACTGAGATGAAATACATACTTGCCCAAATAATGTACTTTTATTTACAAAGGCAACATATTAAAACACATAATATTTAAATTTTGTGTAGATTGGATGGTACCAGAAACCATACTACAAAACGAGCGGACAACACTTGATTCTTTACTATGATTGGGCTGACGGACTGCCTCTGGAATGCCCTTGTTACCTTCAACGACTCAGAATTAATACTTTTATCCATCAAAAAACAGCAACAGTTTAACTAAGCAAACATACACCCCACACCCCTCAAAAAATTGTTATTACACAAGGCATTATTTACATGGTAGGAGACCGCACATACGAAGTGCGAAGCTTCAGGTTAGAAATATTGATTAAAATAACTACTAAAGATGCTAATTTGTTTATGAAAAAATTGCACATGAAATACAGACACTTGCTTATTTACACACACATACATACATACATACATACATACATACATACACCCTGCATGGCTTCAGAAGTAAGTACGATATTTTGAAAACCACTCAAGACTTACATCTGTTTATGAAAAGGAGCTAAATATTAAAAAAAATTCAAAGTTAATTTTAGAGATGAAATATCATGTGCAAGTCCTTGCATGCGAGAAGATTTTATTACGCAATTATCTTCATTTTCCCCAAACCATAGGTCTGATGTCTGGATACCACACAAATCCCACACCTAACATATGCAATACGAGATGACTGCACGCCAGTCCAAGCCCCTGCGCTTAGAGACGAATCTGCACTAGAAGCGTTAGCAAGCATTGCAATTATCTCGCTTCACTAATGCAGATTCACCTCTGACTAGGTAGACCTCCTGAAACAGTAAACATAGGACGGTGAAACACATTAAAATAATGCATTTCAAAATAATTGAATAATATAAAACACTGCATATTTCACGAAAATCACCACGCAATTGACAGCCCTTTCAGTCACAATTCTGCGAATGCTATCACAGAATGCTAGATTTAGAAAGAAAGGATCATTCATTCCTTCATTATGGAACAAAGTAATACATCACATGAAGAGAAACAAAAAAGGCACACACTTCGTTCTTAGACTCGTGCCGCCTCCTTGACAGAGAGAAAAGATTGTACACATAAAATAGTATATATTTCATTTCCAGCGATGAAGCTGTACTAATATCACCTTGACAAGCTTAGATGATCTAGGGAGAGATAAAGTAAATATATTAACAAAAAAAGTCGACTAAAATTCATTTACAAACAAAATACTTAACATTCCTTCGATTACATATTTTTCTCAATTTAATAAATGAGAGAACACAAACATTTGCTTAAATCACTATTTATCAATTTTAAACTCTCTTGTACATCAGGAAAAAATATATTGTATCATTCATTATTAGTTGTAATGTAAAAAATGCAAAACAGTTTCTTTGTGGGATGTGGAATGCTCACTCACGATCGAAAAAAAGAGTGGCTTCGCTGTAACTCAAGGGGAGGGGGGGAAACCATCTTGAAAGTTGAAGTTTCTCATATATTTGGATGTATAGTAATCAAGTAAGTAATAACATTTGGTGGTTTAATATCCGTCTGATTAAAGTTTATTTGCTAACATGAATTCACAAATTAAACGAATCTCTGAGTACATTTGCTTATCTTTTAAAAAAAAAAATGCACAGATTGATTGTTTTATCATGAATAACCAGGAGCACACTAAAAAAACAAACGAAATTCTCGCCAAATATAACCAACAGCACACAAACAATAAAAAAAAACCATGTGTCAGTAATAACATGCAGCATGCGGAGAAAATCACCAAAATATTGTCAAGAATAACCATCAGTACATGTAGAATACCAATAAAGTCTTGACATGAAAAAGGCTGAAGTGCACGGAGAAAATCATCAAATTCTCGTCAGGTAAAAAAAGCAGAAGAACATGAAAAAAAACCAACAATATTATAACACAGTAATGTTGAAGCACACGTAGAAATCTATCGAAATTTCATGTGAAAAAATAGGAGCACTCAGAGAAAACTATCAGGGAGAAGATTAAAAACTCATAAATTATTAATTTTTTAAAAAAAGTTCAATTTAAATCCTGCCCAAATTCTCATGTTGCTTAAGCAAAGAGTAAACAAGTCAGCTTGTGAACTCTTTGCTTAAGCAACATGAGAGTTCTAGCACAAGTCAACTTGTGAACTCTTTGCTTAAGCAACATGAGAGTTCTGGCACAATTCGGCTTGTGAACTCTTTGCTTAAGCAACATGAGAGTTCTAGCAGGATTTAAATTGAACTTTTTTAAAAAAATTGATAATTTATGAGTTTTTAATCTTCTCCCTGATTGATTTTTTTTGAGTGCTCCTATTTTTTCACATGAAATTTCGATAGATTTCTACGTGTGCTTCAACATTACTGTGTTATAATATTGTTGGTTTTTTTTCATGTGCTTCTGCTTTTTTTACCTGACGAGAATTTGATGATTTTCTCCGTGCACTTCAGCCTTTTTCATGTCAAGACTTTATTGGTATTCTACATGTACTGATGGTTATTCTTGACAATATTTTGGTGATTTTCTCCGCATGCTGCATGTTATTACTGACACATGGTTTTTTTTCATTGTTTGTGTGCTGTTGGTTATTATTGGCGAGAATTTCGTTTGTTTTTTTAGTGTGCTCCTGGTTATTCATGATAAAACAATCAATCTGTGCATTTTTTTTTTAAAAAGATAAGCAAATGTACTCAGAGATTCGTTTAATTTGTGAATTCATGTTAGCAAATAAACTTTAATCAGACGGATATTATACCACCAAATGTTATTACTTACTTGATTACTATACATCCAAATATATGAGAAACTTCAACTTTCAAGATGGTTTCCCCCCCTCCCCTTGAGTTACAGCGAAGCCCCTCTTTTTTCGATCGTGAGTGAGAATTCCACATCCCACAAAGAAACTGTTTTGCATTTTTTACATTACAACTAATAATGAATGATACAATATATTTTTTCCTGATGTACAAGAGAGTTTAAAATTGATAAATAGTGATTTAAGCAAATGTTTGTGTTCTCTCATTTATTAAATTGAGAAAAATATGTAATCGAAGGAATGTTAAGTATTTTGTTTGTAAATGAATTTTAGTCGACTTTTTTTGTTAATATATTTACTTTATCTCTCCCTAGATCATCTAAGCTTGTCAATGTGATATTAGTACAGCTTCATCGCTGGAAATGAAATATATACTATTTTATGTGTACAATCTTTTCTCTCTGTCAAGGAGGCGGCACGAGTCTAAGAACGAAGTGTGTGCCTTTTTTGTTTCTCTTCATGTGATGTATTACTTTGTTCCATAATGAAGGAATGAATGATCCTTTCTTTCTAAATCTAGCATTCTGTGATAGCATTCGCAGAATTGTGACTGAAAGGGCTGTCAATTGCGTGGTGATTTTCGTGAAATATGCAGTGTTTTATATTATTCAATTATTTTGAAATGCATTATTTTAATGTGTTTCACCGTCCTATGTTTACTGTTTCAGGAGGTCTACCTAGTCAGAGGTGAATCTGCATTAGTGAAGCGAGATAATTGCAATGCTTGCTAACGCTTCTAGTGCAGATTCGTCTCTAAGCGCAGGGGCTTGGACTGGCGTGCAGTCATCTCGTATTGCATATGTTAGGTGTGGGATTTGTGTGGTATCCAGACATCAGACCTATGGTTTGGGGAAAATGAAGATAATTGCGTAATAAAATCTTCTCGCATGCAAGGACTTGCACATGATATTTCATCTCTAAAATTAACTTTGAATTTTTTTTAATATTTAGCTCCTTTTCATAAACAGATGTAAGTCTTGAGTGGTTTTCAAAATATCGTACTTACTTCTGAAGCCATGCAGGGTGTATGTATGTATGTATGTATGTATGTATGTATGTGTGTGTAAATAAGCAAGTGTCTGTATTTCATGTGCAATTTTTTCATAAACAAATTAGCATCTTTAGTAGTTATTTTAATCAATATTTCTAACCTGAAGCTTCGCACTTCGTATGTGCGGTCTCCTACCATGTAAATAATGCCTTGTGTAATAACAATTTTTTGAGGGGTGTGGGGTGTATGTTTGCTTAGTTAAACTGTTGCTGTTTTTTGATGGATAAAAGTATTAATTCTGAGTCGTTGAAGGTAACAAGGGCATTCCAGAGGCAGTCCGTCAGCCCAATCATAGTAAAGAATCAAGTGTTGTCCGCTCGTTTTGTAGTATGGTTTCTGGTACCATCCAATCTACACAAAATTTAAATATTATGTGTTTTAATATGTTGCCTTTGTAAATAAAAGTACATTATTTGGGCAAGTATGTATTTCATCTCAGTGCACGCATGCGCACGCATGTGTGTGTGTGTGTGTGTGTGTGGTAGGATGGTTAAGCCTAACATGTAAATAAAACCTGTATGAGATAATATAATTTTTAATTTCTAGATGCAGTAACAGCATCCTAGGATGAAATTTCTACCGTAAGGTTTAAGGGAAGTATATTTTTTTTTGGTCTTACAGAATTTTAGCGTAATGGTGAAGCAGCATCATTGTAAAAGGGGAAGAGAGGGAGATGTTTTATTTGACCAATGAAAAGAAAGCTTAAGGTAAGTCTCCTTAAATGTTTGTGAAAAGGGTTTGTTCCTGGAACATCAGCAAAATGTGTCATTCTGTGGATGTTCAACTGATTGTTCGCAATGAAATGCTAAAAATTTATAAACGAATGTTGGTCATAATAAATGTAGAATAAATTGTTAATGTTTTAGTTTTGTAATGTGTTCTTACTTTTAATAAATGTATTAAACATACCCGATTTTTTTTATTTCCTTGCATTACTAGTATTACCATTTAGCTACCTGTCTACCCGAGTGTCAGATTGGCGCCACGAAGTCGGTGACTAACGGGCCTGTTGTAGCATGCGCGTCATGACTGCAGCTCGAGTGCTTCGTGATGACACTTTGACGAGCAGTTGGTGGCAGGCTCAGACATTCATGAGCGCCTCATGGCGCCACAAAGTCGCGGACTAATGTACCAGTTGTGACATGCACGGTCAAGTCTATTGTTTGGGTCCCCTGGACACTGTGAGATGACATTCCTGAGTGATGAGTCACGATGCAGGCAGTGCCTCGCGCCCTAATCTCTAATCACCTAGGTCATTCGTGGTTTTACCCGAGTGTGGTTTCCCATGTTTGGCTGTCAGGTTACATTTCTACCACCACCACTCACAGACCTGCTACGACATGCACATGAGTCATGCTGGGTTTTTCCGAAGACAATGGTTCTTCCATGTACTACATTCCTATTGGCGGATACAACAGAAATACTCTGTTCCTAATGTTTTTCCAAGAACAGGCAGGTCCGAGGCTATAAAAGGCCAGGATTAACTGTCGGAGCTTCATTGTGTTCTTGGAGTTTGAGTGAGCTAGTTCGTGTGTGAGTTTCGCTGCTACCACGATTCCTACCGCCACCGATACATCATCTTCTGCAGCTCCACTTCATCGTTTTCTGAGGTATGCTACATGTTTCGTTAATATTTTTATGTTTCTCAGCTTTTTCGTAGGTTATCTGATAGCTAGTTTTTTCTCTGTACACTTATGTATGGGTAACCAGGAATTGTTTAGCTTAAACTTTTAACAGTACTTTAAATATTCTAGCATTTTTGAGTTGTGCATTAGTGTAGTTTTGAGGTTATGTAATCAATCATTTTGAGTTAACATTGAATACTTTTTCAGCTTTAACTTTTATGAGTAGGTACTTTAAATATTCTACCATTTTTAGGATTGTACATGAAGGAATAGCTTTGAGGTTATGTTTGCAACTTTTTTTATTTAGTAACATTACTAGTAGTTTAGGTTAGTAAGCTTGAGTGCTAGAGCTTTAAGGTTATGTTTGTAACTTTTTTATTTAGTTACATTGCTATCAGTTTAGGTTAATAAGCTTGAGGGATAGAGTTTTGAGGTTATGTTTGCAACTTTTTCGTGTTAACATCTAGCTACATTGTATTCTTAATTCTTTTGTTATAGTTCTCCGTGCGTCGAGCTACCGTTGTGTGTTCCGTACGTTGAGACCAGTCTACCGAGTGTCGTGATGATGGCGTCTACCGTTCAGAAATGCCGTTTCTGCTCTGCTACATTCACGGCAGGCCACAACCGCTACCGGCACGAGCGTCAGTGTGCTGAGAACCAGCATCGTGACCACCAACAGTGCCACCTATGTGGAAAGATGGTCGCACGCAGCGATAAGATGCAGCAGCACCTTGCATCATGTGCTGGAGCTGTCGCTACGACATCAGGCATGCGGTGTAGCTTCTGCTACAAGGCCTTCACCCGTGCTGATTTTGCAAGACGCCATGAGAAGTCGGCTTGCGGTCTTAACCCAAACCGCATATCACATACCTGCGACAACTGTGCTAAGGAGTTCGCCAGGGCTGATAAGTTAAAAGCCCACATCAAGGTATGCAAGGGGCCTGCTCCGCCTCCAACAAAGAAGCAGAGGATGGTAGCAGTTAAGCCTGCAGTTACGCCCAAGCCTTCGACCAGCCGAACAAAGGTGGTGACCGGGACTGGTTTGGCCAATACCCACGGCTTCATCACCGCCGAAGTGGGTTTCAAGGGTAACTTGAAGACGTACGTGGCAGAAAATACGTCAAGTTCTGCCAAGGATATTTGTACGTACCTGGACTCCATCAAGAACAAAATAATCAACCAACTTGTGGAGGAGATTGAAGAGAACGGACCTCTCAAATTCAATATCGTGCTCGAGTGCGCCTACAAAAAACCCGTAGATGCCTGTGAAGACAAGAGGGCCTTCAAAACCATGAATGTCCCCCTCTACGCAGTTCATGAGGTGGAGGAGGCAGTTACCGAGTCCATCTCTAAGATCTGCAAGGAGGAGGAAGACTACATGGGTAAGGGGTCCGGATGGACTTTGTCGGCCGTTAAGCGACTACAGTTGAGAATCAACAAGCTCGATCCACTCCGTGCCAGCTCCTACATCGAATTACCTACTTCCATCAAAGACAAATACGCAGTGATAAATCCGCAAAACCTCGAAGACCACATGTGCTTTAAGTGGTCGATTCTTGTGAAGTACGTGGAAGGTGAGCATCCTGAACGTGTCAACCAGCGCTACCATGACTTGGAGGGGAAGTTCAACTTCAACAACACTGACTTCCCTACTCCAATCAAGCAAATACCACTGTTTGAAAAACAGAACCCCGGAGTCTCCATCAACATCTACAGTATCGACGAGAATCTGAATGTTGTTCCTGCACGAGTCGCTCCTGAAGAAAAAGAACATCATTTCGATCTTCTGCTCTTGGTCAATGATGATTCATCCCATTTCACCTACATCACTAATTTTTCTGCTCTGGTTCGGTCCCAAATCACTACACATCATGATGCTATTCATGTTTGTAAAAGATGCTTCAAGCATTACGATGATCGGGGTAGGGTTAGCGGGCTCACTGGTCTTCAGTGTTTGGAAAAACACCATGAGCTCTGCAAACAGCATGCTGCTGTTAGGATGGAGATGCCATCGCCCGATCAAAACGGCCAGCCACCTGTTCTGAAGTTCAAAAACTTCCATCACAGTGATAAGATGCCCATCGTGGTATATTGCGACTTTGAAGCTATTCTAGAGAAAATCCATACATGTCACCCGAATACTGATGAGTCATACACGCTGCAGTACCAAAAGCATAAAGCATACAGCTACTGTATTTACGTGAAAGCTGATAATACCATCATTCCTGCACACCTCACTTCAGCACTTCCATCAGAGCCTGAATTGTATCGCGGTTGTGACGCAGAGGATAAGTTCATATCCCGCATTGTGGAGATTGGACATGACGTACATAAAATATTTTCTACGTCTGTTCCTATGACTCCGCTCACACATGCACAAAACACTGCTTTTCTGCAAGCAAGGTGTTGTTGCTACTGTGGAGGAAAGTTCGGAGGAACTGTAAAGAAAGTTCGTGACCACAATCACTTCACCGGCGAATTTATTGGGCCTGCATGTAATGACTGCAACCTTCTCAGGCGCAGACCGAAAAAGTTGATTGTGTTCTTCCACAACCTGGCATACGATCAGAACTTCATTATCAGGAAGTTGGGGTATGATAGTAAAGACATCTTCATCATTCCGAATTCAGAGGAGAAGCTGATAACTTTTTCCAAGAAGTTACATGATAAGTTCAGCATTCAGTTTGTCGATACGTTCCGTTTTATGAGTCGGGGTCTTGCTTCGCTCGCTGAGTTCTTGCCTGCAGACAAGTTTATAAGTACTACTGAGTTTTTCGCGCCTGATGAGTTGGAGTTGGTTACCCGCAAGGGTGTCTTCCCGTATGATTTTGTGGATTCTTTTGCTCGACTAGATGATACTCGTCTTCCATCCATCGATGATTTCTACAATAGTCTGACTGATTCCATGATTTCAGAGATGGAGTACGCTCATGCAGTGAAAGTCTGGGACAAGTTTCAGTGTGCTACTTTGGGGGAGTACGCTGACTTGTATCTAAAGACAGATGTCCTGATTTTGGCGGATGTATTCGAGAATTTCCGTTCCATATGTTTGGAGACATACAGCCTAGATCCGTCTCACTATGTTTCTTGTCCAGGGTTCGCTTTCGATGCGATGCTTCGAACCACAGGCGTACAGCTAGAGCTTCTTACCGATTATGATATGTACATGTTTGTGGAGGCTGGTATTAGGGGGGGAGTAGCGCAAAGCATTAAACGTCATTGCGTAGCCAATAACTCCTACATACCTGAGACATATGATGCATCCAAGCCATCCACATTCCTGGAGTACATTGATGCAAATAATTTGTACGGGTGGGCGATGTCTCTGCCGCTTCCAATTCGACATTTCCAATGGGCAGACACATCAATTGATGTCGTGTCTGTCCCAGATGATTCTCCTACAGGCTACATTATTGAGTGTGATGTGGAGTACCCTCCCGAGCTCCATGAAAGTCATAAAGACCTGCCATTTCTCCCCATAAATCAGTGTCCGCCCAGCTCAAATCAATCAAAGTTGATGACAACACTTGAAAATAAAGAGCACTACATTGTCCACTACAAAAACCTCCAGCAAGCGGTATCTCATGGGCTGAGAGTGACTAAGATTCATCGAGTCCTGCAGTTTGAGCAGTCGGCATGGTTGGAGCCCTATATTCGGCTGAATACCAACAAGCGGAAAGCAGCAGCCAACGAGTTCGAGAAGGAGTTCTTTAAGCTCGCTGTGAACTCGACATTTGGTAAACTGATGGAAAATAAAAGGCGGAGGCTCAAAATGGAGTTGGTGTGCTCTGAGAAGAGGTTCAAGAAGTTGGTGTGTCGTCCGTCCTTCAAGGACCGTACAATGTACGAACCGAATTTGTCTCTAGTCCACCTTAATCACGAGACCATCATTTTCGACAAGCCGATCTATGCCGGACTGGCCGTACTAGATCTTTCAAAGACTCTCATGTACGACTTCCACTACAATACCATGAAACCCCGTTACCATGACAATATTCACCTGATGTATATGGATACAGACAGTTTTGTGTATGAGATCCAGACAACAGACTTTTACTCAGACCTCAAAGCCGACCCTACACTGATGGCTAAATTCGACACCAGCTGCTACCCTTCCGACCACCCATGCTTCTCCCCCATCAACAAGAAAGTTGTCGGTAAATTCAAAGATGAATGTGGGGGAGAAGTGATGGAGGAGTTTGTAAGCCTACGGGCCAAACTCTACGCCTACAGGTGTGGTGGTAAGAGCGAGAAAAAGGCCAAGGGCATCCAGCGATGTGTGGTCAAAAACCACATAACATTCGATGACTACCTGGAAGCCCTGCAAGACCACCGCACAATGAGGGCAGGCGTTAGAGCAATTCGCTCCCATCAGCACATACTCTATACTGAGTACAGCAATAAGCTGGCCATAACGTGGGAGGACGACAAACGGCTGATCTGCGAAGATGGTATCCACACAGTCCCCCACGGATATGTTGGAGGCGGCGAATAATTTTTTTTCTGTAAATAGTTTTTTATTTAAATAGTTTGGCAGTTTGGTAGTTGTTTCCATTTGTTGTATAGTTTTTCTGTTTTTGCTGTACAGTTTATGTTTTTGATTTATAGTTTCCATTTTTGTTGTAAAGTTTCAGTTTTTTTATGTGTAGTTTTTGTTTTTGCTCCATTTTTGTTGTGTAAAATATGTTCTTAATTTAATAAATACAATTTTACCTACATATTGTTTATTATTTTTAATATAGAACCTATATCCCACGAGGTACTGATACTTATAAATGTCTTACAGAATGGTGAAATGTAATTATACACAAACATTAAAATATCTGCTTCCATGCAGCTTTTAAAACCCGAGTACGCAAACATGAACTTGTTTATAAAAGTGAAATTGAACGCAGACATTACAAATATCTGCTTCCGTGCAGCTTTAAAACACGAGTACGCAAACATGAACTTGTTTATAAAAGTGAAATTGAACGCAGACATTAAAAATATCTGCTTCCATGCAGCTTTTAAACACATGTACGCAAACATGAACTTGTTTATAAAAGTGAAATTGAACGCAGACATTAAAAATATCTGCTTCCATGCAGCTTTAAAACACGTGTACGCAAACATGAGAAGAGATTATTACTTGTGAGTTAGGACTCTGAAAATTTTTTGGCCAGCTAAGATGGAGTAATAAATGTTTTTTTAAATTATCATTACTTTAACTAACGCATCCACAACGATAGTATTGATAACATATATTTTAGTTAAAACCTATAAGTGATAAGACTTTAAGAAAAAACTGTCGGTTACAACAACAAAATGACTGTGGATTTTGTGGATTTTGTGGATTCTGTGGATTTTGGTCTATAAGGTTCATAACAATGTTGGTAGAGAATTGTAACTCGACCTTACATACACTAACATACTTTATAAACCTACAGCCGATGACGACATCCATCAGATGAAATCAAGATGGCAGTCTCCACTAAATAAGATGGTCCCTCCAGCAGACAACGATGGTATATATTTTTTTCCCTGATTTTCTAAGTTAATAATTATGATTTTCCAAGATGGTGGATGTAACGAAAAATTGTAACATGAATGAGTGGGGTGTTCGATGATGATGCCATTGTAACAGAGGAGTGGGGGTGCTAGATGATGTACTTGTAATTTAGAGGAGTGGGGTGTTCGATATGTAGGTTTTTAATTAAAATTTTATTAAATAATATTTTTTTAATTTTATTTTAAAATTTTGATTATTTAATTTTTTAAAATTTAAATTTGTTTTCATTAAAATCGGATAATAAATAAAGATTTTCATGATGGCGGACGAAACTCAAAATAGAGGAATGTTGTAGAAAACAAAATGGCCACCGGACTTGATGTAATCCAAGATGGTCGCCGGAAGTGACGAAATCCAAGATGGTCGCAGGAAGGGACGCAATCTAAGATGGCCGCCGGAAGTGACGCAATCTAAGATGGCCGCCGGAAGTGAAGTAATCCAAGATGGCCGCCGGAAGTGACGTCATACAAGATGGCCGCTGGAAGTGACGTCATCCAAGATGGCCGCCTCGAATCCCCGAATCCCCCTCCCCCCTCCCCTGTCCCCATATGAACCAAATACACCTACTCTCGTATAACCTGCTCGGTTACATTTACAGAAACAGCAATTAACTAATAGTAATGAAGAGAAAAAATAATAAATATGATGAGTGAAACTCAGCTTTTATGTAAGCTGCATATGTAGGGGCAGGCATTTTTCGCGAATAAATCTGAACGCCCATTAGACTGCAACACGTTATACTCACACCAGCGGTTTCTTCCTTGTGATTGGCGGACGTCTGCGAGGGAAGTCGTTGCCTTTTTTTGACCTGAGTCACTCAGGACGTGTTATGCTTCCGCGCTGACTCGCTGTGATTGGTGTTGTAACAATCGATATTGACCTGAAAGAAACTCACCCAAACACGAGAAACAGACAATGCTATAGTGTTTTAACTTTCAGCTAGTCTCGGAATCTTTCTGCGAAATATGCATGCCCCTGTACATATGTTTCGCAGAAGATTGCAGTTCAAACAAACAAATGGTTCTTTTTTATTTATTTTATTGCTTTATTTTAAGTGGCGAAGTTAAGTTACACTTAACTTCATACATCTTTGCTAAGTAGGCACATGCAAGATAAACTTCATAAACACTATAGCCAAGAAAAACCAAAAGTACTCACAAATAGAAAAAAAAAATAACAATAACACTAGCAAAAATAAAATAACAAAAAAAAAAGAAAAGAATTCGCATAAAGGCAAGATTTACCTAAAATATAAGATATTCAAGATTGATTTTTTGTTTGCTATCGTAGTTCCAGATAACAGGATGTTCCGAGTCGTTTTCCATCGTGGAATATCATATACTTTAGTGGTTTATATTGAATACTGAACCATATAACTAAAAAAATATATATTGTGAATATTAACGATAGGAATTGTGTTTGTAAACTTTTAAAGTGTATTTAAATAAGTGAGGTTTATTTTTAAGTAGGCTGTGTATAATATCTGCATTGTAGGTAAATGATAAATTATTACATTATTATATAATTTATTAAAGTTAATAAATTAGAATAAACATTCAGCATATTTATTTATTTTCATTATTAATGAAAATATTTCTATATTATTTTACTAAATTAATTAATTATTTTTATACTCATGTTTATATTAATATTGAATACTGATTATTTATTTAATTTTGATATAATTTATACTTTTCCAAACATATTTAAAATATCACTACAGTTATTTTAATACTTCATTCCTATTAATTATTTGCATGGAAAAAGCAATAATTTTTTACTACGCCAAGAAAGTATAACTTCTAACGCGCGTACACGTCAATTTTAGGTAGATTTTAAAGAAATACTTACTACCTGTTGTAGCCGTTACCATGGTGTGACTTTCAGAAAATTTTTATAGCTATAGTTTTTCATTTCATGGTCAATAGACTCCATAACCATAGTCAACTCAAAATTGAATATATACAACTTTTGTGGACACGATAACTGTTGCTATTTTTTTCAAAAGTCACTTCCAAACTGATACATAAAATATAAACATGGACAATCTCGATTGATTTCGTTAATAGGCAATATCCGACAAAAAGATAGAAATGAGGAAGGTTTTGTGAAAAACAGAAAAAATCACTGTAAATCCGATAATATGAAAAAATAACACATCTGTTTGATAGTATTATCACTTGTAGGAGTAATGCCAAAATATATTATCTGAATAGAGTAAAATGGGGCAAAGCTCCGCACTTAAGGTTTAAATTGATATTCTGACTGTCCAAATAGCAGGAGGATGTTTTTCTCTTCATTTCCGGAATACACACACATTAATGTTATTCAGTTATATTCACAACTGTAGGAAAACAAGTGCATTATTTCATAAGTTACAAGTATCGATAGATATGCAAATCCGGATCTTTACCCCACTAGTGGGGCAAAGATCCGAATTGAGTGGGGCAAATACCCGCCCGCACCTTTCAACATCTAAACCCACAGCGATCAACACTTATTATCTACAGGAAAACATTATATTTATTATAATATGCTTATTGTAAAATATCACCACATGGGGTAAAGGTCCTATCTTGGAATATTTCGTATAAACGAAAACTGTTGGCAACATTGACACAGTCAAGAAAAGTGTCGCCATTGTGGTCGTTTATTGCCATGTGTGTTGTGCCAGTGTATAACACCTAGCGAACATAATGAGGTAAGAACGTATTTACTATAATCTGATGTAATTTTGCAGCAATACAAAACAATGTTTGTCGCCGGGAACAACGATCAGGAAGGATTTATAAAACCACAGTAAGAAAGTGTGCTTCTTTATGGTTACTGTTCATTGGTTTTGCTTGAAAAAACAAGGGTGGGAAGACAAAAATTCATAGCTCCCTTCGTACTCTCAACATCGAATTCGTAAAAATTTGGTATTAATTTTATAATTTTTATCTAAAAATTTTATTGAAATAATTTTTGATTAGACGAACCATTGCTACAAGGGGTAGAAAATTGAGTGGTAGAATTAAAAAAAAAAATCATAACTCCCTTAGTAGGTAATTAATAAATACCTACGTTCAATTTTTTTCTAGATTTTATAATTTTTATCTAAAACCTTCGTTTGTAATAATTTTTGATTAAACGAACTATTACCGTAAAACAGAGGTTAAAATTTAAAAAAAATCTTTTTTAGTATTATATTCGTCTGAATTTATTCATAAAAATCTTAATGTTACTTTAAATCTTTGTCTAAAAAAAAATATTGGACCACATATTAGTGCAGGGGTGGAAAAATAGTGTTTGTAGATCACAAATTATTGTATTACTGCCCTAGAAGGAATAATATGACATTTTTTAAGACATTCAATGCTGGGTGCATTTAAGTTAAAACAATCAAAATATTTTCTTTGCATGGAATATGAGAAAATGTTAAAAATCGATATTTTTTGAATATTGGCGAATATATAGGATGTTATGTAGGTTACATTAAGTTCTTAAATTTTCCAGGAGTTTATAGAAGTTTCCAAAAATTTCCGGAAGAAATACGAACTTCGAAATCTACAAATGCCTGTAGTCTATGGCGAAAGGGAAATTTTTTTTGTTAAAATAGTTAGGTAACAAATTAATTCTTAAATATTAATTTTTAAAAATATATAATTACATAAACCGTAAATTTACGAAGATCTCCAGAATTGTGGTGAATATATATATATATTTTTTTAACGGCAAACTTATATGTTCAAGTTTTACCATTTTTTTATTTCCTTATATTATGATTGTTGACCTTGGCGGTCCCCTTTCGACGACTTTCAAAACAGTTTTCTGTTGTAAAATTTCTAGTACATTTTTTGAAGCCTACTGAGTGGGAGGTAGTACCCTCACCCGCCGTAGAGGTGAAGTGGCGTGTGTTGTCGCCCCACGCGCCTACAGAACTGGACATGCCACAGCACGCAGGTATTCCAGAGCTGGAGCCGTCTCGCGGGTCGCGACTCCAGCGCGGCAGGGATGCTGCAAGACGGATCACTTGATGGACCCGCTGTCCCACACGTGAGCCAACACAGCCTGGTGTCAGGTGCGGAGAGGCAGGACAAATAAACTCAGGCCACATCTCTACGTCACAGGGCCCAGCGGGAGCTGTCAGCGGCGGCCTGTCGCACTCCGTGTCGCTCGGAAGCGCTGTGCCGCGGTGGGTCGCACACTGTATACATATCAGGACCTTAAACCTTATAAGTAGAGGAAGTCGTTTTTCACGTAAAAATCTGAACACCTATTGACTGCAACAAGGTATACCGGCACCAGCGGCCTCTTCCGTGTGATTGCTGGCAGTCTGTAACCGGGCCACTCAGGACGCGTTTGCTTCCGCACTAAACCACTGTGATTGGTGTTGTAACAATCGACATTTACCTGAAAGAAACTCACCCAATCACGAAACCCAGACGATGCTACAATGTTTTAACTTGCAGCTTTGTTTCGGAATCTTTTTGCGAAATATGCATGGACCTAGTTATAAGCATTAACAAATACAGCCAAGTCGTAAAGACATCCATTTTGACAGTAAACAATTTTCAGTGTTTTTCGTTGAAATGCCCGAAAAATATTTAATCCGAATGTTATTCATTATTTTTCTTACCGTCAAGTGGCCTACATCAAAAACTCCAAAAATTTGGATACTTTTCAGTGTTTCCACTCATACATCATAATTATCAATAAGTTAACGGTATAACCAATGTAGACAGTCAACGCCAAGAATAAATTTAGGTAAAGCCTTGATCTTAATCAAGTGTGTCGGTGATTATTTTTTGTCATCATGTGCAAATGCGAAGACTCCACGAAACAGTTGAATCCAAGATGGCGCCTTTGGTTTATATTTATTCCGTTAATATTAGTCGAAATGATTTTTTTTATGAGTTAATTTTCAAAATTCAATTTTTTTTCTTTTGTTTGAGGAGCGATTGTGACGTGAATCAACCAGTGTGTGTGTGAGTGTGTTTGTGTGTGAATAGCCTCAAAGTTGAAGGCTCGTGGCACACGATGTGAGCTAGATAGGGAAATTGTGTTGCGATTGTCCGCGCACACAGGGTGCGACCGGCCGCCGATGAAACTGGAGTAGACAGCGCTCGACTGAAGTCATCTCAGCTCTCCGCCGCTAATAGCAGCCCGAGTCTGCCAGTTTCTCTCTCTCCTCTCTCTCTCTCTCTCTCTCTCTCTCTCTCTCTCTCCCTCTCTCCTCCCGCGATTGTCTTACACGTCGATTGCTCTCCGCTTTTTCAATCCCACTCCTTCTCCCCCTCCAGCACGGACTCATGCAATAAAGCTGTCGGGGGGAGAGCGTGCGATGATCGATTGACTCGAGCCTCGCTCTTTTTCTTCTTCCGCGCACACTTAGTCGGTCCTCGCTCGCCTCGTTAGTGTCGTCACAGTTGTCACAGTTGTCACAGTTGTCACAGTTGTCACAGTTGTCACCTGGCGCGCTAGTGGCGCGCCGCCATTCCTAACCCGGCCGTGTTCTTCTGCGCTGGTTAGCATTCCCACCTTCAATTCTCTAAGAACGCCGGTGACAAATTACCCAGGGATATTCGTTAATTTACGGACTCGAGTTCACATACTTTGAACATGAACCCAAGAGAATATTCTTGGTATATAAACAAAACATTCAAAAACTGGTTCAGTCTGTCTACTGCAGCAGAAACACTCTTCTTTTGTCCACGTGCGTGTGTGTTTACCTTTGTTTATAACTAAACACAAAATTCGGAAGTCGAAACATGGCGTAGTTTCCACTAAGATTCAGTTATTTCAAATTATCAAAAACTCTTGGTTTTTTATAGTTAAATTCTTCGTTAAAAAGTCTGCAAATGTACCTCAATTTGTAACTGCGTGAGAGCAGGAAGGCATGTCTCCAACTGGACTCGACAACAGTGCTGGGGGGGGGGGGGGGGGGGGGGTATCGCCAATATGGAGTTGAGCAGAAAACCTCAAACATGTTTCAGGTCTGCCACACTAACAAGGTGGCACGGAATTAGATAACGAACATTGGCCAATACGGAGTGAAACGGCAAAGAGAAATGCACTGAAGGTTGTCAGAACAATCAAATCATTTGATATAAATAAATAATTTAATATAATTAATTCATATAATAATTAAATAAATATTTACTAAATATATTAAATAATTAATAATAAATATAATTTAATGTAATGAATAATTTAATATAAATAAATAATTTCAGGTAACTGCTCCCTGATGATGGCGACTGCAATGTTGACCGAAACGTCGGTGAGTTATTTGCCGAGGACACGGCTAGAATCCAGAAGCCAAGCTACTTCAGACAATGGCCGTGAAAGCCTGCGAACATTATTAAATAATTTAATGATTAGGGAATTCCCAATCTTCTTATAAACTACCAACAAAAAAAATCACACCGCTTTATCAAACCAAGTATTGTTAAGTTAATTTTAATTCCTGGGGGTTATCCATGTACTGGTCTACTTGTATACCTACTGCAGCGCTCCTGGCGGAGGAGGCGCGCATCTGCCGGCGGACCCCACACGCCGTCTACAGGCGTCACCTCCACTCAACTGTTTAGTCTATGGCCCGGAGAACATCGGCTATCAACTTACACTCCCTCTCCCTGAACCCTGTGAAGTTTGTTGTTACTCGGGTCAAATAAATACCAGGGGCACTCCCTCCCCCATTAGAACCTCGAATATTCCGAGTATCGCTCCCGCCGGAAATAGAACACCCCCACCCTTCTCATTCAACTCATCAGAAGTCTCTTCTGGTTGAGAAATGACTCTGTGATGAACAGAGCGCGTGCAGTTGGAACTGGGTCAGCTAGCTTGCCCGCCGCTTATATATCTAGGGGTGTGTTCGCCGAACAGACATATCACATCACGAGTTGTTGCATAGACGTAGGCTCCCTTCCATTTCAGTGTATTTTTTATGAAAACAATTAAGAACATCACTAAGGAAATTAATTAAATCGTTATTAGTAAATAATTTAAGGTGATGGTCAATACCTTTTCGATTACAATAGAGTTTTCATGATTTAACATTAGACAAAACTTTCAAATTTTATATTCTCTTACCTGAATTATATCGTCAGAATCTATAAAATTAATCAAAGTATAATTTATCAGAGAAAGAACGTACTGAAGATAAATTAGAAAAATCATCGTCGAAATTTAAGTTTCAGATTGGCTGCAAAAAATGTTTCAAAGATGTTATTTTTTCCGATTGTCCTAGGGATGGCCACCGCTGGGGGTTGGTCCACATCCCCGGCAGGGCACAACTACAGCCCAGAGCGCCTCTGCCTCAGGAGTGTGCTGAGTGCAGGACTCCCACTGGAGTGTTCTGCTCGCGCGGTTACGACACACGTTTCACAGTCGCGCTTTAGCATGGCCACCGCCGCACCCAAGGGACCACGCCCACGGCTATGTGTAAAAAGTCAGACACACAACGGGCCATCCAGAGAATTCAAGAGCGGGGGAAATTACTTTTTTTACAACTATTCGAACCACGCAGTTAAAAAAATCTGAAGAATAGACTGAGTTTTGATTTAATTTTAAATAAAAAAAAAAGAAGTTAAAATGTTTAGGTAGGGACAGATTGTCAGTGTTATCTGCTGGCTGGTATGTACAAAGTCGCTCTCCTGTGCTAGGGGCAAGCGGTGTTGGGGGGGGGGGGGGGGGGCAGTAAAGCCCCTCCTCAAGGAAGAGCGTGAACACGTGCGGCTCCACGTGACCTGCGCAGCTTCCGGGCTCCCCCCTCCCTTCCCCCCGCCTCAGTGCAGTCCGGCCTAGAGGCGCGCGCCGCTACACGGCCACTGAACAACTCCGCGGCTCGATCATGCCAGCATGAGAAATTAAGGTTTAAATATAAAACCATCATAGACAATTCTAAAACATAATGACGAAAATAAAAAAGTAAAAATACAAAAATTCTTAGTTTAGAATTTATTTAGGTAATAGTGTATAAACGGAGAGGCGTATTGAATATAATCGCAAAATATCATATTTTGGAAACTAAATTTTACAGTGTTTAATGTGCGACTTGAGGTACCCTCCCTCTGACGTCACGGTGTCACGTGACACACGAGAGTGAAGGGGGGGGGGGGGGGGTACTGTGGGAGACAAAGCAGTCGCTGCCTAATGCTGCATATGGCCGCAAGGAAGCATTTAATAGGTTTTTTTTTTTTTTTTTTTCGTTCAAGCGTTTAAATAATTGTAAAAATTTTGTTTTCAGCCCTCATTGTAAGAGTTAATGTTCTACGCCTTAAATAGCATTTCACACCTTAAAAAACCAAACGTTTTAAATATTGAAAATTAAAGTTTACCGGGACGATCGCTCAAGTACACTTCTGAGCGCAGGTGCGTGTGTGCTATGAATACTTCGTCGCTGCAGATTACAGAAAAGTTTGAATGACTCTTAATTTAGGCCTCAAAACAACAATAATATATTTATATAATTTTTGTAGGAATATTTAATTTAATGCCCTAGTTAGTGAAGTTTAATATATGAACACAATACTCAGCTCGGAAACTCTTTAAATGTACTTATTTTATAGTTAATTTTATATTCATCAATGTGAGGTAATGTGAGTGTATGATCCTGTACCCTACTAATAATTCGAAGAAAAAAATACGAGTACAGCATTCTTACATAAAATTGAAACCTATCAAATCACAAATTTCAAAATTACATCAAACTGGGTTTTGCAAATATATTGTGTGTTTCTTTTCCAATCATACGAACATCGAGATGAAGGTTTCACTTCACCGTTAACTACGAAGTGCAACACTCTAGCAGCGGATTTGAAAGCTGTGACGCACGAAGTGTGCACTGCCGCCGCTAGGTAGCAGCAGTCTCGCTGGCTTCTTCTGCTATCTAGTTAGCGGTACAACAAGCTAAAATATACCCTAACATTTATGAAATTATTTCATCCTTTATTAGGGAATGATATCGTCGCACATGATTCATTTAAACGATTGATTGTGCAAAGTTCGATTAAGTCTGGTGCGCATCCGTCTTCGATGTTAAGTTTCCGTGTCTTTGTAGCGATTTAATGATATAGAATTATTTTATAGTATTATTACTACAGTGTCACTGTTATTAAATTATATTCTTACAAATATTAATTACGGTTGCCCTATCTAAATTAACGAGATCTATAATTACTGTTCCATTACGAATTATCGTATTATCAGTGGTTGTAAATAATAATTAATTATAAAAATAAGAGTTTTTTATTCGTACACATTTTAAATTTTTTTCCATACTCGTGCGGTACCTACAATCATTATAATTAGCATATTTCAGGCAGCTGTAAGGGCGTATATTTTTGCCAAATGTAACGACATTATCTGTCGTAATATAAACAGGTACAAATATGTTTTATTAATTTTAATAAATATGTAAAACACATACAACATGTATTTTCCCATTAAATATACAGCTGTAGCTCCCATGTTGCGAACGAAGCCCCCAACGAGGGAAACTAATCTATGACATAAACTTAAAAAAAAAAAGACTAATTGCATTTTCGAAACCATTATCATCCTGTCAAAACTTATATTTCAAAACTTCCATATCCTACCTTTTTACTGCAAATATTAAAATAAATTATTGATTGTAATAAAAGATAAATACACCTCCAAAATATAACTAGTGACATACCTGTATAAGATAAGAACCTCACGGAACTCTCTCACCGCAGTCACTTGCAAATAACTGTAGCTATGTAGGCATCTGCCTCGCATTGGCGTAGCTGTGTTCATAAAGTTGGGGGGGACAAATAATGATTTTGATGTCATGTAAACCCATTCCCCTCTTACTAAGACGGGGGGTCCAGGGGTCCTCTACCGGAAAATTTTGATTTTGTATCTAACCATTGGATACATCGATGTTAAAATTATTATTGTGTCCTTAAGATAAAATATGATGAGTGAAGAAATTACAAATAAAGTTGGGCAGAATAATATATATAAAAAAAATATCACGGTCTAGAAAGTTGGGGGGGGGGGGGGGGGTCCCCCTCCACCCAAAAAGTTCAGGGGGACACGTACCCCCTGTCCCCCCCCCGGTTCCTACGCCCCTGTCTGCCTGTATAATAGTTTACCACAAAGTGTTAAAATACCTGTGACAAAAAAAAATTTCAAGAGTGTTGCTAAATGTTTTTTTTTTATAACAATCAAATATTTTGAAAACAATAGACAAAGCAAAATATATATAATAAATACATTTAAAAAGGGTTTAAATCACAACTATTATCTCGTGTATAAGTTTAATGCTATATTTTTTATTAAATTGAATGTTTATTAGATGGTGCACAATTTTTATTAGGTTTTATTATAATTAAAACGTATTTTTTAAATTTTTTTTTGGTTTTATATATAAATATATTTTAAGTGTAGTATGTTTGACTTGGATCATGCCCCAGAAGTGGGGTCAAACGTTATGTAAAAAATATAAATAAATAAACTGCACTCAGCTGGCGAGTAAATTGGTGTTCAAAGTTTATTGAAAACTCGATTTGTAGTCAACGAATACATACCCTCGTTAAAGAGAAAGTATACACCACAGTTTCATTGCAATTTTACTCCGAAGATCCGTAATTAAAGAAATAATAACTTGTAATAGTAAGTTGTAAATAGCCCGTGTAAGCAGAAAGTTAATGATAAATGTTAGTCCATTAAAAAATTCTGTAATTTGTCTTGATGAGCTTTGAAGGATAAAATTGCTATGCCAAACAGCAAAAGAAGCGTCATTTCAATGTTTTGAAACATAATTTTATTATGCTTATATTTAATTACATATATCTTATTTCGTTCACTTATTCAAGGAGGATAGTGACAATATGCCTTTTTAGGGCAACCTTGTAATGTTGGTTTTTCAATGATAATAATATAAAACAAAGGTTGTTTTGTCGCTAATTCTGTTCCCTTTGCGTTCATTAAGATTTTTTATTATCTAACATACGCTTTATGGCAATAAAAATAGGCTAAACAATACATAAAAAAAGGTAATGAATACCCTTAACCTCAGTTCACTGCGGTCACAGTCGGAGCTCCGCTATCACTGATGGGCTGGAGGCTTATTCATTAGCGGGCAGCTGATGTTTGTATTAGGGAGGCATGGTGGGAGGGGGGGGAGGGGTTCTGGCTGCCCATCACTCATGCGCGAGGAAAAATACATCAGAGCGTCACCCGATACCCCGAGGGGGAGGGGGTGCGCCTCGATGCCCCGTGCAACAAGGTCGCTACTGCTGCCCCATCTCGCCGGCTGGTCCAGCCAGCATCCGGGCCGTCCGGGCTGGGCTGTGACACTAGCAGGCATGCACGAGGACTCTCCTTCACTCTCCTGCCTTTCTGGTTGCTACAACAAGCTACTTCAGTTGCATAGTCCATCTACACTTCATGGCGTTACCAAACGATCAACTCCAGCTTTGCTGTGCATCAGCTACAGTCAGAAACTTGACTTCACTGGCCGCGCAGCGTCTGAAATGCAACATGCGCTCTGGGCGAGCAAGGAACACCACTAGTTTGCTTCATACTATGAATAACTTGCACTCTTATGCGCATAACTGATGGGTGGGCTCAAACATGTAAGCCTACCTGCTCATTTATGTCATCCAGATTTGTTCTTTCCATGTGTCTGATTGTGTTCTCTTCACCGCTTGATAAAATATTATTTGCTTGTACATTTGTTCTCATCCTTTTTGTTTTTTTGTCTTTTTCGTCCTGACTTTAGGATAAATAACTGAAACTAAAAACGATAGAAAAAATATTTAATTTTAAGGAAATGTGAATTGTTAGGAATATGAAGTTCACACGGAGAGATTTCGGAATTAGTTGTGTGTCAAAACGTTGAACCTTAGTCTGTGTTTCATGATTGGGCTGCCTGCACACCAATCACAGCAATTTTATGGGAAGCAAACGCAACCTATAAAGCTCGCTCAAACAAGACAATTGCTTCTCTCGCAGACGGCCGCCAATCACAAGGAATAAACCCATGTGAGCGGGCATACATTATTAGAGTCTAGTGAGCGTTTATATTTTTTTTTCTCACGAATAACACCAGCCTCTATAAACTTACCTTCCAATTTAAGGGGTCCACCTGCCTGATGTTAGAGCTATTATTATTTTAGAATATTAAAATGTGATAAGAGCGAAGCTAGCAGGTGCATCACCCTCCAAATCACCTCTATGTGCAAGGCAGTGAGTGAGTTGTATTCTTCTAGTCGTACCACCTGCACTCAAGACATTTTAATTAGTAACCTAATAATTTCATCATTTTAAGGCGAGTAACACAATTCGGTTGATTTGTATGTATTCGGTGGAATGGGTTTAAAATAGTTTTGTGCAAAAATTCCCTTTTTGGCTACCAAACGCTAATGTCTTGAAAGTAGGCATACAACGGAGCCTAAAGATTTTTTTTAGCGAGAAAATAATGTGACCATATTTGACAGTTTCTCATAAACTCAATAAATGATCATTATTATGTAATTTTTATTTCTTTTTTTAATACAGTCAGGCTATATTTCTCACGAAATTTAACAATCCCAAAAATAGCATTGAGTGTGAGTGCTAGTAGTCTCTATGCTACGTGCGGTAACTTTCGTATATTATCCATACAAATAAAAATAATTATTACAAAATATTACATAAAATACAAAAATAACAAAATTCCAAAATAGGTACTAAATAAAACCCAAAACAAATTTACTACCGGTTTAAAGCATTTTTCGATGCAAGTACTGCATTGATTAAAAATATATGAAATTTAAATCAACATGCAAGCTCTGCTTCACCCGTTGTGTTGTGTTATTGCATTTTATTACACTTTTAACACGCTTTTATTAGCTTCACATGCAACTATGTAATCAAATATTGGAAGTAGATTTTAATCTACTTCAAATTGTCGTATTGACTGGAAACTTTGCAAGTATAGATATGTAATTTGAATGGGGGGAAAAAAACCAATAATATAATGACTATGACCCAAAAGAGAAAGAGAGAGGGAGGGATGGTGGTCATAGGGGCAAAAAAAATCACTACTTTAGAGCTATGGGCAATAACCATGCTTTTTGTGTATCCATGAGGCCGGGGCATGACGGGGAATTTGCCTGGAGGTTGATTTTACTTTTTAGATCATATAACAAAAAAGCGGGTTTTTAAAAATTATTTAAATAGGTATAATTTTATTACTTGGAACTTTTTTTTTACAAATGCTCCACAATTGAAACATTGAATTTAGTGTTTCTTAACAAAATTATTTTGTTGACTAGCCTAAAACTACGCTACATTTGTTATTTATAAAAAAAACTAGGGACATTAAATATATAATCGAAATTTTGTTTGAATATTTGAGCAGTTGTGTATAAATATAAGTTAATAGCGTGAGTTTCCACAGCTCTGAATTACTTCAGTAGTCAAGTTGTCAAAATGCTTGTACACGGAACGCAGCGAGGAGGAGGAGGAGGGGGCAGTGACGTCACACAGCGGAGGGGAGGGGGTATCCCCTGCAGAAAGCGCCGGGCACATGCGCGGCTATAATTCCCCGCTAAGTGCCGATAGGCGCGGGGGACCAATGGGGCACCACATGGCCGCACGGTAACCTTTCCCAGGCCCCCGCGATAAGCCCCTGGCCCAGGGCTGCTGGCCGCGTCTGGCCAAGGTAAAAATACCCTCGCAGCATCGCCCCATCATGCCCGCCAGGGTAACTCCTCAGTCCTGCCCACACACGGACACATTCGTGTGTACTGAAGACGGGGTGAATTGGATGAAAAGTTTGCAACATTCCATTTTGAAACACAATATAGCAGAAAATAATTATTATACCTAGAACTATCATTAGAACTATTAGAATAATGTACAATTATTTATGCTTTATAATGTTACAAGTAGAGACCTGCAAAATTCGCGGTTTCGATGGCCTTCAGGATAGACTGCACATACCCCTGTACACTCGGGAAAATAACGCAAGTTCATTGGCTGCCGACTTGTAAGTCGTCTCAGCTGGTTTGTATGTGATTCGATCCTTGGTTGAGGGTTTATAACTGGTTGAGATTCGTCCAGATGAACAGTAAACCAATAGAAAAATTAATTAAGAGGTATATGTGTTTGAATTCTAGCCTATCACCGAATTTTGCAGGTCTCTAGTTACAAGCTTTTGATCCTATTCACCTTGTTTTACGGAACTTTGACAACAGATTCCTTTGGGGACCAGTTGCCAAGAAACAGCGCGTTATAGGTACTACAAGAAATATATTGTAACTTTGTACAGCACATGGCTATGGTTATTTTTGCATAGGTTATGTGAAATACGTTCTTTCGAAAATTGGCGCATTATTTTAAATTTAATTTTTTTTAAATACCAATTCAAAGTATAATCGAATGTTCAAAAAAAAATTTACTTTATTCTGTTGTATCCTGCTGGTTGTTATGTGGGCAGTTAATACTGGAAAGGTACACAGGGAACGGTTTACAATTGACTCAATCTATTTGAGGTACTGGGACAACACAAAACATAAATGCCTCGGTAAGGTAATACTGCGAGCGCTATGTACCACTTTACAAGTTACTGTAATTTTACATGAAAATTCCTGTTCTATTTATCTGATCCACTTGGTATTTTACTCTGTAACGTTTTTTTAATGGATCTGAAATAATTATGCAAATAACAGGTATTTGTACATGAACACATTTACATGAAATCAACCGTGTAGCTACAAAAAAAATGTTCGCAGTAATACTGGGTTCGGAAACTTGCCCGGGAATTTATGCATTGTAATGTACCTACTAGTAGGGACCTATTTACATTAGTTAAAGTTATTGGTAAACCATTCCCTGAGTAGCTTTCCAGTATTAACTGCGCGCATTAATAAACACAATAAAACAAAATATAGTCTGATTGTTGAATCAATTATCTTTTCCATGATTTTAAAATTGTATGATGGTATCAAACCAATTTTAAAATCACGCGCCAATCTCGTTAAGCAAGACACCAAAATACGGAGTATTGTTTCCAAAAACTTGTTTCATATATGCAAAATAACCACAGCAGTGTGTTGTAAAAATTTACAATATGTATTTTGTAGTAGGCTATTACAAACTATACCTTGGCAACTGATTTTCAAAGGAATAGTTAGTAAAACTATATAAAAAAATTCTCTGTATAGCGTGTGTCGGATCAGCTATGGTGCAATTACACAAGATGAAAAACCATAAAAAGGCTTGAAGCAACGTAGGTGTCATTAGCCCTGCAACTTCAAAGGGCCCCAGTTAGGCCGCTTTCACGTTTTGGAGGCACCCAATGAGCCATGCTTATTCGCGTGTACAAAAAAGAGTATGCCATTTTATTTTTTATCAGCTGATTTAAAACGAGTTAAATTTGAAATCAATAAAATATGTATCAAAATTATTATTTTTAATGTAATAATTACACTTACTACGATTACCTAATTTTATAATTTAAGATTATAAAATTTGTGTAGGCCTAGGTACTGACAACTATGCACTGAAACAAAAAAACATTTTTGCCACTGTTGATATAACAAAACCTTTCTTTTTGTCGTTAAAAATAAATTTATCGTTGTTGACTGCAAACAATTATTTTCCAAAAAAATATTTTTTTTTTTAGCCAAACTAGACATTTTTATTTAGTACTTATAAACATTTTCTAAGGTTTGGGATGTATGTTGACCTAACATTTTGTAAGTTATCGACAAAAAATCGAGCAAGGTAGAAGGTGCATATTGGCAAAACATTGAGCAGCAGGTGAGTGTGAGTTGTGTAGTTTTACCGCAGAGTCCCTGGAGCAGGGAGAGGAGAGGAAGGGCGTAGGGCGATCACTCTGCACTCGCGCTAACAGCGGTGCAACAAGTGCACTCGAACCGCGACCCAAGTGCACTCCAGCGCCTCTAGAGTCCTCTCAGCGGCGAGAACACACTCACTCCGGCTGTCGCTACACCAGGCTGGACTGCAAATCACTTCTCACAGTCAACTGCATTCACGACTTCCACTTCACCTTCTGTTCGGATTGCAAGTGATTTAGTTACGCAAACCTAGTATTTTTGTTTTTAGTTCTTTGAAGTTAAACTTCTTTACAACCGAAAGGGGAAGTCGAGGCGATGACTCTTCATAGTATAACGGGAAGTGCAACACTCAGGAGTGGGGAACTCGATGTTGGAGTGGGGGCAGGGGGATATTGAGCGCCCCACTCTCGGGAAAGCGTTAGGGAAGTGATTCCTTCGTGTCATTCATGCATCGTTTTACGCTGGAACGAAAGATATTTTTTTTTTCTCTTTAAAAATTAAATACAAATAGAATTGTGAAAATTTGTACAGACGTTACAAATATTCAGAGGTACTGATATTTCGCGGATTTATTAAGTCGCAAGCTAGACTGCAATCCTTTATACTCCTGCACCGTGCTCGTGATTGGACCGCAGTTATTGGGCACGCCCTTCTGCGACCGGGAGCCAACGACGGCCAGCTAGTAGAGTAGCAAGCGGATCAAAATGGTTGTCGCCAAGAAATCAGCCAATGGAAAAGCAAACATTGGTAGAGCAAATATAAGGCTTTGAATTTTATCCTGACGCCAAACGAATCCACGAAATTTCCAGGGGTCTACCAATAGTGTTTTTTTTTAATGACTTTACTTCCGACGTGGAAGCCACGGCGTGTAACTAGCTATCGGAGATGACTGTCCTCTGGTAGAACTGTCCTCTGGTAGAACTGTCCTCTGGTAGAACTGTCCTCTGGTATAACTGTCCTCTGGTATAACTGTCCTCTGGTATAACTGTCCTCTGGTAGAACTGTCCTCTGGTAGAACTGTCCTCTGGTATAACTGTCCTCTGGTATAACTGTCCTCTGGTATAACTGTCCTCTGGTAGAACTGTCCTCTGGTAGAACTGTCCTCTGGTATAACTGTCCTCTGGTAGAACTGTCCTCTGGTATAACTGTCCTCTGGTAGAACTGTCCTCTGGTAGAACTGTCCTCTGGTATAACTGTCCTCTGGTATAACTGTCCTCTGGTATAACTGTCCTCTGGTAGAACTGTCCTCTGGTAGAACTGTCCTCTGGTAGAACTGTCCTCTGGTAGAACTGTCCTCTGGTAGAACTGTCCTCTGGTAGAACTGTCCTCTGGTAGAACTGTCCTCTGGTAGAACTGTCCTCTGGTAGAACTGTCCTCTGGTAGAACTGTCCTCTGGTAGAACTGTCCTCTGGTAGAACTGTCCTCTGGTAGAACTGTCCTCTGGTAGAACTGTCCTCTGGTAGAACTGTCCTCTGGTATAACTGTCCTCTGGTATAACTGTCCTCTGGTATAACTGTCCTCTGGTAGAACTGTCCTCTGGTAGAACTGTCCTCTGGTAGAACTGTCCTCTGGTATAACTGTCCTCTGGTAGAACTGTCCTCTGGTATAACTGTCCTCTGGTATAACTGTCCTCTGGTAGAACTGTCCTCTGGTATAACTGTCCTCTGGTAGAACTGTCCTCTGGTAGAACTGTCCTCTGGTAGAACTGTCCTCTGGTAGAACTGTCCTCTGGTATAACTGTCCTCTGGTAGAACTGTCCTCTGGTAGAACTGTCCTCTGGTATAACTGTCCTCTGGTAGAACTGTCCTCTGGTATAACTGTCCTCTGGTAGAACTTTCCTCTGGTAGAACTGTCCTCTGGTAGAACTGTCCTCTGGTAGAACTGTCCTCTGGTAGAACTGTCCTCTGGTAGAACTGTCCTCTGGTAGAACTGTCCTCTGGTAGAACTTTCCTCTGGTAAAACTGTCCTCTGGTAGAACTGTCCTCTGATAGAACTGTCCTCTGGTAGAACTGTCCTCTGGTAGAACTGTCCTCTGGTATAACTTTCCTCTGGTATAACTGTCCTCTGGTAGAACTGTCCTCTGGTAGAACTGTCCTCTGGTAGAACTGTCCTCTGGTAGAACTGTCCTCTGGTATAACTGTCCTCTGGTAGAACTGTCCTCTGGTAGAACTGTCCTCTGGTAGAACTGTCCTCTGGTAGAACTGTCCTCTGGTATAACTGTCCTCTGGTAGAACTTTCCTCTGGTAGAACTGTCCTCTGGTAGAACTGTCCTCTGGTAGAACTGTCCTCTGCCCCGAAGATGGTCCGTACTTAGACCAACACAGCGTCGAGCTTCTATGGGTCGAGACTTTCTGCAATCACTTCAGTTACGTGACGATTGATATGCTAGTCGGATTAGTCCTATCCACTTCAAGGATCACTTATGATACGACTCACTGTCGTTTTAGCAGTTTCACGTATTTTGTATAGAGGAAATATTAACACATTAACACTGCGTTAAAGCTCGTAGAAAAACCAAACATTTCAATAAATAAGCATTGTGAACTGTCGTAGACGTATTTAGAAAAAGTATTCTTAGGCTGTCAATTACTTATTTCAACAATTATTCGTCGGAAATCAATTTTTTTTGTTACGAATGCGAACTTGTATTATCTCTAATGACGGACTCGTTCATAACAATCGACAGTAATATCTTCTCTCAGCTGTGGTTTCTCCCAACCAATCAGAGTGTTCCTTGAAAGTTTTCTTTAGCCATAAAATCACACGATATTCTCTGAATAACCCGCTAAACATGGTAATTACCATTGTAACATTATTCCTTAACCAAAATTACACTTCTACGAGTCGTTTACTGTTGGAATAACTATTCAATTACTTGAAAAATGAAGTTTATAAGTTTAACCTGATTGCAAATGAGGTGTTCTATTGGTTTCTTTGAAAAACTAAGAAAATATTAAATTACAAACAATAACCATGACGTTACTTAAGTAAAGAAAATACAATTGATATAACTGTGTAGAGATTTTATTACGTTAAACTACAGTAAAATATTTAGGAATAAACTGCAAAACTTTTCCATACATTGGTATTAAAACGACTTAAACAATGTAGCAGAATGCTACTCACATTACTTTCCCTATTAACCTGAGTTTTTTTTTTTAACAAACACTGTTTATATTTCAGAAACTAGTTTTTTACAATAACTTTTAAACACCAGTATGTGTTTTCAGTCGTTATTACAAATCGAAAGATACGAGGCAGTTATCGCTCGAGGTGATATCTTGTGGCAACCGCATTAACTATTTGTTCGCTGTGCTGTATCGTTGCAGCCCACCAATATAAATGCACCTAACGTTTCTTCGACACCGTTGCCGTCTTTTGTTGCAGCTGAAAGTGTTGCATGTGTTGGCGCAACGATCGAGAGAATGATCCAAAGATCATTCCCGGGCTAAGATCATAAATCGCTAGAGACAGGAAAAATTCGCGATTTCAATGACCTGTCGGATAGACTCCATGATCCTCTATGCACGCGGGAAAATAACATCTGCTCATTGGCTACTGACTCGTGTAACCTGTTAACTGGGACGCTAGTGATTCGATACTTCTTTTGATAAGGTTTTCCATTGGCCAAGTGTCATTCAGATAAACTGTGGCCCAATCACTGATGCAGTAAAGAGGCAAACTTTTTGGATTCTAGTCTATCACGAAATGAATCCGCGAATTTTTCCGGTCTCTATAAATGGCGGACCGAAGAGCAGAATGATGCAACTTTACAGATTATTTTAATACAAATTAAAGTTACCATTTCAAGTTCTGGGTTTCTATTTGCCTAAGGCTTACTGGTTATTATGGCCATGCATGTTTCGTGAAAATATTCCGAGACTAGCTGAAAGTTAAAACACTACAGCCTCGTGTGTTTCGTGATTGGTTGAGTTTTATTCAGGTCCTACATGTCGATTATTACACTACCAATCACAGTGATTCAGCGTGGAAGCAAAGGCGTCCTGAGTGGCTCGGTCAAATAAGGCAACGGTTTCTCTCTCAGACGACCGCCAATCACAAGGAAGAAACCGCTGGTGCGGTATACCTTGTTGCAGTCTAATAGGCGTTCAGATTTCTTCGCGAAAATTGCCTGCCTCTAGTGATTATTGAAACAAAATAGATCACTTTAATTCATTGTTAGCAAAGAATTTTCTAGATTTTCCAGAGGGTAGAAAAACACATGGGTAATTTTTAAAATAATAATTGAAGTATTTATTAAATATCAATAGTATTTATGAATTTTTTCAGTATTGTATAATACTTAGCAGGATGCTTGTGTACATTTATAAATAATAGATATATTTATAAGATTAGCAGAGCAAACATTATCTAAAAATTAACTAAAATCATTTATTATATTCATTAGGTTTAAAAATTAAATAAAAATAAAAACTGAGAAATATGGTTTCCAAATATATAGATAGGTAGGCCTTTATGTATAAACATTGCCATAATCTTATCAATTGTTTCACACAATAATACTTCAATTATAATGGGATGTTCAAAGAATTTTTCTAACCCAAAAACTATTTCTATAATTTTTAATATTTAATTTTTTTTTGTTCCGCAAAGTTTCCAAAGTGTGAAAGTTATGTATTTGAATTGCTCAGAAATAACACAAGGGTTCCTAGCATTTGAATAGAAATAAACTAAAACTAGATTTATGAAAATAATATTTTTTTTTTAACATAAAACAACTCCTAGATTGCGTGTGTCCACAAAAGATCGGTTTTTAAAAATATTCTCCACAACTAACTTTAGTTAAGAATTTATGTTTGCCTTGTAGTGACAATTGTTTTTGAAATTTTTCCCACGATTTTTTTTTCCTTATTTGGTTTCATTATAAATACTTTAAGTATCTCAGAAGAAATATGTATGCGTAATATTTTTGCTAAACAAAACAACTATCTTTTTAAGTTGGTTGTAATGGGGGGTGTGTAATTTGATGATAAATGATTAGCAAGTTCTATTACACAGCATTTGCGTGTGTCGGAAAAACAAGAGTAACGAATAAAGTATGTAAATATGTACCTATGTAACTATCACAGTGAGCTGACTCTCTGTAGTTCTGAAACCCGGATTCCGAGCAGAATACTGGTTTGATTGGCTGGGATTTGCCGTAAGAATCAGTGGCGCGGCTGGCCATTGTGCCTGGTATTTTGTGTTTGCTGTTTTCGTGAGATATATTAGGTCTCAGTTACATAAATAAATGTGTTAATAAACTAATGTAGATGTATATTATTAATTAAATGTGTCTAGTGTCTGAAATTAAATTTTTTTTATGGCTGCAAATGAATTTTTTTATGTGTAATCTACCTCAAACTTATTTCTTTTGAATAAATAAAGGTAACATTGGTAATTCTGCATAAGTACGAATTTTTCCTACACAAAAATCTGATATGCGTATTTCTAAAATAATTTTCCATTATTTTCTCGTAAAATATTTTTTAGTATTATCTTTGAATATATATACTGTATACTATATATATATATATATATATATATATATATATATATATATTCAAAGGTATTATGTTGCTAATTTAACCTAAATAAACTTTAGCACGAATACAGTACTTTTAATTTAGCTAAGACATTGCACATTTCAGGTATTTTATGGTAGTATACTATACCTGAAATGTCACAATGCTTTTTTTTTTACAACATTATCAGATATAATGGAAGGACCTGAAAAGTAACGTTTCCATATTTTCAATTTTTTTTATCTGCAGAAGCCGCACTTATACCGCAAAACCTTAAAATAATAAGCTACCTGAGTATTAAAATTGAAATTTAGTGGTCAGATATCGCCTAGGTATATTCACTGCTAAGACCAATTTGAGTGAGTGATCATGCCCTAATAATTAGTCAGGTAAAAATTTTAAAAATTTATATTTGCCTGACTTTTTTTTAATTTGCAGATTACAAATAGTGTCGAATATTTTTACAAAACTAATAAAAAGTAATATTAATTACAGAAAAAAAACCTTACAATGAAACAATCCAACATGCGAGTTGCTCCCACTATCAGACACAAGGCAGATTTTATTTGTTCTGGAAAAGCTAAATATTCTGCAAAATTTTTTGTCCATAATTACTCCACACAATATGTAATAAAACCACTAACATGAAAATATATTGTTTTTACTTTGAACTTTATTTTACTAAAATGACATTAAACAATAACCCTCTCTTGAATATATATCCGAAGTGATAACAAGCAGAGACGTAACGCACGCGAGGACCGAGCGCACACGGCAGTCTTCGTAACCTCACCACGGCTTCACGTCCACCTGTTCGGCCGCGCAGTACGCCTGCATGTGAGGGGACACGGCGGGTTGCAGCAGTCCGGGGTAGGCAGGGGGCGGGAAGTAGTCCTGCTGGAGGTGGGGGTGGGGGAGCGGGTGGGCGTGGCCTCCGTGCGACTGGTGGGGGTACAGCAGGTCCTTGCCTGTCCGAGCCCCGCCCACCACTGCCAGGGGCACGCCGCAACCTGCAGAGTGCCCCTGCTGGGCGGGCGGCGTGCTACCAGGCGCCTCGCCGCTCTCTAGCAGCGTGTGCTGGCGCTTGTTCTTGTAGCGGCGGTTCTGGAACCAGATCTTCACCTGCGTGGTGGACAGCTTCAGCACGGTGGCTAGGCTCTCGCGCTCCTGGGCGGACAGGTAGCGCTGCTGCTTGAAGCGGCGTTCCAGCTCGTGTACCTGCGCCTGTCCCAAACGACAAACATTAAAACGGACCCTATCACTTCGAGGTATGTTTGACTACTGTACCAGACTCCATGGTATAACTAAACACATTTAGATCTTTCACTTATGCGCTTGAACGAGGTATGTTCTATCACTATACCAACTCCATAGTATAAATAAACTTTCTTTTAGATATTTCACTTATGCATGTCGACGAGGTTTGTTTGATTACTTCACTAGGCTCTATAGTATAACTAAACTCGATTAAAAATTTTCCCTTATGAACTACGAATTGCCACATCCGATTGCTAAGTGATTAGAATAGGGTTAGAATTATTCTAGATTGTATCAAATTAATGATGCACAGATGTTTGAAGGACAGCATAGATGTAAAATGAACCACATGATGGCAGGGTCTCTTAACATTAAGCATATCTAGTATTGTCCTTTAAATATAGACAATTGTATTTGGTGAAACATTTTACATCTTGTTCATGTTAGCTGTGTTTCTTATTTTGCGTTTTTTGGCTCATCCAGTGAGAACACAGTCGCTGTGCTACAGAACATCCATGATAAATTTTAAAAATTACTAAACCTCGAAAACATGGATGTATCAGCAAACAGAATAAAACTAAGCTACAGCTTTTTTTTGCAAAATAAAACTGTTTTCTCAAAAATGTGTGATGGGGCAGGAAAAGTCTGATTGTATTTATACATTTTGTGGTAAGTGAAAAGTTTTAAATGTTTGGCTTTCATGTATCATTGCATGTATTAAATATAATTCTATTAAATATGCACATAATAATTGATCATTGAAAATATAATTTCTGCCTCCATGTCTAAATCCTCCGAAAATTACTTTTTTCTGTGTTTTACAGGATGTTGAGGAATCAAAATCAAAACTGATCGATGCAAACTAAATCCTCAAATCATGGCCCGATAAATAATAGGCTACAATTAAAAATGTCTAGAACTCAAAAAGTTAGACCACTAAGTCGTTTGATCTGAACTTTCAAACCTTGGCTAATATTTGCCAAATATTTGATGCACAACAATATCAAGAACTCGAGAATGGCATACCAAATCATTAATCTAGACCAGTGGAGCAGAGCTGCTTCATGAGGCAGCACCACATCTTGATGCTTCATCACACCATGAGGCAGCGTTACATTATAGTGCAGCACCGAACCACTAGGCAACAACACATCCCGAAGAAGCACTACATCCTGAGGTCGCACCAATTCTCAAGCATCACCACATACTGAAGCAGTACCTACCACATGTTGATGCATCAACATAATCTGTCTGCACCACATCCTGAGGCAGTACCACAACCTATTATTACTAACTCGTTTCCCTGACCTATGTTTGGATACACTAAACCACTGCATATAAGATGGCCTAAATCATTACCTTAATTTCTTTTGGCTCACTTTCCAATGTAGGTAGGCTATAGTTGGGCTTTAGCCTATTTTTATAGGGGAAAGTCGCCGAAATTGGACAGTTGCCTAAATTGGACCACCCTTGTTTCTCACCACGTAGGAACATATTAAACTGTCGAGTTGGTTCTACTGATAGTTTATAGCGCCCAGGTCACGCCACACAACAAGCAGTGAGGTTCAACCATTGGGAGAAGTAGGATCGTCGCATTTGTGTTTCCATAGTTCGTGTTGTTATTATTGTTCTACGCAACATAAGCTATTGTAGCGAATAAGAGAACGTAAGTAAAGTTTCTGTAATATATTTTTAAAGTGTGTTTCATTAGCTACAAATAGCATAGGGTAAAATTATTCATGAAATTCCTTTATTATTTTAACGTGACTCCTAAATTGGACTGGTCCAATTTAGGCAACATGAATGGTAACATTTTAGATAAGCTAATATTTTCAGTCAATATAATTTGGCTGTAATATTTTTTTTCGTTTTGTACAGGTTTATATTTCACTAATCGCGTATGTGTTAAAACATTTATTGTTGGAGTTGTGTCTGTTTACGTTCCTAAGATGGCCAAAATTTGCGATACATTTAAGAAGACTCGAAAAGAAATATCACAGCTACCAAAAGTATCAAAAGTTGGTCTACTGTCTATTCGTGTAAAGGTAAATAGAGGGTGAAAGGCTCAAGGTGCAGCCCCTACAAACGAGAATTCGAGCACGCGAAAGGTAGGCCTTAGTTGAAAAAGTTGAAGACAAGTTCACTTTTCAAGGAACACGATGAGAATAAAGCAGAAGATTGTGAAAACTAGTTCTGTGTTTTTTGTGAGGATGTAAAGGAAGAAGACATGATATAGTGCATGGGCTGTAAGTCTTGGATACACACACGATGTGCCAAAGTGTGGCCTAGCATCAAAGGTAATACTGTGCAAACTGCAAATAGACTTTAGAAACATATTGTTTACTTTACTGTGCCATTATTGTACTATTGTTATTGATATTTATGTATGTAATTTTGAGGTCCAATTAAGGCAACCTTCGGTCCAACTTAGGCACCAGGTTTCGAAATTTGGACCATTTACATACTTCTAGTTTTCTCTATTTAATACATATAAGGGGTCATATATTTGAGCAATTCGACATATCTGGTGAAAAAGAATTAATTGATGAATATTTTGCATACTGTTTTGTTCAAATTGCTTACTTAATAAAAAAATGGTTAAAGAAAACAAAAAAGTGGTCCAATATAGGCAACCTTCCCCTATCGGCAAATAATCTGACAAATTAAGTTAGCATAAAATAATGAAAAATATTAATTTTTAGTCAGGGGAGTTTAGGCATATTGAATTTATGTATACTTTAAATAAATATAATTAATAAAGATTTCCCACATTTAATTAATTTTATTTAAATCCTTTAAAAAACTCGTATGCGCTAGTTTTATTTGTGTTGGTACTTGAGTCTGAACAAGAGGAAAATACTTAAACCATACCTCATAAAAGCATCTGACATATTTCTGTCTTGCACCTAAAGAAGCAAGGTAGTTTGCTTAAAAATAACTATGCAGTTTCCTGTGGAAGAAATAGCCCCCAAATCTGGGCAGGAAATTCAATGGTAGATCCTGAATTAGTGAACTGGATTTTTAAAAAGCTTAACGTATTATCTTCTAGGACCTCAGGCTACAATGTTAGCTTAATCTGCAAGTTTCAGTCATTCAAATATCTCAGCGATTTAGACAATCTTTCGAATGTCTTGAAAAGACCGGAAGAGATCCTTCTGATACTGTAGGCTATTACAACTGTGCAAAGGCCGGATGGTGTTATAAGATGCATAAAATTCAAGCAAATTGGAAAATTTTAATATACAGAAAAAGTGCCACATGTAGGTAACTATGGCTCTATCACTAAGCACTGTGGGGAGATTTCTTCCCCCATCCATTGTATTTTCAAATTTCCTATTTCAGCAAAATATTTTTTGAGGAATGACCCCTGAGAATGTGAAACTGACTCCAACCCATCAGTGTAGATGGTCGAAGAAAATATTTTGAAATTCGCTAAACAGTTTGTTTAATGTAATATGCTCAATCAGTAAACCATGCCTTCTATTACTGTATCTAAAACATTAATCCTACTTGCCATAAATAATTGCATATGATTTCAAGAACTATGGATTGATAATTCTGTCACTCCTCCCTCACTGCAGCCATTAACTATGGGATAGTATTAATGGTCTGTTAAAGAAGTATGACAACACCGTACATATGTGGATAGATGAATGCTAACCAATTCCCCATGACAATATATGACATACATTCTATTTCACCAATTCCCACAAATACTGTTTCAGAATTTCGATTCATGGCATACACCGTTTGAACCATGGTGCTTTTTCTGATGCCAATTTTAAGCCATTCTATGTCCCTGATGGATTTGCGTCCAATCCAAATAACGTTGCCAATAACTTTATTCCCCGAGTTTGTCTTTGTTGAAGATGCATATTGCAGTGCATCTCTTTCTGCCGCAATACCAAGCTCTTCTGAACCATCTTCACGTATTTGTTCCTTTTCAGAAGTCTACGTCGAAACAGTTTCCGACACCTAGACAAGTGAGGCCTTTCGAAAAGCAACACCAAGATAGGATAACAGAATAAGTAGAAATAAGTCGGCCACACTTACTGATACACCGCCCAAGAATGCTCTCAGATAAGAACAGGATAGGTCAAAGAAGTGGGGAAATCGGAAACATGAAAACCAAAAGACTACATTTGTTTCCTAAAAATAGCTGTTTTGTTTTAAAGATGAAGAAATTCCGTAGGATACTCTTCCCAAAAAATTTATTAGCGAGGAAATCAGGCCTATTTAGGGAAAATACTAATGATTCAGAATCATATGAAGAAACTTATGAATCGTTATGCAAATATTGTTTGTTTGAGGACTTTCCGTAAGTAAGACTCGGGAGAAGCGTGTGTACATTGACATAAGTGTAAATTTGAGCCGTTTGTATTTCTCAATTTTAACAGTGAACATGAGGGTGAACTTTGTTAAGACTTTCTTATCACTAGCCAATAATATTTGTAAACTTACGAATATATATTTTACATTAAGGTTTGAGTTAAAAAAATTATTATTGACTTATGTTAAATGACTGCAACTTTTTTTGCATATACAGTAAATAATGTATTACATTCTTTTTATTCACAGAGTTGGATTTAGTTATCAACTTACATTGGAATGAAGCCAAAAATGCTGTTATGTTAAGGTTTTGATTACATATCTAATTTAACCTATTTTATTATATTATGTTGATCTGGTTTAGGCTTCTTCTCTGTAGTTTTATGTTTTCAGTTATATTTAATTTGCATTCTTGAATTTTTTACATGACAAATAGAGCAAAACTACAATGTCGTATGTCCAATAAATTGTATTAAATCAAAATTTCCCAATGCATGAATCATTTAAAGAAAGTACAATGTCTTGTGTCGTAAACGGGGCAGAGCAAGCGGAGTAAGTTTACACACTCGACATAAGCATGTATTAAGATGATGTTAATTAATATTTTGGCTATAAAATTCCTAGAGACCAATTAATGTATGCAAATAGTCTTGGGGTTAAAACACACATGACAATTTTAAATATTCATTATAATAATTATGTGCATTCATGCCCCTCTGTCCTCCCCTTTTAAGTTGGATGATCCATGCACAATACATATTTTGAAAACTATAACCATTTTTTTACTTGGATTAATACATGCTAAATTGCTAAATACAGTTTTAAATGTGACCAATAAAATTAGTAAGAAGAGGCTAATTATAAGTGCAGTAATATGCTGGGTACCTATAGTTTTAAACAATAATTATTGGCAAAAAAGGAACTAATAAAAGTAATTTTGACACTTAAAATTAATAATTTTTTTTAATTTGAATAACATGGTTCTATAACAGGCAAGTGGGATATCTCATGTTTTCTGTAAACTAAGATACTTACTTCTTTACTTGCATGATATTATAAGGCGCAATGTTATGTTTTCTATAACAGCGTCTTAATAATACTCTATTTTATCTGGACTTTTCATTAAATACTAAAATTAGATTCTAATTAAACCTTCTTTTAAGTTGTGTTTCCTTATTTCGTACACATTTAAAAATAGGTTACATGTTACTCGAATCAGTCTGATTAGTATCAGGTTGTGTAGTTAAGCATTCATGCTAAGCTAGAGCTGGGAAAAAAAATTCCTCTCAAAGCGAGAAAAAATTCATTTGGTGAGTTTATCGCTAGTCCACAAGCCTATGTGCAGATACAGCAGGAATAATGCCAAGACACCTCGTCATCGTTTTAAATAATTTGTAAATATATTTTGTTTAAATATCACTGAGCAGATAATAAATCTCTTGTTCACTTTTTGTAACTTTTTTTGTAAAACGTGGGTAGATTGTAGGCATGTCCCATCGAATTGGGATTTTTAAAAATACAAAATGAAATAGGCTGTAAGTGTAAATATAGAACATTTGAAATACCAAAGTATATATTTAAGCCAATAATGTGAAGATGCTGGATAAATGGGAAATGATTACTGAAAATACAATTAAAGAAGATAATAATGCAACCTGAGTTAGGGATGATGAGAGGTATTGCGAAAGTGCAGGTATGTGTCAAAAAGGAAACTAAAAACAAGGCGTTTACGTCCTCGGCAGGTAGCGGGTGACGTCACCCACCTGACTGAAGAGAACCCGTGGCTTCCTCTTGATTCTTCTCTGGCCTCTCCCCTCCCCTTGACTCCTCTTGCAGTCCGTGGTCTGCTTCCCCCCCGCCTCTGCAAGCAACAAAACTCCTGAGGACCTGCCCTCACACACAACACACCACTCCTAACACTGGGGAGGAAAAAAAACATTTTGTCCAAAACAAAATATTTTTACACACTATGTACGCCAAAAAATAATATTTTATGAAAAATATTTATAGCTTCAATCATTGAGGCATTATTATATGCAGTGGGTGTCTGTTTGGAAGATGAAGCCAAATGGTTAACATTTGGATAGCAAAATCGTAGCTGTATAAATGCTAGTATGCTAAAAGTTTGTTTAATATCGAAAGCAACTGACTAGGAATTCCATCATATAGCGAGTATATAAATACAAATATAAGCAAGGAATTGGCGTTAGAACTAATTACAAACTGAAATTGTTTTTCTCTTCAGATACAAAATGTGATTGGAGGTCTTCACATGATGACTTAAAATATAAACATAGTAACATGTTTAATATTACACATACACAATCCATTACTTCTTACCTCCATGACCTCAAAATAATAATTGAATAGGACAACAAAATCTAGCTATCACCAATAAGCCTCTTAGTGTGACATCCCGAGCCTGGTGGGAGAATAGACTCGAGTTACGATAGGCTAAACTTCAAATCATTATGCTGTTGGCTCACAGTTCATTTCGGGGTTTCTGGGCCAATGAAAGAAGTATCGAACCACAGGCAACCCAGTTGCATATGTCTGTGGAGTCCAGCCTAGACGTCATTGAGCTCGCGAATGGTTCAGGTCCCTAATAATAAGGGACTCTACTACTCGCGCACAATCAGGGGCGGATGTAGGCGTGGGGGAGGAATAAGTGTTGAAGCCCCTCCTTTATCCCAGCTTGCAGGCAAAAAATTAGGTTTTCAAAGGGGAAGAGGGAGAATTTAGAAAAAAATGTTTTTAACACAAGGGTACTTTTTTTTTATCTTTTAAGAGCTGTGGGGCCTACCATTACGTGCGTGTATTTTGACATTCAACACTTGTGACACAGCCAGAAGCCAATGGGCAATAGATAAGGCCACAATAATTAATGCAAAGGAGCACAACGTGTAGCTTGGACCCTAGAAGTTATTGTGCCGGGGCGTTTTCCCAGTCCATAATAACTAATAAAGGGCAGAAAATCTTAGATTTTTTTTGTGATACCAGAATAAATTATTTATATTCCATTCACATAATCAGTTCATTGCACTTTGTTTTTTTTTTCTACTTGCACATAGCTAATTTTGTCTTTTGACCAAATTATTAATAGATGGCGATGCATAGCAAAAATTGAGGCTTTGATTTAGTGTTCACATTAAACCTTTTTTTGTCTTTGTTCGTCCAACACTTGACTCAGCCAATGATGAAACACGTATCAAAATAGAACGTCAGTTATTTGCCCTGAAATAAAGACGTGACGTAACTAATATTTATTTTAACAATTCTACTTTGGAAACGGCACAGTGTATTAGAGACTATATATTGCTGTAAAATATATTTTCACAACAAACTCTACCCTCTATGGATAACATACGAGATGGTCGTGCAAATTTTTTAATTGCGTTGTTTTATTTTTCTTCGTAGCTTATCAATTTAACTGCGATCACATGGTTAGAGCTGAAGATTTATCATGACAAAATAGTCTGCAATCAACTATAACTTCGTATTCTTATGTTTGGAAGAAATATTTATAACGTGGCATAATTATATTTCAAGGTAATTCATGGAGTTTAGATTTACAGTAGCATACAGATACAGTACGTGTTTTCTCACCAGCTGAGTTATACGCGGAATAAGCGCAGTAGGCTAAGCTTCAAATACTGACACTTGGTTCTACTCTGGTTATACCCTGAACCTAGGCAGTATCGCATCACTGGCGACCCTGTGATTAGGACGTCTAGAAAGTCATCAGTAAATGAAGAGGAGACTATACCTCGAGCCTGCAGAGTCTATACTGGAGTTTGCAGTCCATAGGGATGAGCGTCTTATTCCGTGCAGTCAACAACAACATTTTTTTTAAATGTGAAAATAAGTATTATATAGAAGTCTAACAAACATTCAGATTAGTTCGCATAGAATCACTATTTATTACTAGGGGCATGCATTTTTCGCGAAATGATTCCGAAAATAGCTGAGAGTTAAAATACTGTAGCAATATCTGTGTTTCGTAATTGGTCGAGTTTTTTTCCCGCTAGCCTACATGTCTGCTGACGGCACACCAAGCACAATTATTCAATGTGGAATCAAACGCGTCCTGAATGGCCGGTCAAATGCGGCACTGTCTGCTCTTGCAGGCGGTCGCCGATTACAAGGAAGAAACCTACACGATATTGCAGTCTAATGACGTTCTAGAATTTTTCGCGAATAATGCCTGCCCCTACCTATTATACTAGGGGTAAAAAGAAATCTGAATGTCCATTGGACTGCAATAGGGTATGCCCGCGCCAGTCACTTGCAATTGGCTGCTGTCCTGCAAGAGGCCATTTAGGACGCATTTGCTTGTGCGCCGAATTACTGTGATTGTTGCGCTAATAGAAGAAATGTACCTGAAAGAAACTCAACCAATAACGCAACACGACGCTACAGTGTTTTAACTCTCATTTAGTTTCGAAATCCTTCTGTGAATAATCTCCTTCATATAAATATGTCTACGTATTAAAGACCATAAAAATCCGCCAATTCGTTTTTGCGATAGGCTGGATTGCGAATAGTTATACACTGAGGGGCGCAAATCTACAGGATTCGCAAGGGGGGCCACCGCGGAAATTCTTTGCAGTGGGAGGGGGGACGGGTTGCGCACTAGAGTTTTGCGTGTGGGTTTTAACGGACACAAGTTATTTCTGGATGGGGTGCTTGTATGTTGTATAGCCTACTGCCAATATTTTGGCTTATAGGCTATGTAGAGACCGGAAAAATTCGTGGATTCATTTCGCGATAGTCTAGAATCCAAAAACGTTTGCCTTTTTACTGCATCAGTAGAGACCGGAAAAATTCGCGGATCATTACGTGATAGTCTAGAATCCCAAAACGTTTGCCTTTTTACTGCATCAGTGATTGGGCCACAGTTTATCTGAAATAATGATACGCGACCAATTAAAAACCTTTAACAAAAGATATATCTATTCACTAGCGTCCCAGTTAACAGGTGCCACGAGTCAGTAATGGGCAGATGTAGTTTTCCCGCGTGCATAGAGGATCATGGAGTCTCTCCTACAGGTAATCGAAATCGCGAATTTTTCCGGTCTCTACTTCTATGCATGCAACAAGCGGACTCACCGGGGGCGGTGGCCGGGGGCGGCGGGGGCGGCTCGGGCCGCAGGTAGGGCTGGCACAGCTGCCCCAGCTGCTGCACGTGCGGCGAGGTGACGCCCGCCTCCTCGGGGCAGTAGTAGCCCTCGTAGAGCGGCTGTGCGGCGCTGCAGTCGTCCAGGTACAGCTGCTGGCCGTCCAGCGCCTGCAGGTTCAGTATGTCCTTGACGGAGAAGGGCGTGCCAGGCAGCGGGTAGTAGGCGCCTTGTAGCGCCGCGTGCTGGCCCGACAGCATGTCTGCCTACTGGCGCGCTGGCGCCGGTCCCTTGCGCCCTCCCCCCTCCACCCCCTCCTTGCCCGGCCCCGCCCCCGCGCGCCCATTGGTCCGCGCCGGCCCCTCCCCCCACCGCGCGTCCTCTCTGCGTCCACCCGGATAGAGTCAAATTATTTTACCCACAACTTCATCAAAAAGTTTGAAAAAATGAAGGACTATTTGACCCGTGACGAGTGTTGAACCCCACCACGCAGGGGGTACAGCTTCATAACGATCAATGTCAGTTCGAGAATGAGATCAGATATTCGTTTGTGAGAATTTTTCCTGTTAATAAATTGTTGCTATTTACGAATTCTATTGGGCACCTGATTTTCTGACACACTCGCATCCGTTCTTTCCTGCCTGGTTAGGGTTTCCCTGTTCCTTTAGTGATACCCGTGACAGGCTACTTAGGAAAAAAATAAATATGGTAGTAATTAGTAGAGCCCTACTGATAAAACAACTGTATGTTAGCTTGCTTCTTCTAAACTACACTATAATTTTGAAGCTGTTTTCAACATCATTTAGAGTCTTCAAAATTGAAGGTGTTATGTGAATAGTATCTATACATTCATTTTAAATTTAAAGATAGCACTAGAGAAATCTCGATGTTTTGTAATCAAGTCAAAAATACATCAAATTAAAGAACTACAGGATTGTAGATCTTCAAAAGGTCTACAGCAAATTCCGCGGTAGCATGTGTCTATCGTCTAAGGATGACTCACAGTACTTAACCATTTTTATGTTTCGAAATTGGTTGAGAAATAATGAATGAGTTATTTGCTTATCCAATTAAATATTTTAGTCACCTTAGGCATTAATTTATATAAAAATTGACTTTTACCCCATATAATGTGCTACTTGTAAGTAGTTATTAAATCTAGATGAGCCACATTTGTAGATCACATCCGTGGGAAGCTGTGGCGGGCAGTAGGATGTTGTCAGCCTCTACTTCAACAACGTATACCAACCAGCGTTGGGAAGCACTTCAGACCATGAGTTGGTTACACTTTCCAACTTACCCTTTATGGGTATTTAGAAAAAGTAATTAAGTATTTTATTTTTCTATAAGTATATATTTTTTATATTTTGCGAGGCTAATGTTTTGCTTCCAAGAGAGGTTATTTACGACGTTTTGCTGGTTATGATTTATTTTTTTAATGCCTCAACACTTCATTTTTAAATAATTTAATGAGGGAACCATATACGTCTTTCATTCTTATACTTAGTACCAACTTGAATTTAGCAATTAAATTTTAGCAATTATGTTATATTTTCATTTTTAGTACTACATGGTTGTTTTCTTTATTTACTTTAGGTTTTTAATTTGGGAATATTGCAAAAAAAAAAAAGAAGCTAAGTGAAAATAAATAAAACAGAAGTTCACAAGAATCGCAGAAAATCAGGCCCTAAATATTATAAAAAACTTGAAAAGGAAAAAGCATAAACATATTTGAAGGAAGCGAAGGGACAAGTAAAGCAGGTGCCTGTTGTAAGTTCGAGAGAACGAAGTTTGAGAGGAAGAAATTCGAGAGAAAGAAGAAAGGAAAAGACGCAGTGAAGAGTTAACTCAAAGTACAACAAAATATGATAATACTGTAAAAGATTTAAAAATGTAACTGAAATAGTCATGTAAAATTACAGAGATTTGTAAATTAGTAGATATATTTATTGAAAGCAACTGTATCGCTACAAAAAATCGTGCGCATAAATACTGGGTTCGGATTATTGACCTGGTTGTCCGAGTACCTGAATCGGTAAAAAATATTTGTAAGCGGTTTCATGAATAGCTTTCCAGTATTAACTGCGCACATTAGTAAGCATAATAAAACAAAATAAAGTCCAGTAGGTAGTTGAATATTTGATTATTTATTCCATGTTTTAAAATATTTATGTTTGTACAAAACATAAATCAAAATTTACAATTATGTGTCAATTTTCGTTAGCACGGCAAGAAATATTAATACCTATCTGATTCCAAAAATTGCATTTCATACACCTATGCAAAATTAACCACAGCAATGAGTTGAATAACTTTACAATTTTTTTCTAATGCTACAAACTACTTATTGGCAGTTGGTTTCCAAAGTAATTCTTTTTAAAAGTACAAAAAAATTCTCTGGAGATTATTGGTGGAACACCCCTGCCTATAGTCCAGCATAATTGTTCACGTGAAGATGAATGACATTGGTAGAAAGAAAATGTTGGTTGTCTGCTCGTAGAAGCTGACAATTAGAAACCTTAAAGCAATAATGTAAACTAAAATATTCAAATTATAGTAAAACAAAGGGACACATATGATCAGTGAAAAATATAAAAGAGGTATCTCAGGGAAGCTAAAAATAATTAAGTATACATCTTCGTCTCTGTTTCGAAATATTAAAGATGCAAAGATGATAAAAAAAATTTAAGTTATTTTGGGGTGCGAATAAATTTATTTAATTAGATTTATAACAACCATAAATTTAAAAAAAAATGTATTTCGGCACAACCTTCAGGCGCAGGTACATTTCGAAGTACAAAGTTCTTCTGAAAAGTTTGGAAACTTCTAGAAAATTTTGGAATAATTTTATAATTTCGTGTACATACAAACTATGCATTACAAAATATATATTATAAAAGTAATATGTGTAATAAACTCTATATATTACAAAATATTATAGCCTAGTAAATATTTTCTCAAATTCCAAGAAGAGAAAAATTTTTTGAATGTTTTTAACTCAATGCATCACGCATTGAATAACTTATAACAAATTCCGTACCGTAAAACTAAGGTAGTTACGAATTTTTTAAACCTCCAAACAATATATTTCATCGTTTGCACTAATAAGTAATAGTCATGTAGGAATTTTTTTTGGACCAAGGTTTAAGATAATGTATAGGAGGTTTACAATACGTTTGAACGAATTTAATGACGGAAGGAATTTCTAATTTTTATTTTATTTCAACCCATGTTCTTTCAACCTTTTGCAGTAATAGTTTGTATTATCGAAAAAGTTTCAATCAAAAGTTTTGATCATATTTTGAAGATTTGCAATAAAATGTAATGGATTTGATAATATACCTACTTAAAGTACATTCACGGATTCATTTCGCTGTAGGCTGAAATTCAAATTGGCTACATATACCTTTCATCTGCTTTTGCTATTGGCTCACTGTTAATCTGGATGACTCTGGGCCAATGAGAACCCTCAGCTAAAGAAGTATCGAATGACAATATAACTAGTTAAGACAACTCACAAGTCGGCAGCCATTGAGCTAGCGTTATTTTCTGAGAATACTGAGAACTGTGTTGTCTGTTCTGGAGGTCTTCCATTCCCTTCACATTTCTTATTTCCACCACTTGCATTAAGGTTTGTATCAGAATTTATTTTTGACAAACGTTCTAGGTAATATTCAGAATATTTAAAAGAATTAAATATCTATTCGATTTTGTACTTAAATGGTACGAAAGTTTTTTTAAATTGTTTTTTTAACCCCTTGCAGTAATGGTTCGTCTTATCAAAAGTTTTTTTCTGGCAAAAGATAATATTTAGAAGATATGCAATAAACTGAAACATATTTGATAATGTAGTACCTAATGGTTGGTCGAATAAAAAATTATTTCAGACGACAGTTGTAGATAATATTCAGGACTTTTACAACAAATAAAAAAAAAACGAATTTGATAGTGCATATTATGCGGAAATTATAAATGTTTTGGGATATCAACCCCTGTTTGTTGAATCAATTTTATCAATGGTTTGTTTTACAGAAAATATTTTAGGTACCTATCATTTATAGGTTTTTCAAACAATATGAATGGGTTTTATGGTGTGCCATATAAAGGAGTTAAGGATTTTTTTTTACATCCAATCCCTGTTGTTTTACCCCTTGCATTTATGGTTGGTCGTGTCAATAATTGACAAAAGTTTTTGGTAGGCCCTATTGCTTTATCAAGATATAATAACTTCATACGGATTCGATAATTATCATATTAAGGAAGTTATAGCAGTTTTTCTGTTTTTCAATAAACCCTACCTATATCCCTTTTCTTCGGATTTTGCCCATTAACGAACACGGCTGAGATTTTCCAGTATGTACTATATTTTTTGTACCTGTCAGTTTGCAAGTGATTTGGGCAACATTACGGCAGTTACCGTGTCCATAAAAATGTGATATATTTATTTATATTTTGAGTTGCCTATAGTTTCGAGGAATATGGACCATGAAACCATGTAAAAACATTTCATAAGTCGCACAATGGAAATGGCTACATTAGGTAGTGTACATTTGATAATAATAAAAAAATAGAATTTACAATTAAATCAGTGTTAATATTACTTTAATTTTAAATAATATTTAATTTTTGTTGTATATTAGTTTTTCTTTACTAATTACTTAGTTTTATTATTTATATTAATGTAATCGGTTAAGATTAAATATTTAAGTTAAATGCTGATAATCACTCAATAAATCTCTAATGAACTCATATCAGTAATTGAAGAAATATATATAAATTCCATTTTGATTCTACTGTGGACGCTGTAATAAATTAAAAACATCTACTTCTCACTTGAACGAATATTCCCTTACTATGATTGGTTTCAAAGCCATTTCGTTTTACTTGAAAATAGTAAAGGTAGGGGACCACCTAGTAATTTAAATTAAGGCACTGCTGTAGTATACTACTTATAATTTATAAACAAAATTATCGATTATTTAACTTATTTAATTTTTATTTAACAAGGTAATAATTAGCCATTTAGTGAGAAATATGCATTAATCGTTTAGCCGGAATGCTGAAGAACACATTTTTAAGTAATTTTTCTGTTTCAGATACAAAATTAAGATTATTTTTAATTTTGTCTAGAGTGAGAAGAGCCTATCGCCAAAATCATTTATCTGCAAACCCCTTTTCCCCCACCCTTAGAACATTTATTTCACAGAGCTGTAATAACTTCTGTGAGTCGCTTGCACACACTACAAGGTCTGCAGTGTCAGACAGCCGAAGAGGGTCGTGGATTCAAATCCTAGCACCTCGGCATATAGGCTAACTATACGAGATATAGAACCCATTACATATTTATTTTCCGATAAAGTACTAAAATTTATCAGCAACAATAACCAAAATTATTCTCAATAATTAATGGCATATATATTAATAAATGTCGATACACTTAAATTTGCTAAGTTAGTGGAATAATAAAATGAAAAAAAAAAAGTATTCGAATAATTGTGTGACCTGAATAAAATATTAGAAATTACTGCAAATTTACGAACTTTTCAACAAAGAGTGCATCTCAAATGAAACTAAGATTTAAACTAGATCCTCGGTTAGAAACTACCCAGAACTCCAACTATGGGTTCAGTGTTCCGGTGTGAACAAGGAAAACAAACCTAAGGAAGGAAGAAGAACTGTTTTTATTGTAGATTTACCAGTTTTTAATTTTCTAAATACCTCAAAAAGTGAACTTTTGATCAAAATGAGTTGACTCATAGACGAAGACATCCGTGAAACTACGAATATCCCTGGATAATCTGTATCCAGCACTTCGTAAATGCGGGCCTCGATCTCACACACCGAGGCAGTTCTAATTTAATTTACTCGTCATTATATATATATATATCTTCAAACGAGCAATTCTTGTATGTATGTATGTATGTATGTATATATATATATATATATATATATATATATATATATATATATATATATATATATATACAATCTTAATCTCGGAAACGGCTCCAACGATTTTCATGAAATTTAGTATGCAGGGGGTTTCGGGGGCGATAAATCGATCTAGCTAGGATTCATTTTTAGAAAATGTCGTTTTATCCGTGTTTTCAATAATCAACTTTATCGATAATCAACTTAAACATAAATGACTCTTCCTGACATCTATTGGCGAGTAATAATACCATTGGGAGCAACTAACTGCTTTAAAGACACAACAACACTAAAGCTACTGCAGTAGATGGCGTTGTTAAGCAACACTAAGCCAATGAGTGTTCGGTTTGAGGTTAGACCAAGAAAATCAATTGTTTACTTATATTATTTGTGTCTTTTTAACTCATGTGTGCACTTAAAAATGCCTAAACGATCTTTGAAAATAAAAACTCTTATAAACAATCTAACTTTACGAAGTCGCAACTCGTCTCCAGAACACCTTGAAGAACATCGTCATCAAACTGGTCAGGTTTCTCAAACTTCACACAGTGAAGACTCATTTAAAAAGGGATAAAGGGACGTACTAATTCATTTGAAAATTTTGGTTGCTCCATTAAAATTCGTCCATGCAAACAACAGTCACCAAAAGAATTTCTATTTATACGAGTAGAAACGCGTTCCTCAGGGAAATGCAATGCACCACAATGGATACACAAAATTTCAAATGGTCCTAAGGCGTGATATTGCACAGCTGCAGTAACGGCACATTTATAAGTCGCGGTAAATAATTATTAAGTTCTGAAGCCCTACGACGTCTTCCGTCTTGACGTCTTTGTTCTTCTAATCGGTATTCTCGTTGTTCGTCATTTTCATTAGCTACACGTTGTGCCGCACGCTGCCGCAAATCTCGCAGACGTCGCTCTCGTTGTTCGTCATTTTAAGCGGCCACACGTTGTGACGCATTTTCAAAATTAAAACTGTGATGACAAAAATACATATACCTTTACTTACGTAGTTAATTGATAAACTGTAAAAAATTAATTAATTGTTTCTAATAAAATATTAAACTAATTGCACTCGTGATTTTTTTTATTTAAATAACCAGTTCATATTTTTTTTATTATTATGTCGATAAGATCTAAATAAATATTATTCATATTTCATCATTTCATTAGTATGTAATTCGTATTTAAATATAATTTCTAAAAAACACAATTTACCAACAAAAAAAAACCTAGCAAAGCTCGGTCATCCAGGTACTTAGGCCCTATTAATTAAGGGACTATCCCGTTAGTTAACATTTATATCTCTCGTTAATTTTTTTATTGGATCCCAGAAGTTCTCACTAGGTATTTGCTAAACATTAATTTTTAAAACTGTAAGTGTCATACAAGTGATCATAATCATGAACAATCGCGTGACTGTTTCTCGCTATTAGATAGCATTGCGTGAATATCTGTGCATTGTTTAAATACTGAGATCTGAGTGGTAACCGAAGCATTACCTATATGGCTGAGCAATGAAGATAGAAGATGTAATGCAAGCCCCTTGAGTGCTTTAAACAAACTGTACCGAGTGTTTTATGGCTAAAAATAATTCCGAAAACACGTTTTTAGGCATTCTAATTAAATAAACGGTTTAAAGACAACTATCCCATCGTTAGAGACCGGAAAAATTCGCGGTTTCAAATACCTTCAGGATAGACTCCAATATCCTCTAGACACTCGGGCAAATGCCAACTATTCATTGGTTGCTGACTTGTGAGGCGTCTCGACTGGGTTGTCTGTGATTCGACACTTCTATGAGTTGATGGTCTCTAATTGGCCCTTAGTCCTCCAGATTAACAGTAAACCAATTGCAGAAGCAGCACTAAGGTATAATTATTTGAATTTTAGCAAAACACGAAATGAACCTGCGAATTTTTCAGGTCTCTACCCATCGTCCTTAGAGTATTTTCAAGCTTTGAGTCGCGTGTGTTGTACCGTCTGCTGGCGTGAAGACGGCGTGGACTAAGATGAGGGCTGCTGCGGTCCAGCGGAGGCTGAGGGCGGGAGAGGAAGCCCTAATGGCTTGTCCCGCGCGATGACTCAATCCCACTCACTAGCGCGATAGCAGCGGCGGGCTGCCGGGTTACACCCCCCTCCCCGGGCAGACATGTGGGGTCCCCCCTGCCACACACCGGGGTACCAGCTCATTCCAGTCTCGCGTACCTCATCTATGCTTCTGTCTGTCGCCAGCCGGGATGCTACTTGGTGGGAGGTCCGTCCGCACCTCCAGCAGATTTCTTATAAATTATATTTAGCTTTTGAAGTGAAATTTCTTTAATGTGCTGGCTACAATTTTCTAGCGTTACTAAAATTCCGATCGCACGAGGGGAACAGTCAGGTACGTGGTGGGGGAACCGGTAGAGGAGGGGAGTATGTCAGCGGTGACGCCACTCCACAGTATGCACTAGCGGTCGAATGAGAAGACGGCAGGGGAGAGGTGTAAATGACGCATCAGTGATGCTACGGAATTCTCGTAACTCTGCTTGTGTTTGTCTACTCCTCAGATTTTTTTTCCCCACTTGTGATCATACCCGCATCCTTACTATTCTCAATTATTACCTCTTGTTAAAAAATACTAATAATTTATCTCCATCTATACCTAATAAGTAGAGACTGGAAATATTCCCACTTTGGATGACCTCCAGGATAGACTCCACCATCCCCTACATACTCGGGCAAATGCCACCTGCTCATTGGCTACTGACTCGTGTCACCTGTCAACTGGGACGCTTGCGTTTCGATACTTTTTTGGTTGAAGGTTTTTCATTGGCTCAAAGTCCTTCAGATAAACTGTGAGCCAATCAGAGAAGCAATTGAAAGGTACAGTTGTTTGGATTCTATCATATCGTGAAATGAATCCGCGAATTTTTCCGGTCTCTGCTAATAAGCAAGAAGCTTCACATCTGTCGCATGTGAACTCCACGCACCCTTTTTTATGTTACAATTTTTAAGTGTAAACATCTTATCTCTCTGTATACGGCATTTGGTAGAAGTGATTTCGTGAAAATGGAACAATCGATGAACGGACCAAAGTATGGGTTTAGTTTTTTTGCAAGTTTGTTCGCTTTAATCGGGGCCGTTTAATTGTATGGTTTAAAATTTCCTTCTGGTTCGTACTAGTTCGTGACGCTATCTGCGCGTGAAGGTGACAATCATCGTTTACAATTGTAGCGGCGGATAGAGAAGGTACGTACTTGAAAAGCCCACTCGACATTGAACATCGCGACCCACTGCCATGCAGTTGTTCTAAGGCCAGGTTTATAAACTACGCAAGAAACACAGTAACGTAAGTAACGCATGTTATATAAGTTTATTTGCAACATGAACAATACGAGAACACATGAATTTCCTCGTTACCGAGTTTAGATGCTTATACATCACTGGCAAGTTCTGAAGGACTCGCTCTTATTTTTAATACAGATTTTAGACCCTTACTTTTCAGTGCAAAAATTTAGCAGAAAACAGTTGGGAGACTCTGCCAAGTGCCTGAGCGGTCTGCTTGCAGACTGACGATGACGTAGCGAAGCAAGGGCGAAACAGCTGCGAGCTTGGCTGCTCGTCCTGATGTCTTGTGCCGCCTTGCACTTACACGTAAGTCGTAATACATCTTCTGGTGTGTTCCGCATATCACGCTGGTTGCCACGTAACCTTGAGGTAATCATCATTAGGCACAGCGCTAGATGCGTTCACTATTTTTATATACCTACATGGGTCTTACCTCTCTAGGTCTATTCATCCATGTTTACAATACAAAAATACATTGTTGAGATTCCTTTAACGAGGCTAGTTTTAAGGTACCTCATCAATATCTTCCTCGGGAGTCTGACGTGCAACTTATTCCTACAAATGTCTAACTGCTTGTAGTTCCTCGCCTGTCCGCTGTGTCCAGCTCGTGTCCAGCTCGGGTCCAGTTTGTGCCCAGCTTGTGTCCAGCTCGTGTCCAGCTTGCGTCCAGCTCGTGTCCAGCTGGGACAGCCTGGCCCCCAAGTCAGTTTACAATTACTGGCTCTCTGCTTCACATCGTCTATATCTATGTTCGAGTTATGCTTCTTAACCACCTGGAACACATTACTATAATACTTGCGAGAGACAATGCAACAGTATATTAAAATTATTCAGTAAACACACAATGTTCGGAATTATGTTGAACTTGATAGTAAAACAATCCTAAAAAATCATTCTTTTGAAGACATAAGTTTTGATGTTTTTTTTTTGTGAAAACGAACTGCTAAGTTCTCACATTGAGAACTGCGCACTAAATACAAACTTAAATGACGAAAAAATTCGTGGTGGGTAAATGCGCCAACACTGTTTGTGCTTAAATTTTTTGTTGTTGTTTTATGTTAAAAATATTTGCCTTGTTTTTTTTAATCTATCTTATATCATCCAAAAAATCCAAAAGAAGTATGTACACACAAAAAAAAATAGGTGTATAATTTTGAGAAATAGTGGGAAGATTGTATTTAAGAAAATTTTGAATAAAATCCCAAAAATTGCGACAAAGTTGATTTCTCTATAAATGGTAATCTGATGATATATATATAATTTATGTCCATTAAACGGTGTAAATAACGAACGAGATAAATATATTATATTTTATTAATGGTGGAAAGACATTTTTTCAAGACTAATATAGTTTCAAATTAGTAAACGTGGAAAAAAAAACTATTTCCTTGTGAAATATGTCTGCGAATTTAATTTTGCCTAGAAAATTAAATGAACTCGAATACTGCAAATAATATGAGCCAGTTAGAATTGAGATGCCATTCACTATAGCAATTTTTAAATATTATTTAAAATTATATATAAGTACTTATTTATGAACATAATTACGAATTATAGCAAATACATGAACCAATGAGCTTTAATTTCTAAATGCTAACGGTAATTTTATATGTTGAAAAAGATGCACTGAAAATGTTTTTGTATAAATGTTGAAAATTAATCTAAGAAGATCAAAAATAGGCTACATATGAAAAAGTTATTCAATGGAAAAATAAAATAAACTAGAAATTTAGAATTTGAATTTGTAGATACTTGTTATGACAGTAAAAAGTAATTTAAAAAGAAAAAAAACCACCTTACTTTGAAAATAGATAGAAAGAATACGGTTAGTTTTATAATACTATCGAAAAATGAGTCAGCAGCAAAAAAAATCAATATTTTCAAGAAAAGATAAAAATTTAACTTTCAGTTTTAAATATTTTTGAGAAGTTAATGATCACTAAACAGAAAAAATTTAATTTTGTTTTTAAAGAACGAATTACCGTTTTTACCACTGAATAATTTCATAATTAGACGTGGCCACCTTATTTTTTAAATAACTTTATTTACGGAGAACGCTAGTTACAAACTATCCAGGAATCTTCGTAAATTTACGGACACTGACCACTTACTTTGAACTTGAATCCAAAAGAATATTCCAAAGTATATTAACAAAATATTCAAAAACTGTGTAAGTCTACAGCAAGAACACTTTATTTTTGACCACGCGTGTGTTTAGAACGCAATATGCAACGAAGAAGTCGAAATACGAGGTAGTTTCTACGAAGATTCAGTTATTTGAAATTACGAAGAACTCTTCGTTTGTTTCAGTTAAATTCTTCCAATGAAAGTCCGTGAATGTGCTGTGACTTTCGGCAGTGCACACGAGTTGCGGCTGGACAGGGGGTGACTGCTAGAACTCACGTGCCAGATGACTTTTTTTTTCTTTTAGTCGTCATGACTTTCATTGAAGGGCTATTTCTAAGATTTCAACTCGATACTTCCCTTGCACTTGTTTTCTGCAACAAATATTTTCAACAGATATTCGCTTAGTAAGTGTTATATCGTGGGTGAAAAAATTCGCGCATGTGGTGCTAATTATAGAGAATTGCGTGTCTTCACACAACCATGACAAGTAAGTGAATGTCCGTTGAAAATAATTTTGACAGAACAACAAAAGCAAGGGACGTATCGGGTTAAAATTTTAAATATAGCTTTTATCTAAACGTAATGACAAAAAAAGGCGTGGTGGGTAAATGCACCAACAATGTTTGTGCTTAAACATTTTATTTTTGTTTTAAAATTTAAAAAAATATGCCTTCGTTAAGGCAGAGAACACACATCAAGAAATTTTAAATTCCATGACACGATGTCTCTTGCCAGTGTTATTGCAGTTGCCAGTGTTATTACAGTTGCCAGTGTTATTACAGTTGCCAGTGTTATTACAGTTGCCAGTGTTATTGCAGTTGCCAGTGTTATTACAGTTGCCAGTGTTATTGCAGTTTCCAGTGTTATTACAGTTGCCAGTGTTATTACAGTTGCCAGTGTTATTACAGTTGCCAGTGTTATTACAGTTGCCAGTGTTATTACAGTTGCCAGTGTTATTGCAGTAGCCAGTGTTATTACAGTGGCCAGTGTTATTACAGTGGCCAGTGTTATTGCAGTTGCCAGTGTTATTACAGTTGCCAGTGTTATTACAGTTGCCAGTGTTATTGCAGTTGCCAGTGTTATTACAGTTGCCAGTGTTATTACAGTTGCCAGTGTTATTGCAGTTGCCAGTGTTATTACTGTTGCCAGTGTTATTGCAGTTGCCAGTGTTATTGCAGTTGCCAGTGTTATTACAGTTGCCGTTATTAAAAAAAAGTCACTACTGAACGCTAATGACGTCACAAGACGAAACTCAGCAGCCAGTCAATGTTTACTTTTTATGTAAGGACGCTTGAAAATCTAAAAAAATAAAAATGTAAATGTTACTTCCTTCAAAATTTTAAATCAGGAAAGGTTCTCCACTGATTGTTTGAAATTTTGACACAACGTTGCATTCGAATACGTGGGTGTTTTTATATACCTGTGTCACAACCGTAACTGTTAAAGAAAATTGATCAAAATATAGATAGGTAAAATTACATATTTTTAGTATTTTCATTGCTACATAGTGTCATATAAGAGATACATAGGCGTGCCTACAGGGGGGGCCAGGTGGGCCATGGCCCCCCCTAATGTAATCACTCAGATCGGCATTTTCTCTAATGCGTTCGTTAATATTCATATATTCCTGGCACTGTGACACTCAAACTGTTTTTCAGTGTTGCAGCGTGCTAATTAACAATATTCTTAAACATTTTATCGTTCTGGAAATACAGCCGCCTTAGTTTATTTAAAACACGAGGTCATGGCCAAGCAAAAAAAAATATTTAAGAGGTTTGTTAAAGTTCTGTTGTCTGAATTGCTGTGTTTGCATTCACTAAAAAGAAGTTCATTTCAAGGTAGATCTGGATCAAGCTATTGGAAAATTCGAGGGGGGGAAATGTGTAAGTACCCTTTACACATTGTCTATGGCAAAAAAAACATATTTTCAAGATTGTTATAATTATACGGATATAATTATTAACTAGTAAACATATCTCGTTGATACTGCACAAAAATATAAACACGGCAATGAGTGAATATATTTAGGATTCTAAATTCAGCTTCTGATTTAAAAATTTAGCAGGGCCCCCCCTAATGGAAATGTCTGGGCACGCCTATGAAGAGATACATGGATATAGGTATATAGAAGGAGATATAGAGGGAGGTATAGAGATATACATAGAGGGATAGAGAATAGAGAGATGCTTTGCATTAGTGTACTTACTTCAAACTAATTACAAAAAAAAAGTTGATTGAGGGAATGCCGGGCATTAAGACCTGTTGCGACGCACCACAGGGACAGGCATGGATACCGACAAGACCCCAGGCCTCGGGCAACGTCCGCCACGTTTCCCCTGGACACGACCCGGACACACACCGACCAGTGTAGCACACGCAATCTGGGCACCCTCACCTCTGCGTTATGGTACCATCGGGCACGAGAAGGTTTCGGTTCAGGTGTCATTCAGGTAGGCCTACACACACACAATAAAAAAAAAATCTGAAAACTAATTATTGATGTCTTTTTTAAAACAAATATCATAAACACTGTTGTGTTCGATCTCGCAATAGCTTGACAACATAAAATTGTGTAGTTATAGCCTAATGCAACATTGGTTATGATGCTAAGGCCTGTGCGTAGGATTTTAAAATTTGTCATTAGTCGTTTGGTGGAAGGTGGAGGGGGGGGGAAGCAAATAACGTAAACGGTGAATACTACTATTTCAGCCACAGGTGAAAAATGACATATGTAGGCTAAAGGTTTGGTGTGAAGATTATTGTAATTATCATCTGTAATATAAATATGACAACTTAAATTTGTTTTGTAAGTACTTTAATAGTGTAGCTGTAACTGTTTTCAAAAAGGCAGGGATGTTTAATGTCAGTACGTCATGGCTAGGGCAAAAAACTATTTTCCAACCTTATTTGTTTTCCATTCCAAGTGGAAATAGTGAGATATTTTTGACTATTAATTTTTTTTCTTAAGCATTCGGGCACATGTGCATACCAGAGCGTATCTCCTCGGGTACTGTGTACGGACAGAGGTACGCGGGTACGTATGGGAACACCGGCTCCGACACACATGCATGTGAACGCAGGAAGCTTGATGAGGGGGGGGGGGAAGGGGGGACTTGCAGCGGGCATCTCGGCCCGTCCGTGTTCCCACGAGGCGGTGTCGCCGGCTAGACACCCCCCCCCCCCTCCTCCTGGACCAGCGCCGGCGACGCGGCGATAAAAACCCTGGCGGTCCGGGCGCCTGTGCGCCTCGCTAATAGCTGCCGCGACTGCCCCCCCCCCCCCTGCTGCCGGGTGGAGAGGCCTTATCGACCACTGGAGGCGGCGAGACGCCGTGACGTCACACAACCCCCTCCACGCCGCGACTGGGACACGCATCTCCCGCGAGAATACGACCTGAACGCCCATTAGTAGGGACACCGGTATTTCGCGAATATATTTCGTGTCAAGGTATTTCACAAAACACTGTAGCTCATCTCCTGTGGTTATTGGCTGAGGTCGGTGAGAGGTGTCGTCCCGCTCTTGACGGGGCCAATGAGAATGTGGTCACCGTACTGCTGCACCCTCACAATTTGCCATGACTCTTAGAAAAAGCTACAGTGTTTTGTGAAATACCTTGACATGAAATGAAATCGCGAAATACAGGTGTCCCTACCCATTAATATAGACCGGAAAAATTCGCGGATTCATTTCGTGATAGGCTAGAATTCAAATAATTATACCTTAGCGCGGCTTCTGCAATTGGTTTACTGTTGATCTGGAGGACTGAGGGCCAATTAGAGACCCTCACTCATAGAAGTGTCGAATCACAGACAACCCAGTCGAGACGTCTCACAAGTCAGCAGCCAATGAACAGTTGGCATTTTCCCGAGTGTCTAGAGGATATTGGAGTCTATCCTGAAGGTCATTGAACCCGCGAATTTTTCCGGTCTCTACCCATTAGCCTGCTATAGGGTATGCACATGCCAGCGGTTTCTTCCTTGTGATTGGCGGCCGGCCGCGCTGATTCATCATGATTGGTGTGCTGACAGTATGGATTTACCTAAAGGAAACTCGACCAATCACGAAACACAAGACAATGCTACAGTGTTTCGACTCTCAGCTAGCTTCGAAGTGTATATATAAATATATATTAATACATGCCCCTAGTGATGTGTCTTCAAGATAGACTGCAATCCACTGTTATCTAAGGGGGTGGTATCCTAAATTAATTGTCTAGTAATATTTCTCAATATTACTACATTTAATTATTTAAAAAAGCTTTTTTTTACCAAACAAATAAATCCTTATCTAATGGTTTCTATGAACTTAAATTGAAATTTGCATGTCAATCGTGGCAAGTACTGAAAGCATGAAAACCTGTCGTATACAGTTTTGGATTAATCGTTTATTAAAACATTAAAAATTATGTCCTACCATATTCCCTGGAAAACTCAGGTTTCCATAGTTTCGGGAAAACTTAATGACTTCAAGTTTAAAATGCATGCTAGGTGTGACGTAACAATTTGCCTTTAACTTGATAAAAACCTTTCAATTAGTCCTTGTTTAGTCATTTTCATAATCAACAAAATAATTATATTATGACTTTATTTAAAATCACGTGCAGAAAAAGGAAATGAATTAATAAAAAAATATTTAGGCTAATGTTAAAAGTAGAGAAACTGGACCAGAAAGTATAGCACAATTATCTAACTAGAGTTTTATTTATAACTTTAATTGTCTGTCCACAGAGTAATCTCAATTGTAATAAGTCCACTATTCACTCCCCCCACTGCAGCTCGGCTCGACAGAGACTGCTGGTCTCTCACCGCGCACCTCGGTCCTAACACACTGCCTCGCACTGCAGTGACGCGACACCGACCCGATGCACCAGTCTTCACACACGAGGCCAGTCTCTCGTCGCCCGCTATCGCTCGCCAAGAGGTCTCTCTCCCTCTTCACTTCATTGACATCAGGTCAGTCCCTCTGTTCACACACCTGCCAAGTCCTGCCCTGGAAGAGTCTCGTAGCCCTCCGAAGTGTCACGTCATCAGAATGCCCGACTCAACACTAGAAGCTGCGAGAACAATGGCGACCTAGTTACGCCACTCCACGCAGGCGGAGCTCTGGGAACGAGCCGAACCCTCGAGAAGGGCGGAGGGGTGCCTGAGGGCAGCCTCGTGTAACGTCGCCTGCTACCCGCTAATAAGAAGCACAGGCTTGCGCGGCCATTGTCTCGGGTTGTTTCCGAGTAAAATGTAAAACGTTTCCCAATGTCGGTCGACATTGCAGTTGCCGTCATCAAAATAAGTCTTCTTCTGATATCTGGGTGGTCCTCATTCCAATCAGGAAACACCACCTCTCAGGAGAGATGTATTTAAAGGTAAGACTCTCAGTAGCCAAGTGGCCCTGATAGTGATTGCAACGTTGACCGTAATTTGAGAAAACGCTTCACGGTTGACGCGGCAAAACCCCACTAGCCAAGAAACTTCCATAGCACTTGCTCTGAACCCTCGCGTTAAAAAAAAAAAAAATAGTTTTCACGCTGCGCAGTTATTTTAGTACGAATCACACACGCTTATGGGTAAATATTTTTCGCGAAACTAGACGGCAATAAGGAATGCCATAGCCAACGGTTCCTTCCTTGTAATTGGCGGTCGTCTGTGAGAGAAGCGATTGCCTTGTTTGGCCGACCCATTCAGGACGCGTTCGCTTGCGCACAAACTGTTTGTGATCGGAGTGCCGACGCTAGAATTCACAGGGAGTTTGCTTGGAGTGCCGACAAGAGACATTCGCCGTGGCGTACGCAGGAGGGATGGGAATCCCTAAAAAACAAAATCTATAAAATCTATCACTCCCTCCAACAAAAGGTATTAATTCGAAAGCAAACAGCGGGCAAAGTGATTATGTCCCCCCCCCCCTTTTTATCCTTCTTGGGTTTCTAAATTATGCGTACGCTCCCGGACAGAAAGCCGTCAGAAGAGCTTGGCTGTCACGCCTAGAGTGTGAATGTCGTAGAGACAGCCACTGCACCTGCTCACCACTAAGCAGAGATGCTGGGGGCCTTGTCCTGGGGTCCCAACTAGGTGCGGCGCCCCATAATGCCCCCAGGAGCAGTGGTAGGGGCGGGGGGAGGAACGAGCTAGAGGATTTATGGAACCCCGAAGCACACAGTTCTGCCAGTGTGAGAGATCTCCTGCGCATCGGCTCTGGACAGTGTCAGAGGCGCGCACGCTGGCCAACAAGTTTTGATCAGAGACACTTCTTAAGATTCTTGGCGGAGCGAAGGAGAGGGAGGAACTTTGATGAAGGAGATGGAGCGTTCAGTGTTTTGTTGTAGTTAAACTTGATAAACGGAACGGTACAGGTCATACAAGGCTGCTTTAAACAATGAACAATTGAATCAGTTATACAACAGAGTATACTTTTCAAGCAAATCACAGACATATTTAAAGTTGTTAATGTTTACACATATTACTGCTGTATAAAACCTATTATTTTCGCCATTTTATAAAAAAATAATATATCACATGAATAATATTTAAATACGATTTTAAGTTATGTGACATATTCGTAAATTATTTAATTGGTAACCAATTTTTTACTTGAGTCGGCCTGTATTGCACTAGCACCAGGTATGTAATGATGAAAACTCATAACCTTGTGTATTAAATCTGTCCATAAAAAGACCCTCAAACTGACTAAAGCACAAACAACATACAAAATATAAGTTATATGTTTGTTTTTTTCTCTCAGGTACTAGCACAGGAAGTGAATCCATTAAACTTACGTAAGCTGTTACAATTGCTACGTCAGAAATCTATTGAACTTGAGTACAAGAAATACGTGAACACATGGTTATGATAATTACTGGAATACATAGTCCTCGAGATACCACAAGCACATAAGCTGAGGTTACAAAATTAATTTTCATTTAAATTATGGGCAGCGACAGAAGCCTTTGCCAAAAAGTCACAATAACATTAAGGCCTTACACCTAATCAAAAGAATATACAAAAATTACTTTAATAAATGAAGTTTCTTGGCTTCTGGGTTGTCGAAAGCGGAGATATTACCGACAATGCTCCCTGATGATGGCGACTGCAATGTCTGCCGAAACGTCACACACGCGCATGAGGAAAGCAAACGACAATCGACGCATGAAAGTTAGGACAAAATGACAACAGGCAAAATCGACGAGAGAAAGCAAGCACCTAAACATTTAGGCTACCTAAAGTACCCGAAACATCAAAGTGCGTGTTAGAACAAAACACCGGTGACTCGCTAGAAGAGGCGAGTGCATAGCACAAGCAAACAAGTTCTGAGCATAGAAGCATTGTCAGTCACGCGGCTTCACTGCAACTGCACAGTCCCAGCATTCACAACAAATATGACCAAGGTCAACCGAAAGAAAGTCATGCCGAAACAGAATTTCAAAGGGCGGTGCCAAACGAAAATTTAGAAAAAATTCCATTTTTTTCCATTTTTTGCATGATTTCAAACTCTAAGTGCCATGTCCGCCGCCCTGAGGCCAAGAGCCGCACTACTTCTCACAGACTCACGACCAGCGCAGGTCTGCCGAGACCGTGTGACGCTAAGGAAACGACGAGCCACGCTCTGCGCATGCGCGGAAAACAAAGGCTGACAATAATGTTTCAGAACAAAAAAAAATTCCCAGTTATGTCAAATTTATGAGTGTACTGCCATTGAATCAATGGCGTGAAAAAAATATGTAGTGACTTTTGGAATACGTATTATTACTTAGAGACAAGATATACAATTGAAGAACATTTCTTCCGCATCACGAACAATTTGACTCGCTATGAAAGAAATAGAAACCAGTTATCAATTTACAAAATTAATATGAACTAATCATCAGCAATCCTTAGAAAAAGTGAAATTGTGGAAACAGTCACCGAAATTAATGCACCACATTGATAATGTAGGCCTAAAGGCCTGAATGTACTGAGTCAAACTTGATACCAAAAAATAAAGCGAGTTTTGTATGCAACTCTCTAGCTATTAGACAACTATATAATCACAGTTATCGTCCTACATTTGATATACTTCTTGTTTAAAAAGTTGCCAAGAGCCTACCAGTGCGCAGAAAACACAGGAACATCAGCAACATCGCAGTATGTGTCCCCTGGTTTATTTATTAGGCTTCACTGTATATGAACACATAAAACAATTCTTCGTACAATCTTACACATTTTATTCATTCAGTGTAATAGGTACCGTATGTTATCAAAAGGAATAAATGAAATTTCCATGCAAAAACTTTATCACCAATAATACATTGCAATGCTTATTTATCCATTCAGAGTTTTTCTTTCTTCTGTGAACTTCTTTAACCAAATAAACGTTTAAAATACAAATTTTTTGTAAATACTGCTCATTAAATCATTTAAATCCATCACAAATGCCCTGCAGGGACAACTAAAATTTTTGTTATATCACAATAGTAACATATTATGAATATGCTCTAAGCAATATAGCAATAACAATTTTTTTTTAATGTGAGATATAGTGAGAAACAGAAAAATAATTGCGTGTTTACCCTCTTTGAAGTATCTGCAATGTTTTTGCACAATGTTTTTTTTTTTTTTACTTTCAATGAATAATATCAAATGTGCCCTAATTATACACGTCAAAGTAACTAGGAAACAAATAGACAGTGCTGTTCCAACTCTTCCGCCGTATCTGCGGCGCGCGATAGTTGCAAGGCTCTGAAACACTCCCAAGTGTCGGCAGTGACCCCCTCCCCCAACTTTCTAGACCGTGATATTTTTATTTTATAATATTATTCTGCCCAACTTTATCTGTAATTTCTTCACTCTCAAATTTTATCTTAAGGAAACAATAATAATTTGAACATCGATGTATCCAATGGTTAGATACATAAACTACTTAAAAAGCGCTATTTTGCACTTTTAAAATCAAAATTTTCCGGTGGAGGACCCCCGGACCCCCCGTCTTAGTAGGAGGGGCATGGGTTTACATGACATCAAAATCATTATTCCCCCCCCCCCCCAACTTTATGAACACAGCTACGTCAATGCTCGGCAGTAAATGAAGGGCAGGCGGCGCGCGATGCCAACTTGTTGCGGCGGGTGTGCGCGACTCAGGGGGCAGTGACGTCAGCCGGACCGGCGCCCGAGCCATCTAGCGGCGCGCCTGGGAACCTCGCCACTTCCTGCCGCCTGCTCTGTTTGTCTAGCCGCGGGGGAGCCGATTAGGATTCTGCCCTCGGCCGTCCACGGAGTCCTGGCGGGGCAAACCAGGTCAGGCAAGACTTTCCCCCACGTCCTTTAATTAACAGCACGAATACAAACAAAACACTGTCGCAGCGGCATCGCAAAACACGTCGTAATATGCCTCCTCCCCCTCTTCCCCTCTTTCCGCCAAACAATCCGCAAGTGAAACTTATCAGACTACGACAGGCATTTCTCTCGACGTAAAAACGTTTCACCTTTTTTTCACTCAAGACAGTTTGCAATGTTTACTTAAATACACCCCCAAACCTCATCAAATCACAATTACAAGGATAAAGTTTTAACTTTCGTTTTACACGAGTCCAATGCGTGAAACGCGTGAAAAACTTACAACTTAAATAAACTGTCATTAGGTTTCCTTCAAACTGATTTTCGGATCTCGTGTGTATAAAAAAAATTCTAATTGTCACTCATTTTTAACATATTTATCATTTATTTCCTTAAATCTGACAGCTCTGGTGGTAAAATGGAGCTCGTTTAACAAGAAAAAATAAATGTTCTAAATATTTCTTCCTATAGTAGGTAACGAGAAGCTACAATTATTCTTCACACTGCTCAGGCTTTCTTAAAAACCAAACTGAATTATTAAATGAAATTAAAAAAAAAAACATTGGTGCGTTGATGCCACGTGCGTTAGAAGATAAAGTTATGAGAACGTGAAAGAATGTGTGCAAGTATGCGAGTGTAAAAGTATGCGAATGAGAAAGTATGCGAGTATGCAAGTGTGCTACAATGGAAACATGCCATTCAGAGTTCTACTCCTGAGACCTCTTCTCTCTTTAATTATGCCTTCACGAATCCTGCCGGCTGTAAATTATTTCAGTTTTTAAAAAAAGGCCCGCAAAATCTAATTTGGGCCTGTATACTATAAGTACTGGTAATTTTGTGGAGTAGGTGCTCTAGTCGTGAAAAAAAATATCCGGAAATAGTTTTTTTTCTTTAATATTATGTGTTCCGAAAAATGCCTTGAAGCATTTTAAATCTAGCTAACTTTACCAACCACTCGTTCATAAAATTAAACGAAAATTTTTACTGAAGGCAACCTAACCCAATTACCTGGTTCGACGAGCTGATAACATTTGCTGGACGTAAGACAGTCGTTTTAAAATAAGTTTTTTTTCGTGTCGTTGGTCGTAGCTAACAGCAAACTTCGTAGCGTACTTAGACATTAAAAATATCACAACTACCATCTGTGTTAACGGTTGTAATGAAAATAATTCAAAATATTCAAATATTTACCTAAACGATCAAACTAACCAATAAAAGTAACGAAACATGTATACAAATGTAGCACACATGGCGACTAAAAACCTGCGTAGTTTTATATAGTCTTACTCCCTTCTTTATTCGTTGTTTTCTCCTACCCTCTGCCAATTTTATTTCAAAACAAATTGAAAAGCCTTATTTTCAAACACCGTGCCATCGAACAAGTTAAACAAGTTAACTCCGTTACATACTCACTTTCATTACCTTGTGATTGTGATTTATTCTACCGGCTGTAAAAAAGTAATACTCCAAAAAGCAATCGGGAAAAAAATTGAAAAGTAAGTCTAATACAGAATATCATTGTCATAGTGGAATTTCTTTCGGGGAAAAGAAGGTAGAGATTTTAAAATGTAGAAAAAAAATTTGAACATGATTATAAAAAACTTACATATGACTTATACACTGACATATGCTGCCTTCAGTAGTAGCAGTAGACCAAGCGACTTCTCGCACGGTTGAAATGGCAGGTGTTGTAACAGCCACCTTGCATCATCCGAAATACTAGACTGCCTTCACTGATCTTCTGCACATTTTTTCGGGGGGGGGGGGGGGGGGGGGAGTTGGAGGGGGATATTACACATCTTTGGCGAGTACTAAAATACTCGCTTACATTTTTTATAACTTTATTATACATAATTTGAAATTCAGTAATCATTCTTTGATTTGACCTTTGAACATATGACGGTTACAAATATTCGAAAACTGATACTTTAGTTTTCCGCCTTAGACGAAACGGACCACATAGAGCGCGACGCGACGTGAAGTTCTGTATTGAGTCAGTAGCTCAGTGGCCTCAGCTCAATCTGTGGGTGTTTGTATTCTGTAGATCAGTCATCGCTAGGTCGATAAGTGGCGGGAACACATTTTTTAACTTCTACGAGCGACAGGTTAAAAATGGCCACCTTGTGATCATAAGTAGGCTACATATTCAAACACATTGGCGTAGCCAGGATTTGTGTATGGGGGGTGTTAATAAGCATGGCCCCCCCCCTCCGTATAAAGCGGGGGGTCCGGGGGTCCTCCCCCGGGAAAATTTGGATTTTAAGGTGTAAAATAGTGCTATTTTAGCAGTTTTCGGGTCTTAAATTTAAATATTGTAATGGTAAAATTATTATTAATTTTAATATGAATTTTGTTTGAGTAATGAATAAGAAATTAATTAAAGATTTGGTGCTAGGGGGGGGGGGGGTCGAACCCCTAAAACCCCCCCTGGCTACGCCCCTGTTCAAACATACATATTTAACACATTAATACATATTTATATGATAGTATACAGTCCAGAGCTTCTCTTTGGCTCACCTTTGCTAAAACATATTTCTAAATCGCGGTGCATGAAAAAGAGGTTAGGTTCAAAACTAATTTTTTAAATTCTGTTTTACTGCAATGCAACTGTAAGTAGGTAACAAAGCTCTTACAATCAAATTATATATGAATTGTATTATCTTGCCAACGTCAAATTATTAGGAATAAGTTTGTAAAGTGCTTACTTAGGTCTGTTAGGTTAATTAATTAATTATTTTGGCAACAGTAGTAATAGTACTTTATTTCTTTTAGTCCTATGTATTCTTATTTTACTATGGTTGTGTAGGTATTTAAATATTGTAATGCAAACATACTTACTTGAATTGAAAGAAAAATTGCGCACAAACTACAAACCTATAATAGCCAAGTTGCGAAAAATGAAATTCGCTGCTATTATATTTATTTACTCAAGAAATAAATAAATTCATTGGAATAAACTCAAATAGGTTGAAGAGACTAAATTAAGTTTTAATCCAGTTTAATTTTTTTTTAAATTCAGTTTGGTCAGCCAAGGACCGCTTTGACACTAACCAAACTAAAATATAAAACATGTTCCCAAAGTTCCCGGTTATAAAAATTTAAAAAAAAAATATGTTTGGTAATTTTTTTTAGTTTTAAATAATAAGTTATGTTGTTTGTTATTTTTATAGGTCACATTGTAGAATAAAATATGTGGGTAAAAGAAAATTTACCGATTAAAGTCTATGATCTTTTATGTATCGTAGTTAGATACCTGTAAAATTCGCGGATTCATTTCGCGATAGGATAGAGTCCAAATACTTTTGACATTATTTTGCTTCAGTGATTGGGCCACAGTTTATCTGAATGATACTCGACCAATTAAAAACCTTCAACAAAAGATATATCGATTCACTAGCGTCCCAGTTAACAGGCGACACGAGTCAGTAGCCAATGGGCAGATGTAATTTGCACGAGTGCGTAGAGGATCATGGAGTCTATCCTTTAGGGATTTGAAATCGCGAATTTTACAGGTCTCTAAACATAGTCTATGGAGTTTTTCTTAAAAATGAGGACTGTCCCCCGCCGAGAAGAAGCCAACTCGTATGACTCTATGGAGCGCTGCGGTGATGGGGGAGGGTAGCTTTTATCGGCACCGTCAATATTGGCAGAGCGGCCGCGGGGGAGCTGATGATAGGTCGATGAGTTTGATCGGCACAAACTGCGGCGCGGGACCCGCTCAGCTGTTGCGAGCGCAGCGCTGCCACCTAGCGGCAGCCCGCCAACTGCGAGGCGCGGAGTCACCCTGGACTCAGGGTGTCCACAAGGAAAAAAATATTTCGTACCAACTTAGGCGAGAAAAAAGTACTAGATTTGAAAAAAAAGTACTAAATTATAAATTTAGGAAGTTATTATGACATTGCAAGCTCGAACTTAAATATCACACCACACACACACATACATTCCATAGTTTTTAAAAATAATTACGCTTAATAATAAAACATATTGGAGTTACTATAATATGATTATATTAAAGAAAAATGTACTAGATCTGAGCGTAAATGTACTTGACCACTAAAAACGTACTAGATCTAGTACGAAAGTACTAACTGTGGACACCCTGCCTGGACTCTTCGAGAGACGTCTGCCTGCAGCTATCTAGCTTTCAATTCTCACGTAGATCTCGGTGTACGGCATTTGGTAGGAGTAATTTAGCGAGAAATGGAACGGAAGTCGATGAACGGAAATGTGACACAAGGATGGCGGACCGACTTGTAACAACATAATATAGTCACTTTCGTAAACATTTGGGGACATTTCAAACGTATTGGAAACTTTATGATAGTGAAACTACCCTGGAATATATTTTGTTGACTAACATAGTCTCTTTATTTTTATCTCAGTGTGTCAAATAAATAAATAAATAAATAAATATATATATATATATATATATATATATATATATACTAGCTGTGGTTATTTTATGGTAAAATAATGTTATAAATAAAGCTTAGTTTGGACTTATAAAATAGTAACCATAATTATACCCTGTCTTTTTAGGTTTCAATAACATTCTAAGAAGAGTGTAGGTAAGAAATAACGATGCAATTTTTATGTACAGCGTGACTGAAAAATTGACGGGGGGGGGGGGGGAGGGGGGTTGGGAAGGGGGGGGGAGGGGGGTTGGGAAGGGGGGGGGGGGGGAGTGTTTCCTGCGATCCTGGGTCCAGGGCCCGTAATCGAATGTGGGGGCCATGTTGACTCGTGCTGTACTTTCTTACGAACAGTGGCAGACACAAGCAGATGACGAGCGAGGTATTCTGAGTGGAAGCTTGCGATATTCAAAACGCCAGACTGAAATTACGAAGTGCCAGACCAATTGGGAAACGTCCTCGGAAGACACCAGGCGGAGTCGTTCGTTGCACTTTATTCCAATTTTTGTGTGCGGACAAATTACAGTAATTGCACATGATTATATTTTAAATAGTCACGCAACTATGTAAGATTAGTACAAATAAAAATAATAATTATACTTTGCAAAACTAAAAACACATATTATTTTCCGTTTCCTACATTTTTTTAAAAGTTATAATTATTTAGGTGGGTTGTGAAAAATGAGATTGAATTTTTAAATACGCGCGCCTAATTCAACGAACTTTTCAAGGATGAGTAAAGACTACATAAATTTATCCATAAACTTTTTGAAGCGTATTTATATAATTAAATTAATTATTATATACACATGTTAATTTAAAAAATTAAATACTGAGTAATTAAATATTAGAAATCTTCAACTGAATGAATAGATAATCAAATTAAAACCATTTGTTGATTACAGATCTTATAAATAAAAACTTTGTAAAAGGCAAACAAAAATTGATTTATTTTTATCTTCTGAATTTTCTACGTAAAAATTCATATCTATAAATTGGTTTAAATTTTTTTATTGACCACTATAATTTTTCAAACAGTTTACAAAATACGGTACATCCAATTTTCCCTGCATTAAGTATTTCACAAAGGGAGCGCTAGTAATGCTGAAGTTGTGCTGCTACCTATTGGCAGTAATGAAACTATAAACGTAATGGTACTCAAAAGTGCCGCTAGATAGGAGTGTTGCCCTCACAATACTGAACAGATATCGCACCATTACCACTCGAAACCAATATAAAAACAGAATTAATTATTTGTTCTCTTAATAATTAAATCTATTTATGAGATATTCTTGTTTAACTTCGGGGAAAAAAAATATTGTTGTTAATTACTATCTAGTGTTCATTGAATCATAAATCACAAATACAATATTGTGAAAACGTGTGAATCTAAAGTTTGAAAGTTGAATATGATTTACAAGGCAGTTTATTACATAATAACGAATAAACATAAATAAAATTTTGGTGACTGTCCACTGTAGGGATTCCACTTTATAAAAAAACTCGAGGAAGGGAATTCACAAAATTCGATATGTATATTCAGTTACTTGTTTTATTTCAAATGATTATGCCGAGGCGCATTCTGATATTTTCAAGAACCTCGCTCGCCTGTAATTAACCATTAAGTTCGCCTGCGCCATGATTTGTGTACCGAGGCTGTTTTCAAACAGGCAGAGATGTTTAATGACAGTACGATAGACTAGGCCCAAGACTGTTTTCCGTCCTAATCTGTTTTCCATCCTAATTTGTTCTGAATTCCAACTGAATATTTTTCAATATTATTCAATATTATTTTTCTTTTCAATATTGTGTAATTAATATTCTTCATAGTTATCCAGGTTATTCAAACAAATATATTAGATTCAAGAAAGAAAGAAAAAAAATCTGATATTAATTTTTTAAGTGTAGAAAATAAATTTCGTAATTCATCAAATTTAGTTTAACAAACAAAGTTATTTATTGATATACATGCATATAAATAAGTTGAAAGAGCAAAAATACCTATATCAGGCTTTATAAGTTTAAATAATCTTATAATGAAATATTTAAATCACTTCCAAACAGCCTGTCATGGCCGGCCGGCCACGCACGCACGATCTTCCTTGCTTGCCCTCGCGAGCTCCCGGAGACACTTTGTATCAGGCGCACATGACGCCGCGGGAGGTGACTTCAAACCTCCTTTCAACCTCCCAGCGAAGTAGCGAGCGCTGCAAGACCCGCGCAGGCGCACAATTCGAGCGTTTCCTCGTCGAAAGTATCCGGAGCCTATAAGCTGGCAGGAGGTTACGGCTTGAAGCCACCTCCCGCGGCGTTATGTGCGCCTGATACAAAGTGTCTCGGAGCGTTCGCGAAGGCAAGCAAGGCGGAGTTTTTTTTTGTGAAAAAGAGGGGTAAATTGGGTTTTAAAATAAATATCTCCGAATCTAATAAAGCATAAGAAAAAAATTGGGGTTCAATATTAACCATACATAAACAACCAACCAAAATTGTACTATTTTACGAAATTTAACCCGTGAGGGGTGAAAAAGGTTGCATGGTTTTAAGATAAATAATTATAACATAGAATATAATATAGCATAAGAAAATATAGGTATATTGCGGTTCAATATTAAGCATACAAAAACATCCAACCACAATTTTACCATTTTACGAAATTCAACCCCTGAGGGGTGAAAAAGGGGTGATATGATTTTAAAAACAATGATCTAATCAAGCATAATAAAAGATATTGGGTACCTGTAATAAGCATACGAAAACTACCAACCATAATTTTACCATTTTGCGAAATTCAACCCCTATGTAGTAAACTGCCAAACAAAATTTTATTTACTACTTTGCGAAATTCAACTTCTAAGGGGCGATAATGGGATGAATATGGCTTTAAGGTAAATAATTACAATTTTCGAATCTAATTAAGAATCGAACCCCAATTTTATCATTTTGCGCAATTTAACCCCTAAAAGGTGGAAAAGGTTTTAAGTAAAATAATTATAACAAAGAATTTAATCAAGCATAATAAAATTTATTGGGTACCAATAATAAACATACGAAAACTACCAGCTACAATTTTAACCTTTTGCGAAATTTAAGCTCTTAGAGCAGGGATTCCCATTGTTTTAACAACTGCGTACCACATGACATTTTTAGAAACGTTGGTGTATCACTAGGCTCTAGGACTACTTAATCATTTAGTTTTTGGAATTAATATATAAGCTATGGTTATTTTTGAAATTTAGGAAAAACTAAAATGTATATTGCAAAAGTGATGTTTTATTCATTCACATAACTCTAAAAAAAATATAGACATTAATTAAAATCCAACAACATTAAAAAATTAGACTTTTTTTTTCAAATTGAGTCCAAAAATAAAAAAAAACGCTATTGGAGTGGGAAATTTGTTTTTGTTTTGTTGAATGTATATCACTATATTAGTTTTGAAATTTCCATATGCATTTCTATGGGAAAAGAGGAGGTAGAAGGGGGGGGGGGAAGAAATTTAAGAATTACTTTTTGGGGGGTAAGAAATTTGAGAATTTCTTTTTTAGTAATAGGTACTAGGCATAACTAAGAAAAAATAATACTTTGAATAAGAATTTGATATCTGTACTCTACATTTCAAATAAATTTAGGATTGTAGCAAATAAATTAAAACAATGGAGGTATTTGTAATAAGATGAAATTATTTAATTAATCAAAGCATAGATTTAAACATAATAGATTGAAGTGTTAGTGTAAACGATGGCATCAAACTAACTAAAAAGAAATAGGCGCGTGTTTAACGATTTTTAATTTTTTTATCTTATGAAATGAAAAGGAGGTTCATTGGATTTCATTAGAGTACAATTATATCCTCGAACACACTAGAACAGATGCTATATAATCAGATAGCGAACCTCTCCTTGAAGGTAATGTCTTACACTTTGATGCATTTTGTTGTCATAAATATCTGCTTCAAAATAGCAAAATACCAAAGCTTTTTTTTTTCAAAATCGTATTTTAATTTATTAATTATATGTAATTTTTTTGAGCACGTTACATTGTAACCGATAATAAATATTTATGTTACTTTAATTTTTCTTTAAAATTAAATAGAACATGTTTTTGAACTAATTATGTTCATACAAACCTCTTTAAAGTAAAGTGCCAAGATGATAGTGCTTGCAGGTTTCTCTTATTGAGATAGACTGTCAACAAGAATTGCAATTATTAAATAAATAATAATTATTTTTATGTTGTTTGTTTTTGAATATAGAATATTTTTGAGTATCGTACAAAATAGTTTATATTCTTAATTAAAATAATCAGTAAAATATGGAAAAAATATAGTTTAGGCGAAATTATTTGAAAAATAATATAATGATAATAAATAACATTATTACAAATTTTCAAAAGATATGTTTTATACACTTAAAAAAAACACCTATGTAGGTACAAATCTTTCAGGACTTTCAACTGAAATCAGATTCAAAGCAATATGAGCTTGTAACACACACTTTTATTAAGTACCTTTCGATTGTTTTATACACAAACAAGTATCAGTGAAGACTAATTTTATATACATACAAAACATGCCCATAATTGTTATCAGTGGTGGTCCCAAGAGCCCGTGACAGAAGTTCTCGTGTTCTGAAACTAATGTTATTCCCATTTTTCTTTCAGAATATTCAGTCATGTGTAAGTTATGATTGAAATGGAGGAGGAGGGGTGGTTAGCCCCTAAAAGACGCCCTTAAATCCATAACTGATTGCAATAGATTATTTTTTGGCGATAATTAAATTTACATCAGAAGCATATTTACATCAATTAATGAAACTAGGTAAGCCATTGATGTTCCTGACACTCTATAGCTATAAAAATATAAAAAAAATAATAAATGTGCTGAAAATATTTTGTCTACAGACACATGAAAGCAAACAATCAGCCAAAGTTACTCGTTTAGAACACCTAAGCATCAATTCGCCAAGCACAACCACAAATGAAAATGTGTGGCACTGGCTAACATCAAAGATCCTTAGCTAATAATGATTGGGTTAGAAAAATAGAAAATTATACTACATTGAGATATTTCTACTGCATAAAACTCGAAAATCACAAACCAGATTTGTTAATTAAAGCTATATTTGGCAATGTAACATTACTCAGGATAATGCCATAATAGGTTCATCGTTGGGTTTATCTGTTTGATATCAGCCGATTTAGTTTTGTTTTCTGTGGGTTTATGTTCTCATTTCTGAAATTTCTTTTTTCTTTTATGAATTTTTCCCATTACACACAGTGCAACACTGCAATGATGTCTGTCCTAGAAATTGTATTAAATCAGAAAGTATTTTACTTCTTGCCTGGTTCACAAAAATTATACATATGTTTTCTCACCTGCTTCTTTTGCAGTGGTAAGTCCATTGCACCCTGAAAGAAAAGTGTAATGTTTTTCAAAACTGTTTACCCATATCAAGCGTGAGCACATAATTATTCTATTAAAAGGCTAAGTAGCTTACAAGAAATACATTCTGTTAATATATATTAGGAGCAAGGCAGTTTATTTAAAATTATGATACAATTTTTAAACTATGTAAAAACACATGTTATGTATGTATGTAGCCTAGGCTACAAAAAATATTTAAGATATTTATCAATTGCCAAACATAAGAAAAAAAATGGACGAAAATGTACACAGATAGACAATATTTTCAATAAAATAACAGAAAAACAGAGAGCTAAGCAGTAACAAAGTACATAACCAAGTAAATTTTCTGAAACTAGTTTTTTTTTACCCTTATATAGATGGTTAATTTTCTAACTGAAAGGCTGTAAGTCTGGCCACTTATTCCAGTGGCCAGCGTGTCTGGCTGTGTACCAGGGGCCCGGTCGGGGGGAGGGGGGGTTGTCAGATCTTCTCCCTGAGGTGTTAGTGATGCACCTTCCACCTCCATCCCACAGAAGGCCATGATAAACCGCCGCAGAATCCTCCTGTATTGGCAGGCACAGAGACATCAGGCTGTGCTGTCGACACCCGGCAATGGGTGAAACGACTCATCATCATCATCATCATGTCAAACCTCGTCCATCCGGAGTACCTGGGACCAGAGGAAATCCGGACAATCGAAAATACAGATAATCCCGGTAATACGGGTAATAAGCAAAAGAAAATCCTTAAATAAGCAGACGTGCCATTTATTACGATGAAATGACATGCTTAGTAATAAAATTACATAATATACAATGATATTGTTTACGAGTCATTATAAAATACAAAAGATCAACTTAACAAAAAATTGGTTAACTTTATTCTGTTTCAAACTTGTATGAGTTTAAAAGAGGTTCGGTCACCACTGGGGCGGTGTCGGACACGCTCCAAGTACGCCGTGAAGTCTGTCAGCTGAAACTGAAAGTGAACTGAAATGTCTACGTTCTGATACGGATTACCCAAAGATTCGGTTCAAAGAAGGCCGGATGAACTAGGTTTTTATTGTATGCCTATTAAGTTATATTTACCTCAGGAATTGATTTTTAGTAGGTCATAATATGCATTTGGCCAAGAGTTGTTGTAAAACAAAAGACATTTCCTCTCGCAGGCCCGCGAGAGCATGGCCTAGTTTCACTCCACTTGAACAGAGTGACTTTTTTTTTTCGTCCTCTTTCCCAGCCAGGGACAGATATATATATTTTTTTGTTAAATTCCGTTTTAACTTTGCGCTTCGTGGAATAGTAAGTACCTAAATATGTTTTGCGCGTGCAGGTTACATAGTCAGATGTGCCCAGAGTTGGGGTCAGTGCTAGGCTGAGGGGGGTATACCAGGGCAAGGACGACTATATTTAATCTCCCCTCCCCCCCACCCCGCTGAACCTGATCGTGTCGAGGCACCGGCCCCGGGTAGGAAGCCAGAAGGGGCGCGCTTTATCGCCAAACACCATTTTTACAAGGGAAATAGCGTCGGCAGCTGGGTTTTTCTCCCGGAACTGACCCACACATCAACAGTATTGCCCCCCGCGCGCAGAAAGGCGGCGGCGCTGCCCTCTAGCGTCGACTTCCTCAACCAGCGAGCCGCCATCTCTCTTCCACGCGCCACTTCCGGCAAGATGGCGCTGTTCCCGGTGCACCAGGTAGCGGCCCGCGCGACAAGGAACCAGGCGAGGGGAGGGGGTGGTCACGTGATGCTCGCTTCCGGGCAGAAATACGATTTTTTTTGGGATGGTGAAAAAAAAGGGGGGGGGGGGGTTCATTATCTGCACAGGAAATTTTTTTGAAAACCTCCGCCGCTTGCGAGAGGCTCCTTTTATCGGCGCTGCGACGGTAATTGTGCCGCCGCTATCTCCCGCTTCGCTGTCGTGGCCTGTCCTCTGTCCTCTGCCTCACCCCCTCCCCCGCAATACGCGCTGAAAACTGAATATAATCGACTGTGGTCTCCGTAACAACCAGAGCGATCGGCGCTTGTGTGCGTGCATGCTCGTGGTGTCTTTGTCCGACTGGAGCCGATGATTGGATTTTCATAAAATTTTGGTAGATGTGGCCAATGGAAATTTTTTTAGTTCGTGTATGAGCATAAACGGTCGAGAGGTTTATGATATGTTTAACGAATTCACACGAAGCTTTCAAAATCAAAACGCATTACTTCAATTTCTGGCTTGGTGTACAAAGAGGTTAGTGTCCATAGAGATCAAGATACCGCATGCCTCAAAGTGAACTGAGAAAATAACAAGCTATTAAATATAACTGAATTATATCTTCTACTCCAGTAAAATAAAATGTATTCGTTGCGTAAACTATAAAAAATTTTACACAATTATCTAAGTAGGTCGACGATTGCATTGTATGATAGTCGGTTTGTATTATTTCCTTGGTTGCCTCTGATAATAAGTAAGTAGAACTAACTTCGGCCAGTACTCGTCCGTCTACTCTGAACACGGAACATCTCGAGATCTCACTTCGGGTGAACTACTCGTGGTGAAAGAGACAATAAAAAATATTTGTTTACTTTATGTGTCATTGTATCATTGCATTTCTATTTAATAATATCATTTTTATCGTATTATTGTATTTTTATATAAAATGACTTGTCCAATATTGTACAAAAAAATGCTTGTGATAAACTAAACTATACATTTAGAGAAAAAAAGTGTTTATTAAAAAATTTCTAAATAAAAAAGAAATGACTACAAAATGTTAAAATATTATTACTCGAGTGATATATTTCGATAGGATCGATATGGTTAACAAATTGAAACGGAGCACACCAGAAGCTGAGACTTCTCCCAGGTTTTACCTGATCGCAGTGGTCTTGACACGCCCTTGACGACCCAGAGCCAATTGTAAACAAGGAGGAGAAGTGTTAACCCAATTACGTGAAACCCGCCAAAGGCTGGCCCATGCTATAGACCAATGAGAACTTTAAGAAGGCTTGATTATGTACAAGCAAGTTGAACCTAGCCTCTAGTGAAATAAATCTGCCAAATTTAGGTGGCTTTATTTTTCAGTCAAAACAGTGTAAGGAATAAAGTAATTTTTATCTAAAGTGTTGTAAGTTGTGAACGAGAGTAAGACGGGATGGATTCAAGTGTGATGTGCAGCTGTTTACAGGAACGGCTTGTTTTAAGTCGACACCGAAATTCTCGGAGTAGCGTGAACGCACTGTACGTAAGACTGAGGTTGTTTTGGAGAGAGTGTATCGCAGTGTCGTGGAGCTACGGTTCCCGCAAACCTCCCTGGGGGCAAGTTTTCTATAACCGCCCCCGATATTAACGCCCCAATATTTATGGCGACAAAATAGGATATTAGGTGTCGGCCGAGGCCGCGCCAGGCTAGATACAGCCCCGCTCCGAGGCCCGCCTCGCCTGGAATTGGGTTTTGATCGCCCAGTAATGGAGTCTGGCGTTTGGCGGCCCTGGGGGGTAATTTCCGCACGGGGAGGGGGCAGCCCCCCCTGCCCCTCGCCTATCGCAACCCCCTTCCTGCCCCCTGCCCCTGCTATTACCCCCCGTGGCCAGAGCGAGTAGTCTAGAGTGTCGACCAGCGAGGCACACCGCAAAACTGATCTTTTCTAAATATTATTTCAAAAAAAAAACATTTTGCCAAAGACATGTTTGTTTTTTAAGCTAGAGGGATGGAAAAATAAATACTCAACATTCTTAATGCCTAAAAGATTAAAAAAACAACACAACTTAGTGTATATCGACTGTATCATCACAGTTATAGGCAGTCCAAAAAAATGAATCCAAAAAGTAGAGAACGGAAAATCTCTCTATTTACATGACCTATAGGATATACTCCATGATCCTCTATGCACTCGGGAAAAATTATATCTGCTGATTATCTACTGACTCATGTCATGACTCCTATTAAATGGGAAGCTCGTGATTCGATTCTTATTATGTTGAAGGTTTTTCATTGGCCCAGAATCCTTCAAATAAACAGTGACCCAAAAAGACAAAGGTATGCCTATTTGGATTCTAGGCTATCGCGAAATGAATCCACGAATTGTTCAGGTCTCTGACAATAAGCAGGCCAGCTGAACGCTAATTAATAACTTCCAAGGGGAAGCCTTTTGCTCTTAAATGATACAGCGTGAGTCGGAATTCAACCGACACACTTCACCTGGAGGTTTTTCAAGACAAAATAAGTTGAAAACCTCAATCAGGCGTATGGCATGAAGTGCTTACAATTTATTAGTATACGTCTTTGAAGTTGGGGCTGAACAACATTCTAACTGTGAATAACAGAGAAAGTATTTGAGATGGTACACCGAGAGCCTGGATTATGTTTAATTGAGCGAATTTCTCAACCACCGCGGATTTCGTGGCTATATAAAAATTATTTCGTTGATATAATTGGGTGTAGTTACAATTTATAAAAAAAAAATATGTGGAAAATAATTGCTACTCCCAATTATTTAGATTAAATAATTTTTCAATAGCTATAAAATTCGTGTTAGTTGTAGAACTTCATTCAATCATCCATAATTCAGACTATTTACAATAAAAAATGTTGCTCAGTCCTAACTACAAGGACGTATACCAACCAGCTCTGGTAAACTCTTTATACCATAGGTCGTATAATCTCGTTCCAAGTTCAACTGCAAGATTGAAAATTTCAATCTTTGTTTAGCATCTGTTACAGTAAGACAGGCATATGCACCATTTTGATGAAACAACGTTTAATTAGTAGCATTTCTATAGAATCGATAGATATTCTCAATTAAAAAATACTTGATAGTTTAAAACCTTTTTTTTAAATTCGTTCAAAAATATTTTAAGTGAAATAATTAATGACTATCAAATTTGTTTCGAATATTTGTTAATTGGCTTAGTAATTAAAAATTAATAAATCTTTATTTTCTCATCGTTCTGTAATACGTACACACGAAAAATTCATAGTAAAAATACTTAGTATAAAGTTGTAAAAGAGACCTAGATACTACAGCAACGTAACCTCCAGCCTGATACCCTGCGGGACAGAACTAAATTCCCTTGGTGGTGTTCACGTGACGTGACTGTACTCGCCTGTCTCCGGACCGGACTGTACGCGCCGCGGGGGTCCTGCGGCGAGCAAGTAGCCTCGTGGCTGGCCTACCCCGCCCCCCCCCTGGCCCCCTGGCGGTCACAGGGGGGAGGGGTCACCCTTAAAACTCCCGGCGGGGGTGCCGGCGAATTAAAAGCCCCCCAGAGAACAATATCCCGTGTACGTCCTCGCCGGCTGGGAGATAGCCGCATCAATCCATTAGAGCAGGTTAACGTCAGGTGTTGAGGGTTGGAGGGGGGGGGGGGGAGTAGGCCTACCTCGGCCCGGTGTAATGTGTCTGATGAATAACTACAGCGACCCGGCCCGCTGCCGTCGTAACAACAACCCACAAAAATCAAACACATTTAGTGAAACAAAAAAAAACAAACAATCAAAATACATCTCTGTTCATAAAATGATCACTAGAAACCGTGATTGCGAGCAGGAATCGCAGGAGACCCGCGTGGTCCCAGAGTTTTGCGTGCGGGTTTTAACAGACACAAGTCATCTTGTATGTCGCGGGTTCAATGACCTGTAGGATGAACTCCATAGTTCTACGTACACTCGGTCAAATGTCACCCACTCATTGGCTGCTGTCTTGTGAGACGTCCCAACGTAGCAGCCTGTAATTCGATAAAGCTTTGGTTGGGTGTTTCTCATTGGCCCAGAGTCATCTAGGTGAGTTGTGAACCAATAGCAGAGGCAGCACTGAGTTACAACTATTTGTATTTTAGCCTATCGCGAAATGAATCTGCGAATCTTTCCGGTTTCTAAGCATGGTAGGTACTTAGCTTTAACTACACAGTTTAAATTTTCACCTTTATTTTCACGAAGAACACTGGTTACAAATGACCCGGGGTTCTTCGTAAATTTACGGACTCTTGAGTCCACCTTCTTTGAACATGAATCAAATAGAACATTTTTGGTGTATTAAAAAAATTCAATAACTCTGGAAGTAACATTCGCGTTCTCTCTCAACTTTTATGCATAATAAACTATGTTCATGCTTCCACGATAGGTATGCCGTGTAACCTCATGTCACGTGATTTTGTTACTGTTTTATTTTTCTTCATTGTGTGCCAATTTTCTGTCGTCCGATAATACATGACCTCGAAATTGTAGGCTATAGCTAATGACTTTCATTCCAGCATGTCTCCAGAAATAACGGAAAATTTACAGATACCTACGTTTTATGTTTTGTTGTTAATATTTTTGTGCCAGATATAGGTACTCTTCAGGTTATATGGTTTTTGAAAAAAAAATTCAACTATTTATACCTACATTAAATAAATGATACAATCCTTAATGCGTCATGGTCCTAATATAAAAATTTTTGTGTTTTTCCACAACTGAGTAGATAATGAATACAGCTTTAATCTATAGTGCCATCTTCGAAATATTTCCTATTAAATAAGTATCTGTAAATAGCAAAATAATAAAACTATGGCTGTGAAGCCATTGCCAGGATAGACTCTACATCAATACTCATACTTAGGAGCAAGTACCCCTAATAACACTTCAGTAAATGTGAACTGCTCATTGGCTGTTGTTATTGTCAGACGCCGTCTTCAGCTTGGACTCGAATCACAAGAGGAATCACATTCGCATCTGCCACTAGGACGTGTAGCAACGTCGGCCCAATTACACCATAAGAACAAACACACGACCGTTTCAAGATGGAAACATTTCACGAACTGTAGGTAAGCAAGGACTGGGAACCTTCGAGGGTTCAGTGACCTCCAGGGTATACTCTATAGTCATATGTATAGAAGGGAAAAGTGCCATTTGTTCATTGGTTACTGCCTAATGAGACGTATCAAACTGGGCTGTACGTTATTTCATGATTGGTAGAATATTTCTCATTGGCACCGAGTCCTCCAGATCAACCGGAAATTACGCAACTGTTACGCTTCTTTAAACAGTGGAGAAAAAAAATTCTTAAATATTTACGGTCTGTAATGATTAGAGACCTGACAAATTCGCGGGTTCATTTCGTGTTTTGCTAAAATTCAAATAATTATACCTTAACGCTGCTTCTGCAATTGGTTTACTGTTAATCTGGAGGACTGAGGGCCTCGCTCATAGAATGTCGAATCACATACCACCCAGTCGAGACGTCTCAAAAGTTAGCAGCCAATGGACAGTTGGCATTTGCCTGAGTGTCTAGAGGATATTGGAGTCTATCGTGAAGGTAATTGAACCCGCGAATTTTTCCAGTCTCTAGTAATGATTGGACTGCAGTTCTCGTGCCGACTCCGAGCCAATAACAACGAGGAGGAGAGTTGACCAATCACGCGCCACTCAGGTCAAAGAAAGACGAGCCTCTGACCTTGTGCTATATAGCCTACAATGGCCTGAATATGCACCTATAGGGAAGTTGAGTAAAGCGCACAGAGTGTTAACAATCCACTGAATAATCGTGGCAACAACTATTTTTAGCGCCTTCACTTCCTATCTTCGTAATTGAAAAAAAAATGTTATTTATTTTTCTCCGAATAAACTTTTGTAACATCATTAAATATTTTTTTATACGATTGAGTGACTGAGGGAATTTCCGTCCGGCTCTCGCCAGCGGTTGGCAGCCCTGCAGGCGGCTTGACTACCTGTCCAGCTGTTTGCTCGCTCGCCGCTGCGATTAATCAGACCCCCCTCACCCCCTGCACCCATACTCCGCCGCCTTCTGCTCCACGGAGAGTTATTAAAAAGTAATTAGCCCTCCGCCGCTCCGCGGGATTATTACAGCGGGCGGGCGGGCGCACACAAAGACCTCCATTACCGCCACTAAACTTGATTAAACAAATAGAGACGTTAATTGCGATAGCGGCGCCCGCGCCGCGCCAATAAGACGAGCCAGAGCGATACGGCGGCTCAGGTGAGACGAGCGCAGAACCCTGGGGCGTACAGAGGCGCAGCCAAGCGGCGGCACTGCTCGGGCGTCAGTGATTGGCCGAGCTGGGCAGCGGGGACAGCCCAGGTGGCTTCTGATTGGCAACTCCCCGCCGGGGGACTGACGCTTGGCCTTTGCCAATGAACATTTCATTGTTTATGTACCTGAGATTATCTCAACCAATCACAAAACACAGAACAGGCTACAATGTTTTATCTCTCAGCTTGACTACGAATATTAAAAAAAATATATAGTGATACTAGAGATCGTAAAAATTCAAATACATGCACATATAGTCTGCTTTTGCTTTTGATTCAATGTTCATCTGGACGGCTACTGAGAAACCCTCAACCAAATAAGTAGAGGCCGGAAAAATTCGCGATTTCAATGACCTGTAGGATATACTCCATGATCCACTATGCACGCGGGAAAATTACGTCTGCTCATTGGCTACTGACTCGTGTCACCTATTAATAGAGACCGGAAAAATTCGCGGATTCATTTCGTGATAATCTAGAATCCAAAAACGTTTACATTTTTACTGCATCAGTGATTGGGCCACAGTTTATCTGAATGACACTCGGCCAATGAAAAACCTTTAACAAAAGAAGTATCGAATCACTAGCGTCCCAGTTAACAGGTGTCGTGAGTCAGTAGCCAATGAGCAAATGTAATTTTTCCGCGTGCATAGAGGATCATGGAGTATACCCTACAGGTCATTGAAATCGCGAATTTTTCTAGTCTCTACCTATTAATTGGGACGCTAGTGGTTCGATACTTCTTTTGTTGAAGGTTTTTCATTGGCCCACAGTACTTCATATAAACTGTGGCCCAATCACTGAAGCAGCAAAATAGCAAACGGCTTTTGATACTAGCATATCGCAAAAAAATCTGCGAATTTTTCCAGTCTCTACAATTACGTATCGAATGTCAGGCAAACCAGTTGAGACGGATCACAAGTCAACAGCCAATGAGCTAGCGTAAAGTATATGTCCGAGAATACTGAGAACTGCGTAGTCTATCCTGAAACCGCGAATTTCTCAGACGCTAGTGATAGCCGGCCAGGGTCGGAGAGGACGGTCCAATCACCGACAAAGATCAGAGGTATCGTCTTCCAGTGTGCTTTGCTGCCCAGTGAGCCCGACAGATAGACGCGGCTCTGCTGAATGCGTGGTTGTTGAGTGACCGCGGCTCTACTGAATGCGTGGATGTCGAGTGACCGCGGCTCTACCGAATGCGTGGTTGTCGAGTGACCGCGACTCTACTGAATGCGTGGTTGTTGAGTGACCGCGGCTCTACTGAATGCGTGGTTGTTGAGTGACCGCGGCTCTGCTGAATGCGTGGTTGTCGAGTGACCGCAGCTCTACTGAATGCGTGGTTGTTGAGTGACCGCGGCTCTACTGAATGCGTGGTTGTTGAGTGACCGCGGCTCTACTGAATGCGTGGTTGTTGAGTGACCGCGGCTCTGCTGAATGCGTGGTTGTCGAGTGACCGCGACTCTACTGAATGCGTGGTTGTTGAGTGACCGCGGCTCTGCTGAATGCGTGGTTGTTGAGTGACCGCGGCTCTACTGAATGCGTGGATGTCGAGTGACCGCGGCTCTACTGAATGCGTGGTTGTTGAGTGACCGCGGCTCTACTGAATGCATGGTTGTTGAGTGACCGCGGCTCTGCTGAATGCGTGGTTGTTGAGTGACCGCGGCTCTGCTGAATGCGTGGTTGTCGAGTGACCGCGGCTCTGCTGAATGCGTGGTTGTTGAGTGACCGCGGCTCTGCTGAATGCGTGGATGTCGAGTGTCCGCGGCTCTGCTGAATGCGTGGTTGTTGAGTGACAGCGGCTCTGCTGAATGCGTGGATGTCGAGTGACCGCGGCTCTACTGAATGCGTGGTTGTTGAGTGCCCGCGGCTCTACTGAATGCGTGGTTGTTGAGTGACCGCGGCTCTACTGAATGCGTGGTTGTTGAGTGACCGCGGCTCTGCTGAATGCGTGGTTGTCGAGTGACCGCGGCTCTGCTGAATGCGTGGTTGTCGAGTGACCGCGGCTCTACTGAATGAGTGGATGTCGAGTGAACGCGGCTCTGCTGAATGCGTGGTTGTTGAGTGACCGCGGCTCTACTGAATGCGTGGATGTCGAGTGACCGCGGCTCTGCTGAATGCGTGGTTGTTGAGTGACCGCGGCTCTACTGAATGCGTGGATGTCGAGTGACCGCGGCTCTACTGAATGTGTGGTTGTTGAGTGACCGCGGCTCTACTGAATGCGTGGTAGTTGAGTGACCGCGGCTCTGCTGAATGCGTGGTTGTTGAGTGACCGCGGCTCTGCTGAATGTGTGGATGTCGAGTGAACGCGGCTCTAATGAATGCGTGGATGTCGAGTGACCGCGGCTCTGCTGAATGCGTGGTTGTCGAGTGACCGCGGCTCTGCTGAATGCGTGGTTGTTGAGTGACCGCGGCTCTGCTGAATGCGTGGTTGTTGAGTGACCGCGGCTCTGCTGAATGCGTGGTTGTCGAGTGACCGCGGCTCTGCTGAATGCGTGGATGACGAGTGACCGCGGCTCTGCTGAATGCGTGGATGTCGAGTGACCGCGGCTCTGCTGAATGCGTGGATGTCGAGTGACCGCGGCTTTACTGAATGCGTGGTTGTTGAGTGACCGCGGCTCTGCTGAATGCGTGGTTGTCGAGTGACTGCGGCTCTGCTGAATGTGTGGTTGTTGAGTGACTGCGGCTCTGCTGAATGCGTGGATGTCGAGTGACCGCGGCTCTGCTGAATGCGTGGTTTTTGAGTGACCGCGGCTCTGCTGAATGCGTGGTTGTCGAGTGACTGCGGCTCTGCTGAATGTGTGGTTGTTGAGTGAATGCGGCTCTGCTGAATGCGTGGATGTCGAGTGACCGCGGATCTACTGAATGTGTGGTTGTTGAGTGACTGCGGCTCTGCTGAATGCGTGGATGTCGAGTGACCGCGGCTCTGCTGAATGCGTGGATGTCGAGTGACCGCGGCTATACAGAATGCGTGGATGTCGAGTGACCGCGGCTCTGCTGAATGCGTGGATGTCGAGTGACCGCGGCTCTGCTGAATGCGTGGATGTCGAGTGACCGCGGCTCTGCTGAATGCGTGGTTGTCGAGTGACTGCGGCTCTGCTGAATGTGTGGTTGTTGAGTGACTGCGGCTCTGCTGAATGCGTGGATGTCGAGTGACCGCGGATCTACTGAATGCGTGGTTGTTGAGTGACTGCGGCTCTGCTGAATGCGTGGATGTCGAGTGACCGCGGCTCTGCTGAATGCGTGGTTGTCGAGTGACCGCGGCTCTACTGAATGCGTGGTTGTTGAGTGACCGCGGCTCTACTGAATGCGTGGATGTCGAGTGACCGCGGCTCTGCTGAATGCGTGGTTGTTGAGTGACCGCGGCTCTACTGAATGCGTGGTTGTCGAGTGACTGCGGCTCTGCTGAATGTGTGGTTGTTGAGTGACTGCACTCTGCTGATTGCGTGGATGTCGAGTGACCGCGGATCTACTGAATGTGTGGTTGTTGAGTGACTGCGGCTCTGCTGAATGCGTGGATGTCGAGTGACCGCGGCTCTGCTGAATGCGTGGATGTCGAGTGACCGCGGCTCTGCTGAATGCGTGGATGTCGAGTGACCGCGGCTCTGCTGAATGCGTGGTTGTTGAGTGACCGCGGCTCTACTGAATGCGTGGATGTCGAGTGACCGCGGCTCTGCTGAATGCGTGTTGTTGAGTGACCGCGGCTCTACTGAATGCGTGGTTGTCGAGTGACTGCGGCTCTGCTGAATGTGTGGTTGTTGAGTGACTGCGGCTCTACTGAATGCGTGGATGTCGAGTGACCGCGGATCTACTGAATGTGTGGTTGTTGAGTGACCGCGGCTCTGCTGAATGCGTGGATGTCGAGTGACCGCGGCTCTGCTGAATGCGTGGTTGTTGAGTGACCGCGGCTCTGCTGAATGCATGGTTGTTGAGTGACCGCGGCTCTACTGAATGCGTGGTTGTTGATTGACCGCGGCTCTACTGAATGCGTGGTTGTTGAGTGACCGCGGATCTACTGAATGCGTGGATGTCGAGTGACCGCGGCTCTGCTGAATGCGTGGTTGTTGAGTGACCGCGGCTCTGCTGAATGCGTGGTTGTTGAGTGACCGCGGCTCTACTGAATGCGTGGTTGTTGATTGACCGCGGCTCTACTGAATGCGTGGTTGTTGAGTGACCGCGGCTCTACTGAATGCGTGGTTGTTGAGTGACCGCGGCTCTGCTGAATGCGTGGTTGTTGAGTGACCGCGGCTCTGCTGAATGCGTGGTTGTTGAGTGACCGCGGCTCTGCTGAATGCGTGGTTGTTGATTGACCGCGGCTCTACTGAATGCGTGGTTGTTGAGTGACCGCGGCTCTGCTGAATGCGTGGTTGTTGAGTGACCGCGGCTCTACTGAATGCGTGGTTGTTGATTGACCGCGGCTCTACAGAATGCGTGGTTGTAGAGTGACCGCGGCTCTACTGAATGCGTGGTTGTTGAGTGACCGCGGCTCTACTGAATGCGTGGTTGTTGATTGACCGCGGCTCTACTGAATGCGTGGTTGTAGAGTGACCGCGACTCTACTGAATGCGTGGTTGTTGAGTGACCGCGGCTCTGCTGAATGCGTGGTTGTTGAGTGACCGCGGCTCTGCTGAATGCGTGGTTGTTGAGTGACCGCGGCTCTACTGAATGCGTGGTTGTTGATTGACCGCGGCTCTACTGAATGCGTGGTTGTTGAGTGACCGCGGCTCTACTGAATGCGTGGATGTCGAGTGACCGCGGCTCTGCTGAATGCGTGGTTGTTGAGTGACCGCGGCTCTGCTGAATGCGTGGTTGTTGAGTGACCGCGGCTCTGCTGAATGCGTGGTTGTTGATTGACCGCGGCTCTACTGAATGCGTGGTTGTCGAGTGACAGCGGCTCTACTGAATGCGTGGTTGTAGAGTGACCGCGGCTATACTGAATGCGTGGTTGTTGAGTGACCGCGGCTCTACCGAATGCGTGGTTGTAGAGTGACCGCGGCTATACCGAATGCGTGGTTGTAGAGTGACCGCGGCTATACTGAATGCGTGGTTGTTGAGTGACCGCGGCTATACTGAATGCGTGGTTGTTGAGTGACCGCGGCTCTACTGAATGCGTGGTTGTTGATTAACCGCGGCTCTACCGAATGCGTGGTTGTAGAGTGACCGCGGCTATACTGAATGCGTGGTTGTTGATTGACCGCGGCTATACCGAATGCGTGGTTGTAGAGTGACCGCGGCTCTACTGAATGCGTGGTTGTTGAGTGACCGCGGCTCTGCTGAATGCGTGGTTGTTGAGTGACCGCGGCTCTGCTGAATGCGTGGTTGTTGAGTGACCGCGGCTCTGCTGAATGCGTGGTTGTTGATTGACCGCGGGTCTGCTGAATGCGTGGTTGTTGAGTGACCGCGGCTCTGCTGAATGCGTGGTTGTCGAGTGACCGCGGCTCTACTGAATGCGTGGTTGTTGAGTGACCGCGGCTCTGCTGAATGCGTGGTTGTTGAGTGACCGCGGCTCTGCTGAATGCGTGGTTGTTGAGTGACCGCGGCTCTACTGAATGCGTGGTTGTTGAGTGACCGCGGGTCTGCTGAATGCGTGGATGTCGAGTGACCGCGGCTCTACTGAATGCGTGGTTGTCGAGTGACCGCGGCTCTACTGAATGCGTGGTTGTTGTGTGACCGCGGCTCTGCTGAATGCGTGGTTGTTGAGTGACCGCGGGTCTGCTGAATGCGTGGATGTCGAGTGACCGCGGCTCTACTGAATGCGTGGTTGTTGAGTGACCGCGGCTCTGCTGAATGCGTGGTTGTCGAGTGACCGCGGCTCTACTGAATGCGTGGTTGTTGAGTGACCGCGGCTCTGCTGAATGCGTGGTTGTTGAGTGACCGCGGCTATGCTGAATGCGTGGATGTTGAGTGACCGCGGCTCTACTGAATGCGTGGTTGTTGAGTGACCGCGGCTCTGCTGAATGCGTGGTTGTCGAGTGACCGCGGCTCAACTGAATGCGTGGTTGTTGAGTGACCGCGGGTCTGCTGAATGCGTGGATGTCGAGTGACCGCGGCTCTACTGAATGCGTGGTTGTTGAGTGACCGCGGCTCTGCTGAATGCGTGGTTGTCGAGTGACCGCGGCTCTGCTGAATGCGTGGTTGATGATTGACCGCGGGTCTGCTGAATGCGTGGTTGTTGAGTGACCGCGGCTCTGCTGAATGCGTGGTTGTCGAGGGACCGCGGCTCTACTGAATGCGTGGTTGTTGAGTGACCGCGGCTCTGCTGAATGCGTGGTTGTTGAGTGACCGCGGCTCTGCTGAATGCGTGGTTGTTGAGTGACCGCGGCTCTGCTGAATGCGTGGTTGTTGAGTGACCGCGGGTCTGCTGAATGCGTGGATGTCGAGTGACCGCGGCTCTACTGAATGCGTGGTTGTCGAGTGACCGCGGCTCTACTGAATGCGTGGTTGTTGAGTGACCGCGGCTCTGCTGAATGCGTGGTTGTTGAGTGACCGCGGGTCTGCTGAAAGCGTGGATGTCGAGTGACCGCGGCTCTACTGAATGCGTGGTTGTTGAGTGACCGCGGCTCTGCTGAATGCGTGGTTGTCGAGTGACCGCGGCTCTACTGAATGCGTGGTTGTTGAGTGACCGCGGCTCTGCTGAATGCGTGGTTGTTGAGTGACCGCGGCTCTGCTGAATGCGTGGTTGTTGAGTGACCGCGGCTCTGCTGAATGCGTGGTTGTTGAGTGACCGCGGCTCTACTGAATGCGTGGTTGTTGATTGACCGCGGCTCTACCGAATGCGTGGTTGCTGAGTGACCGCGGCTCTACTGAATGCGTGGTTGTTGAGTGACCGCGGGTCTGCTGAATGCGTGGTTGTTGAGTGACCGCGGCTCTGCTGAATGCGTGGTTGTTGAGTGACCGCGGCTCTGCTGAATGCGTGGTTGTTGAGTGACCGCGGCTCTGCTGAATGCGTGGTTGTTGAGTGACCGCGGCTCTACTGAATGCGTGGTTGTTGAGTGACCGCGGCTCTACCGAATGCGTGGTTGTAGAGTGACCGCGGCTCTACTGAATGCGTGGTTGTTGAGTGACCGCGGCTCTACTGAATGCGTGGTTGTTGATTGACCGCGGCTCTACCGAATGCGTGGTTGTAGAGTGACCGCGGCTCTACTGAATGCGTGGTTGTTGAGTGACCGCGGCTCTGCTGAATGCGTGGTTGTTGATTGACCGCGGCTCTACCGAATGCGTGGTTGTAGAGTGACCGCGGCTCTACTGAATGCGTGGTTGTTGAGTGACCGCGGCTCTGCTGAATGCGTGGTTGTTGATTGACCGCGGCTCTACTGAATGCGTGGTTGTTGATTGACCGCGGCTCTACCGAATGCGTGGTTGTAGAGTGACCGCGGCTATACTGAATGCGTGGTTGTTGATTGACCGCGGCTCTACCGAATGCGTGGTTGTAGAGTGACCGCGGCTCTACTGAATGCGTGGTTGTTGAGTGACCGCGGCTCTGCTGAATGCGTGGTTGTTGAGTGACCGCGGCTCTGCTGAATGCGTGGTTGTTGATTGACCGCGGCTCTACTGAATGCGTGGTTGTTGATTGACCGCGGCTCTACCGAATGCGTGGTTGTAGAGTGACCGCGGCTATACTGAATGCGTGGTTGTTGATTGACCGCGGCTCTACCGAATGCGTGGTTGTAGAGTGACCGCGGCTCTACTGAATGCGTGGTTGTTGAGTGACCGCGGCTCTGCTGAATGCGTGGTTGTTGAGTGACCGCGGCTCTGCTGAATGCGTGGTTGTTGAGTGACCGCGGCTCTGCTGAATGCGTGGTTGTTGATTGACCGCGGCTCTACTGAATGCGTGGTTGTCGAGTGACCGCGGCTCTACTGAATGCGTGGTTGTTGAGTGACCGCGGCTCTGCTGAATGCGTGGTTGTTGATTGACCGCGGCTCTACTGAATGCGTGGTTGTTGATTGACCGCGGCTCTACCGAATGCGTGGTTGTAGAGTGACCGCTGCTATACTGAATGCGTGGTTGTTGATTGACCGCGGCTCTACTGAATGCGTGGTTGTCGAGTGACCGCGGCTTTACTGAATGCGTGGTTGTTGAGTGACCGCGGCTCTGCTGAATGCGTGGTTGTTGAGTGACCGCGGCTCTGCTGAATGCGTGGTTGTTGAGTGACCGCGGCTCTGCTGAATGCGTGGTTGTTGAGTGACCGCGGCTCTACTGAATGCGTGGTTGTTGATTGACCGCGGCTCTACCGAATGCGTGGTTGCTGAGTGACCGCGGCTCTACTGAATGCGTGGTTGTTGAGTGACCGCGGGTCTGCTGAATGCGTGGTTGTTGAGTGACCGCGGCTCTGCTGAATGCGTGGTTGTTGAGTGACCGCGGCTCTGCTGAATGCGTGGTTGTTGAGTGACCGCGGCTCTGCTGAATGCGTGGTTGTTGAGTGACCGCGGCTCTACTGAATGCGTGGTTGTTGAGTGACCGCGGCTCTACCGAATGCGTGGTTGTAGAGTGACCGCGGCTCTACTGAATGCGTGGTTGTTGAGTGACCGCGGCTCTACTGAATGCGTGGTTGAGTGACCGCGGCTCTACTGAATGCGTGGTTGTTGAGTGACCGCGGCTCTACCGAATGCGTGGTTGTAGAGTGACCGCGGCTCTACTGAATGCGTGGTTGTTGAGTGACCGCGGCTCTACTGAATGCGTGGTTGTTGATTGACCGCGGCTCTACCGAATGCGTGGTTGCTGAGTGACCGCGGCTCTACTGAATGCGTGGTTGCTGAGTGACCGCGGCTCTACTGAATGCGTGGTTGTTGAGTGACCGCGGGTCTGCTGAATGCGTGGTTGTTGAGTGACCGCGGCTCTGCTGAATGCGTGGTTGTTGAGTGACCGCGGGTCTGCTGAATGCGTGGTTGTTGAGTGACCGCGGCTCTGCTGAATGCGTGGTTGTTGATTGACCGCGGCTCTACCGAATGCGTGGTTGCTGAGTGACCGCGGCTCTACTGAATGCGTGGTTGCTGAGTGACCGCGGCTCTACTGAATGCGTGGTTGCTGAGTGACCGCGGCTCTACTGAATGCGTGGTTGCTGAGTGACCGCGGCTCTACTGAATGCGTGGTTGTTGAGTGACCGCGGCTCTACTGAATGCGTGGTTGTTGAGTGACCGCGGCTCTGCTGAATGCGTGGTTGTTGATTGACCGCGGCTCTACTGAATGCGTGGTTGCTGAGTGACCGCGGCTCTACTGAATGCGTGGTTGCTGAGTGACCGCGGCTCTACTGAATGCGTGGTTGCTGAGTGACCGCGGCTCTACTGAATGCGTGGTTGCTGAGTGACCGCGGCTCTACTGAATGCGTGGTTGTTGAGTGAACGCGGCTCTACTGAATGCGTGGTTGTTGATTGACCGCGGCTCTACTGAATGCGTGGTTGTTGAGTGAACGCGGCTCTACTGAATGCGTGGTTGTTGATTGACCGCGGCTCTACTGAATGCGTGGTTGTTGAGTGACCGCGGCTCTACTGAATGCGTGGTTGTTGAGTGAACGCGGCTCTACTGAATGCGTGGTTGTTGATTGACCGCGGCTCTACTGAATGCGTGGTTGCTGAGTGACCGCGGCTCTACTGAATGCGTGGTTGTTGAGTGAACGCGGCTCTACTGAATGCGTGGTTGTTGATTGACCGCGGCTCTACTGAATGCGTGGTTGTTGAGTGACCGCGGCTCTACTGAATGCGTGGTTGTCGAGTGACCGCGGCTATACTGAATGCGTGGTTGAGTGACCGCGGCTCTACTGAATGAGTGGGTGTTGAGTGACCGCGGCTCTACTGAATGCGTGGTTGTTGAGTGAACGCGGCTCTACTGAATGCGTGGTTGTTGATTGACCGCGGCTCTACTGAATGCGTGGTTGTTGAGTGACCGCGGCTCTACTGAATGCGTGGTTGTCGAGTGACCGCGGCTATACTGAATGCGTGGTTGAGTGACCGCGGCTCTACTGAATGAGTGGTTGTTGAGTGACCGCGGCTCTACTGAATGCGTGGTTGTTGAGTGAACGCGGCTCTACTGAATGCGTGGTTGTTGATTGACCGCGGCTCTACTGAATGCGTGGTTGTTGAGTGACCGCGGCTCTACTGAATGCGTGGTTGTTGAGTGAACGCGGCTCTACTGAATGCGTGGTTTTTGATTGACCGCGGCTCTACTGAATGCGTGGTTGTTGAGTGACCGCGGCTCTACTGAATGCGTGGTTGTCGAGTGACCGCGGCTCTACTGAATGCGTGGTTGTTGAGTGAACGCGGCTCTACTGAATGCGTGGTTGTTGAGTGACCGCGGCTCTACTGAATGCGTGGTTGTTGATTGACCGCGGCTCTACTGAATGCGTGGTTGTTGAGTGAACGCGGCTCTACTGAATGCGTGGTTGTTGATTGACCGCGGCTCTACTGAATGCGTGGTTGTTGAGTGACCGCGGCTCTACTGAATGCGTGGTTGTTGAGTGACCGCGGCTCTACTGAATGCGTGGTTGTTGAGTGACCGCGGCTCTACTGAATGCGTGGTTGTCGAGTGACCGCGGCTATACTGAATGCGTGGTTGAGTGACCGCGGCTCTACTGAATGAGTGGTTGTTGAGTGACCGCGGCTCTACTGAATGCGTGGTTGTTGAGTGAACGCGGCTCTACTGAATGCGTGGTTGTTGATTGACCGCGGCTCTACTGAATGCGTGGTTGTTGATTGACCGCGGCTCTACTGAATGCGTGGTTGTTGAGTGAACGCGGCTCTACTGAATGCGTGGTTGTTGATTGACCGCGGCTCTACTGAATGCGTGGTTGTTGAGTGACCGCGGCTCTACTGAATGCGTGGTTGTTGAGTGACCGCGGCTCTACTGAATGCGTGGTTGTCGAGTGACCGCGGCTATACTGAATGCGTGGTTGAGTGACCGCGGCTCTACCGAATGAGTGGTTGTTGAGTGACCGCGGCTCTACTGAATGCGTGGTTGTTGAGTGACCGCGGCTCTACTGAATGCGTGGTTGTCGAGTGACCGCGGCTATACTGAATGCGTGGTTGAGTGACCGCGGCTCTACCGAATGAGTGGTTGTTGAGTGACCGCGGCTCTACTGAATGCGTGGTTGTTGATTGACCGCGGCTCTACTGAATGCGTGGTTGTCGAGTGACCGCGGCTATACTGAATGCGTGGTTGAGTGACCGCGGCTCTACTGAATGCGTGGTTGTTGAGTGACCGCGGCTCTACTGAATGCGTGGTTGTCGAGTGACCGCGGCTATACTGAATGCGTGGTTGAGTGACCGCGGCTCTACCGAATGAGTGGTTGTTGAGTGACCGCGGCTCTACTGAATGCGTGGTTGTTGAGTGACCGCGGCTCTACTGAATGCGTGGTTGTTGAGTGACCGCGGCTCTACTGAATGCGTGGTTGTCGAGTGACCGCGGCTATACTGAATGCGTGGTTGAGTGACCGCGGCTCTACCGAATGAGTGGTTGTTGAGTGACCGCGGCTCTACTGAATGCGTGGTTGTTGAGTGACCGCGGCTCTACTGAATGCGTGGTTGTCGAGTGACCGCGGCTATACTGAATGCGTGGTTGAGTGACCGCGGCTCTACCGAATGAGTGGTTGTTGAGTGACCGCGGCTCTACTGAATGCGTGGTTGTTGAGTGACCGCGGCTCTACTGAATGCGTGGTTGTCGAGTGACCGCGGCTATACTGAATGCGTGGTTGAGTGACCGCGGCTCTACCGAATGAGTGGTTGTTGAGTGACCGCGGCTCTACTGAATGCGTGGTTGTTGATTGACCGCGGCTCTACTGAATGCGTGGTTGTCGAGTGACCGCGGCTATACTGAATGCGTGGTTGAGTGACCGCGGCTCTACTGAATGCGTGGTTGTTGAGTGACCGCGGCTCTACTGAATGCGTGGTTGTCGAGTGACCGCGGCTATACTGAATGCGTGGTTGAGTGACCGCGGCTCTACCGAATGAGTGGTTGTTGAGTGACCGCGGCTCTACTGAATGCGTGGTTGTTGAGTGACCGCGGCTCTACTGAATGCGTGGTTGTTGAGTGACCGCGGCTCTACTGAATGCGTGGTTGTCGAGTGACCGCGGCTATACTGAATGCGTGGTTGAGTGACCGCGGCTCTACCGAATGAGTGGTTGTTGAGTGACCGCGGCTCTACTGAATGCGTGGTTGTTGAGTGACCGCGGCTCTACTGAATGCGTGGTTGTCGAGTGACCGCGGCTATACTGAATGCGTGGTTGAGTGACCGCGGCTCTACCGAATGAGTGGTTGTTGAGTGACCGCGGCTCTACTGAATGCGTGGTTGTTGAGTGACCGCGGCTCTACTGAATGCGTGGTTGTCGAGTGACCGCGGCTATACTGAATGCGTGGTTGAGTGACCGCGGCTCTACCGAATGAGTGGTTGTTGAGTGACCGCGGCTCTACTGAATGCGTGGTTGTTGAGTGACCGCGGCTCTACTGAATGCGTGGTTGTCGAGTGACCGCGGCTATACTGAATGCGTGGTTGAGTGACCGCGGCTCTACCGAATGAGTGGTAGTTGAGTGACCGCGGCTCTACTGAATGCGTGGTTGTTGAGTGACCGCGGCTCTACTGAATGCGTGGTTGTCGAGTGACCGCGGCTATACTGAATGCGTGGTTGAGTGACCGCGGCTCTACCGAATGAGTGGTTGTTGAGTGACCGCGGCTCTACTGAATGCGTGGTTGTTGAGTGACCGCGGCTCTACTGAATGCGTGGTTGTTGAGTGACCGCGGCTCTACTGAATGCGTGGTTGTTGAGTGACCGCGGCTCTACTGAATGAGTGGTTGTTGAGTGACCGCGGCTCTACTGAATGCGTGGTTGTTGAGTGACCGCGGCTCTACTGAATGCGTGGTTGTTGAGTGACCGCGGCTCTACTGAATGCGTGGTTGTTGAGTGACCGCGGCTCTACTGAATGAGTGGTTGTCGAGTGACCGCGGCTCTACTGAATGAGTGGTTGTTGAGTGACCGCGGCTCTACTGAATGCGTGGTTGTTGAGTGACCGCGGCTCTACTGAATGCGTGGTTGTTGAGTGACCGCGGCTCTACTGAATGCGTGGTTGTTGAGTGACCGCGGCTCTACTGAATGCGTGGTTGTTGAGTGACCGCGGCTCTACTGAATGAGTGGTTGTTGAGTGACCGCGGCTCTACTGAATGCGTGGTTGTTGAGTGACCGCGGCTCTACTGAATGCGTGGTTGTTGAGTGACCGCGGCTCTACTGAATGCGTGGTTGTTGAGTGACCGCGGCTCTACTGAATGCGTGGTTGTTGAGTGACCGCGGCTCTACTGAATGCGTGGTTGTTGAGTGACCGCGGCTCTACTGAATGCGTGGTTGTTGAGTGACCGCGGCTCTACTGAATGCGTGGTTGTTGAGTGACCGCGGCTCTACTGAATGCGTGGTTGTTGAGTGACCGCGGCTCTACTGAATGAGTGGTTGTTGAGTGACCGCGGCTCTACTGAATGCGTGGTTGTTGAGTGACCGCGGCTCTACTGAATGGTGGTTGTTGAGTGACCGCGGCTCTACTGAATGCGTGGTTGTTGAGTGACCGCGGCTCTACTGAATGCGTGGTTGTTGAGTGACCGCGGCTCTACTGAATGCGTGGTTGTTGAGTGACCGCGGCTCTACTGAATGCGTGGTTGTTGAGTGACCGCGGCTCTACTGAATGCGTGGTTGTTGAGTGACCGCGGCTCTACTGAATGCGTGGTTGTTGAGTGACCGCGGCTCTACTGAATGAGTGGTTGTCGAGTGACCGCGGCTCTACTGAATGCGTGGTTGTCGAGTGACCGCGGCTATACTGAATGCGTGGTTGAGTGACCGCGGCTCTACCGAATGAGTGGTTGTCGAGTGACCGCGGCTATACTGAATGCGTGGTTGTCGAGTGACCGCGGCTATACTGAATGCGTGGTTGAGTGACCGCGGCTCTACTGAATGCGTGGTTGTCGAGTGACCGCGGCTCTCCTGAATGCGTGGTTGAGTGACCGCGGCTCTACCGAATGAGTGGTTGAGTGACCGCGGCTCTACTGAATGCGTGGTTGAGTGACCGCGGCTCTACTGAATGCGTGGTTGTCGAGTGACCGCGGCTCTCCTGAATGCGTGGTTGAGTGACCGCGGCTCTACCGAATGAGTGGTTGTTGAGTGACCGCGGCTCTACTGAATGCGTGGTTGAGTGACCGCGGCTCTACCGAATGAGTGGTTGAGTGACCGCGGCTCTCCTGAATGCGTGGTTGAGTGACCGCGGCTCTACCGAATGAGTGGTTGAGTGACCGCGGCTCTACTGAATGCGTGGTTGAGTGACCGCGGCTCTACTGAATGCGTGGTTGTCGAGTGACCGCGGCTATACTGAATGCGTGGTTGAGTGACCGCGGCTCTACCGAATGCGTGGTTGTCGAGTGACCGCGGCTCTCCTGAATGCGTGGTTGAGTGACCGCGGCTCTACCGAATGAGTGGTTGAGTGACCGCGGCTCTACTGAATGCGTGGTTGAGTGACCGCGGCTCTACTGAATGCGTGGTTGTCGAGTGACCGCGGCTATACTGAATGCGTGGTTGAGTGACCGCGGCTCTACCGAATGAGTGGTTGAGTGACCGCGGCTCTACTGAATGCGTGGTTGAGTGACCGCGGCTCTACTGAATGCGTGGTTGTCGAGTGACCGCGGCTATACTGAATGCGTGGTTGAGTGACCGCGGCTCTACTGAATGCGTGGTTGTCGAGTGACCGCGGCTCTCCTGAATGCGTGGTTGAGTGACCGCGGCTCTACCGAATGAGTGGTTGTTGAGTGACCGCGGCTCTACTGAATGCGTGGTTGAGTGACCGCGGCTCTACCGAATGAGTGGTTGAGTGACCGCGGCTCTCCTGAATGCGTGGTTGAGTGACCGCGGCTCTACTGAATGCGTGGTTGAGTGACCGCGGCTCTACCGAATGAGTGGTTGAGTGACCGCGGCTCTCCTGAATGCGTGGTTGAGTGACCGCGGCTCTACTGAATGAGTGGTTGTTGAGTGACCGCGGCTCTCCTGAATGCGTGGTTGAGTGACCGCGGCTCTACCGAATGAGTGGTTGTTGAGTGACCGCGGCTCTACCGAATGAGTGGTTGAGTGACCGCGGCTCTCCTGAATGCGTGGTTGAGTGACCGCGGCTCTACTGAATGCGTGGTTGAGTGACCGCGGCTCTACTGAATGCGTGGTTGTCGAGTGACCGCGGCTATACTGAATGCGTGGTTGAGTGACCGCGGCTCTACTGAATGCGTGGTTGTCGAGTGACCGCGGCTCTCCTGAATGCGTGGTTGAGTGACCGCGGCTCTACTGAATGCGTGGTTGTTGAGTGACCGCGGCTCTACTGAATGCGTGGTTGTTGAGTGACCGCGGCTCTACTGAATGCGTGGTTGTTGAGTGACCGCGGCTCTACTGAATGCGTGGTTGTTGAGTGACCGCGGCTCTACTGAATGCGTGGTTGTTGAGTGACCGCGGCTCTACTGAATGAGTGGTTGTTGAGTGACCGCGGCTCTACTGAATGCGTGGTTGTTGAGTGACCGCGGCTCTACTGAATGCGTGGTTGTTGAGTGACCGCGGCTCTACTGAATGCGTGGTTGTTGAGTGACCGCGGCTCTACTGAATGCGTGGTTGTTGAGTGACCGCGGCTCTACTGAATGCGTGGTTGTTGAGTGACCGCGGCTCTACTGAATGCGTGGTTGTTGAGTGACCGCGGCTCTACTGAATGCGTGGTTGTTGAGTGACCGCGGCTCTACTGAATGCGTGGTTGTTGAGTGACCGCGGCTCTACTGAATGAGTGGTTGTCGAGTGACCGCGGCTCTACTGAATGCGTGGTTGTCGAGTGACCGCGGCTATACTGAATGCGTGGTTGAGTGACCGCGGCTCTACCGAATGAGTGGTTGTCGAGTGACCGCGGCTATACTGAATGCGTGGTTGTCGAGTGACCGCGGCTATACTGAATGCGTGGTTGAGTGACCGCGGCTCTACTGAATGCGTGGTTGTCGAGTGACCGCGGCTCTCCTGAATGCGTGGTTGAGTGACCGCGGCTCTACCGAATGAGTGGTTGAGTGACCGCGGCTCTACTGAATGCGTGGTTGAGTGACCGCGGCTCTACTGAATGCGTGGTTGTCGAGTGACCGCGGCTCTCCTGAATGCGTGGTTGAGTGACCGCGGCTCTACCGAATGAGTGGTTGAGTGACCGCGGCTCTACTGAATGCGTGGTTGAGTGACCGCGGCTCTACTGAATGCGTGGTTGTCGAGTGACCGCGGCTATACTGAATGCGTGGTTGAGTGACCGCGGCTCTACTGAATGCGTGGTTGTCGAGTGACCGCGGCTCTCCTGAATGCGTGGTTGAGTGACCGCGGCTCTACCGAATGAGTGGTTGTTGAGTGACCGCGGCTCTCCTGAATGCGTGGTTGAGTGACCGCGGCTCTACCGAATGAGTGGTTGTTGAGTGACCGCGGCTCTACTGAATGCGTGGTTGTCGAGTGACCGCGGCTATACTGAATGCGTGGTTGAGTGACCGCGGCTCTACTGAATGCGTGGTTGTCGAGTGACCGCGGCTCTCCTGAATGCGTGGTTGAGTGACCGCGGCTCTACCGAATGAGTGGTTGTTGAGTGACCGCGGCTCTCCTGAATGCGTGGTTGAGTGACCGCGGCTCTACCGAATGAGTGGTTGTTGAGTGACCGCGGCTCTACTGAATGCGTGGTTGAGTGACCGCGGCTCTACTGAATGCGTGGTTGTCGAGTGACCGCGGCTCTCCTGAATGCGTGGTTGAGTGACCGCGGCTCTACCGAATGAGTGGTTGTTGAGTGACCGCGGCTCTCCTGAATGCGTGGTTGAGTGACCGCGGCTCTACCGAATGAGTGGTTGTTGAGTGACCTCGGCTATACTGAATGCGTGGTTGAGTGACCGCGGCTCTACTGAATGCGTGGTTGAGTGACCGCGGCTCTACCGAATGAGTGGTTGTTGAGTGACCTCGGCTATACTGAATGCGTGGTTGAGTGACCGCGGCTCTACCGAATGCGTGGTTGTCGAGTGACCGCGGCTCTCCTGAATGCGTGGTTGAGTGACCGCGGCTCTACCGAATGAGTGGTTGTTGAGTGACCGCGGCTCTCCTGAATGCGTGGTTGAGTGACCGCGGCTCTACCGAATGAGTGGTTGTTGAGTGACCTCGGCTATACTGAATGCGTGGTTGAGTGACCGCGGCTCTACTGAATGCGTGGTTGTCGAGTGACCGCGGCTCTCCTGAATGCGTGGTTGAGTGACCGCGGCTCTACCGAATGAGTGGTTGTTGAGTGACCGCGGCTCTCCTGAATGCGTGGTTGAGTGACCGCGGCTCTACCGAATGAGTGGTTGTTGAGTGACCGCGGCTCTCCTGAATGCGTGGTTGAGTGACCGCGGCTCTACTGAATGAGTGGTTGTTGAGTGACCGCGGCTCTCCTGAATGCGTGGTTGAGTGACCGCGGCTCTACTGAATGAGTGGTTGTTGAGTGACCGCGGCTCTCCTGAATGCGTGGTTGAGTGACCGCGGCTCTACCGAATGAGTGGTTGTTGAGTGACCTCGGCTATACTGAATGCGTGGTTGAGTGACCGCGGCTCTACCGAATGCGTGGTTGTCGAGTGACCGCGGCTCTCCTGAATGCGTGGTTGAGTGACCGCGGCTCTACTGAATGAGTGGTTGTTGAGTGACCGCGGCTCTCCTGAATGCGTGGTTGAGTGACCGCGGCTCTACCGAATGAGTGGTTGTTGAGTGACCGCGGCTCTCCTGAATGCGTGGTTGAGTGACCGCGGCTCTACTGAATGAGTGGTTGTTGAGTGACCGCGGCTCTCCTGAATGCGTGGTTGAGTGACCGCGGCTCTACTGAATGAGTGGTTGTTGAGTGACCGCGGCTCTCCTGAATGCGTGGTTGAGTGACCGCGGCTCTACCGAATGAGTGGTTGTTGAGTGACCTCGGCTATACTGAATGCGTGGTTGAGTGACCGCGGCTCTACCGAATGCGTGGTTGTCGAGTGACCGCGGCTCTCCTGAATGCGTGGTTGAGTGACCGCGGCTCTACTGAATGAGTGGTTGTTGAGTGACCGCGGCTCTCCTGAATGCGTGGTTGAGTGACCGCGGCTCTACCGAATGAGTGGTTGTTGAGTGACCGCGGCTCTCCTGAATGCGTGGTTGAGTGACCGCGGCTCTACTGAATGAGTGGTTGTTGAGTGACCGCGGCTCTCCTGAATGCGTGGTTGAGTGACCGCGGCTCTACTGAATGAGTGGTTGTTGAGTGACCGCGGCTCTCCTGAATGCGTGGTTGAGTGACCGCGGCTCTACCGAATGAGTGGTTGTCGAGTGACCGCGGCTCTCCTGAATGCGTGGTTGAGTGACCGCGGCTCTACTGAATGAGTGGTTGTTGAGTGACCGCGGCTCTCCTGAATGCGTGGTTGAGTGACCGCGGCTCTACCGAATGAGTGGTTGTTGAGTGACCGCGGCTCTCCTGAATGCGTGGTTGAGTGACCGCGGCTCTACCGAATGAGTGGTTGTTGAGTGACCTCGGCTATACTGAATGCGTGGTTGAGTGACCGCGGCTCTACCGAATGCGTGGTTGTCGAGTGACCGCGGCTCTCCTGAATGCGTGGTTGAGTGACCGCGGCTCTACTGAATGAGTGGTTGTTGAGTGACCGCGGCTCTCCTGAATGCGTGGTTGAGTGACCGCGGCTCTACCGAATGAGTGGTTGTTGAGTGACCGCGGCTCTCCTGAATGCGTGGTTGAGTGACCGCGGCTCTACTGAATGAGTGGTTGTTGAGTGACCTCGGCCTGGGTCGAGAGCCGCTAGTCGCGGGTACCTGGAGCGGCCTCTCTTCCCGCCGAGCTCCCAGCGCAGCGCCAAGCCGAGATAATAAACGAATACGTCTTCATTTGGCCTCGCACGCAACGACCTCATTTGTCAGGTTCCGTAATGGAAACACAGCGGCTCGCCGCGGCTTGAACTCTCTCCCCCCCCCACTAATCTCCCCCTACCCCTTCACTTCCAGTTGGTTTTTTTATCGCCGATTCTCCTGGCCCTCGAGTACCTCGACGCCATCTTTACTCCTCGCTCCGTCGTGGGCCGCCTCTCCCTCTCGCGCTGCCCCATTCGACCAGAGCAGCGCTACAAACACTGGTGCCACTTTACACACTTCATGTACAGGACAGACTCCATGATCCTCTATGCACTCGGGCAAATTACATCTGCTCATTGGCTACTGACTCGTGACACCTGTTAACTGGGATGCTCATGATTCGATACTTACTTTGTTGAATTTTTTTAGTTGGCCCATAGTACTTCATATAAACTGTGGTTCAATCACTGAAGCAGCAAAAAGGCAAACGTATTTGTATTCTAGCCTGTCGCGAAAAGAATCGGCGATTTTTCTCAGGTCTCTCGTAATGAGCATAAACGTACAAATCTATCATTTGTTTTGTGAAGTACAAATATATGCTCGAAATAATTATTTGGAATATAATATTTAACCATTCCAGCTGAACTGGACACTTTTAAATACACGCTATAGGTTTACTTGCAGCCAAGATGGTGTTTAAACATGAAACTTGTCTGTGCTAATAAGTTGCCCATTGAAACAGGTGTAAGACAACCTAACATTTTAAGTTTAATTTTTGTGCAGATGTAGGTAAATAGGGATGATTGACGGATGTCAGTTACAAAATGTTCAACTTAGCCGTAATACACTACCTATATTTTGTTTTTGGCTTCTTCCGCATTTCAGAATTTCGTCCGGATTTTACATGAATCCGCTGGGGTCATGGATTTTTCCTGAGAAGGTTTAAAGCCTAGCTGTGTGTCAAATTTGTCAAATCATTGTTGAATCGTCTGTTTTTTTCTTCTTGTGATTGGTTGTCGGCACACCAATCACAGCCTTTTATTGCGGAAGCTAGCGCGTCCTGAATGGCCCGGCCAAAATAGACGATGGCTTGTCTCGCAGACGGTCACCAATCACAAGGAAGAGACCGCTGTCGCAGGCATTCTAGTGAGTGTTCAGAAATGAAATACAGCCGTAGTGGCTGTGCATAGCTAGAGCCTTGACAGAGGTGTGGTGTATGTGTTGCGGTGCCGGGCCTAGGGACCCCTGGCTTTCCTTTGTTTCCCTGGAGTCGGAGGGATGAGAACTACCTCCCGCTAGCCATCCCTCGCTTATGTTTATTGTCCTTGCCCTGCGCCCCCTCCAGGGGAGGGCTAGGGGAGGAAATGTATTTAAGTAATCGGCCGGTAATTTTTAAAAACCAATCTACCTTTTTCCCTCCTAATCTTCGTTCCCCGCTCTCATTGGGGGGAGGGGGTGGCGCGGTTATGGCCTGCTGCGAGCCGTTCGGAGCGGTGTTCCGTGACTCGCATCAAGGCACGAACACGAACGCACACGCACAAGTCGTTCCGTTGCTGCATGCGTGTCCTTCCTGAAGAGCAAGTAGCAGACTGGCTAATGTACAGAAATAACCTCAAATAAACGAAGTGTTCGTCGTAATCATATATAACTGTATCTTCGTAGAAACTACGTGGTATTTAGAATTCTGAGTTCTGTTTTTTTTTAATTGTAACCACACTCGTAGAATAAATAAGCATGTTTTTGCAGGAGTCTTTAATAAGTTTTTGAAAGTTTTGCTAGTATACCAAGAATATTATCGTGAATTCAGGTTCAAAGTCAATACACTTCGTAACCGTAATTTTGACGACGATAACGGTAAATTTACGAAGAACCCTGGATAATTTGGCGTTATTAGTAATTTTAAGATGGAAATTTCTACCTGTGAATCGCTTGTTTTTGTCATCTGTAGTCCAGCTCTCTCCCAAGTTCTGTAACCTTATTTGACAAACCTCGGGTGTACCGCCCTTTGCGCGCGCCGAATCAAAAGTGCAGTCGCCCAAAACCGTTCATTCATCACCGTGCACACGAGTCAACGCAAGAGTTCTGTAGCAAATTCGCTCAATTGCCGCTTGCCTCCAGCGAGGCGGAAAGTCCGCTGCTAATTAGAACTGTTTGTGAGAGAGCTGGTATACAAGGGTCAAGGGTGTTGGGGAGGGGGTTGTTGGTGGGTAGATTTTGAAATTTGTCTGGCGCTCGGTTGGGGGGAGGGAGGCGAACATTCTTCAAAAACAGCCGAACACAAAAGTGCTAGGCCCGCAGAGTGACCCTCGGCATTCCTGGGTTTTGTTACAGCGGGAGGGGCGAGTGGTTTCGGGGGAAGAGGGAGGGGAATGAGGGAGACGAAGGAAAAAAAAAATTTACACCCTCTCAAAGGCCGGCTCTTTTAAAAATAGCCGAAAATTACGTGGAACTAATTCCGTGTATTGACCGAATGGCCCGGGTAGGTCGCGGGACATATTGCTCTCCTTGCCTGGCTTGCAGCGCGTGCAAAAGTGTGCCACGTGGCCGGAGCGTGGCGCCAAAAGGGGCGTGTCTAGTCCTAGCCAGCCTCCTTGAGGGAGGGGGGGGGGGGTGTAGTGTGTTGTTGCAACCTCGGGGACATGACGGCCTAGGCCGTTCTCCTTTGTCCTTTAACCTGCTTGCACTCCGCATGCCCTGTGTCTATGCAAGTGTTGCCTGGGCCTAGCTTAAATAGTCATAGTCTAGAGTTCTTACAGACGTGTTAGTCATGGCTCCTTCGCTGCCATGGTTCCAATCCCCGCACGAAGCACGTGACTAGGGGTTATAGGCATCGGCCTGAGACTCACGTAAGAGTCTTCGCTAACCAAATACACTTAGAATAAGTTAGGTTAGGAGAAAAAGGGTGTATATGACGTCAAGTTCTGCGGCTGCTCTTTCAGTCATAGCTGCATCCGCGCTAACTTGGACATTTGAAATTACATTGCGAAAAGTACATCACCGCAGGTCACTGCGAGCGAAAAGGTTTACCTTCCAGCATTCACAGATTACGTCCAGTCATGTGGTACTGCGGCTAGGACTCCCGTCGCTGGAGAAGTCTCGGTTCGATTCCCGGGAGGGACTGGGTCCAGAGCCGAGTGCTCTGGGATGCAGACACAGTGTCTCCCACGGGACCGCTAGCTCCGGTATTGACTTGAATCAGTGCTGTGAACGTTAGGAATACATTACTCAAGTGGAGTACTTACAGAAAATCTTCAGGAGAATTCCACTGATTTGTTGCCATTTCGACTAATTCGAATTTAGAACGCAAGTGGGAAAAAAAGCTTTGAGCATACTTGCTGGTGAACTTCCCACACAACTGTACAGGTAAAGAACTGTTATCTTAAAAAGATTTGTGCAATGGGAGTGCATGACTTGATGTAAGTTTTTGGACATACGCCATTGCTAAGCAATGGCGTATGTCCAAAAACTTACATCAAGTCAGGTAAAGAACTGGGATCGCATGTCTAGGAACCTCAGAGCGAGAGAATGGGGCATATGCTCTAAAGGGCAGACTCCCTGGGCTGCCCCCCCCCCCCACATTTTGGCCGAAAAGAGGTCGCAGTCCCCCCTCCCCCCCACTTCTGGAGCAAGTGGCGGCCTCTACAACAGCCTTGTGAAATGGCCTGTTAATTTGGAACCATTTGTTAAGTGTCGGCGCGGCTTTCTGCCATATATCTGTCACTGGCCCCGACAGGGCAATTTGTGAAAAGAAAATCCTTTTATTTTTCGGAGGTCTACAAAATAAACGACAAGAAGGTTGCCGATACCCGAGAGAGGTGATGGTCAGTGGCGTAGTGGGAAAGGAGGGAGGAAGGGTCCCAGCCCTTCCCCAATATGAAATAAACTTATAAATTAATGAATGAGATACCAACCGGCTAAAAAAAAAGCACAACTTTAATTTTAATATATAGGTAACACTCTTAGAGCGAGTGAAATGTTTCAAAGCTATGCCTAAGAAAAAAAATTATTAAAATTAAATGGAACAAAAATTTATGGTAAACGATATGCAATAACGCCACTTTGAAATTTGTCCTTTTTTACAAATAATATATTTGAATAGGTGCATAACTACAATAATACTAAATGTTACAGATGTTGCAATATTTTAGTATATATCTAGTGATCCCTTATTTTTATTCACAAATACTATTAATAGCATATTGCCGCTATTAAATCCGTATTGGTCACAACGCCACATAAAAAGATTCATTGTAATATAAAATTCAAAAAATTACATGGTACAATTTAAACAAATCATTATACAATTAAAATTTAAACAAATTATTCTTTATTGTTTTAGAGAAACATTTTCAGAGAAATATTTTTATTAAGTCTGTGTTCATGCTTAAATTTTAGTTCCCGGAAATTTTGTATCTCTGATGACATCTTTTTAGTTTTGACCTTTGAATTGCTCCACACTGGTACGAATAAATATATTCGCTATGTCGCTATTGGGTGATTTTAGAAGGGGGAGTGGAGGTCAAGACGGAAAAGGGCATATTTGATTATCGTCTTTGCCCTAAATCCAACACCACTGTCCTTCTGATTGTTATTAAAATGCCAGTTATCTAAATAAACACCTTAACGGGAAAATGTATTCGAACTGAATTTTAACTAACATAATTTATTCGAACAATCACTCATTCCCGCCATTAACATTTCATTTACATTAACAACTTTCATCAAGTATGCTAGTTCAGTTGTACAACATGACACATCAGAAATATATGTTAAAAGTGAATTAAATTACAGACAACATCGTTCAACAGTGAGCATTTTGGACGTGGATTTACGTCACTCAGGTACATCCAATACGGGAGAGTAGGTGTAGTGTTTTGAGGAACACCTTGGCACGTCCACCGCAGCGTTCACCTGGAGAGACTCGTGCCCTGCCTTCCGCACTGCTAACAATGTTCTCCTGAAATTTACGAAGAAAGTTGGTTAAAGATTATCCAGGGATCGTCATTGATTTACGGTTATCTTCGTAAGTTTACGGAAATTGCACTGAACATAGCTAGTCACAAGAATAATATTAGAATGCCAACAAAAAACATTTAAAAAAACGTGTTAAGGCAACAGCAAGAAAGCCCTTTTCCCTTACATCGGCCTGTTTACCCATGTTTTTCATGTCATGACCGAGAAAAGAGCAGAGTTTAAGTCAAGTCGCTGTAATATACTAAAATCATAAGTGAAAGAAAACCACTTCTTATTTTCATTTAACAGGTTTACAGTTCCTATCAATTGTTCGTTTGAATATCAATACATTTATGTACAATTAAGTTACTGTGTATTCATTGTTTTTTTATTAAAAATTAAAAAAAAAATATGTGGTCCTAACTCGTCTGAAAAAATCTAAACAACCGGGCATAAATATGAACGTAAATTTATTACAGCAATCCGAGAAAAAAACACAATTAATAATAAGTAATATTTTTCGTTAATGTTCAATGTAGAGAATGAAATAATGAAATACATAAAAAATAAAATGCAATGATAAGATTTGAACCACGTGTTATGTAGGATTACATGTTTCGTTCATTGACACATGCACTTTACCGTTTTGCTACACATCCACTTTACCTAGTGCTCTGACGTCCCCTCATAATTTCAATAAAGCTAGTTTAACCACGGATTCTTAAAGATGTGAGTATATCTTATTACCATTATTAAAATTTAAAAAAAATAATATTGCAGGGTGGTTTTCACTATGACAAATGTTCATTTAACACACATATAATTTTTGGTTCGCTTCCCGATAGGCGAACACTCGCGATACCGTCATATTGAGGGCTTCTGCTAGGAGGAGTATCAGGAGAGCCAGCAGTCTGCTAGGAGTATCAGGAAAGCCAGCAGTCTGCTAGGAGGAGTACCAGGAAAGTCAGCTAGGAGGAGTATCAGGAGAGCCAGCAGTCTGCTAGGAGGAGTATCAGGAAAGCCAGCAGTCTGCTAGAAGTATCAGAAGAGCCAGCAGTCTGCTAGGAGGAGTATCAGGAAAGCCAGCAGTCTACTAGGAGTATCAGAAAGCCAGCAGTCTACTAGGAGTATCAGGAGAGCCAGCAGTCTGCTAGGAGTACCAGGAGAGCCAGCAGTCTGCTAGGAGGAGTATCAGGAGAGCCAGCAGTCTGCTAGGAGGAGTATCAGGAAAGCCAGCAGTCTGCTAGAAGTATCAGAAGAGCCAGCAGTCTGCTAGGAGGAGTATCAGGAAAGCCAGCAGTCTACTAGGAGTATCAGGAAAGCCAGCAGTCTGCTAGGAGTACCAGGAGAGCCAGCAGTCTGCCTGGAGGAGTATCAGGAGAGCCAGAAGTCTGCTAGGAGGAGTATCAGGAGAGCCAGCAGTCTGCTAGGAGGAGTATCAGGAGAGCCAGCAGTCTGCTAGGAGGAGTATCAGGAGAGCCTGCAGTCTGCTAGGAGGAGTATCAGGAGAGCCAGCAGTCTGCTAGGAGGAGTATCAGAAAGCCAGCAGTCTGCTAGGAGTATCAGGAGAGCCAGCAGTCTGCTAGGAGGAGTATCAGGAGAGCCAGCAGTCTGCTAGGAGGAGTACCAGGAAAGTCAGCTAGGAGGAGTATCAGGAGAGCCAGCAGTCTGCTAGGAGGAGTATCAGGAAAGCCAGCAGTCTGCTAGGAGGAGTATCAGAAGAGCCAGCAGTCTGCTAGGAGGAGTATCAGGAGAGCCAGCAGTCTACTAGGAGTATCAGGAAAGCCAGCAGTCTGCTAGGAGTACCAGGAGAGCCAGCAGTCTGCCTGGAGGAGTATCAGGAGAGCCAGAAGTCTGCTAGGAGGAGTATCAGGAGAGCCAGCAGTCTGCTAGGAGGAGTATCAGGAGAGACAGCAGTCTGCTAGGAGGAGTATCAGGAGAGACAGCAGTGTGCTAGGAGGAGTATCAGGAGAGCCTGCAGTGTGCTAGGAGGAGTATCAGGAAAGCCAGCAGTCTACTAGAAGTATCAGGAGAGCCAGCAGTCTGCTAGGAGGAGTATCAGGAGAGCCAGCAGTCTGCTAGGAGTATCAGGAGAGCCAGCAGTCTGCTAGGAGGAGTATCAGGAGAGCCAGCAGTCTGCTAGGAGGAGTATCAGGAGAGCCAGCAGTCTGCTAGGAGTATCAGGAAAGCCAGCAGTCTGCTAGGAGGAGTATCAGAAGAGCCAGCAGTCTGCTAGGAGGAGTATCAGGAGAGCCAGCAGTCTACTAGGAGTATCAGGAAAGCCAGCAGTCTGCTAGGAGTACCAGGAGAGCCAGCAGTCTGCCTGGAGGAGTATCAGGAGAGCCAGAAGTCTGCTAGGAGGAGTATCAGGAGAGCCAGCAGTCTGCTAGGAGGAGTATCAGGAGAGACAGCAGTCTGCTAGGAGGAGTATCAGGAGAGACAGCAGTGTGCTAGGAGGAGTATCAGGAGAGCCTGCAGTGTGCTAGGAGGAGTATCAGGAAAGCCAGCAGTCTACTAGAAGTATCAGGAGAGCCAGCAGTCTGCTAGGAGGAGTATCAGGAGAGCCAGCAGTCTGCTAGGAGTATCAGGAGAGCCAGCACCCAGCCGCCGGAGTAGCAGGCCGCGACAGACATGTGAGTTGCTGAGAGCAGGCACTCCGGGGAAGGCGGTAGCAATGCCAGGTCGCACCCTGGCCGCGCGGGCTTATCGCGGCAGGAGCCGGGGAGGGGGGAGTCGCTATGGAAACCCCACCTCGGCGACTGCGACGGGAACTGGTGTCGCCATGGCAACCGTGGCCACGCCCTCCCCGTGGGCTGGAGGGGGGGGGGGGGGGGAGACTGGCATGAATAATTCAGGACCGCGAGAGAGGCGGGCGCTAGGCGTCCCGGCGCGACGCCGCGGCTAATTGGGGCGCCGAGTACGCCACTGGCCCTCCGCCATTACCGCCAGTACCGCCAGGGTCTGCAGCTGTCACGCCACTCTCTTCTTGTCAGGACGCCTTCAACAACCTCACGATGCACCAAGTGTCAGCGGCGACGGCAACATATCTGCACCCGACGGTCTTCCGTCAATCAATACCTATAAGACAAGTAGGACAATTAACAGTTTTTTTTTTAAATTTTAAACTATATCCTAAAATTAGTGTTAGGAATTTTAAGACAAATTATATCCAGTACCCCATTACTAAATTTATGTTCATTTTTGTTATTAAGTTCATTTAGTAATTTCCCTAAAAATTTTCGTGTTTACTATACTTATCCCAAAATAAGTTATAGAAATTCTGTTGTAAATCGTATTGTTATTACTGATTAAAAATTAAGACAAATTATATCAAACACTTCATTAGAATTTTTAAGATCATATTGTTATTAATTTCATATATTTATTTTCGTAGGCCTAACGACTAAAAAAAGTGATATTAAATATCCTACTCTTTTAGTTATACCTACAGAGTTGTGACGCATTATTTGGCGGTTGGATAAAATACTTAAATTTAAATTTAAATATTTAATGTTTAGTCCATTCAACGATTTTTTAAAATATAAGTTTATTTTATTATTTTTAGTCTCAAAATAAAATTTCGCCATGTTTCATACAGTTGTCATTATCCATTCTGTACTTCACTGTTTACTACAGCACTACCGCAGAAATGCAGACATTAATTAATAAAAATTAAGACAACAATGGTTTCAGCTTACCAGTTAAAAATTATTATGAAATTAAATAACAAATGTTTATGGTCTTGAAAAACTAATTCAAAGGAAGACTGATCTAGATTTGTGAATTCTAGTTGAAGTATAGGTATGTCTACAGGTTTGAAACTCGGTTAAGATGTTCTCTGTATTAGTACACTTTACCTGAGCACGGGATTTTCCTAAAATCAGCCTCCAAGGCGGGTTACGGGATTTTAATGATTTTAGGGAACATTTTCCACCAAAACCCGAACTATTGGATCGGAACACTCCAATTTAAAAAAGAATACATTTTTAAAATGTTCGATATTTAGGGCCATTAACCCTTTCCCCCTCAGAGGGCGAGAAAGTCGAACCCCAGATACATTTTCCACTCCAACCAGAACCTTTGGAGCGGAAACACCCCAAATCGAAAAAGTATTAATTTTTAAAATTTTCGTGATTTTGGATGGTTAAACCTATTTCCCCTCCCCCCCCTCGCAGGTGCACATTCAACCAGGGGCAAATTCTCACCATGCCCCGACCTCATGGATGTACAAAAAGCATAGTTATTACTCATACATCAAAATTAGGTTTTTTTTTACCCTCTCACTTCCCCTTAACTCTAAGGTTTTAAGTTATAATATTGTCAGAATTTCTTTATATGTATAAAAAATTTCAACACATTCGGACGTCAAAAAAAAAAGTTAAAAATTGAAGGGAAAACATTTATTACATAGTCCATTCACACATAGCCTACAGGTCAAGCTAATAAAAGCGTGGCAAAAATGTTGTTCAGTCCCAGCTTCAAAGACATGTGCCAGCCTTCGGAAGCCCTTCAGAACGCAAGTCGCACATATGTTTGCAGCGTATTTGATCGCGGTGAACCTGAAGGCCAAGTTCGTCGGTCAAACTTGCATGCGTGATCTCTCCGTAACGAAGGCATGTTTAAAATACCAAACAATAGGCTACACAATTGTCACGGAGTGAGCTATGGTGTGTTTCTGTTCCTGTCTTCCCCGCTCAGCCTTACGGCCCCCGAGGTCTCTCCAGCGAAGCGAACACGCGGACAGGAAATATATATAAAAAAAGAGATAACTAAACACGATATGGAAAAAAAAAAAGAAAGATGAAGTGATATTTAAAAGGTGGTTTAAAGTGAAGAGGACAAATAATAGGCGGGGGATAAAAATGGAATTGTTGGCGACGATGAAAGGCTACAGGGACGTATAGGCCTATAAGCCAACCCCCCCCCCCCCATGGCCAGCTTTAGGCCCGCGCAGCTTGTAAACAGTTTTGATGTATATGAGAATGTTTGTTTGTTTGTTTGTTTGTTTGCCGGGGGGCGACAGATGGTGGAGATAGCGGGAGAGGACCGCCGATAAAGCGACGTGGCAGGGGGCGTGGAGGGTGAGGGGTGGGGGGGGGGGGTCGAAGACAGGCGATATACAACGCGCCTGGTGGTCGGCGGGACCAATGAAGATGCCTGTTATTCGTGTACGAGCGCTGGGCCGTCGAGTGGATAGCTTACAAGGGGCGCGCCGATAGCACACAGTCTCGCTCGAGTGGCTCGCCTGGAAACTGAGCCGGCCGACACACAGCGCCTAAATAAAGTTACTTGGATTTATGTTATGTACAGAATAATCAAATGTTTTGACAGTGAATCTGCAAAGTTCAAAATCCGAAATACATAGAGACCGGAAAAATTCGCGGATTCATTTCGTGATAGTCTAGAATCCAAAAACGTTTGAATTTCTACTGCAATCAGTGATTGGGCCACAGTTTATCTGAATGATACTCGGCCAATGAAAAACCTTCAACAAAAGAAGTATCGATTCACTGGCGTCCCAGTTAACAGGTGTCATGAGTCAGTAACCAATGAGCAAATGTAATTTCCCCGCGTGCATAGTGGATCATGGAGTATGTATATCCTACAGGTCATTGAAAACGCGAATTTTTCCGGTCTCTAGAAATACATTTACACCTAATGGATAGGTTTTCAAACTAACATATATGTGAAAATTTTATCATCAAAAATTACAAAACGGATAGATTTCTTAGTTTAATTTCTTACTAAGCCACTTCAAAATTCGACAAGTAAATATATTTTTAACTTGCCTAAATGTTAAATCGCGAGTTTATATATGTCACAAACGTCCTTCAAAATGGCACGTTTGTAACTTTTTTACAAAAGTAAAAGTTTGTAACTAACTAATAAAACTTAAATATTCGTTAAAAAATAATACAGTTCCAAGTGTTTCACAACGGCACTCTTGTAAACTTGTAATAAGTGAGATTTAACAACCTTAAATGTCATTTACATTTGGCCTACCTAAAAACTCTGGGTTTTTTTACAATTGTATCACATAAACTTGTAGCTGATGGCATTGTCTACAACTAATTCTCTACTTACATCAAAAGGAAAGGTATGATAAAATTACAATATTACTAATAATCCTCCTAGAAAGACATTGTAGTCTAGTAGTTCAAGTATAAAAGAATTTACAGAAGACTGAAATCATAAAAAATGTTATGCAGCAACCAAATACCAAAAATTTTTAATTTTTAGTGACAATAAGTTTGTACAATCCATGTGAAATTCCTTTTCGTAACAACTTGTAATTACAAGTGAGTGTATGTTACGCTCTCACTTATGTACAAGACTTGTACCTTCGAGCGGTTGGTCGGGGGACAGTGCACTCCAGGGCCAGAACTGGTGGTCATGTCTGCCCAGCACCTCCGTGCTGCGGAAGGCAGCAGGATCCACTGCAGTATCACCACCGCCGCGTCGCCACGCTCGGAACAGACCAGCCAGTGTCCGTAACAGTTGACAAGCACGAAGCAGGCGACATATATTCCTGTACTGTGATTGCGCACAGGGTGTTGATTACAGGAGGAAGTAGTTAGCGAAATAAAAAAGTTACGTGCAAAGATATCCCTCAAAACACTGTTATCATTTGATTCAAAACATTATTGAGGACATACGTCATTGCAGGTTCACGCTGAATCTCGCAGGAAAAACCTGAAAACCGGGAAAAAGAAATGTGAACACACAAACACACAGGAAAACAAGCCCAAATCAGCCGATTCCAAATGTTAAATGCACACACAGCACAGTCTGAACAATAGGTGTCACAGCAGAGACGAACACAGAGGGCTGACGACGAGACAGTTGCAACAAGAAGAGAGAATACAAACAACAACCTTGGAACCCTACAATGATACCAAATAGACAATCATCTGGACAACACTAGCGACAATACAGCCACACACGACGAAGACAGCACAGACAAACCCAGTATTCGAGATCAGATCTGTTCCCGTCCTCAGCTGCAGGAGTCATTCAAGAAACGTCGCTCCTGGGAAGTATCCTCTGGTTGTCACTGTGTCAGAGCCGCTCTCTACAGTAATTCGAGGCTTTGAGGCAGACGAGTTGTAGCACAGCGGCGTGCAAACACACACACCAACACACCTACACACACACACACAACACCTCCCCGAAATCATCCATTTGTAAAATGATTTTGGCGACGTAAAGATTTTTACGGGCGGTCGAAGCACCTAGGGTTTTGAATACTTTACCATGCCCTTTTGTCACTGATAATGCAACCTTAATATTCCCGGAGCCCATTTTAAAAGTAATTTACTGCTACGGGAAACATTTAAACAATATCAGTTATTTAAAAATTTAGCAAAATAGCTGTTAGGTTTTTGAAGCTGTAAAACGTTCTTACTATGACAAATGTTTATAAACGTAAATGATGGCAGCTAGATTTTGAATGGACTATGTGAACCTACCTTGTGGAAGCCACTCTAAGCGAGTTGAATAGAGTGAATTTATTTTATGGCAGAATAATTTTTGGTAACGAAACAACTTGAGTTATCTAGCAATTTAGGTTATACATATAATTTTTACGGGCTGGTTACTATTCATATTTTTCCCTGGCCTTGACGGCCGTGCCGGTACTTGCGGGACACCCTGTGGCTGGACCAGGACCGCAGCCTCTCTGTACCTATCCGAGCCGTGATCTGCGTCTCTATCCGGGCCGCGCCGACAAAGACCGCTGCGGAGAATAATTGTCATGACCAATGAATAAGCAATTAATTATGGTGGTTACGACTGCGCCTTTCTTTTCCTGTCTGTTCCACAACTCCCCGCCTACCTCCCAACCCCCTGTGTTCATGGTTGAAATTCTCCAGAAACCCCTCCCCTATCCCTACATCCCCCCCCCCCCCCCGAGCACGTCTGGAGACTCGCTAGTCGCAAGAAGCGAGCACACTGGGGAAAAAAAAAAAAAAACCGTTTAAAAAAAAATATATTTTTTGTCAACATAAAACCTGCTTAATACAGAATAGTTTTGCAGTGATCACAAAGTGGTTTATCAGCGACAATACAATTTTGTGGTCACTATAAAATGCTTTTCTTGAGACTATAAATTTATTTAGCCGTCACTACAAGTATCTGTAAGGATCTAAGAGTCTTGTGTTCTGCCTTCGTCTGCAGGCACATCGAGGAATGATTTCCGGGACTCTAAACATTCATGGCTAAAAAGTATTTAATGGCTATAAAAGTGTGGCATCTTAGAAAAAAACAACAGAAATGATAAAAGTGTTTTACTTGGTTTGATACACGTCTATATGGACGCTATTTTATATCTGGTGATATTTAGACGATGTTCAGTCTCCTGCTGGCTTTGATGATAAGTGTCCACAGTTACAGTTGCAGTTTCTGCAGCGATGCATGTCATTTTGATCTTCGGCATGAATCCTTGATAACAGATCAGTAGAAACCTGAAGTATTCGCGGATTCATTTTGCGATAGTCTAAAATCCAAACACGTTTGCTTTTTTTTTTTTTTTTTTTTTTTTTTGCTGCTTCAATGGTTGGGCCACAGTTTATCTGAAGGACTCTGGACCATGAAAAATCTTCAAGAAAAGCGATATCGAATCACCAGCAACCCAGTAAACAGGTGTCACGAGTCAGTAGCCAATGAGCAGATGTAATTTGCCCGAGTGCATAGAGGAACATGGAGTCTATCTTAGAGGTCACTGATATCGTGAATATTTTCGGCCTCTGCGGATTAGTAGAGACCAGAAAAATTCGCGATTTCAATTACCTGTATAATAGACTCCATGATCCACTATGCACGCGGGAAAATTATTTCTGCTCATTGGCTACTGACTCGTGTCACCTATTAATTGAGACGCTAGTAATTATATACTTCTTTTGTTGAAAGTTTTTCATTGGCCAAGTGTCATTCAAATAAACTGTGGCCCCAATAACTGATGCAGTAAAAAGGCAAACGTTTTTGGATTCTAGACTATCACGAAATGAATCCGCGAATTTTTCCGGTCTCTAATAATGACTAGAAACTGAAAATAAATATATATGGGCAGTTCAATAACCATTACGTCTGATTCGTTGTTCATTTTATGCTGACTTGTAAGACTTCTCAATTGGATTGCTTGTGACTGGATACTTCTGTGCTTGAGGTGTTTCTCATTGGCTCAGAGTCCACCAGATAAACTGCAAGCCGTTAGAAAAAAAAGTAGCGCAAAGGTATGTACACATTTAAATTTCAACCCATGACGTAATGAGACCATGGAATGTCTCCGGCGTCTGCTATTCACCTCATTGACATCACATCCATTTCATTCACTCGTTCTTCTCTATGTTCTCCTCCAGACCAGCAAGTGGCAAAGGGGGGGGGGGGGGGGGGGTGGCTCAGCAAGCGATAGGGGTGAGGACGTCCCGCTATCAGCCGTGACTCACCCCCCCCCTCCCATCAGGCGCTCAAAAGGACTCCATATTTGCTCGCGCGCTCATAATTGATCGCAATCTCTCGGCGCGCGCCGCGCATGCGCCCGCCGATGCTATCGGTCGCAAATCCCATCAAACAGTTTCCCCCCTCCCCGGCCCTGGTCCACTCCGCAGCCTCCCAGGAGGAGGGGGCCGACAAAGAACCTCCCCCCCCCCTAGACAACCGGCGAGGGCGCAGTTGACTCACGAAGTGACGTAGGAAATGCGCACGCGCCGAGCCGGCAGCTGCGACAAAGGCCGTCTAATGGAGGAAATGGGAAATGTTAAACGGCTTATAGCAATTAATGGGGGATTTTTTTTTTGACAGAACGAGCCACTGCAAGCTCTGGTCTCCTCGCAGAAGATTGAAAAAAAAAAAAAAAAAAAAGAAATAATAATCTCTTTTTGGGGAGTCGAGATTTAAAAGTGAAATAGCGCTCTTTTAACAATTATAATTTTTAAAGAAATGTTTTCTAATTCAAATCTTGCTGGTAGTTATAAAATTATAATAAAATGATTTTTAACGTATTTCTGTAACGGAATCAATAGTGACGCCCAATTAGTAGAGACATGAAAAATTCGCGATAGGCTAGAATCCAAAGTCGTTTGCCTTTTTGCTCTTTCTGTGATTTGGCCACAGTTTAGCTGAACGACTTTGGGCCAATGAAAAACCATTAACAAAAGAAATATCGAATCACGAGCATCCCAGTTAACAAGTGTCACGGGTCAGTAGCCAATGAGCAGGTGTAATTTGCCTGAGTGCATGGAGGATCATGGAGTCTATCCCATAGGTCGTTGAAATAGAAAAATTTTCCTGCCTCTACCAGTTAGTGATAGTTATAAGTAGAGACCCGACAATTTTGCGGATTCATTTGGTGTGAGGCTAAAATCCACATTCCTATACATTCTCTACCCGAATGTGCTTTCCTGTCGGCTGCTTTCTTATATAGCACCTCTCGTTCCCTTTAGTGAGTCTACGTCATTCGTTCAATGTAAATATCAGTGCCGCAAACCATTTCAGAGTTTTAACAGATAAATTTAATAAACAAATTTTAAAAGTACACGTATTATAATATAGTTAAATATGCACCAGTTTAACCATCTTTCGAAAACAAAATTCTGCCACAGATTTTAGTAACGCCGCGCCAGCCACGCCATGGAGTAGAAAATATTTCAATTGGGAAGTTCGTTGCGTCCGCCATGTTGGTAGCGCTGACGTCATAGATGTGTTGAACGTGATTGGTTAGAAATTTTCGCGTCGCCAGTGTCGCGCTACTGTGGTTCCAGCATCATTGGAAACATGCAATTGTCACCCTCACGTCAAATAAAAATAAAGACTCCATGTCAAATGTTGCAGCAACCAAAATAGCAGAACGAAGTTACGGTGTTTCGTGGACCGCACGGTAAGAACATTTTATTTATGGCAATAAAAATATATATTCATGTTAAACTTAAATAAGTCTTTTGGTATATCAACAATAGGATTTCATTGCGTTTACAGTGGTAACTTGTAACACAAGCTTTTCTTTATGGCAGTAACCTAGTTTATTTCGTCACTAACAGTGTTATTGCACTATTTTTAACGACAATTATAACTTGCTTTTACGATAACTGACATGCAAAACAAAAATTTTGTGGCAGCAACATTACTTTGCATTGTCTGATATATACACAAAATAAAAAGAACCTTTTTTGTGACAAAGAAGTCGATGTATTTTTAAGTGTGTTGAGCGAAAACTTTTCACAATAAATCATAGTTCTCGGGTTCAATGAACTCTAGCACAAAAACACTCGTGCAAATGTCCCTTGTCGATTGGTAGCTTTCTTGAGTGATGTCCGAACTTTATTGATTGAAATTTGGCAGTAATTTGGTTAAGAAGTTTTCAATTCCAGAACTTTAAATGATGAAAAAAAGAAAAAAAAATAGTTTAAAAGACGACTTAATTACCTGTTCAGTGTTTTAGTATAGCACAATTGCAGAACTTGAAACCATAAAAAGAAATAGTAAAAAAAGGTTTAAAGAAGAATAATTATCTGTTCAGATTTTTAGTACAGAGCACTGATGTTTAATGTACCAAAATATTATACTAATTAGTTTAGGTTCTAACACAAATTTCAAACTATTGATAGAAACCGGAAAAATTCGCGGATTCATTTCGCGATAGTCTAGAATCAATTTTTTTTTTTTTTTTTTTTTTTTTTTACTGCATCAGTGATTGGGCCACAGTTTACATGAATGACACTCGGCCAATGAAAAACCCTTCAACAAAAAGATATATCGATTCACTAGCGTCCCAGTTAACATGTGTCACGAGTCAGTAGCCAATGAGCAGATGTAGTTTTCCCGCGTGCATAGAGGATCACGGAGTCTGTCCTACAGGTCATCGAAATCGCGAATTTTTCCGTTCTCTAACTATCGAATGATACGTTTCTCTTGTTTATCGTGATAGTCAAGTAGTTTTATTTTTGTAGCTGAGATAATTGAAAGGTTTTGATCGATATATGTTCCACCCTGGTTGTCGCGGATACACTTGGGGACAACTCCAGTCCGTAGCGCGCAGGGGTGCTCCCACACAGCGGAATGCGGCCGTCAGGCCTGGAGCCTGGAGCCTGGAGCCTGGAGCCTGGAGCCTGGAGCCTGGAATGCCTCCCCACCTCCATGGACCGCAGAGGCCTGTCGGGCTCCAGAGGCTATTTGTCATCGCGGGACTTTATTGCAGGCGCCACTCGGGGCCAGGGCGAGGGGGTGGGGGGGGGGGGGCGGGGCTCCAGCAGCGCGGTTATGACCCCGTATCGGCGACCCTTCCCTGACCTTGGTCCGGACCTGTGTCTCCTCGGTCTGAGACAGCCGTGTCTCGTCTCCGAGTGTCTTACCACGCAGTACATCTCCTTGGAGGTGCGCCATTGCAGTCTTGCACTTGTTTGTCACGTGAGAGAAAAATCCCTAAAAGCAAAAAAAAAAGACAAACTAAATCAGTTGATGAACAGATAAACCTAGCGATGAACCCAAACAGGTATTATGGACAAAACAACACATTCAATCTCAAATATCAGATAGCACGAGAATTCCGTGGAAAGTATTTAGCCACGAAAAAAAAAAAAAATCTTAACTCCTTTCTTAGACACAACATCAAAATAGTACAAAGTATTTATTAATATTATAATTTTTATCTAAAACTTTTGTCTGAAATAATTTTTGATTAGATGAACCATTGCTGCAAGGGGTTGAAAAAATGAGGGGTAGAAGTTTTAAAAAATCATAACTTCCTTAGTATGTAATAAAAATTGAATCAGGAATTTGCAAAAGGTACCAAGTCCACTTTTTGAGCATATTCATGTTATACGAGATTCAGAATCTTTAAAGTGTTCGCTTTGCTGTCAGCAAGAAAAGGAACCAAGTCCTGTATAAGAAATACGATAAACGGACTAGTAAATATATGTGGAACTTGCTAAAGGTATAAAGTCCTGGACTTGGTACCTTTTGTTGAAGATATCAATCTCTGGACTTGGTAAGTAAGTACCACCAGCTTGTGTACAAATCTGAATTGAAAGGTGTTGTTGAAGTATATGAACAGCTACAGGGGTTGGTTAATCATACCTTTCATCTTCAGCTCCCAGGACATTTGAGACACATTGTAATGCCTACAAACAAAGCTTACAGAAATTGAACTGTACCAATTAGAAAAAAAAATGAAGACATTCACAAGTGTTTGCGGTACATTGCAGTTCATGATGAAGCTCTCGCATTATACGAAAATATACTAAATTGGCCAAACCACAGACTAACAGACATGCCCATGTATGCCACAAGTACATTATTGTTTTTGAAGGATCTGTTTTCATGTTGTTTGTAGTTATTTCAATAGCATGTACTAAGGTTCCACTAATCTATACCAATGACACTTTGCATTCTCAGATGTGTAAATTTAATACTTAACATTTGTTTATGGGTAAATGGTATCAGGTGGTGTTGTTGTAAAATATGCTTTTGTGTATCATATTATTAATTTTTGCATTATAATATACCAACACTGTACTATTATCTAACCAAAACATTATGTTTTATGTGCCATTGTTTGAATGAATGATACTTCATTTGCAAAGAGTACCAAGTCCAGTAACTTTATTGATTTTTAAAATATTTCAGACAAAAGTGTATATATGTGAATTACGTTTAAAATCATCACACAACCACTATACTTTCAATTGATCCATTACTGATAACCCGTTTCATTACCAGGTCAGCAATAATATGATTTCTGTTGTTTCCCAACAATCTACTTACTTGGACTTGGTACCTTTTGCAAATTCCTGATTCAATTGAGGATCACTGCCAGAAGTTGCTCGCACCATGACGAAAAGACTGCCCACCAGAATATTGCCATGCGCGTAGAGGTGATTGGGCACTTGATGCTTGTGCTTCTGTCGCACTTATTGGTCGCTTGGTCCTGGGCCTCAAACGCACAACATATATATCTTGAATCAATTTAAATACCTTACATTAAAAAAAATATGTGACTGTTACAAATTAGTTTGTGGTAATTGAAGTATAGTTTTTTAGTTTCCACATAACTACCATAACTGTTGTTTGTGAATCTTATAATTTTTATATAAAACTTTTGTCCGATCTGATTTTTGATAAGACGAACCATTGTTGCAGGGGGTTTAAAAATATAGGGGTAGAATTTAAAAACGTTCATAATTTAGGTACCATGTACACTGTTAAATCCGTAATATTTCATTGTAAAACTTTAAATTAAAATCTAAAACTTTTGTCTAAAATAATTTTTGAACGACCAACCATTACTGCAAGGGGTAGAATAAACAAGAGTTGGAGGACAAAAAAACAACAACCAAGAAACATAAATCTCTTCGTAGGCACAACATCGAATTCATACAATTTATTTATTAATATTATAAATTTTATCTAAAACTTTTGTCTGAAACAATTTTTAATTAGACGAACCATGCTGCGAGGGGTTATATAATGAGGGGTAAATTTTTTTAAAAATAAATCAGAACTTCCTTAGTAGGTACCTTCACTATCATATCCGTACAAATTGTTTGTGAAGCTTATAATTTTTACCTAAAACATTTTTGTCAAACAATTTTTGATTAGAGAAACCATTGCTGCATGGAGTTGAAAAACTGAGGGGTTGGAATATTAAAAAAATTGTCAACTCCCTTAGTAGGCATTCTATCGAACCAGTTCAATTTGTTTGTAAAAATTATAATTTTTACCTAAACCTTTGTCTGAAACAATTATTGATTAAAATAACTATTACTGAAAAAAAATGCTGAGTTAAGTGCGGAGTGATCATGTATGTGTATTTTTACCACTACTGTTAGTTTATTTTACTTCTTCGTGGAGTAAATTCATCTTAACCATGATAATGTTAATTGGTATTAATTTCAAAAATATATTTTTTGCAACTAATAGTTCTTAATGAATAATGTATACTTTCTAGCGATTTTTAATATTATCACATTTAGGTGTTTAATTAAACACTTCTAACAGTCTGAGTGATTAGAGTAACATCAAACTAACGACCTTTCAGTTGTTAAGACAACCGTCTGAACTACTTGACCATAGAGCAGACTTACCAACCTTTAAGAAACGGGAACAGCACTTTCGTAACCTAAAGTAAATTAGATTTAGTATTGTCAAAAGAAATAGGAAATTACGTATTTTTCTGCAGTTCCTTGGTAATAAATTTACACTGACAGATATTTTGCACTTTTACAATGTTGTATGTGTTTACCTACAAGTACTGTGTACTAGCAAAATAAGTAGGACATTGCACATATGTACAAATGTATGTACATCCAAATGTAACATGTCAGCTATTGTAATAAAATATGAACATTAATCTACATAGTTTTAGTCAAGCCTGTTGCATAATTTGGTTACCTAAAAAAAAAAAAATTGTATTAAATTATACCAAATGTACTATTTTTTTTTTTTCAAACTAACACGACAAAAGTTAAAAACATTCAGTGTTGTTGAATACATTTCCTCCAGAAAAAAAGAGCAGAAATTACGGTGTTTTCACAAACAAGTTTGGTGTGAAAATTATTTCTCAATGAATAATCATCAATAATCAAAGTATTTCGCTTTAGACTTGGAATCCGACTGGAAAACCACATTCCTGTGCCAGTTGACAAATTCCTTACGCAGCAAACACAAACTCGAAGGAGTTCATAGTTATTTCCCCTCTTCCCAACCCTCGTCATGATGTCACGAGCAACCAGAACTCTGTCAGCCCACTTCAGCCGGCCTAATTGATAACGATACGTATCACTCCCTGATTGGCTCGCTCGCTTATCTGGCGTATAAACACGTCAATACCACGACGCCACGCAATCAAGTGTTTATTTCATGTTGTCATCGTCTAATTAGAGAGATTTATTGCCGACAGTGTGTTATTTAATTTCACTAATTGGACACATTTTTATGGTTGTCTTTTTTTTTCGGTTCCCCTCGCGCTCCACGACCCGAGAAACTGGCTGCTCGACCCGGCTACCACGAACCTCCGGCGGGGAAAAATTAAGGAGAAATAATTAGTGGTGTTTCCTGGAAGCGGGACGTTTGTTCGTGTGGGACGGCGGTAGCTGCGGCATGTGTTAGCGCCACCCTGCGTCGCTGCTTTGTCGCGGACTGTACGTACACTCGCAGGCCGCTAACTGTAGCCCGCGGAGTACACTCTGTTCAAGTTTAGGTAGGCCTATCACTTCTGTGACAGCTAACGTTTATACTCTGACAGCTGACAATTATTATCAAGCTAAGAGAATAGTTTATACTACGTGATTAGCGAGTCTGGTGCTTCGTGACCTGTGTTTATTTTGATCATTACGTCACAGTATGACACTATCCAAACTTTTGCTGTAATGAAATGTCAAAAAAAGTGATTATTAATTTTTAACAAATTTTATTTTATTTCCTTTCCAGCTGAAACACTTATAAAAATGCAACCAATTTATACCTAGAAAAGTATTTTGTGTAACTATATACGTATAACATATTCCAAGGTACTGAAGCTTCTTAATACCATATTAGAATTGAAAATGTAATTTTGGTCAAGCTTGGTGTTTATATTTCTTTAATCGATTCGATACGAAAACGACTATGCACTGGCTAAATAAACACGCTAAACTAAATATAATAGCTCCCATAAGTAGGCTAATATTAAGTATATTTTAACTTTTAGAAACCTGAAAATTTAACGATACTACAAGCTGAACTGCATAGCCTCACCTGTATAGGCTAGGCTATTTTTATATGTACAGTATCAAAAAAGATCTCACAAATTTTCCATCACGCCCTGATGAACTATTTCTTCCCAATCACGATACCGCAAAAAAGAAAGAACTACACGAATATTTCTAACTTGCTGCAGGCCCAACTATATCTATTTGTAGAAAACCTTGGTGAAAAGTCCAGTTGGGTGTCAAAACCAACAAGCAGTATAAATATTAAAAAATTTACAGTGCTACCTGGCCAGTTAAATTGACCGATAGTCCCTATAATAAACGATTACACCTCATAGCCTACATGCTGAAAAATTGTGAAAATAATTTGTAATAAGACATTATTATACGCACTGCATGCCAAACCTAATGAATTATGATGTTAGAATTTTTTTTTTTGATCCTGCTAAGAATTTTTTTTCCTGAACTAACGATGGTCGCTAGGAATTCATGATGTCGAGGTTAGAAAACTGGACAAGTCATACATAAAATGCATCTATTAGGTCCGTTTTGTTTTGCCAGTCAGATGTCGTGGCTACAAGACTTTAATATTTTGACTTAAGTTCTGAAAATAATTTCCAACCTCCTATAAGTTGACTATTATTAGATATAATGCCTCATAGAGGTGAAAAAAAAGTTAACTATTGATTTGTCTCTTGTTCCTGTCACGTAGACTTAATATAGTCATAGAGCACACTGAACCAACATAAAAGTCACAGGGTAGGAAAAACATCATTATAAGACCCACTGGTAATGATGAATCCTCGACAAAGTATGAGAAATTAAAGTATCCTTCAAATGCGTGATATTTTATTTTATGTTTTAGTAAATGAAATGATAATATAAGATAAAAAAAGAGATTTTAAAATCAGTTTCAATAAACAGGTTGAGTAGCAATAACTAACTTTTACTTGAACAAATGTAAATTTCCAGACGGTTTAATTTTAGGTGTGCATTGGTCTACTTGCTTGTGATAGGCTAACATTGTTCCCATGGCTGGGCGCACAGTTCACAAAATTAGAAATATATTGTACGAACTGCACTATTGGGTGGGGGTAACCACAAATCAAGTTTTGTTTAAACTTTAAACTAACAAAAAGTGATCGATCTTTAAAAATAATCTCAGCTGATATAAAATGTATGTTTTTAAAATTACATAGATTTTTTTAATAATTTTACTAACATCTTGTTAAAAATAATACTTTTGAAAATATTAATTATTTTATCAAGGTTCCATGAAAACTACAATGGTTTCGAAATTTTTAAACGACTTAAATTACTTAACGCACTGACTATAAGGGCGCAAGTCCAACGGATTTAACCTGGATGACGTCCACCCAAACAGCAGAGTCTTCCTTTTGTTCCAACCAGTATGACACATGAGTGTCCTCGGTCGGCCCGCAGACACGCGACTGGGACCAGACCGTGTACTAGGCGATGTCAGGGGCGATGATAAGTGCGACTCTCGCTGGTGCTGCCAGCGCGGTGTCGTCTCTAAGCGCAAGGCTCTGAGCTGGCGGACAGTCCTCTTGGTGTGCTGAGATCTGAGCGGTAACAGTTACATTACATGGCGGAGTTAATGCAAGTTCCTTCAGCGCCTTCGAGATTCTCTATCGAGTGTTTCATTTCTACATATTATTATGAATTATTGTTTGTTGCCATTTTCCCTCTCCTAAAATTGCAATTTAAAACCGAAGTACGGAAACAGTTTTGCCATGCTGACCTCAGCATATTTCGGAATGTTTATCGAGAACACACACCATAATGCACAGTTGGCGGGGCCCTTAGTAAACAAAACAACCAGTTGTTACTATGTATATCCAGTATCGCACGGCTGGCCGCAGAGCTGAGCGCTGCGAGTGGAGACAGACCCTCGACCCTTGAGAGACCACGGAGGGGAGGGGAAGGGATTACTGGGAATCCTCTCGTTGCTAGGCGACGCCGGCTGCGCGCCGTAATAGGACGGCCGGCTAGCGCGGGGCCGGCCAATTATACCAACAGAAAAAAACTTATGTTATTATGATATCAGTCCAAATCTACCAATCAGATGAGTAGTTTTTGTACAGACATAATTTAATGTAACATTCTTTATTTATTACGTCATCGTGTATAATGAACAAGAAAAAAAAAAGGTTAATTTCAAAACTGTAATACTCGTGTTTAATATTTAGGTAATGTCAATAGCTTCTTCTGGATATTTTTGAAGTGAAACTTCTCTGTGGCAGGAGCGCCACGCTCAGACGTGGGTGACCGATGCCGGATGAGGAGAAGGCTTGCGCACTTACGTACACTGTAATTTTTTTTGTGCTTTTAAAAGGAATGTCTTTGGAAAATCAGTATCCAACGATATCACTTGTAACATTACAAGGCATAGCTTCGTATCATTTGCAATTTTACAAAGCTCTACCTTGCAGTTTTAGAAGTGATGTCTTTTAAACTTAGTTTCTAATTATTTTCCTTGTAAAAAAAAAAAAAAACAATTTTTTTACAGTGTACTTACACACTTGCATATTTGCAAATTCGCATAATTGCACATCTGCACACTTGCATACCTGCACACTCGCATACTTGCATACATTCTTATATTTCTTATAATTATCTGTGAAGTGTCACTTCTAATGCACGTTGCAGTCACGTACCCTTATGTTTATTTTTTTGCCTTGGAATGGTGAATAATTACCTACAGAATGTGTACATAAGCAGTGTGCATTATTTAAATGCACACATGACTGAGATTCTTATCAATACGTACGAACAATATTTTGAATCTTTAGTTGTCCAGTCCCTACACGCACGGACTAAAGGAACGCTTTCGACTCGTTCGTGCATTAGTGCAGGGAACAGAACACGGCGCCAGAGTGGCCTCACTCAGACTGTGTTTGAAGTGGCAAATTTTGCAAGTGAAATTTTCACTGGGCTCAATTTTGTAAATGATGACATCTATACATATAAAATATGATGTTTGTATACATGACGTTGATAAACTCCGACACAGTTTGACCGATTACCGTGAAAGTTGACACATCAAAGTGCTTTTTCATGGAGAAGGTTTTTGTGCTATCCATTTTTTTCGTAACTCGCCGCTAGATGGTGCTGCAGCGCATCAACTTCTAAACCGTTCAATTGAGCGCCAAGGGTAAATTGATTTTTATAACAGAAAATCATAGGTCACAGACATACAAACAGTAAGTGTATGTAATTTATATATGTCCACCACACTGTCACCATTTTGCTTTAACTCGCGGACAATATATCACCATGTGTTCAGCCTGGGCAACGCCGGGTACTGCAGCTAGTATTTCATAAAATAATTTTTGGAATTTTATATCTAATGAAACTCATAAAATTACAAATTTTAAAATTACGTAATACCCTCTATACTATATTGTGTGTATAATTTATTATTTTTAACATATAAATCATGTGGGTGATCAAATTATTGTTATAAAACGCATTTGGACACATTACTTTGTTTAATTTCGATTTAGTATAATTCTAAAGGCAACGATTAATGGTTGGATTATATTTCTTGGTGTATTCGGTTTGAAGCAGTAAAGTGGCGTATTTAATGTAAAAACGTGAGATTTCACTCAGAAACTCTCTCATTTTCTTATGTGTAATACAAACCTCTCAACCCAGGAATCACAAAATACAAACTCACCATCAGACGAAAGCCTCAGGACTATCGTGACGTCACACGCGCAGCACCGGGTCTGTGACCCGTTCGTTCTCCGCATGAGCGCAGCAACGCGACTCTTCGTGAACGTTCTTCCGTTTCTTAAAGTATGTTGCCCTTTGTATTTTGTTTTATTTTAGTACCCCACATGCCATACCCTCTCCTACGCCCATCGCCATCATACTATTTTATTATATATATATATATGTATATATATATATAAATTACAACTACGCGCTTTTAAATATCAACAGTGGCAGAGCGGTTAAAGACGTATTTTGCATGTGACGACCCTTTTCTTGTGAACAGGCGTCGGCAGTTGGATCCCAACACACCACATAAAAGATTTTATAAAAAAAAACTATAAAAATCTTACGCCGCGGACCTAGCGCTCTCTCGCAGTGAAGCCCTGAACTGCTTGTGACGTCACCGTCTGCAGGCGACCGTCCAAGATGGCGACTCCTAGCAGACCCTCACCCTCCTCGCGCCCTCTCTTTGCTGATTAGCTAATTGGAACCTGATGTTCGACTGTCTTTTTACATCTACTATCGATATTTCAAGACATACAACCATTTACAACTGCTCTTTAATTAAGTTTCTGTTCGATAATTCGGAGCTGAAACTGTTCACTCTGTAGGTACTCTCCAAGCACGTAAGCCTGTCATGTGTTGTATACTTGGTAAAAAAAATCAATCATTCAGTCGCTTATTCCTGCTAAATGTCTGAAAGACAAAGATAGGTATTTGCCTAACCACTCTTCCTGGTGGTCTGTGAAGAAAACACTCACTGAAGTGTACAAAACATTATTTAAACTTATCCCGGTACGCAACTATTGCAGTTAGCTGTAGTAAGTAATATGGACAAGTAATTAAAATAATTACTGTATTTATTGTTGTCAAAAAAAATGAATTAGAAGAGTTCTGATCAGTTGCAAAGCACTGCTGTTAGACAGCAAGGGTAAGGGAGATAAGAAAAAATAGTTTTTTTTTCTTTTCTGCTTCATTGCTTTAAGAGCAAAACGTTAGTCGTAACAGGTCCTCAGTCCTCGAACAACCCTCGAGGTTTGTTCAGCCAATTAAAACCACGCTTTTCCTCCAGCGGCGGCGGCTAATAGACCTGTCGACGACGGCGTATGCATTATTTATGAGCATTCGTCTGAAAGTCTCGTGAGCATTCTATTAGCGAGAAGAAAGTTATGGGATTATTACGTGCCAACTTTTTATTTTTATTTACTTTTTTTTATTTCAAAGCGCGGCTTTAGGTAACTGAGCTGTTACAACAAAAGCCAGCTTCTTGCTGGTCGACTACGTAGAAACTTAGAACAGAAGAGTAACAGGGCTTTGCAACTATAACTATTAGATTTTGAGTAGGCAAAATATATATATTTTTTGTAATTGCACGCATTAGTGCATTTACGATAGAAAAATCATTGCACCACTGCAGAAAACAAATTGCTGCAGTTTACAGGTGTTATGGACAAAACGACAACACCGACTAACACAGTAGGTATCTAATGGCAAACATTGGCATATTTAGGTTCATTGTTGGTTCATCTGTTCGATTTAGGCTTGTTCTCCGTGGGTTTATGTTTTCATTTTTATTTTTCTTAAGTTGCGTTCTTGAATTTTTTTTTCCCCATGAGAAACAGTGCAATACTGCAACGGCGCATGTCCAAGAATAGGTATTAAATCAGAGATACTCGTGTTTTCAGACGCTGATTGCCAGAGCGCGGCGGCCGACGGGGGGGGGGGGGGGGGGGGGGAAAGAGGCAGACAGGGACGGCCCTTGTGCCCAGCAACCCCGCCGCATGCCAAAGCAGCCCCCAGCCGCGCGCTAAGAGCTCCCCCCACCCCCCGCCCACAGCGACTCAGTTGAGTGATTGTTCTTTAACGAGCTCGCGAACGCCGCGCAGAGACGCTAAGTGAGGCGGCCACAATTTGGCCGCGGCTCTCCCAGCCAAGGCACACACATCCGGCGTTCTTCGTGCCTGCGGGGAGGGTAGAGGGGAGGGGGGAAGCGCTTCGTTCGTTAACGAAATGTAAACGCGTGTAACAAGCACTAATTGTTTCGTGCGGGCCGCGCGTTGTTCCAGGGGGGTTCGTCGTCTACGCCTTCGTTGAAGTCTCCGAACAGAGACGCGCGCAGACGCAGGTGCTCGACCTCCGCCAAGGGCGCGAGCGGCAAGGAGACTCCCTCGTCACACAAGGGGGGGAAAAACCGTGAATTAAATTAACACCACTAAGCGTCAAATAAGTCATTTTACTGTAAAGCCTCTTATTATTGACGTTGTTATTGCGTTAGCTCACGCGCAAGCGTTATCCCCTGAGAAACACCTCTTGTACCTTACAGCATTGGTTTGAATAGCGTAAACCAAATTATGTGCAGTTATTTCAAATAAGCGTTTTGTTTAAAAAAAAGAGCAGATTTGGTTGTGCCGGCAATATTATTACTCGATGCAACACTACACATGTTTCACAGAGGAAAAAGGAACACAAAGCTAGCTTTCTATCAGCCTAAAGACACACTTTTAAAACTTGTTTAGAGTTAGTCACCAACTCATTGGTTGTTCATCTTCGTCGGCAATAATCATAGCTTTGTTTACTTTACAAAATAAAAATTATAATTACGCCTTCCATCACTTAAATGTAGTTGTCTCATTAAAGTGAAAGTATTAACACTTTATTATTTTGTATAAAATGAAATATTTTATGACATAGCCTATTTACTGCGAGTTAGAACTCTGGAAAGAAAGAAATATGAATTAAATATAAATGGTTTTTCTTTGTTTGTGTCCTAATATTATAATATATAATGCAATATGCAAGGATAGAAGATAACTGAAGCGAGAAATCGTAAAATCTGTTAAGCAAAAAAAAAAAGTCAGTCGGAGAACATGGTACTAGATCTGGAAATACAAATGAACTAGGCCTATTTATACGTGATTTGAACAAAGAAAAGATAGACAATATTATATATATATAATAGTTACGTAAACCAGGTTTCAATGCAATTTTATAGTTTCATTAATAATACAATTGCAATGGAAATTATATATGTTGACTTTCGACTTTTTAGCAATATAATTTTAAGAATAGTTTTATAATCAAAAGTATCATCGGACTGGAGGTCGTATAAGCTTCATTTAGAGGGGTTGTGCTGGTTTATAGTTATTAGTGTTTATGGACTAGTGTTAGTGCATAGTCAGGGGTGTATTTGTGATAAGTGCGACGCTCGCTGGAGCTTCTGGCGCGGTATCGCCCCTAAGCGCAAGGTTGTGGACCGGTGGGCAGTATTTACGTCGTGGATGGGGTAACTAAGATATTTGAGCGGTGACCATAACATTACAAGGCAGAGAAATGAGAATAAATGTGTAATGCAAGTCCCTTTAGTGTTTTCAAGAAAATTTTCCCGTTTTTTAAAGTCTATAAATTATTAAGAAACCACGCGTTTTAGCGAAATTCCGAACAGGAGTACAAATGCTTTTCGTCAACAGACACCGCTCGGATATGTTGAGTAGTGGTTGTTCAAGGCTGTGCGCACCGAGTGTGAGGTGGGCGGGGACGTGTGGAGGCTCCAGCACCTCGGAGGTCTGGCCAGGGGGAGGGGGGAGGAGGTCCTGGAGTGCTCCCCCCCTCCTGGGCTGGTGGCCGAGGGCCTTGCCCCACAATCTGGCGGCTTCCGCTCGACTGGACTCGGAGAATCAGGCCGCCATTGTGGAGGTGTCTCGCTGTTTGGACGCCCTCCCCCCCTCCCGACTCACAGAGCAAGGCGGCGGAGCGGTCACATGCTAGTTGCCAGTTGTTTGCCAGTCAGCCCGGGCAGACACAGCCCGATGTAGCCTACTGCCGGCCCGCCTGAAAGAAGTACCCCGGCAACTGTCACCTCTGCACTGGCCGCTGACTTGTGAGGCGTCTGAAAACTCGTGATTCGATATTTTATCGATTGAGGATCTCTAATTGGCCCACGGTCCTCCAAATTAACAGTGAATGAAGCAGCGGTAAGCAGGGGCGCAACAACTAAATTTCCAAAAGGGGGGGGGGGGCAATATACCTTTTTATAAACAATCATCGATCCCCCCTATTGAAGAGGGGGTGGGGGGGGGGGGGGTGGAAAATGGTGCTATTTAAGCAGTTTTATTACCTAAAAATTGATTACACAGCACTTTCTTTGCCCCCGTTTGCCCCCACTTCAAGGTTTCAGAGGGGGGGCGGCAAAATACCCTTGCCCCCCCCCCCTGTTGTTGCGCCCCTGGCGGTAAGGTATAATTATTAGAATTTTATCATATCACGTAATAAATTTGCGGTAATAAGTCTCCGGTCTCTAGCAATATGACAAAACATAATGTTGCAGATATGAATAGAGTGTAGAGAAGAAGGTCTAACAGTCACTGGGTGTAACTGGACGTGCAGCTAACAAGGCCCGGCAGCTACGAGCGCGCGGGAAACACTCGGCCGAGAGACGCGGGCAGCTGAACCTGCGCGCAGTCCAGCGAACACTCGTCAGCGGCGCCGGGCACTATCAATAACGTTATAATTTCACAACTGTCGCCGTGGAAAGAAATATTGCTTTAAAAAACCCGTATCCCAGCTCCCCTCCCCCGACTGCGCGTGCACACGTGACACGACTGTGCAGACATCATTCAGTTCCTACTCGTGTAACAGCCCCTGCCGTATGCCCTTGTCGGGCCAATGGGGACGCCGCTCTGGCAGCTCCGACGACCGTATCAATCACGACGAAATCAAAAAAACACCCCCCCCCCTCCCCCTCTTCCCCCGACACACCACGCAACGCTGCAGGAAATACTTCGTTCACATGTAAAATGGATAACTGCAGTATTTGCAAATCAATTTCCTTTCCGAGCACGCACGTAGAATAGTAGGGGAGGGGGGTGGGATGAACGAAAAAAAAAAATCTGCCCGTCCATCCACGCAGTTTTACCCCGGAACGGAATTTTTTTTTTTCGCTTCCTTTTACAACGTATTTTATCATTCGCTAAGCTTATTTCCTGTACTCGCAAAAATCTATCAAACGTGTGTCGGCGCGGGGGAGTAGGAAGCGAGGACTGCTTTATTTCCCCGGGAGCACCCCCCCCCCCCCAAGCTGACAGCGGAGATACAGCGCGGAGGCGCGATAGTGCCGGGTGAGGGGTGGGGGCTGCGGGCCTGTGATTGGCCGCGGCGACTGCTCCACGCGCACCTCGCAGTCGCCAGACGCCCTGAGGTCAGCGCCGGGACAGATGCTCGGAGCAAGAAGATGATGATGCTTGCAGACAAAACGCAGAAGATGCAAGGAGAGAAGATAACTGAAGCGAGAAATCGTAAGATCTGTTAAGCAAAAAAAAAAAAAAAAATCAGTCTGAGAACATGGTCCTATATCTGGAAATACAAATGAACCATTTATACATGATTTGAATAAAGAAAAGAAAGACAAAGGAACAGAAAAAAAAATGTATTTATAAAAATAAAGAACATGAATGATAAATATATCCACGCTAAAGAACTGAAACATAATATGCGTCCCTCTCGCAGCCATCAAAATGTAAACCAAGTAAATCAAAGTTCAATGGTGTTCAAGAATTACAGAAATGAAGATAAATAACTGGCAAATAAAAAGCCCCTATAGCGACCCCTAAACAGGGATCAGATCCAGGAGGTGACAATTCAAGAAATGAAAATTGTTGGTCACTCTTCCATACACTTGGGCTGTGCCAGCGCAGTTCAGACGTCTGCAATCTTCGGTCTTATCGACCGACATTAGGCCCGTGTCACACTGTGCGGTTGCAGAGGAGTTTCCCCATTTCTACTCCGTGATTTCTTTCGGATCAATAATTGAATTCGTGTTAGATTAGGGTAAATTTACTAAGTGCATTCTTAAGAAACCTGCACTGTGTACTCTAATAAAAGTTTCCTGAAGAATATTCAGCCAATAAACGCTGTGGACGGTTTAATCGCGGTGGCAGAAAAGCATAGCACGACATCAAATAAGCCTCATCCAGCCAGTTTTTGTTTTTAACGTTGTCATTAAAAAATTTATTACAAAAAATATTTTTAGTGTTAATATATAACTTTATACGCTTATTTAACTACACGTGAATTTACGGAACATTCTACTTTAATATTCTATAACTATCATATACGACCAGTACATATGTGCTTAAACACAATGAGTCAGAATTCAACCAAAACACTTCAGCTGCATGTTCATCACGACAAAATAATTTGGAAGCGACTATACGACTCATGGTCTAAAGTGCTTCCCCAGGCTGGTGTTGCGGTTGAAACACTATGTTATTGTAAATATTACAGAAAGAATTTAAGGTGGAATACTGAGCATATGATTTTTATTTGAACGAAGTTCTACAACCACCGCGAATTGTGTCGTCGTAGAAAATTATTTCATCGACATTTTTGTGGGTAGTAACACGTCACATAAATATGTTTAGAATAAAGGCGTTACACTGAATATTTTCAACTAAAGATTTTGCTACGTAGACGAAATTCGCGGTGGCTGTAGAAAGTCAACAATTAAACATAATTTAGATTATCAGTGTTCTATCTTAAATACATTCTGTATTATTTACAATAAAAATGCGACTCAGCCCCAAATGCAAGACGTTTACCCGCACAGGGAAGTAGTTTAGACAAGTCGTATAAAGGTTTTAAACTTATTTTGCCTTAATGAACCTGCAACGGAAGTTTGTTGGTCGAAACCAGACCCGTTCTCTGTTTGTTGAAATATTCTTGTAATAAGTATTCGAATATTTATTTTTTTATTTCAATTTGTTAATGCAAGTGAAATGGGGAAAATGGTATAGATACCAGTCTTCGAACGAACTGATGAAACAAACCATTATGAACAAGTTTGTGGAGTCTATCCTTAAAATGAAAATAGCATTAATTTTTGCAGATCTATAGTTTGAGAACGTTCGTAATTAGCACGAAGGTAACGGCGCTGTTCTAGAACTAATTTTTTTTACCATAGACGTGAGAAGTTCATTTGTTAACGACACAACCGTCAGGATAGACTCCACAGTCCTTTACATACTCGAGCGAATGTCATCCCTTCATTGGCTGTTGTCGAATCATTCGATAATAATTCTCTGGTTGAGGGTATCTCATTGGCCCTGAGTTCTTCAGATAAAGTGTAAGCAAAAAAAAAATCAATTCATGGGTGTAAGGTTTTTTAATTTTAGCCTAACGCGAAATGAATCTAAGAATGTTTTGTTATACGTAGCCTACCTGTTTGGGTAATATATCACATAAATAAGTTACATTTCCAAGGATTTAACTTTTTCCTAAACAAATTAAATTAGAGATAGAGAGAGAGAGAGGTACCGTTTGAACCGTCAATTGGTTTCGTCTTGTTCAGGTTGAGCCAAATTACCCTTTATACACTGACAAATATTCTCAAAAAAGCATAATGTTATCTTTTAGCATGTATTCAAATAAAAACGGCTAAATAGGAGATATATTGCTATTACCCAAGAATCATTACCAATTTTAATTTTACGGTGTAGTCACTAAGTATCTGCTTTTACGTATAGGAGCTCCGTAATCCAGGGCATGTGTCTTCCTCTCTCCCCTCCTTCCTTTCCGCCGTCGCTTCACCGAGGCGCCATAAGGGCGTAGATAGAGAGAGAAGGAGAGAGAGAGAATGCTTCTCCGCGCGCTCAGCACACGTCTCCTTTATTTCCTATCCTTAAATTTAAAGCTGTTTGAGTAAATCCGGCGCTCGTCCATTTCTATGCTAATGGCGCGGGGAGCCGGGGATGTTCGGGGAGAAGAAGACGCGCGGGTGGACTATCTTCCTCTCGGCCAGGGGCGTCGACGACCCGGGCTGGGGGAAGCTGATCGGCGGGGGAGGCTTCCTCGCCCCCTCCACCCCTCCCCTGGCCGCGCGGCCACGGCGGAGCTTTGCGAGAGCCGCCGAATGTCGCGAGTCGCGCCGCAAGCGGTCCGCGGCGACGGAATCACAACCAGGCGCACCTGCGCTCGCCCGCCGAGCGCGATATCCCAAGAGGAAAAAAAAAATATAATTCTCTTCCTACTTACGGGAATTTCTATTTACCCCCCGCACACTCCCTTCCTCACCCTCCCGGCGAGGCAGTGTAATAGCCCCCGCGACTGTTCAATATTTTATCCTCTGGATTCGGATCGCCGAACCCCCGCCTCTCTGCTCCGACGGCGCGGATCCAGGAGAGACGCTGGAGCGCCGGTCGCGGCCATTACCCGCCCCGCATGGCGCCAGTGCAGGCGGCGCTAAGCCCCCGGATATCCGCCGCCGACGTAGCTGTTTCCTTAAGCAGCCGTCGCCTTCCTGCGCCGGGATCCCGCCGTGTCGGCTCGGCGCTGCTATCTCTTCTTCAATCAGCGTGGCCGTTTATCCCTCGCGAAAATGTTTCCAGACTAGATGCACGTTGAAACACTGTCAAATAGTCCGTGTTGAGTTCCTTTCATGTCCATTGTCCCCTGTGCGCTCGGGCAAATTACATCTCGGTGCACCAAGCCCACGCTACTTCAACTACATCTTGTGGGAAGGCCTTGCACCACTCGCAATAAAGCTTCCGTGCCGAATGTTTTGGTCCGACATGTCGTATTACTTAGCTTTGGCTACTTTTTGAAGCAAACACTTGTGACCTGGTTTGATTATCAGATAGTTGCAGTCGCCCGCGTGATGCAGCGCCTACACACCAGAGCCTGTAGGTACATATTTGGTTACAAGAAGGTATAGGAGGTCTGGGAGATATTATAAGAGACCGGAAAAATTCGCGGATTCATTTCGCGATATGCTAGAATCAAAATACGTTTGCCTTTTTACCGCATCAGTGATTGGGCCACAGTTCATCTGAATGACACTCGGCCAATGAAAAACTTTCAACAAAAGAAGTATCGAATCACTAGCGTCCCAATTAATAGGTGACACGATTCTGTAGCCAATGGGCAGACGTAATTTTCCCGCGTGCATAGTGTATCATGGATAGAGACCTGTTAAATTCGCGGATTCATTTCGTGATATGCTACAATTAAAATAATCATACCTTAGTGCTGCTTCTGCAATTGGTTCACTGTTAATCTGGAGTAATCAGGGCCAATAAGAGACCTTCGCTCAAAGAAGTGTCGAATCACAGACACTCGGTCGAGACGACTCACAAGTCAGCAGCCAATGAACAGGTGGCATTTGCCCGAGTGTGTAGAGTGTAGTAGAGTCTATCCTGGAGGTCATTGAATCCGCGAATTTTGCAGGTCTGTAATCATGGAGTATATCCTACAGGTCATTGAAATCGCGTATTTTTCCGGTCTCTAGATATTATTTATGCCTTCACGTGCCAAAATTGGGATAAATAGTTAAATTTCGAGTTACAGCTAGAGGTACGGAAATTTCGCTGATTAATTTGGTTGCAGGCTAGACTCCAAACCTTCATACTCCCGCACCGTGTTCATGATTGGACATCAGAGATCAGACACGCCCCTCTGCGACCGTTAGCCAAGATGCCAAGCTAGGCGATTAACAAGAACAAAATGGTGTGCCCAAACTGACGCGCCCCAGTACTTGTTTGAGAGTAATAATTTTTGAATATACGAAACTCAAAGATATATTTAATATTTAGTTTTTAAATATTCGTCTTTGTTTCCAAGTAACTGCCAAGAAAATAATATACTAATGCAATCGATATGTTAAAGGCTGTATAAAAATTTTTATTATCGTATTAGTAAAATAAATTACTGCGCTTTTTATTGTGTGTTTACAAACCTGCCAAAGCGAAGCTTCAAGTGTTTTTTCAAGTTTGCTTTCATTTGCTCGGCGCCTCGTGAGCGGGTAAATTGTGCGGGTAACGGTAGTTATTTATTTATTTTTTAATATTTTACCCTTTTTACCATTCATGGTAATCCTTGCACAGAGGGCGCTGGGACGTTCGTTTGCCTTTTGTTCTGAGGGAAAAGGCAACCCAAAATGGATCTCGCTAAGACCAGCCAAAGGCACAGCAAACTTTGGTAGAGAAAATATAAGGATTTGATTTTGATCCTGACGCTAAACGAATTCTCGAAATTTCCGGTTCTCTAATTACTATAGACCGGAAAAATTCATTTCACATAGTTGTACCTCAGTGCTGCCTCTGCTATTGGCTCACAACTCACCTGGATGTCTCTGGGCCAGTGAGAAACACTCAACCGAAGCTGTATCGAATCACAGGCCGCTACATTGGGACACCTTCACAAGACAGCAGCCAATGATAGGGTGACATTTGGCCGAGTGTATGTAGAACTATAAAGTTCATCCTAGAGGTCATTGAACCCGCGAATTTTTCCGGTCCCTACTAATTACAGTAAAAAGATAGAGAAACCCGAGATGGCGGGTCCTGACCACTCAAATGTAAACAAAGCGCTGCATGTGGATTGTTTACTGCGCCACGAGGTACCACTGGCGCGTGTTTACCGGGAGCTCCGCCGACTAACGAGTGTCTAGGCTCGGGGGGGGGGGGGGGGGGGGGGGAGGTGGGATTCATTCCGGCCGCCTCGCGTTAATTAGTCCATTCGGCCACCAGGCACCGCCACCGTATTCCCGCCGCAGCGCCGGCGCGTTATTAAACCCCGAGACGGGGCGACCGGGACGAATAATTTATGAATGAGCCGCTCGCGCGCAACAGCGGCCCAACGACCAGGCCGCTGCCGTCATCTCGCCCAGTGGCTGGACCCAGTCTAGGAGCCTGGGTTCCGTCACGACCCAGGTTCCTTCGCTCAGCTGCTGCCCCCAGACAAACACGTGTAGAGTCACAGGCTGCCTCGAAGCGACGTTTCGCAAGTCCGCCGCCAATGAATAGGAGGCATGTTCCCGAATATGTACATCAAGTGAAGTCCATCCGCGAATTTTATTCGGTCTTTGCAATCAACTATACACCGGGAAAATTTCGCGATTACAATAATCTATAGGATAGACTACATGATCCTCTATGCACTCTGGCAAATTACATCTTCTCATTGGCTACTGACTCGTGACACCTGTTAACCGGGATGTTCGTGATTCGATACTGTTGTTGAAGGTTTATCAGTGGCCTAGAGACTTTAAGGTAAACCGTGGCCCAATCACAGAAGCAAAAAAAGGCAAACGTATCTGGATTCTAGCCTGTCATAAATTAAAATCGCGAATTTTCAGGTCCCTACTAATAGGCGTTCAAAATATTTCTTGAAAAAATAATGCTTACCCTTAATTAAAACTCTAGAAATTGGGTTTATTACAATAACGTTTTGGTCTAATATACATAAGTTTGGAATACTCTGTTATTATCTTTTGTAAATGTACGGGAATTGTTTTTTTTTCTGTGTAGGAGTACGTGTCTGTATAAATTAAATCCAATTGAATATGATACATCTGGCACATCCTCACAGAAGATGCTGCTCGGAGCAGTCACACAGAGGCGAGTCACAGCGATCGCCTGGTGGCGCTTGGGCCGCTCTCACGCGCAGCCCGCCAATTACCGCCGGCGATCATTATAATTGCGTTTGATATTGAGTTACGAGCGCAGCGGCGGCGCGCGCCTCACACGGCGACGACTCATGGCTGGCCGCACCTCGAGTCCCAGAGCGACCAGCAGGGCGAGACTCTGTGTGCGGAGTGTCAGGCCTAGCCCGGAGTCAGCTGTGTTGTGGTCGCGATGCTGGGCTGGCGAGCCCCGCACTGTTGGACATTATGGCAAACTAGCTGAAGTTCCCGGCGTGGCCCGGGCTAAACACCGCATCACTACCGAGATCAAGTCTGTAGGACGTTCACTTGAAAAAAAGCGAAATTTTGTATTTTAAATTCCCATTGATTGCTCAATCCCCGTGCATCATTTCTACGCTACTTCAACTATATTTTGTAAGAAGGCAGGTAACCCCTAGGCAAGACGTGACGGACTCACAAAACTATAGCGCGTTACAAATTCAAGACGTCTCCCATTGACAAAGTTCTAAACTCACTAGCAGCACGAGCTTCACTAAAATAATGGGTTTCGGGATGAAGGTTAGGAAGTTGCCAGACCTTATTATGTTATTATGTGACCGTGTGCCGGACATACAGAAATTAATTTTCACAAATTCACTCTTAGTGTGTATGTTCCTTATCTCCTATGATTTTCTATTATGAAACTGAATTTACCCCTTTTTCACGCCCTTAGGGCTGGAATTTCCTAATTATATGTAGTCTATGTCACTCACCGACCCATAAACTATCTATTGGCAAAATATCATGAAGATCTGTTACTCCATTTATGCGTGTAAGAAGGATAACCAGACAAATACTCTTTCACATATTTATGATATTGGTAGGGATTTACTGAATTTTAACGAAGAATCAACTTCAAATAAACGAAGAGTTCTTCGTTTTCAAAATAACTGAATCTTCCTATAAACTATGCCATATTCTGATTTCCGAGTTGCATGTTACGTTATGAACAAATATAAACACTTACTTGAAAACAAAGATGTTTGTTTTTATCAGGTTTTTGAAAGTTTTTTTTTAATTTACCGATAATATTATTTTGTATTAATGTTCAAAGAAAGTGAACTCAGTGCCCGTAAATGTACGAAGATCCCAGGATAATGTGTAACCAGTGTTCGGTGTTAATTGAAGGTGAGAATATTTAACAGTGTGCCTAACTGATTCTACCTACAGTAAAAAATATAAAGTTAAATAAATATAATTCGGATGGAAAAAAATCGCAGAAGCAGGAAATAAAAAGTAGACTTGCATAGTTGTGTAGAGACTGGCGTTACAAAATGACGCGAGGAAGTGAGGTGAAGTGTGGACATGGGCGGTTGTTCCCCGCCGCCTCCCGACCCGCAGCCTCGCTAGTGATCAATCACTGCGTTGTCATTATAAATCACGAGCTGTTTTCGCAACGCGCGCCCCAGATCGCCGCGTGCCCCATGAGGGGGGTTGTGGGGGTGGGAGGGGGAGGCGCTGATCGCGCGCGACAAAGGACCAGGCATTATGACCTGTAATGTATGCAGGGCGATAAACCAATTAACACGCGCGGTTCGCGAGGCTGCGTGCCCCTCGATGGCCCGCCGCGGTTATCATCGAAATTAGCGCCGGCTGGTTATTATTTGTCTGGAAACAGAGCGCGTCAATCCTCGCCTGGGCCGCGCGCCGACAGCCGCAACACCCGCGCGTGTTCAAGGTCAGCTAGCCTTCCTAGAGAGCTCATTGGCTATGGCTAGAGACCTGCAAAATACGCGGATTCATTCGGTGATAGGCTAGAATTCAAACACATATACCTCTTAGATAATTTTGCTATTGGCTTACTGTTCATCTGGACGAATCTCAACCAATTATAAACCCTCAAGCAAAGAAGGATCGACTCACAGACAAACCAGCTGAGACGACTTACAAGTCAACAACCAATTAACTTGCGTTATTTGCCCAGTGTACAGGAGAATGTGCAGTCTGTCCTGAAGGCCATCAAAACGGCGAATTTTGCAGGTCTCTACTCTAGAGACCGGAAAAATTCGCGGGATCATTTCGTGTTTTGCTAAACTTCAAATAGTGCTGCTTCTGCAATTGGTTTACTGTTAATCTGGAGGACTGAGGGCCAATTAGAGACCCTCACTCATAGAAGTGTCGAATCACAGACCACCCAGTCGAGACGACTCACAAGTCAGCAGCCAATGAACAGTTGGCATTTTCCCGAGTGTCTAGAGGATATTGGAGTCTATCCTGAAGGTAATTGAACACGCGAATTTTTCCGGTCTCTAGCTATAGCCATTCGTGTGTTTCACTTCTTCTAGTCCATAACTGGCTCAGGACCGTGTCAAGACCACTGCAGCCGTCATCGACGTGAAGCTCATGTATATTTGCTTCAAGTCTACCTTGCGGCCAGTGAATCCGCGCAATAATCGTCGCTCTACCTTTGAGTGGAGACCCCGATGAATTCGCGGATTCTTTTTTGGATAGGCTAAAACTCTAATACATATACCGTTAAGCTGCTTCTGCTATTGGTTCAATGTTCATCTGGACGACTCTGTGCCAGTGAGAAATCCTCAACCATGGTAGTATCGAATGACAAGCAAACCAGTTGAGACGGCTCACAAGTCAGCAGCCAATGAACTGGCTCTATTTGCCTGAGAATGCTAAGGACTATGTAGTCTATCCTGAAGGTCGTCTAAAACATGAATTGTTCCAGTCTCTACCTATACTTATGCTAGATACTGAACAAATTCACCTTTTTTTTCAGTCACTTGTGTGTACGCTTCATTATTATCTCAAATAAACAGGTTTGTTAATTATTTTCGTTCTAGAAATATTAATTCACTGAAATAATTGGGAGTAACACCTTTATTTTCCACACGTAACTACCCAGTACCCTTGTGGATCAGTAAAAAATTATTTCTAAATATATATATATATATATATATATATATACATATATATATATATATATACATATATATATATTCATTTTTGTGTTTATGTAATTATAAATTTATTTAGTTGGGATTTGCAGAAAATCCAAACTGAAGATGAAAATTAGATAATAGGCCTATACCTTACTTGTGTGTTACATTGTTTAAAGATACTTTAACATTTTCATGTAATGAACACTATTTTTTGTTCTAGTATTTGTTTTTCATTTGGAGTTCTCACTGCAGGTGTGTTGTATTCTAAATGTGTCAGCAAATTATTCCACAAGAGGTTATCTGACATTTATTATGAGACATGTGTTGACAATCAATGTATAAAATGTTTATTGGGCGTTGTTTTAAACAATAGACTTTAATATAATGTAGTATGATTGATTAGGTGCTCAATGTAAGTAAATATGCATCGTATTGGTTTATAAAAATTTAAATCCATAAAATCAAACGACAACGGGAACGGAATATGAAATTGATTCTTTTACAATCAAAGTTACGTTGTATTGCTTCAGTCTGTAAGAATTTGTTTGCTTTGCAAATGTAAACTTTAAATAAGCAAGAACTTCTTGAAACTGAATAAACCTAACTGAAAATAATTTATAAGTACTTATTATTAAAGTGAATGACGTGAACTGATTAATGAGTAGAAACCAATTATTTTGTGAATTTATTTTGGGTAAGGCTTAAATTCACAGTCCTATACAGACTTTATCCACGTATGTTTTTCTATTTGGCTGATATCTTACGTAGCATAACCTCCCCTTCTTCTGAGAGGGTCGCTGTTATCTTGTCTTTCTACTGCCAGCTGGCATTTTACTGGCCGACAGTCATAGAGCGCAGTGGCGGAACAATTGTGAATATCAAAGCAAAGCTTACATAGGTACATATGTTTGCAGTCTCACTGGTTACCAAAGAAAATCACGAAATTTCCTGGTCCCTTTTAACAAGTAGACACCTGAAACATTCGCAGAGTCATTTTGCGATAGGCTAGAATCCAAATACGTTTGCCTTTTGTTGCGTCATTGATTTTTTGCCACTGTTCATCTGAAACACTATGGGGCAATGAAATATTATTCAACAAATGAAGTCTCGAATCACGAGCATCCCAGTTAAAAAGAGTCAGGAGTCAGTAGCCAATGTGAAGATGTAATTTTCCCGCGAGCATAGAGGATCGTGGAGTCTATCATAAATGTCATTGAAGCTGCGAATATTCCCGGTCCCTATTAACAAGTGATGGACGCTGATTCTCCCCAGCTGGCTGTAACAGTAGCTCGCCGATGAACGAGAAGCCAGCCATCGGCAGACGAACAGACGCAAACCGACGCACGCGCATAATTAACGACCTCTGGTAACAGAACGGGCCGCCTACAGCCGCGGTTAAGCCCCTGCTCGCTATTAATAATACATGTGGCTGCGGGGCGTGGGAAACACAAACAAGGTTATTGCTCTGTGCTCGCGCCGCGAGGGTGAGGGGTGTGGTGGGGGGGGGGGGGGGAGCACATAAAAAGTATTCGCGAGTGTCGCGACAAAAGGCGTCGCCGCTTCTTTCAGTCGCCAGTCGCCCTCGCGCTCGTAATTGCGAGTGTGTAACCGGGGGGGGGGGGGGGGGGGGGGGCGGACTGGTTATAGACGTCCTCAGCCGCACGCGACGCCGGCGAGAAGTCAGCGGTCCACGATGGCGCGGCGTCTGTGATGCCGGCGTGAGGATTCGTCGGGCGCAGATCTGCGTGGTTCGCAGGCCCGCGGGGTTAAGGGCTCCGCCTACCTGGTCACACACACGGTGCGCAGAGCTTCAGGAAAAACAACGCGATTTCTAAACTACTCAAGATATCAGAGTGGGGTATGTTTACGAAAAGCATTTAAGAGTTCGCTGAGGCCCGAAAAGTACTTTTAATTTTGGATCATTTTTTAAACTGTATTTCTAGAAGAGTTAAAATGGCTAAAACGCATGTTTTCAGAGTAATTTTTAGGCGTAAAACAACCAGTAAAGATTATTAAAAGCACTCAAGGGACTTGCATTACACCCTTATCTTCATTTATCGGCAATACAATGTTGCGGTCACCGCTATAATTCCACAGTTATCCTGTGACGACGAGAAGACTACGTGTCAATTCAGAGCCTAGCGCTTAGAGGCGATATCGCTCTAGAAATACCATCGAGCGTCACACTTATCATCCCGCCTCACTAACAAACATACACCCCTGACGAGGCGGGCCCCTTAACCGACACTATGACTACAGCTCAGGAAAATCCGCGAATTTAGTGACCTATAGGATAGACTCCCTGATCCTCTATGCCATCGGCCGAAATAGATACATCTGCTCATTGGCTGGGATGCTCGTGATTCGATAATTCTTCTGTAGAAGGTTTTTCATTGGCCCAGAGTCCTTCAGTTAAACTGTGGCCCAATAACTAGGTACCTGAAAAATTCGCGGATTCATTTCGTGATAGGCTAGAAACCAAAACGTTTGCCTTTTTACTGCATCAGTGATTGGGCCACAGATTATCTGAAGTACTCTGGACCAATTAAAAACCTTTAACAAAATAAGTATCATATCACGAGCATCCCAGATAACAGATGTAATGTAATTTTCCCGCGTGCATAGAGGATCATGGAGTATATCATACAGGTCATTGATATAGCGAATGTTTCCGGTCTCTACCAATCACTGATGTTTTTTAGCCTGTCGCGAAATAAACCCGCGCATTGTTCAAGTCTCTAATTATAAGTAGAGCCACAGTTGCTCCACAACTCCAGGCTAGACTCAACTTGCCTGTACGTAATCAAGAGTTTTTTTTAGGGAACCTACTCATTGGTCGATATCAAGGCCACTGTCTTGTAACCCGCCTTCTGTCCATCATGGAAGGGGGGTTGCGTCCCCGACACACTTTGGGTAAATACAATTAAAAATATGGAATACCATCACCCAGTAGGAAACAAGGAGTCGTAATTGGGTAACCACTCCTCCGTGTTTCCTACTGGCTGATGGTTGTCAAGGGTGTGACAAGAGCACGCCCGCCTAGTCAAGGGCGTATCTGTGTTGGTGAGGCGGGATGGTGCTTCTAGCCGCTCGCTGGTGCTTCTAGCGCGGTGTCGCCTCTGAGCGCAAAGCACTCACATCGTGCATGGGACAACCATGAAATTTTAGCGGCGGTCGTACAATTATATGGCGGCGAAATAAAGATAAATGTTTAATGCAAGTTTATTAAGTGCTTTGAAGAATCTGCACCGGTTGTTTTATGTCAAAAAATTACTCTAAAAATTATTTATCTTTAATCAATTTAAAACTTCTAAAATACAGTTTAAAACTAAACCTGGAAACAAAACTATCTATCAGTGCCCAGCGAATACTTAAAAGCATTTCGTAAACAGACACCACTCTGCTAGCGGGAGATTTTTTGAAATCGCGTGGATTTCCCTGAAGCTCTGCGCACCGTGTAAGGTCTAGTTTGCTGCCCAATGAATCCCGTGGCTGTGACCACAACTGGCAATGAGCGAAGTGAGTGTGAGCTGAGTGGAACCGCCTCCCCTCCACCCCTCCTCCGTCAACACAGGAAGGGCGATGCAATCCGCGGCGCCAAAACCGGTAATAGCCACACACGTGCCGGTCATGTATAATTCAGGCTGGGTCACAATATCCTGTGAGTCGCTGACTGCGCGGGTGTGCGCCCCTCCCCTCCTGCGGGCCGTAGTGTTTACACGATGGGTCCAGCCCCGATTATTCATAACGCAGCCCCCCAACCCTCGTGCTTTTCCCCTGGTCTCCTGAGCAGCTCGACACCCGGGAGTCGTCAATCACACACCGGCGTGGCCTGACAGAGCCTGGCCGCCCTCTGCTGGCCTCCAGTCCTCTCCAGCCGGCGTGGCCTGACAGAGCCTGGCCGCCCTCTGCTGGCCTCCAGCCCTCTCCAGGCGGCGTGGCCAGCTCATGGTCAGCTGACTGCTCTTCCTGGTGCTTCCCACACTAGTTAGGTCGTTTATTGACGGTGCAGCAGTCGGTTGGAGTTAGTTTTGAACGATTAAACAAGTTTCAGTGACCAAAAGTAGAAAAATTTTTTTGTTGGAAAAAGTAATCTACTAACGTGAACGAATCATTTTTTCAGTCTTACTCTCAATTTTTAACTTTGAATGAAAAAAAGGACATATAACAATTTTAACGCATGAAAAATTACATAATTATGAATTTAATATAAATTTCCCTACTTTTAATAACAAACATTTAAGGAGAAAACATCGCTATTTAAAGACTACTGGTCCAAACCACAGGCACCAGCGCACAGTAGTCCATCACCAACGTTTTTTTGATGATTTTTAAAAAATTATAAACATCTTTGGCTTACCTATAAAGTAGGCAATATATATTTTTAAAGAATTCCACCATTAAGGGATTGTTTATTATATCTCTGAAACTAATCTAGCCAAAGAATATATATTCGGTCGCAATAATTAACATATAAAACCAATAAAAAATTTAAAATTTTGCAAAATACCTTCCTTTAAGGGATGAAAAAGAGGTAAGATTATTTTAAGGATTAATAATATTATTTTCGAATTAAATTAAGAGTAATAAAGTATATTGATCTCCAATAATAAACATACGAATAAAACCAACAATTTTTTAATTTTGCGATAGTCACCCCTTAAGAGGTTTTTCAGATCAAAAAATATATCTTCCACTATAATTAAGCATGATAAATTATATTGGGTACCAATAATAAAAACATGAAAACTAACAACTATGATTTCTATATTTTGTGAAATTCAACTTTTAAGGGAAGAAAATGTGGTATGTTTTTAACAATAATTATATATCCAAATATAATATGTGGTAAAAAAAAATTTGGGTACCAATAATATTTATACGATAACTGTCAACCATAATTTTAATATTTTGCGAAATTCAACCCCTAAGGGCTGTAAAGGGGGTTGGTAATTATGTTTTTAAGATTAATAATTATACATATGAAACTACAAACCATAATTTTTATGTATTGTGAAATTTGACATCTAAGGTATGAAAAAGGGTATATCTCCGAATTTAATTAAGCGGAACAAAATATATTAAGTATCTATAATAAACATATGAAACTACAAACAGTAATTTTTATATATTGCGAAATTCAACCCCTAAGATATGAAAAAGTGGTAAGTATGCTCTTAATAATAATAGTAGGTATATCCGAATTTAATTAAGTTTAGTTAATGATTTTGGGTAACGTTAGTAATAATACGAAAACTATCAACCACAATATTTATATTTTGCAAAATTCAACCCCTAAGGAAGAAAGTAGGTAAGTATGATTTAATAATAATAATAATATCTCAGAATTTAATCAAGCGTGGTAAATTATATTGGGTTCCAATAATAAACATATAAAAACTACCAACCTCAATTTTCATATTTTGCGGAATTCATCCCCTAAGGGGTGAAAAAGGGGTAAAGTATGATTTTAAGATCAAATATATCTCCGAATTTAATTAAGCATAATAAATGATACTAGGTACCAGTAATAAACATACAATAACTGACAACAACAATTTTTAAATTTTTGAGATTATTCTATCTTCGAATTTAATAAAGGTAATAAATTATATTAGGTACCAATAGTAAACATACGAAAATTACCAACCGCAATTTTACTAGTTTGCGAAATACAAACCCTAAGTTTGGTAAAAGAAGTAGGTGTGTTTTTAAAACAAAAATCCAACACTTAAAATTAAATTAGAATAAGTAGTTTGAAACAACAACAAAAAAAACTTGAATTTAGACTTACGTACAGTACTTATTGTTTATTTTTTTGTATTTTTTAAAATTCGTCTTTTAATGTGGTGAAAACGGTGTTAAATCTTCATTTATAAAAAAACAACATTTATTTACAAAACTAATAAGGTAAGACGTAAATAAATGGTAAAAATAATATAATATAAAATTATTATTTAACTTATTGGCAAGATTACCCCCAAAGCGGTGTTAAGTGGTTAAGAATGGTTTAAAGAATCTACTAGATTTCTCGAATCTACTATATCTAAGGGTTAGAAATTAAAAATGAATATTGAGCATATAGAGTTACTAAATGTATTTTATTTTTTAAGTTTTCTGGATTTCTTCTTTTGAGGGTGAAAATCGATTAAGTTATGTTTTATCATAAAAAATTCATGTCACCATAGAAAACAAAGCTGAATATAAGAATCTTAGCATAAATAACGTAAATAATTAATTACGTAGAGTACTTTCACTATTTTCCGATATTCGACCCCCAAAGCAGTGGATCGGGGACGCTTCAGTTTTTACAGTAATAAATCATATATCCAAGCAAACTAAGATGAAGGTAAGAAATTTCTCTATAATAACGTACAAGATTATGATTTAATATCATGTTTTAACCTTTACAATTGTTACATATCCGACCTTGAAAGGGTGACAATGCGGTACTATGAAAGTTGTCTCTCTGAAGCTAATCAAGGAGGCGTGGAGGGGAGTGGAGGGGGAGGCAGGCGTACTCGGTCGTCCATTGGCCGAGCCGGGCCTGGCTGGGAGCTCCCGAGTGCGAGGGCGGTGCCTTACCACTGCGCTGCCTCGCTCCACCGCCGGGGATCCGCACAGAACATAGAACCGTCGCACTCAGAATTCTAGAAAAAAAAAATGACTTAAATTAAAACTGTCTGAAGTTATAACTATCATAACTTGTAAAAACGCTACTTAGAAATGTCGTAACTTATAAAATAATTACTGAGAGCTATCACATCATATAAACACACATTTTGGACGACCATAACTTAAAAAAACATGTAACGTAGAAACATACCCTTAACCGCACCACTTCGAAACCCACAATGTCACAACTTAGGAACGTACTCTTTAGAAAATCACAACGTAGAGCTGTCATAACTTATAAACACGACGTCCAACTACTATATTAGAGTCATGCAAAACAGGGCTAACGCAGAAGATTCTATCTCGTGTGTTTTCTAAGCTGTGTTGTTCAGTTGTGAAGGCACCGCTTCCTGGTCAACGATAGGCGGATCTCTGGCCAGTGGCGCAGCTCAGAACTCTCTCCTGCGTGCCTGGAGCTGGCACCGGCCAGGGTTGGCAGAGCAGGTCCCTATTATTGCCCCAAGTCCGACTAAGGGAAGACTCTCAGTGCATACACACTGTACCACGCTGGGTTGGCCAGCCACGGCAGTACGACGTGCAGGAAGAGTGGGGGTAGCGCATGGCCCAGGAGAAGAGTGGGGCACTCGAGGTCCGCAGGTGGATCAGTGGAACCAGTGGCGTGAGCCCCGGTGTGCGGGTACAGGGAGGAGGGGGGGGACATTGTCGCCCCTGAATGCATAATTTGTCGCTCGATACAGGCGCCTGGCAGCGACGCCGTGATTGATCCCCGCCTCGGGGCGTCGCGACGCCGCCCTGGGTCGACAGGCGTCCAAGCGCCAGGCTGGACTGCACTCTGCTTGGATGGACGCCTCCGTCTCTCGGCCGCTGGCTCGAGATCTTGCAGCGCGTGCCAGGTGAGGCAGGAGCCCTGGAAGCATAGCTGTTTCAAGGGCCGCCTGTAGGGGAAACACTCACCATGAAACTATATATTATCATTAGAGACAGGAAAAAATTCGCGGGGTATTTTCGAGACAGGCTGGAATCCAAACTCGTTTAGCTTAATGCTGCGTCAGTGATTGGACCGCAATTTACCCGAAGGACTCTGAGCCAATGTCAAACATTCAACAAAAGAAGTATCGAATCATAAGAATCGCAGTAAACAGTTGTCCCGAGTCGGTAGCCAATGACCAGGTGATAGTTGCTCGAGTACATAGAGAATCGCGGAGTCTATCCTAGTGGTTATTGAAACAGCGAATTTTTCCAGTCCCTAATTATCAAACACTATCTTAAAGGCAAAGAAAAAATATACAAATAAATATATTGTTTAATTAAATAAAAGTAAAATGTAATCAACGATATTGGAAATGCTGCTGGTACAACGTCCTTTGTTATTTTAATTTATTTGGACTTTAATATTTCTTCAAGGACCCAAGTTTGGCTTGTAACACAAACTTTTCTTTATAGCATTAGTAATTAACGTTGTAATTAAGAAACGTTTTAGCACTATTTAAATGACAATGAACAGTGCCGTGGTGTCGACCGCCATCTTGGATTGTGACGTTACGGCGGCCATATTGGATGACCGTGACCGTGACCTTGACCTTTGACCTTCAAAATTGGCCAAATATACATAAAATAAAAGATATATTGACTCGATCAAGTATCTAACCAAGGACAGGAACTGACCGGATCAATCAGTATATTGATTACAAATTTATTTAATGAATTTTGAACTTTTTCCCGAGTTATAGCTAAATAATTACAAATTTCCAAGAGTCTCATTGTCCAGACCTTCTAGGTACGAACTCTACCGTACGCCACGATTGCCGAAAGTATCTTTGCTCCGCTCGCACAACAAGCAAACATTGCCACCCTCAGTGAGTCGCACCTGTGTTTCCGTACCATGTGCGTCTCTGCCTGAGGACGGGAGCAGATAGCAGTTCCCGAAACGTCGCTTGTTTCTGTTTTGGTAAAACTATTGTATTTGTTTGTCTTTTCCTTTTGTCGTGTTTTTTTGTCTTGTTTCAACTGTTGTGCTGAATTATTTTGGGTTCAATATTTTTGTGTTGTCATCATTTGTGTTGTTTTTTTTCGTTCTCTTAGTACATTTTTCTTTTTTTTTTCTTTGTTTGTTGACCATATTCCTGTTTCGGAATATTTTGTGGTGTTCATATCCTTGTTGACAACAGCAATTATTTGCTTAATTTTGTGTGTCTTTTTGTCTTTTTTGGGTATTTTTATTTATTTATTTTATTTATTAGTTTTTCTTCAACAGAAAAAGTTCTTAGCAATGGCGTATGTCCAAAAACTGACATCAAGTCTCAGTAGACGACTTGTGCGCGTGAGGAACTGCAGCTAACTGAAGGCTTCCCGGGTCCGGCAGCCAGTGTTTATACCCTAAAAAAATTAGGATGATAGGGGTAGGGGTGGAAATGACGGTAAACAAATGGAGGGAGGGGTGAACATTTTTTTTCTTGAAAGGGTGGGAGAACAACAGTAGTAGGGGGGGCTAATTAAGATAAAAAAATAAAAAAATAAAGAAAAAAAAGGGGGGAGGGTAGATATATGCTATGAAAAAATTGGTGGGGGTCAGTCTGCTGATGGCCTCCATGGGAGAAGAATCGGTCTCCATTTTTTTTGCCCTCACCGGGTTCGAACCGAGGACTCCGAGCTCAATGTCGTAAATGTATGTTTTTTAAATATTTTTATTAAAATTTTATTAATTTTTTTATAAATTTTAAATTTTTTTTCATTAAAATCCGTTAGTAAATAAAGATTTTCAAGATGGTGGCCGTAACGAAATGTGCAAAGATCTAGAATCCGATATGGCTGCCAAGGTCAAGGTCAAAGCTCCCCACCAGTGGCTTATGGGAGGCTTTAGACATGGATTCTTAAGCCACTATGGGGACATTTCAAGGCGATGGTATTTTTGAGAACTGAAAACGGGAAATTTTATTTCGAAACGGGAATTTTTCCTTCAAAAACAGAAACTTTCTATTTTTAAAATTTTTTGAGATTTTTTGTTGGGATTTTTTCCCAAAAAACTGAAAATTTTTGCGAATTATGGGGAATTTTGGGCAGATTTAAAAATTTTGAAGGTCAAAGGTCAAGGTCACGGTCATCCAATATGGCCGCCGTGACGTAACAATCCAAGATGGTGGTCGGCACCACCTCACCACCGCCTGGCACCTGGCGCAGGAGGAACCAAAACATACTACTATGAACACTTTTTTTAAATATAAATTTAGATGTGGAATATATTTTTGGCAGTAACTTTACTTTTAAGCGGTTCATATTCAAATTATGTCATGCAGCTAATAAAAACAATTTTTGTATAGGTGTAAATGGAGTGCATATTTGGTACAATTACTATACTTGAATCTAATATTTGTTTTCAGCGTTTATTTCAGTGACTGAGTTCTGTGTTTTATCACCTATTTCTCACTGGACTGTTAGCAGAATTTCCACTCAACATAATTTTCCCGAGCTTGTATAAGCATCCGGTCGAAGCTCATGTCATCACACAAGCGCGTGAAGTGAGTCACGATAACGAGCCAGGGACTAGAGAGACACTTAGGGGCTGTTACCCCCCAACCACCCCCTCTACCACCGAGAGAGCCGGAGTCAACACACTCGAGAGGCTGTCGCCAGCCAATCACCAGGCTCATTCGTCACTCAGGCGGCCGCGCTAATTGCACTACACTGTTAAAAAAAGTTCACGACTTTACAAAATACACTCTTTATAACAAAGCTATGCCTGAGAAACTCACTTTATTTGACGGCACCTGACTGGACTTCGCACAGTTATACACTTTGTTCTTCGGTAGCTGATTGCGCATTATATCTTCAATCTGGATTGTTTTTGATCGGGTCGTACGGACTGTGTGTATTTTATATTGGTTTCCTTTCCTTCGGAGCGGTTAATATATACATACAGCCTGGAAGAATTCGTGGTTTCAATTACCTTCTGGATAGACTACACAGGTTTCTGTACGCTCGGGAAAATAACGCCAGTTCATTGGATTCTTACTTGTGAATCGTGTCAAGTGGCTTGCCATTTGATGCTCCTTTGAGTGAAGGGTTCTCACTGGCCCAGAGTCCTGCAGATGAACAGTGAGCCAATAGCAACAGCAACTTAAAGGTATATATATATTTGAATTTCAGCCTATCGCAATTTTTTCCGGTCCTAATAATTAATAATGACTAGAGACCCGTGAATTTCGCGGATTCAATGACCTTCAGGATAGACTCCAATATCCTCTAGACACTCGGGCAAATGCCAACTGTTCATTCGCTGCTGACTTGTGAGTCGTCTCGACTGGGTGACCTGTGATTCGACACTTCTATGAGTGAGGGTCTCTAATTGGCCCTCAGTCCTCCATATTAACAGAGAACCAATGGCAGAAGCAGCACTAAGGTATAGTTATTTGAATTTTAGCATAACACGAAATGAATCCGCGAAATTCACGGGTCTCTAATAATGACATACCTACTTCTACACTATAGCCAAATAATAACGCGAATTTGTCATGTCCCGAATCCGTGTTTCTATTTTGCATTAATCTGAAGAAAAAGAAATTGTACTTTAACAATAGACTACTTTGGGAACCATTTTCCAAGAAAGAGTTTGTAATACTGCAAAAAAATATATATTTAAATTTGTATAACATATTGCTATGGTTAATTTAGTATATATTACATACGTTTTTTGTAACAACACTACATATTTCTAATTTCGCTTACGAAAAATGGTAAAATATTTAAAATTTTAATTAATGTTTTATAAAATTTAGCTTCTGGGAAGACATAAAAAAATGAATGCCAGGGCAAGAATTCTAAACCAGCACTACTGCAAAATTATTTGTAGCAATAAAATTGATTTCATGTAAATTTATAATTTGCAAATACACATCTGTAATTTTACATGATTTTATTTCCATTTACAAAAATATTACACTTGAGATTAAAATTAAAAAATACATATTTAATGCATAATAGGCTATATAAGCTGCCGATATACGGCATTTGGTAGGAGTAAAGGCGGGAATGGAACAGAAGTAGCACGGAATGGAAATACGTAACCACGGTGCTGCCATCTGTGTCAAATGGTGCAAACCAAAGTTCACAAAGCCAAAAGTAAACTTTATACTATTAAAAGGTTAGTGAAATTCAAAAAGATGGCCAGAATTTTTATAAAATTCCTTGTCGGAAATATGATCTCTCATTAGACTGCAATAAGGTAAGCCTTCCCTGTAACTAGCGGCCGTCTGCAAGAGAATCAGTTGCCTTAATTGGCTAGGTCGTTCAGGACTCGTTTGCGTCAGCACTGAATGGCTATGAACGGTGCGTTGAAATTAGACATGTGCCTGAAACAAATCCAGTCAAACACGGAAAGCAGATAATGCTACAAAGTTTTAACACACACCTGTAAGGGCCGAGAAAAATTCGCGGATTCATTTCGCGATAGTATAGAATTCAAATACGTTTTGCCTTTTATATGCATGAGTTATTGGTAAGGACCGGAAAAATTCGCGGGTTCAATGACCTTCAGGATAGACTCCAATATCCTCTAGACACTCGGGCAAATGCCAACTGTTCATTGGCTGCTGACTTGTGATTCGTCTCGACTGGGTGGTCTGTGATTCGAAAATTCTATGAGTGAGGGTCTCTAATTGGCCCTCAGTCCTCCAGATTAACAGTAAACCAATTGCAGAAGCAGCACTAAGGTATAACTATTTGAATTTGAGCAAAACGCGAAATGAACCCGCGAATTTTTCAGGCCTCTAGTTATTGGGCCACGGTTTGTCTGAAGGACTCTGGGCCAACAAAAGAAGCATCACCAGTCAGTAGCCGATGAGCCCGAGTGCATGTGAACAGCGGCCACACAGCTGGTCTCGAAGCGAGTGGAGGCAGCAGCAGCGTGCTCGTAGAGACACACCCGCGCCGCTAATGGGCGGCAGCAGCAGCTACAAGCCCGCTAGAGATGACGGAGAGCACCTCTTGAGGGGGGGGGGGGGGGCGGTGTGCCATTAGCCCCGCGGCATCGCTCTAAGGCCGCTTCTCGCGGTCGCACTCCCACACATTTCCTAGCTTTCTGTGCCATTACACTGTTAAAAAAAATTGGTTGTCTGTAAAGTCGGTTTACGAACGATAGTTTAACGTGACAACGTTGATGAAATGATTGCATACTTTTATGAATAAAATTGAATAATTTTTAATGAATTATCACTATTTTGTATGGATACAAAGAAGGAGTGAAATGAAATCTACAATTTAATTGATAAATTTACTTTTGTTTGCACTCACTAATTAAATATGTTTATTACTTTAACGAAGAGATTATTTTAACTATAACTTTTATACATGTTTGCTATTTAACTTCTTCCAATCTGTGTTATTCTGATAAGGATAGGACGATGATAGAAAAAGTAGGTAACGAATGGGAGTGTTTCAAGTTTAATGTGCCTCGAAAAAGTCAAATCGACGGTTGTTCCAATCGAGTGGAAGAGAGATAGATGCGGCGCAAGCGTACAATGAGCGTAACATGACACAGCGTAACGGGACAATGTGCGTAGCGGGACACTTTTTCTTGCGTGCAGCCGGCGTTCATCGATTTATTAGACGTCACGTCAAAAACATTTTACCTTAACTTTATGAAGAACGTTGGTTGTAGATCACCCAGGGATCTTAGTTAATTTACGGACACTGAGTTCACTTACTTTGAACAAGAATGCAAAAGCATATTCTTGGTACCTAAGTTAACAAAACTTTCAAAAACTGGCTAAGTCTACAGCAAGAACACTCTTCTTTGGTCCACGTGTGTGATCACATTTGTTTAGAAAGAAACATAAAACTCGGAAGTCGAAATACGGCGTAATTTCTACGAAGATACAGTTATTTGAAATTTCGAACTCTCCGTTTATTTGAGTTAAATTTTTCGTTTAAAAGTCCGTAAATTTACTGTAAAATCTAAAAGTGTAGTTGTCAAAGGCACATTTGTAAGATTTTGACTACGTACGCACAAGAAAAACTTAATCCAGAAGCCAATGATCAATACCTAGCGTTCAGTGGTCCACTGGAACGATAGAACAAAATCATGCATTACTCGAACGGTTATAGTAAATTAGTAAAGTTCACAAAAATACAAAAAAAAAGCTAACACCTTTTCAAATTTTCACAATTATAATGGAATGTAATTATTTCTAGCGTAAAGTAAAATGAATCCTTATACATATCAAGGCTTCATTAAAATTTGCTCATGAGTGAGGAATGGGATTCCCGATATTCCTCCCTCTCCGCCTTACAAGCGTTGCAATTTTTGTTACAGCCTCATGAGTAGAGACCTGCAAAATTCGCGGTTTCGATGGCCTTCAGGATAGACTGCAAATAGCCCCGTACACTCGGGAAAATAACGCAAGATCATTGGCTGTCGACTTGTAAGTCGTCTCAGCTGGTTTATCTGTGATTCGATCCTTCTTTGGTTGAGGGTTTATAACTGGTTTAGATTCGTCCAGATGAACAGTAAGCCAATAGCAAAATTATCTAAGAGATATATGTGTTTGAATTCTAGCCTATCACCAAATGAATCCGCGAATTTCGCAGGAATCTACTCATGAGTAATCGCTTCGACTTACCCTACCGGTTGTTAAAGACGTTTAACTTTAAAAATTAAAGTCTCGCTAAAATTAAATAATAAACACACATCACTAACTCATATGACTGACTCTGGAAAACTGTATTAATTAATTTTAATGCAGTGTAACAATTTAATTGCTCTTTGCTAACCAGTTCCTCCTAGCAATTCTGCCGATCCGTGGTGCAAAGATAATAGGCATGGGAGCATAGTGTCATATTGTGACGAGGCCGATAGTTTCAGCGTTTTACAGTGATAAAGCAGCGAGCCGTGGCTTAGTTTGCCACGTTTTGGCCGCGTGTATCTGCTCAATGTATTTCATGATGGCCTGCACTTGCAAATATGAACCTACCAACCGCTGCTGTGACAATTTTCTAGCGCTTATGACAGGATTAAATTGATAGCGAATAGATATTAAGGCACATTTTAATTGCAGCATGCTAGTGTTGTTGCGAACTCTACTCAACTGAGCACCTTCATATGAATACCCTGCCAATATGGTTGCCATCCTGTTGCATACTGAATCTAAACCATAGTAAGGACCAGAGACAACACGCAATGTAGTTTTTCAAGAGGTTCTTCTTGAAAAAACCATTTTTTTTGGCCTAACATATATAATTTCGTATCATAAATAATTAGAGACAGGAAAAATTCGCGATTTAAATATCCTATAGGATAGACTCCATGATCCTCTATGCACGCGAGAAAATTACACGTGCTCATTGGCTACTGACTCGTGACACCTGTTAACTGTAACGCTAGTGATTCGATACTTCTTTTGTTAAAGGTTTTTCATTGGCCGAGTAGCATTCAGATAAACTGTGGCCCAATCACTGATGCAGTAAAAAGGAAAAAGATTTTGGATTCTAGACTATCACGAAATGAATCCGCGAATTTTTCCGGTCTCTATAAATAATGTTAATTTACGCAATATTAAAAGAATGTGAATCTCTACCCCTAACTGGTGTAGTTGACCGAAGAGCGCCGAGGCCCGCGGGCAAACAGCGGCCCGCGAGTAGCGAGCAGCCGCTGGACAAACAGGCCGGGGGGCGGGGGCGTGTGGTTATACAGTTTGTTAAAGGTTCCCAGGCCGCGCCGGGGCGTGCAAACAGCCGGGCCTGCAGCCCGAGGCGGTGTTTGTCTTCCCGCCGCCGGCAGACCTGACCGCAGCCGCCAGGCCTCGTGACCCGGGTCCTCGCTCGCAGCTAGAGACCTGGACAATCCGCGGGTTCATTGCGTGTTTTTCTAAAATTCAAATAATTATACCTTAGTGCTGCTTCTGCAATTGGTTTACTGCTAATCTGGAGGACTGAGGGCCAATTAGAAACCCTCGCTCATAGAAGTGTCGAATCACAGACCACCCAGTCGAGACGACTCACAAGTCAGCAGCCAATGAACAGTTGGCATTTGCCCGAGTGTCGAGAGGATATTGGAGTCTATCCTGAAGATCATTAAACCCGTGAATTTTTTCGGTCTCTACTTGCAGCATTGCGTGTGATTTACAATTGCCTTTCCTCTACTAGACTATTAACTCGACAACTTTCTAAAGTCAGAATGTGATTGTTTCCCAAAACCAGACATCTACCATGAAGAAACTCGGACAGTCATGAAAATAATTCTAGGGTACAGAGTTTTTATTAACCCACGGAGAGTCACAATATCTTTAAGCAAAAGACGCATGCCCCTAGACGTAAAATATTGTTAAGAACTGGAAGAAAAAGTCTGGTTTTCAATAACCTAATAAAATTGACTCATCTCAACAATCCTCTATGTTCTCAGAAAAATCACACCTGCTTATTGGATACTGACTAGTGGGAAAAGCTAACTGTGATACTTGGGATGCAATACTTAATTTCATCGAGTGTTTTTCACTGGCTCAGAATCCTTCAGACCAACTGTGGCCCAACTAAAGAAGCAGAAAAAAAGGTAAACGTGTTTGGATTATAACTAGGGACTGCGGTTTCGATGACCTTCAGGACAGACAACACACAGTTCTCAGTATTCTCAGCAGATAACGCCAGCTCATTGGCTGCTGACTTGTGAGTCGTCTCAACTGGTTCGGCTGTCATTCGACTCTTCTGTGGTCGAGGGTTTCTCATTGGCCCAGAGTCGTCCAGATGAACACTGAGCCAGTAGCAGAAGCAGCTTTGAGGCATATCCGTGTGTTTGAAATGAATCTGCGAATGGTTCCGGTCCGTGGCTGTTGCCGTTGGCCCGGGCAGAGGTGGGGCAGCGAGGGGGTGTGGTGGTGAGGGGCCCCAGAGGGTCTGCAGTCCGGCGCCGGCCGTGTTTGCCGTCGGCGCAGGCGCTAACCGCCGGCTGGGATCATTAGCGGCGCAGTTAAGCCCCTGAGACAAAGGGCACGCGCCGCCCGGCCCTGTCTCCCACTCGAGGCGCGGGCTTACCTGCGCTCTCTACTCGGCACTCCCCGGCTCGGCGCTTTCTGTGGTCCGCGGGTTCATTTCGTGTCGGTCCTAAGAATACTCCTCTCTCATATGTAGATACCCGCCAATTTTGCAGATTAGTTTGGCGTCAGGATAAAATTCAAAGACTTATATTTGCTCTACCAACGTTTGTTTTTCCATTGGCTTATTTCGTAGCAAGGAAAATTTGGTTGTTGTTAATCAAACTACCTTATTAGCTTACTACTATCCTAGTCGGAAATCTTCGTCTAACAGTTGCAGAGGGGCGTGTCTACATAACTGCGGTACAATCATGAACACGGTGAAAGAGCGTGAAGGTTTGCATTCTAGCTTGCGACCAATGAATCCGTGAAATTCTACTCATATGCTTTCCTATTGGCATGTTGATCGCTCTAGAAACTCCCCTTCTTATGAGAGGGTCAATGTGATTTGATCTCTGTACTGCTGGCTGTCAGTTGACTGGCTCACAGTCAAAAACGGGAGTGTCCAGAGAATTGTTATCCAATCATCAAAGTAATTAAAAAGTATAAATGCTGCAGTCTATCTTGCGACCAAACGAGGCTGTCTCCAGTAATCCTGCCCAGATCGAGACGCTCGTTTTCGATTTTTTTTTCGGGTGTTCGTTGACCTTGACTTCCAGGTCGTGCCTCAGTGCTGCCCACGTTTTCAGTTCGTTCAGTGATTTATGTGTTTTCCCCCCTTTTACCATACAAAGCCCTTTATGATAGACTGCAAAATTCACAGTATACACGGGTAAATAACGCCAGTCCATTGGCTGCTGATTTGTGAAACGTCTCAACTGTGCTGCCTGTGATTTGATACTTTTTTGGTTGAAGGTTCCTCGTTGGCCCAGCGTTCTTCACAAGAACTGTTGAGCCAATAGCAAAAGCAGAATATCGCCTATTGTGGAATGCTAATTTTCCCGGTCTGTACACATTACAATTTTTTAAATGTCATTATGCTCTATATTAGTTTTTCTTTGATATTGCCGTCAAAACTATGCTGACGTTCAATAATCCGGAAAAATCAATTATCCGGCAAGGCTGTAGTCACGAACGTGCCATGTTGAAGAGTCTTTACATTAGGGTTAAATGTCCGAAGTCATCGCCGTTCATTAGAGGCGGCAGCACACGACCTCGCCGCCCCAAGAATATCCAGAGCGGGAGTCCATCGAGGCCTTTTGGAACAACTTGCTGGTTTAGTGACCTCTAGGATAGATTGCACAGTTATGTGTATACTCAGGCAAAACCTTCCGGCCCATTTGCTGCTGCTGTATCGTGAGACTTCTCAATTTGGTAGTCTGCGATCATATACTTCTTTGGTTGAGGACTTGTCATTGGCCCAGAGTCCTCCAGCTAAATTGTTGAGCCAACGACTCAAAATGGTAATATTATTTTGATTTGAGGCCATTGAAAGATGTAATAATAATAATAATAATAATAATTTATTTTCCCCTTTTTTAACACATTGTTAACAATGTTCTCTTAATTAACCAGGAAATTTAGCACTCACGAAAGCAAGCTTGTATGTGAGTCTAGTGATCTAGTCACTTCATGTTACATGCGGTAATGAAGGAACCTGTCCTGGAGTGATCACGAGAACACGCAGCCTCGGACCACCGGGCTGATGGCGAGCACACATCCTGCGACAAGACACGGTCGACATCGAAGGGCGTGAAGATGCCCGCGGCAAAAAGCTGCGTGATTACGAACACGACATTCTTCGTTAAACTCCGACAATTGATGACGTTCTGATGGAATACAGCGCAACCTTTGAGTTTGAACACACATTTCGGACGGTATTTATCGCATCGGTGCTACGTTATATACCAACAGTGTATAAGCTGGTGTTGTCAAACGGATACGAGGTTAGGGATCTAATTTAACTATAATAAGTATTAAATAATCTGAAATTTGAGTGGCATGGTTTTTATTTTTATCATAGGTGTGACAGTTAAGGAGCCAAACAATATTTAGGTTTGGCAGTGTTTTTATCCATGGTTTATGTTTGCTATAGGGCAATACACAGATATAGCAACATTCATGAAACAAATATATTTTTTTTTACATTTTTAAATTAAATAATCATTAAACAAATCACCGATAGTTTAAATGCCCGAATAAAAATAAAATTTTAAAAACGTAATTTATCAGTGAAATTTTTTTTTTTCATACTTCACTGACACAGTAGTTTATTTGATAAGCATAATCCAGAGGTTGCTGGCCCTTTGAGGTGACGATGCACACCGGGCCACGAGTCCAGCGGGTCGTAACGGAACACCGCGAGTGCTCGCTGGTGCGCTCGTGCGACCACCGCATTCCGTGCACTGCTAGTACCGTGACCTGTACCTGAACGTGGCCGAACCAAATCCTTGGTAAGGAAACAAATCGGCGACTGTTTTAATAAACGGCGCCCTGCGCGAGGCTAGGAACTGGTTTCAACGGTATTCTAGCGGACGTTTCGCATCCATCAATATAATTTTTACTGTAAAAATCCTAGAGATAGCAGCTTCATCGCACAAAAATAGAACGGCATTACTAATTTTTCAAGTACTTTTAAAGTTGTGATTATTTCTTGCTACGACTATTAAAGTGCACAAATTGTATTCCAGTATAGTTTCGCTATTATAAAATTTAATTTGGCACACCAAAACGCTTGGTACGTCCATTTATGATCACGGAAGTGACTATATACGAGTTAATGGCGCCAGACGCGGGTCCGACATCTGCACGAAATCAACAGAAAAGTGAGTTCTGCGCATGCGCGGAAGTTTGGGCAACAGATCGGCGACGGGCAGGACACCAAAATGCGTTCCCTAAAAACAAGGGACTGGTCGTGTCCTATCGTGCTGTAGGAATGCGGTCAGGGTACAGATGTAGCATGTTCAACATCGAAACTCCTATTTTTGGGTCTTGAAATACCGGCCTTAGATTACGATGGCTTTCCAGAGCAGGGATCAATTCATAGTTGGATTAAAAAGAAGTGTTCAGATTGTTGCAAACGACTTTCGTGTGAAAGGCGTTATTTATTCTCCTAAAGAGCTAAGAGATCTCGAGGGCGCTGCCATCAGTCAGGCAGAGAACCAATCAGGCGCGACTGCCCGACCTTATAGCACCGACGCCTTATCGCCTTCTCTCCGCGATTTGGTTGCCCGCGGCTCCAGAGGCGGGAGGAAATAAACTGCACGCACGAAACGAAACGGAATCCGCCGTTCCATTGGTCTACTTCCCCGAGAGCTTTTGTTAGCGAGCATATGTACCCCCCTCCATCTCCGGGCCGCCGCTTGATAATCCGGAATACTGACACTAAAGCCGGAGCAAGGAGACGCTGGGTAAACGGGAAGCCTTAAAAAAGAAGGATAAAGAAGGGAAGAAAAGTCATTCGCTAGTTTTTTAACAGACGCGAACTACCGCCTGCCAACCCCCCATCCCTCTGCTCTCTTAACGGTCTTTATTTAAATGTAATGAACAAAAATCTCGTTTTCTCCCACATTGCCTTTTGGGAAATTTCCAACAATCTCATTTGAAATTCACTTTACTTTGTAATAGAATAGGACTTCTGCCCTCCACACCCAAGACAGCTCGAGCTGAGTTCAAGAGCGTCCTAAGAAGCAATACCAGCTACAAAATTTCCTGGGTGTCTCACGAGCAAGAACCCACATGCTTTAAATTGACTACGTGAATTGTAAAAAAAAAAAATTACATAAAATTTGCAAAGAAAAATTTACCCTGATATTAAATATTGACGTAGCTATTTATTTAATTCTTATGTTAAAAGTATATGCCAAATTAAAAAGGCATTTCATTCATAGTCGTGTAGAGTTTCAGAGTGATTGAAATAATAAGTATCAGCAAGTAATCTGAAAAAGAAAAAAAATGTTATGAGCGTAGATTTGATTATAGCCGGTTTATAGGAATTTAAGTATAGTGACCCACTTTTCAGTAAAATAAAATGTGACTATGAACCACAGGATATTTAGCTTGTTACATGCTGCCTAACATATCTGGGTCTCGAGAAGAATTGCGAATGTCCGTCCCTTCAGCTGGTAACACGTTCAATTGGGAAATACTATTTTTTTTGTATACTATATATTTAGAGTCAACGACAACTCAACCACGCCTGGCTGATTTTATGCAATTTCTTTTTGTGACAAACACAAGTACAATCAATCGAGCATTACATATAGGCCCTAATTGATTAACATATATCATGTACAGCAATTCGAAAGTAAATGTAATTTTCAAATTCAAATTGTGCAATCCATGAAGCAGCCGAGTAATAATTTTCTGTCAGTATGGCGTTTTTATAATGAATTTCTTCAGAAACAGTTTGCCTAAATATTACACGTTAAATCTTATACATTTAAAACACATTTATGTGCGATATAAATGTTTATCACAATTTGGGAGACAGTTTAGGAGTTAGTTTTATATATTTCATAGGACTATACACGTAGGTACATCGCAAATTTTAGTCTGTTATTATTGAGGGCGTACAGAAACATAATTTGGTAACTAGTTTCCAAAATATGTTTTCATAAAAATTTAAAAAATAATAATAATTTTACAGAGATCAGAGATACGATCACCAAAGTAAGAAGAAGCCATTGTGTTAGAAAATGGCGGAAAGGATTTATGGAGTGGGTAAAAAGTGCAATCTCTGCAATGTTAATGATTGAAATCAAAATGAGAACTTTTTTGTTGTAATGAAGTTAAATGCTACTTCCTGGTTGATGTGTGGTTAACCGTATTGTTTAGTAATTTTCACTACACGATGGATTTTTTTTACCATTCTTCCTAGCGAGTTCTTTTCAAGTCATCAAACAAACCGCTATCAGTAGTTTTCATGCAGCTGACCAGTTGCTGACCAGAATGACGCTCTGTCACTAGATAGGGACTACATACGATGCGCTTATTGTACTCTAACGATTCGTCAGTACCAACATCAGAATGTCATTCAAATTCAGAGCTGAATTATAAGTAATTATTAATAAATGTTTTTTTGTGAAACAAACTGTAATTTTACATTCTTAATATGATTATGTTGTCTCGAACAACATTTTAATGTTGACAATACAATTTAACGTTTTTTTTTAAGATTGTAAATCAACAAATGATACACCATCAGGTCGGTGTCCTTGAAGTTCTCAATCGCGCTCGTCAAAATATCGTTGTGTTTAGCATACCTATGTCTATCTCATGTATTTAAAATAATTATAGGATGCATAACTATACTAAAAATGCGCGTCTCCTAAATGTAAAAGAATCGTGAGATCTCGATAAATGTTTGCGATTAAATACCAACATTTATGTTAATTTTTGTGTGCCCTTAGCAAGTTTGAATGTGTCAGTTCTTTCTTTAAGGCACGAATTAATAATTCATTACTTTTTGCGAATTTGAGGTATTTACAGCTACCACTTTCAATAAGGCCAGTTTGTGTGTAATGCATTAGATGGGAATATTTGTAAATTAATATTGCGATTTTACGAGCCCAGAATGGTTAAGTATTGTGAAACATTAGGTTAACCTAACATTATTTAGGACTTGAAATGAACACCCCCTTCAGCCTCTAATAAATTCTTATGATATCCTTAATTTTAATGTCATGGATATCCAGACACGAAAATACAAGTTCGACGATATTTTATTTAAATAATTAAAATGTATGAATGTATATTAAATGGCCCTAGATCCTGAACCCGAAGAATTCGGTGACGGCCTAGATGCTGATATCGTCCCGGCCAAACTTCAAATATGTGGTATTACGCCGTGTGATCGGTGGTGTCGGAATCGTCAGTGACCGATTCAAGATAACAGAATGAGGAATGGTGTTTCACCTGGTGGTAGTAGCACCGGATGTCAATGGCGGCTTCAGGATGACTTTTATGGAGGGGCTATCGCACAAAGAAAGGTCGTAGTTGCAAAAAAAAATTGAAAGTGGTCAGATATTGGCCAATTACAGGTTTCAAATACAGAACCTTAGTAGCTCCATGCAACTTTTAATGAGATAAAAGTTTAACATATGAAATTAAATAATTAAGTAAACATGAATATACACTAATCAATAGAATTGGTCTCGGGAGGGGCTATCGCCCCCACCGCCCCCCTTCTGGAGCCGCGCTTGCCGGATGTGCATGTCGGAGTCATGGCGCTTGGGCCGCTGTCGCGCGCGGGCCTTGCTACATCGCGCAATGGGAAACTTCTCCGCTCGACGGGAGAAGGCGGGCGCTCCGTCTCATTATCATTCAACTAATAAACTGTGATGTATGATAACGCGTGTAGGCCGCGGCGCCGTTACTCACGGCAGTCGGGGTGTCCCTCCTGGGGCGGCCGGGTCGGGGGTGCAGCACGGTACCACTGCACGGCAGTCTCTCTGCGCGCCCTCAGCCTCGCACCCGCTACCAGTCCGCGGACTGCAACTGTGTTCTCACCAGTCTTCTCTCAGTAACAATCTGGCGAGATATTAGCTGTATTACACACACTTCCCTACATCCATTAGCAAGCACAGCCACAATGCAGAGGACACATTTACAATATCACAGCTAGCACCACCTGTTGGCAGTTGGTCGTACTAGTGTGCACGCAGCCGTTCTGTATAGTGATAGGCCTATCCGTACGGATATTCAAAAAAAGGTAAATAATATGTTATAAATGTTAGCGATCAAAATAAAAATTTTGTTATGTATCTCAAATCATAAATAAAATACTTATAATGAGCATTAAATACCTTATAGGTTTAAGTTAGCCTTTCGATGATTTTTATTAACGTCTTTATCTGTCTCCATTTGAGTTATCATTTACCCTTATAAAGTTTTAAACAACACTTATGCCAAAAATGTTAAGTAATTTTATACACAGACATATTAAAGCAATTATCCCGGAGAAAGCGGACGCAGGGACGCATCAGTGGAGACGAGTGTCGCATCAGTGGACGCCAATAGGGATGCCTCGTGAGGATTAGCAAGCAACGCCCAGATGGCCGCGTTCATTGGGATGCACTTTTAGTGGATCCCTCAGCGAAGGCTAGTGTTCGGATGCAGCTAGTGTTTATAAAGACAGTTTATTTTTGAGACCTTTTTTTGACAGTACACCAGGTCTTGACAAGATCTAGACGACTCTGAGCCAGTTGTGAACAAGAAGTGGTTATCCAATCACGTGTAAGTGCTAAAGGATGCGACTATGTTATGGACCAACGAGCTCTCTAAAATCATTTTGAGTCCAGCCTGAGCTGAAATCAATTCGTGAAATTATCATGATTCTAGAGATGATGCTATTTCATGAAAGATTACGGATCCAGATAGTTTCCAAAACGAACTTCAATTCTCGCCCTAACGGTTGGTGGAAATACTCTGAACTCGAGGGGTATTTAGGTGAACCACAAATGCCGGACGAATTTGCTGAGTTCTCAGTTCAGTCAGTCAATCTATGCATTGTACATGTGAAGTGGAAAGATTTGGAGCATACCTTATTTTCTTATTTTAGATGTTTCAGTTACAAAAAAAAACCATAACTGCAAGGGTATACAGAATTCCATCACACACTGGGCAATACATGGACTTTAAATCTAACCAGCCAACAAACGGAAACGATGATATCAAGCTATTCAGACTGATATAATTTGCAATGACAAAAAAGTATAAAAAATTACAAAGTTTTAAAAACAAATATTTAGTTTTAATGAACATACTTGGGACTATAAAAGTCACAGACCTTTTGGTATATTTATACTGTAAATTTTCTTAGGAAGCACACCCAATAAAAAAAACTAAGTATAGGTAAGCATTTATTGCCAGAAATAGACACGTATATAGACAACAAAGCAATGAAATAAAAAAAACGTGTGCCGGGTTCTGCTAGAACAATATAAATACTCACAGATATTCAGCCACTCAGATACATGATCTCTGGGCATTATCTACCACAAGAGAGGGGCCAAAACTATTTAAAAAAATATATTTCCTTAAGAAGGAGAGAGAGGGTTGGTCAAAACTATAAAATATGTTTTTTGGCATCGACTCTAACCCTGTCGCGAGCCTTATGATGAGAAGCAAAACTAGAACTTTGTGACTGTTTTGTCGCATGAAGTTCGTTTGTATGTATGATTATATGTTGTAAGTCTCCCTGTAGTATTATAGGCTACATCGTATTAATCGTTAAATGGTTGCCCGTGTACTGTTGTATAGTTTAAATGACTTCATTTATTCCTCGGGATTCTGAATCAGTAGTTTTGACAAACGTCAACAATTTCTTATGTATCGTGACATCGTGAGGTTACTGAAAATTGTATTTAACCAACAGAAACATGTAGGTACAAGAAATGTGACCAAATTTTACTTGCTATACATTTTTAAATCATGTAACACCCGCATGAAATCTCCCTGATTCTTTAATTTGCTTATTACAAAACACCAGATTTCAGAAAATTGGGCTTGACAAATATTGCCAATAACTCCACGATATTTACATATTTTATTAATGAATATGGGTTCTTCTGTGATGGCCAAATACTGCACAATGGCATATAATTAAATCATCTAATTTAAGTGTACACAATATTTTAAACAGATCAAACTGCTGCAAATAAACAGGATTTGATCGCGAACTCATTGTAACTATACTATTGTTGGTTACGTCTATTGATACAGTTTATTTCAGGGAGTGAGTTTGCTGATTGATCAGACCCGGATTCACAGGGAGATCGCCCCGCAGAGCTGGTCGGCTGACACGCCACGACAAGTGAGGGGGGAGGGGGGTGTCTGGTGGGAGACCTCCCCTCCCCTCCAACTGCCCCCACTCCTCGTATGCCACTAGAGCGGCCACTCACGAGATGGATGGCTGGAGAGTTCCTGCGGTGCGAGCAACCGAATTACTTTCGACCCCCCCCCCCCCCAGGCAATCCCAACTGCGTCGAGATCTCCACTCGGGATCAGATCTCACCCCCCCCCCCTCCCCCGCGAGGGGTGGGGCGCCGGAGGAAGCCATTTCACTTAGCCCGGCCCAGAGCGAGCAGTAGGGTGGGGGGGGGGGGGATACCCCCAGTCCGCGCATGCGCGGCGCCAGCTAACCCAGGCCAGTTAAACAGCCATTTTCGCATGCAAATCCGAGCCGCCCGCCGTTTGATTTGCATCGAAATACATCAGCCGCGGGGCCTGCTTCCTGTGCCCGTGCGACAAGGGCCCAAGGGCTTGTGCGTCTCTCGCAGGCACTGGCTGGAGCAGGCCCTACCCTGCATTATACAAGGAACAACACCACCGGGTTTCAGGTCTGTAGGACGTACACTTGAAACACGGGAAATTTTTATTTTAAATTCTCGGTGCATCAAGTCTACCAATCTTCAGCTTCATTTCGTGGGAAGGCAAGGTAACCCCTGGGCAAGGCGTGGCGGACACACCAAACTATAGCGCGTTAGGAATTCAAGGCAACGCCATCTGATGAAGAAGTTCTAAAAAAAACTCTTATTAGCGCTTTTGGTTCGCCAGCAGCCGCGAGCTTCACTGAAAGGATGGGTTTCGCCAAGGAGAAAGATAGGAAGTTGCCAGACCTTACTGTATGACCGTGTGGCGGACATATATAAATTACACAAATTCACTGTTTGTGTGTGCCTGTTACTTATCTCTTATAATTGTCTAATATAAAACTGAATTTACCCCTTTTTCACCCTTTAGGGATGACATTTTCTAATTATATGTAGTCTATGTCACTGTCCGGCCCATAAGCTATCTATTTGCAAAATATCATGTAGATCCGTTGCTCCATTTATGCATGAAAGAAGAACAAACAGACAAACACACTTTCTCATTTATAATTTTAGTTTGGATTGCATAATTTTTTGTTCTTTAATGAACTGGGAAAAATTAGTGCCTAGCTAATTCTTTCTTTGAACTATTCTTGCTCTGGGGTAGATTTGTGCTGTCCCTCCAAAGGAAAACCTCAAGAATGGATAACAAAGATAAATACATTAAGGCACTGCGCTCTCTACGCTGTCTGGCATTTAACATTTGACCTCAGCTGCGCGTTTAGGTGTTTATATGTCCATTACCCTGAGATTTTCCTATGAAGTGCTGTGGAAGCCAACGATGGCGTAAGTCCATAAAACTGTTTTGAGGTCTAGCATATTCTTCATGCAAATCGTAGACGTTCAGGTGTATAGATAGAGACCGCAAACCTCATTGGTAGAGATCGGAAAAATTCGCGTGGTTCAATGACCTTCAGGATAGACTCCAATATCCTCTAGACACTCGGGCAAATGCCAACTGTTCATTGGCTGCTGACTTGTGAGACGTCTCGACTGGGTGGTCTGTGATTCGACACTTCTATGAGTGAAAGTCTCCAATTGGCCCTCAGTCCTCCAGATTAACAGTAAACCAATTGCAGAAGCAGCACTAAGGTAAAATTATTTGGATTTTAGCAAAACACGAAATGAACCCGCGAATTTTTCAGGTCTCTACTCATTGGTCCAGTCAAGCGGGGAATCGCACCTTTGACCAATCGAAGCCAGTCACAGAACACAGCAGCGCAGCTCAACTCCAGCTTGTGGGACGAGCAGCATATCGCCAGACTGCTCGCATGACACAGAGCTACACATGGGCAATCTCCCCCAGAAGAACAGGCGCGACTCCAGAGAAGCCAGAATTTCATTTATTTATTTTGGAGGGCATCCATGTTTACTTTATTACTTAAATTCACGTGTTTTACTTTTTTCTATCAAACTTCATATGAAACCATTAAATTTCAGTTACTGAGATTATGAATTTGTTAATATTCCAAGGCCCAGTCTCAGACTTAGTCCTATTTAATGTCAAGTTTTGCAATGTACGATAGCCCTTTCCAAAAAAACGTTTACTTAATAGCCTCTGTAGAATAAATATTTGAATTCGAAAGGATATACTCAATAATGGTTTCTATTAAAAGAATTGCCATTTCTTGAAATACAAGCGCTAGAAAAAGACTATGATTTTCCAGCAACAACAGGTTGTTTAACGCTGCTCTCGTGATCAGATGCTTCTCAGAAACTAAACTTTGAGGTGGTTTTAGCACACAAAGCCTTACTGCGCGCCATTTTTTTTTGCGAACGATTGCTAGTTAAATATTTATACTAAGAAATATTTTGAAAATGGTACTTCCTAAGTCGAAGTGTACGAATTACCCATTTGTGGATATACAGGAAATGAACTTCCATTGGGTGTAAATGCAGATATCTACACAAAAAGTTTCATAATCTGAATTTTTCTGAAATAACAGAGCACGGTTTGTTTCGCTTGCTTACTAGAGTGAGATTAATCAGACACCCAAAATTTGACTACTTCCTCCATGACATTTGTGGTAAAAATAAACCTCTAGAGAACTGATTTTGATAGAAGTAAGAAATAAAGTCACCGGATTATAAACGGGTATTGTGATGGCCCTCGTTGGAGCTGACAGCGCTCTGACGTCACTGATGCGGTGGAAATGCAGACCTCGGCAGCGGGACAGCGCGTGTGACGTCACACCCGCAATAACAACCCGAGCTTATTGAAGGGGGGGGGGGGGGGGGGGGGGGGGTGCACCGAAGCAGCGCGGGCATTCAGAAAGAAACGCAGTTAAAACTTATTTATTTCAGCCGAGACGCTTTTTTTCTTTTTGTAGCGCGTGTAATAACATTCCGAAAAGAAGGCAATGCCTTGCCTTATGCCCCCGCCTCACAATCCGCCCTTACTTAGGCGGGGAGAATATCCCCCTCCCCTACCTGCTAATGCAGAACCCCCCCCCCCCCCCATGGGCTATGCTCGAGGCAATATTAAAAAAGAAATGGGTTCGGAGGTCGCCTGGGAAGACGCGGTGGAGGGGGCAAGAGACCACAGACTCGCGATCCCGCGAGACGAGGAATGAATATATATATTTAAACAAACGACTCGCGCTCCGCCCTCCCCCCACTCTTTTTGCCCCGCAGCCGCGCCAAAGTGGAAACCGAGATTTCAAATTGTTTCTTATTTCGCCCGAGACTCGCCTCCGAGCCCCCCCCCCCCCCCCCCCCCACACACACACACACAGACACAGAGAGAGCCCGCGAGGCAATAAAGACGTCGACGCACGCGGCGGTATTACCCGGGGCGTAAATTAACTCCTCGCGGTTTTTTTTTCAGGCCGAGGAGAGCGGCGGATGGGCTGAGATGGGAGGGAGGGGTAGCCATGGAGCAATGAAAGTCGCGAGGAATGATGGGACGGCGCGTCGTGCTAAGCGGGCACCATCACCCCCCTCCCCCCTACAACCTCGCGCTAATGAAGCGCTCGCGGCGGCCGAACAGGCGAACAATTTTCGCCCTCACGCATTTCAGCGACGCGATAACTTTTAACTGCCCCGGAGGCGCGTATCAGCAATAACGACAAGAGCGTTGGGGGGAGTGGGGGTACGTGCTGTGAAGTATTCTTTGCTTCGCGGGAAAGGTGCAAATGCGTGAATGTTTTTTTTTTCCCCTTGTTGAAGGGGAAAATAAATGCCTTCTTTAATGAATTCTTCTCCTATTAAACCGCGATCTTCATTATTACGATCCTGGCTGGAAATCCCTGTAATGTATTTCTTCCCTGCGATCGGAGGTGAATGAACGCTGACAACCACACTGCAACCACACTGCAAACATACTGCAACCACACTGCAACCACACTGCAACCACACTGCAACCACACTGCAGGTAGACTGCACCGTCCGCCCGACCTTCCTGCGGGGAACAAACCGTCCAAATAGAAAACATTTTTATTGTGTTGTAGTTCTAGTCGACGAGGCGAATATTATAATAAATAATTGTGTTCATTAGCGCCAGTTTTTTCTCCCGTCTTCAGGGCCAGCACTGACAACCACCAACTTACCAAGTAAAAATGTAACACGTGATATTGTATTTTACTATGTCATTTCTCTGTTTCTGTGCGTATTAACCTGAGTTATCTATTTATGCGTTCGTTAGAACACTGTAAATATTCGACTACAGACGTATGTACTATATCATCTGCGTATTGACTCTGTACAAGCTAGTGTGCGAGAGATTTACACTTTGTTTAAATAAATAGTTGTTCGATGTAAGAATTTGAGTGAACAAAAGTTATCCAAATTCAGTATGTTACCTAAACCTTGACAATAATAAGTAATTGTAATAAAATGTATTATTTTACCTGAATATGTATGTTATCATTACATGTATGTTGAAATATTTTGCTATTATTTTTAATGATCGACCGATACACACTATGACATAAACATTATTAAATAAAATATTATTTTTTCCCTCTTGATATTTAAAAATAATATTTGTGTATGATTAAACCAATAATTATTAAAAATGTTCATTTAAAATAAATAAAATTTTGGCAAGGCTAATGAAAATAAATATGCATTAATGGTCTGCTACTAATTAAATTTTTAATTATGGCAGCAAATGGCAACAATAGCAAATTAACGTCTTGAATTATATATTTAAATTATTCCGTAAAAATTATACTTTTTAGTATACAATTTGTGACTGGTTTTGGAGTTCATATTATTTAATGGCATACTCTTTAAATTATTTTACCATCTGTCTAATCCAGAAAATATAAATGATCCACCGAGTTTCTGATTCAAACAATAATATTAATTAGGTATATAGTTTAGTTTCTGATAAACTTGAGTTTAAATGAAGACAAATTATTACAAATTTGTTCTTGCATCTAGTGGTCTGACTTTATTATTATTTTGAAATGAATGTACCAGATTTACAGTATGAATACCAAATTTCCTATCAGAAGGCGGCGAATTTAAATACTCAAACTGGCTATAAGTACATACCACATACAAGTAAGATAATTATATTTTCACTTCTAAGCTTACACCTGCTGTCATCAGCTGAACTGATATCTATTATTAATACTTACATACATGCTTCTTGCTTGATTATCTATATATTTATACAGCACAGTGCACTCGCTAGTACTGGATTATTAGACTATTAGTTACACAAAAATAATTTCACATTTTTCTTGATCCAAATAGAAACAGGAAAAGGCCCTGAATAGTCACAGGAAATCCACTTATCATGAAAAAAAATGGTTGAACATAATTAAATATCAATATCGTAGAACATTGTCTCACTTCCAAAATTCTCTTTTTCACTATAAATTTTCCGAAATATATTTCTTGCTGTTTAAGATATGGAAAAATTATTTCTTACCACCATGATTTAAAAAAGGGGGTGGTTATGTCTGCATGATGTGAAGTAGTTTTTCTCCCTCAGCTAATTGTTGCCTCGTATTGGCTAGACCCCAAAACATTGGCTGAAGTATAGTGTTTGCATTGTGGGTACAGTTTGAATGACTGTTTCATGGACGAGACTGTGTTCAACGACTAGAATTCTAGTACATAATTTCTTTGAATGGTTCTTGCAGTGGAGAACACTGATTGAAGATCTTTTTGGACATTCACACACTGCTGCCTACACTGTATGGTATAAGAACCTCCAATAACGGATAAAAAATGAGTATGCCAACCAACAGAAAACAAGCCAAAAATCAGTTAATGTCAAAAAATTGAAACTAATGACAGCACAGAAATTTCCGTGGAAGAAAAAAAAAATAGTACAGACAAGCGGACGCAGTGGAATGACAACAGTGAGACAATGCGACAGAACAGTGAATACAAACAACCACTTTGAACAACTCAGTAACAAACAGAGTAACCTAACGTCCATTCAAAACAGATAATGTGGACGACACAATGACAATTCAGCGATGAAATTAAATAAATATACTGACAACACAATGAAGACCACACAGAGACACAAAGTAGGATTCTTAAGACACAATGTTGCGAGGTTTTGGGAACTGAGATCTGTTCCCATCCTCGGTCACAGTCGGACCTTGGAAACACGTTTTGATTATTCACTCTCCTAAAAATACAGTTAAAAACTTAAATTCGGAAACAGGACCACTCATCCGCGCCCCGCGATTCTTTGATTGCTTTTCGTGATCAGACATCCCTAGGAGGTTTTGAACAGTTTTCAAATCACGCGGGGTTTTCTTCTGACGACTCTCGGCTGTTACTGAATGAAAACGCGACAGTTTGCTCCGGCAGTCTTCAAGAACTTGTTATTTTAAGCCATGCAGTTTTTTTTTTTTTGTTTTGTTCCCGACGAGTGGAAGCCAAGTTGTTCCCAGACATCCGCTCTGCTGGCGCTCCTAGCGGGGGGCGGAGGAAGCTCTCAGCAGCCAGTAGTTTTAGTGTTCCATCCTCACCCGTCATCCTCAGGCACACGTGTGCGACGGGCGTCAAACCAGCGACCCCAAACTCAGTTCCGCTCACTTTTTGTTCTCGTCTCCGGAATCCCATATATTCTGCTCGTCCTCCCCTCAGCCCTCGTCAAAAACCTTCCCCTGTGTTCGCGCATGCGTGAGTGTGAGTTTTTTTAACCTCCCCCTTCACCCTTTTCTTCCTTCGCGCGTCAGATTGTGTTCGTCTGTTAGCGATAATTTAACGAGGAGCAGGCAGAAAGCTTGTCGGTGAAAAACGACGCTCTTTTCAAGCCCTTTGAAGCGGGAAGTCGCGGGGAGGGGGGAGAGGGGGGAGGGGGAGTATTTCCATTCAGAGGCGGCCGCCTGATCCCCAAACTGCCAGCCATCACTCAAGGACACTCTATCGAGTGACTGTCCCGGCGCGTGTCTATGGACTGCGATCGTGGCGCGGTGTTGATGCAGGGGCGACTTGGCCTCGCTGTGGAATTGTTGCGGTTGTTTGTGACGACACAGCTGTGACTCTCTTCAAACCAGCCGACGGCAGAGTGACAGCTTCCTGAGAACAGCTGGTAGTCGCGAAGTAAATCTACCAGAAACCAAACTATGAAAAATGTATAACTCTGAAAACATTAAATTTTTCACCGAAGTCTTGTATTTAAAAATAGTCCTGCTAATACTACCACTACTACAACGTCTACTTTTAATTACAATAATACGTAATAGAAATATTATGCAAGCTTAAAGATTAAAGGTGCTCATGTTAAAAAATTTTCACTGGTTTTGAGCGCAATTAATAGGGCCACGATTTTTTCATCAGCTGTTTGTTAAAGTTGGTATAATTGTCTGTGTTTCGTGGTGGTTAGTTGGGTTTATTCCAGGTACATGTCTGCTGTCGGCGCACCAATCACAGCTATCCAGTGCGGAAGCAAACTAGTCCTGAGTGACTCGATCTAATTATCTTGCAGACGGCCGCCAATCACAAGGAAACAATCGCTAACGTGGGTATATGTACGTTATTGCATTCTCATGAAATATCATTATTTTTTTTGCGAAAAATACATGCCTCTTCTTATTAACATTGTTGTAATGGCACATTTTATGTTTCCCATTGTCTTGTTATGTTAAAATATACAAAATATTTTGTTTAACATCACACGCACACAGTCACTTAATATAAAAATGATAATTAAGATTTTAAAAAAGAAGTTCGCGCAGTTCCACTAAAAAATCTTTTGACGAAAAGGACTCCAAAGGTTTTCATTTAGTATAAAAGTAAAACTAAAGAATTCCCCCCCCCCCCCAAACTAAAGGAGAAGTTCACCCCACAATCAGCCCCCGAGTGTTGTTCGAGCTCCGACTGCGCTGCGAGGCGCTGGGTTCGAGTTCCGGGCAAGACATGGGACTTTTGTGATCGTAAAAACATCAAGGGAAGTCCCTTAGTGGCGGACACCTAAGGTTTTCAGAAAATAAAATAATAACTACCTCGAGAAATGTAACTTTATTTATGAATTAGTTAAGTCGATAAAGTTTAAAATTAAAAAAAAAATGCCACTTAAGCATAAAAATGTTTAGAAACTTAAATAAAACTCTGATAAAACAAATGCAATCATTGCAAGTGGCACCTAGTACCGGACGGACTGAACTTTGAACCCCAAGAGCCGGACTTTTTCAAAACATCCTGAATCGATCTTATATGCAGGTATCTGCAAAGTCAGGAATGTCTGCACATGATTCATTAGCCCACTCGTGACAGTTGGCGTACTGAATCCAGTCTTCGTCGTGGTCCTACGTCACATATTTGAATTAATGGTTCATTTTCCTTAGCTTTATCTCCACTTTTTCTTTTTTTTCCCCCCTCCTTTCTGGAATGGCCTCGAACCCCTTTGACGTGTCGCGTCATCGGGGTCGACCCGACGCCCGAAGCTCCCAGAACAGTGGCGTCCTAGTTATTCCACTCCACTCTGGGAGCCCACAGAACGCTCCAGGCGGGCTCTGAAGGAGGTAGCGAAGCCGTGCCGCTAATTGGCTGAGGTATGCGCCACACCCGGGGGCACATGCCTGCCTCGTCGCCGTGCTCCCAGTACGTTCTGAACTATACTCATAGCTAGGGAGTAAAAACAATCACGATTTGTTGACTTTCAGGATAGACTCCACAGTCCTTTACATACTCGAGAGGATGTCACTTGTTCGTGGGCTCGCGAGACGGCTCAATTGGGCTGCTGGTGATTCCACACTTCTGATCGAGGGTTTCTCTTTCGGGTAAACTTCCACCCAATAGCAGCATTGGAGAATCATTCTAACATACGAATTAGAGCCAATCGTGAAGCATTTACGAATGCACTTTTTTTATTACAATTTTTACCCATTTTTACAATTTTATGTCTGTTTGTGCCTGATAATTGAAGCAGGTGTTGTTTCCTAAAATATCGCAAATCTTTTGTCGAAGTAAGCCTGTTCTGTTCGACTGTGCTGTTGTTTTGTTGTCCAGTTTCATCGTTTGGTTCGTCTGCTTGACGCTGTGTTGTTGTTGTTTGCCTGTATTTACTGTACTTGTTGCAACTGTGTCCACGGGATGCTGTGCGCTGCTCGGGAATGAAACACCTCGCGGTCGCCCGACGAGAGAAGCGCCAGCGGGTGAGAGTGTCGACAGTCACGACATCGCAACAAGCCGCGACCAATCGCGGCGCGCGCCCTGTTTACTTCCTCCTCGGCCGCCCTATCACTCGACTCGGAATTGATTACCCCCTCCCCCCTGGCCGACATTGTGCGCCCCGCTAATCTTGGGCTCACGGTAAATTTGAGCTGCCACGTCTTTATTATCGGCGCTTGGCGCGGGGCGAGGGGTTGGTATAATGGGGTAAATGGGCTGTGGTGGTGTTTGCCCTGGGGGCGGCAGGAGGGAGGGTAATGGGATAATGTGAGAGGGGACTTGGAAAAATATTACAATCCCTGGCTTCGCACCCTTTAGGCGCTGCAGGAGGGGGTGTGGGTCGTGGAAGTTGGGGGAGGAGAAACCTTTTTTTTTTTCGTATGAACACGCCTCCGCGGGAAAGTCAGAAGGCAACGCCTCGCCACTGCGTGCGCCCTCGTGTCTTGGTCTACAGATTACACCAGGAGCGCTCAAGGCAAGGTTTTCTTTAATAGCGACCCTTCATAAGAATTGTGTTTAACATTTATTTATTTATTATGGTACATATTTACTCAGTTTTATCACAAACAATTATTTGAAAACATGCCCCAATTTTTTTAATAGCGTGACTAAATATATATATATATATATATATATATATATATATATATATATAATATCATATATTAAAATCATCGTTTTGAAGTTACGTAGTTTCTTCCTATTAATTATGAAATCTCTAAATCAACACTGCATCCTCACAATCCCGCACAGTGCGGTTCCACTCAATAACTACCTTCGATGTTATTTTTTGAAAGAGTACCTACATGAATATTACATTTAGGTAGTTTCTGAACAGTGCGTTACCGACGATGTGGAGTGGGAGGAGCGAGCCTCTGAACGGGCCAATCACCGACACGCAGCGCCCTGGGAGGCTCACGTGACACGACTGTGCTGCACAGTAGCGACTGCTGCATCTCCGCAGGCTGAGTTGTGCTGTGAGCAGTTTCTTTGATCATTTTACATGCACAGTTATAAATATGTGTATTTATGTTGGAACTGAAGTGTTTTATGTAACAGTTAGAATTTTTGTAAACATTCTGTGACTTCTGTACAGCTAAAAGAAAATTAATAGTAGCATTACTGATACAGAACTTTTGTAAATGCCCATAAGTAGGGACAGGAAAAATTTGCGAATTCAATGACCCACAGGATAGACTCCAAGATCCTCTATACACTCGGACAAATTACATCTGCTCATTGGCCACTGACTCGTGAATAACTATTAAATAGAATACTTTTGATTCGATACTTCTTTCGTTGGGGATTATTCATTGGCTCTGATTCCTTCAGACAACCTGTGGTCCAATCACTGAAGCAGCAAAAGGTTAAACACATTTGGATTCTAGCCTATCGCGAAATGAAACCGCGAATTTTTCCGGTCTCTACCCATAAGTACATGGTCATTGGACTTGTAAGTTGCACTTGCTGCCGAAAGATGACAATTACGCGATCTAGACAATTGTAAATTGTAATTTGTTTTGCTTTCGTCAGCCAAACCCAGCGTGTAACTATATGTGTTAGCTTCCTGGACTTAATACCTTTTGATTACTAAAAGCTTTAATATTCCCCTCATTATATAATTACAGTGTTCCATGTGTACGTTCCGAACAAATGTAAAATGTTCTCAAAAATAAATAATTTAAAGTAACAGTAGCTATTAATTGCAATATTATAAAACATTTCCTCCAGATATTACTAACACTTATGTATAGTTAAGTATTTTCTTAGTAATGTTCCCATGAATATGCTGTAGCATTTCTAGTGCTTTACGTCAGGCCCAGTACATTTACGGACTTTTCAAAGAAGAATTTAACTCAAATAAAAAAAAAATAGTTCTTCGTAATTTCAAATAACTGAATCTTCGTGAAACTACGCCGTATTTCGACTCACGAGCTGTGTGTTTAATTCTAAACAAAGGTAAACACACGCGTGAACAAGTGAAGAGTGTTCTTAATGTAGATTTCCACAGTTTTTAAATTGTTTTTTTTTTTTTTTTTTTTAAAGATATTAACAATATTCTTTTGTATTCATGTTCAAAGAAGGAGAACTCAGTGTCTGTGTATTAACGAAGAAGGCCGTAAATTTACGAAGATTACTGAATAATTTATAATGGCGACTTCTCCCAAGAAAAACCCAAGAGTGTCGCATCAAGTCTCGCTGGTGGTGTCTGCTCACGCGGTACTTTACTAACCTGAGATCATCGCTCTTTACGCTATCTCGCGGCTCATCATGTGCATTATCCAACAGCGCATTACTTGTCTGCACGAGACTTGTTCTTCAACCTCACAGTCCGACCAGCGTTTACCTGAATGTTCCTCGCCTCAGCCTGCCACTTACCTCTAATAGTGGCACTGGCTGTCACGTGCTTGTTTGGATGTCATGATAACACGAGAGGAACACAGTGTTTCTCTTCGCGGGTAATTTGTAAAACTGAGTTGTTGGCGGAATTGTTGACGGGTGTATAAATTACCCTTAAAATAATAAATGCTCTGCTAACCCTTCCTGCAGCGAAGACACGTAACGACAGCCACACGAACGCAGGCTGAAAAATAAATAATACAGATATTCGTCGCAGAAAGGAGGGGACTTGCGCCCGCCATAGTGCGGGTGATGCCAGCGTCGCTTGCCGTCGCCTTATAGCCTACATCTAGGAGTGAGCTGTAACTCCATGTTTGACATAGCATAGGTAGAGACCTGAAAAATTCGCGGGTTTATTTCGCGTTTTGCTAACATTCAAATAATTATACCATAATGCTGCTTCTGCAATTGGTTTACTGTTAATCTGGAGGACTGAGGGCCAATAAGAGACCCTCACTCATAGAAGTGTCGAATCACAGACAACCCAGTCGAAACGACTCACAAGTCAGCAGCCAATGAACAGTTGGCATTTCCCCGAGTGTCTAGAGGATATTTGAGTCTATCCTGAAGGTCATTGAACCAGCGAATTTTTCCGGTATCTAAGCATAGGTTATTCTTCATTTAGGTATACCATTAGTTCATTATAGCTATTCCACTGGAATATAGCTTTAACTGTTTACACTGCATGACCTACTATTTGTAGATAGATTTATAAAAATATTTTTTGTAGATATACAAAAAAAAGTGTTACCATGTGAGCATTAATTACTAATCTGACTATGTTAAAACAACACACGACCTCTTCAAAAATTATTGTCAGAGACCAGGAAATGTCACGGTTTCGTTTGGCGTCAGGATATAATTCAAAGCCTTATACATATTTGCTCCACCAACGTTTGCTTTCCCATTGGCCGATTTCTTAGCGAGAACCATTTCGTTCTTGTTAATCGACACTGCCTGATTCGCTTGCTTCTCTCCTAGCTGGGCATCGTTGGCTCACGATGCGAGAGTATGGATGTTTGCATTTTAGCTTGAGACCAAATGAATATACAAAATTTCCGTACCTACAAATATTGTGTTTGTTCGAAATAAGTAGAGACCGGAAAAATTCGCGGATTCATTTCGTGATAGTCTAGAATCCAAAAAAGTTTGCCTTTTAATCGCATCAGTGATTGGGCCACAATTTATCTGAATGATACTCGGCCAATGAAAAACCTTCAACAAAAGAAGTATCGAATCACTAGCGTCCCAGTTAACAGGTGTCACGAGTCAGTAGCCAATGAGCAGATGTAATTTCCCCGCGTGCATAGAGGATCATGGAGTATATCCTACAGGTCATCGAAATCGCCAATTTTTCCGGTCTCTAGAAATAAGATAATTTATTGGAATAATAGTCTGAATAACATATTTGGAACGTAAATTGTTCCTCTAATGCTGCAAAACGACTGTTCCCTTACTCTTATGGAATATTTGCCCTTGGAGCAGATATAGGTTATTGGAGCCTAGCCTGGAGAGAAAAGAGCACGCAAAGTAATCGTGGCGTTATTCGCGAACATCTCCTCTCAAGGTTGGCGCTGCTACACGATAACATGTTGAGACAGAAAGCTGCCGGCTTTATCTTCGGTTATGCTCTGGAAACTAGGACATGCGCTACGCTGCTGTAACACTTTGGAATAATTACATAAGGACATATTAGCATAATAGCATACAAACTAAAGAGCATGAAAAAAATTTAAAATAGGAATAGCTACAAAAATAATTGAAAAGACAAACTTATGAACATACTGGCATAAGGACATTCTAAAATACGAGCATACGAATATTATAACATGTAAACGTTCAAATATTCTAACATATTAGAGTGACGGAAAAGTATAACATTCAAACATTCAAATACCATTATACGAATAATCTAACATACGATCATACAAAAGTACGAAGGTTTGATAATAGAATCATACATTCTTTAAATGATTCAAGCAATAGGGAATTATTATTTTATGCAGTTTTTTGGTCATAAGCCAATGCAGTTTTGCACTGTTTGCCATGGAAATACTCAGGAAATAAATCAATATATGAAGATAAAAAATTCACAGTAAACGAGACTGAATCAGCTGATGTCGGACAAACGGAACCAACGATGAAACTAAACCAGTGCTATGGGCAACACATCGACGATATAACTGACGAACACAGAATATTTCCAGTGATAATGATGCATACACGGGATCAACACTGAATTTGTTTATAAAATATTTCAAATAATATAAAAATAATGTTTTATAAGAGTTGAAAAACACTGCTTATTTCTACTATTTGCGTGCAGGCATTTTCAAAGCGATGGAAATCTATATTTTAATGTGAACTAAATCTAAAATATAAAAATGATTCACAAAATGTGTTGGTAAGCGCATAACTCAACAACGCCTGGACCACTTTGGCCAATTTTTTTTTTTTAAATGTTCGTTGAAGTTCAAAGATGGTTTTTACGGCGAGAAAAATTCGAATAATTGCCGGAAAAACCCTAAAACCAGCCCTTTTCTTTTTCCAATACAAACGTTTTCTAACTAAAACGAGCACTCATTGTTGTTTAAACAATGTAGGTATGTTCCTAACGTCAAAAAGTCAATTTGCACTTTATTATCTCTGTAAAAGTTCAATCATATCTATCAAAACAGTGTGCGTTGGAGCACAGATAAACCCAAAAAAAAAAAAACCGAAATCGAATAGTTCAATTTGGTCGGCTTCGCGATATTATTTCATTTGTTTTACTTTAAAATGCATCAGTTTTCAAGTCATTACATCAGTCAAACAAAACCAGCGTTACCAATAGTATTTCATAAGTTTAAGTTTTTATTTTTTCATTTCTCTATTTTAAATACGGCTTGAAGGATTTGACTCCAAATCATATCAAATTAAAAAAAAATTGAAACAACAACAAACTGTCAATGTCAGTGTTTTTTTTTTTTTTTTTTTTTGATTTTAGGTTACTTACCCTAATGAGTTTGCTTTTGTCAACTTATACACGAAACAAATTCTTACCTATATAGTGTTTTGTGCAGTGTTTATTTACCTATGATCGCTAATTATTGCATGTGAAAAAATAATCTATAATATAGATATGCCTCCTATCAGACGAATCAATTTAGGTAGAAGAACCCGAAATGCTACAAACCAAGCTAATTACCGATCTTATCATGCACTACAATGAAAATAAAAATTATTATGTTTCACATAATTAACAATCATTTCACATGATTATAAATAAAGAGATTACTCATTTTTTTAATTTATCTTTTTATTTATGTTTTATTTAATTATATTTCTTATTCACAACACCCTATCACCAGGGTGACGGTTCTGTTCAGGATAATTTTTTTGCCCCGACTATAAAATATGTAGGAACAAAAAATGTCACATTACAAATCATTTTGACAGGATTTTATTGCAATTTAATTAGGCAGTACGAAGTATACCGGGTCAGCTAGTATGTATATATAGCAGCATGCACACAAACGTATTAAGTAAAATAAAATGTATCCAGTGAGTAAGGTCAAATATTGTTAATTTTTTTGTTAATAGTAACGAAGTTTTAGATGAATTATATTTTTTTCATAAGTTGTAAAATGTTTGTGATAATTGATACATGGTTGGTAGGATGCAGTATTTAATCGCAAGTTCCATAATTTACAGTCCTTGTTCGCTCGGCCAGGCCAGTTTTATTACTCGTGCGCGCGCATTATTGCAGTTTTTACTCTTCAATGACACGGTCTAAAAAAAACGCCTATCTTGGCGGCAAGGCGATAATAGAGCTGTGAAAGTGGAAAATACGATTGTTATTCTTGCAATAAAAAAGAATGGCGCGGCGGGCAGGCAGGGACACATTCGCGCGCGCGATAACGCTTGTTTCCAGAGCGCGCTTATCCGGCGCGGCGCGTCTAGCTGATCCGGCTATCAGCCGGCGCGCGCGCTGATTGGCCGCCGCGTCTTATCGGCCGCTGATGCGCGCCACCGTCGCTAACAATGATGGCCGGGGCCGCGAGGGAGGGGATTAGCGGCCCCGAAAGGGGGATGGTTTTTTCCTCTCGCGCGAGCGGGGAGATAGCTATCTGTCGCCATAATGGGTTCTCTGTACGATGGGGAAGGGGGGTGAGGTAGTTTTCCTACCGCGGGAAGGGTGTGTGTGGAGGAGGGTGGGGGTGGGGGGAGGGTGTAGATAACGAGAGAAAAGCGAAGTGTGCAGCTCGCTAGCTCGCGGGGGTGTCTGTAAATGGCGAAGGATTACAACAATAAACAGTGATTAAAAGTTAGAAGGGGGGACCGGGGTGGTTTCGGCGTGTGTGTTGAAAGAGGGTTGCGCGGGGGGAAGCAGGGAGGCGGGAGGGGGGCAGTGCACAAAGACGAGAGCAGCTCATGAGCTAAACTATCGATCATCCCTCGTCGCCGCGCGCTAGGCCCTTGCTGCAGCTGCGCGCCAGCCACATTCCTCTCCGACACCGATCAAACACCCTGTGTCTGTAGTCTTTATTGGCAGTAATATACATCCAACCAATGGTCTCACAACCAAACTTGCACATAAAAAAAAAGAAGGAAACATTAATTCCCATTCATCAAAGGAAATAATCGAATATTTAAATTGGATTTTAAAAGTAGGGAAATCAGTTGAATTCTATCTTTTCACATAAAGAAATTAAGGAATAAAAAAAGCTAAGTTTCTAAAATAACTTACATATTTCTAATACCCGTGGCAGACGCACCTGGATATAAAACATAGGTAGTGATATATAGGATTTGACTTTCCTCGCAATGAGTCAGGTATCAAACATTTGCGCTCATGTATGATACTATCAGGACAGAAGCAAGAGAGCGCTAAGGGCCACTCCTGCTCGTGCTTCAAGCGCCAAGTCGCCTTTACGCGCAAGGCAGTTAGTTAACGGGAGTGCGGGCTTCTCGTCAGAACTGTAGACTTCACTCGGCGGCACTACAACACCATCGTTGAAAGAATGTAACAAAGTTCAATGCTAACACTTTGTGAACGTAATTATTCCTTTCGGAAGGTTTTACGATCAAGTCCTAGCAGTGGAAGTACCCATTCAGGCTGTTCTGAAGGGCTTCAAGCCAATTTTTATTGTTGTTTTCTCGGGACTTATTTGCTTTATAGCCTATATGTTGTTTTGCTAGAATAATTTTGTTTAGTTTTTTGTATTATTTTTTAGTTCTGTTTTTATCCACGTGGTTTTTCTCTTGCTAGATAATTATTTTATTCTTAACTGCTTTGTTAATTTTGTTGTTAAGATCTTCCTTATAAATATGTTAATTGGTTTTTAAAGAATAATCATGCTTCATATTGGAAAAATTTCTAAAATTATATATATTATGTTGTTTTATAAAGCTATCAAATTTCTGTGTCATAAATAATTGTAATATGCGTATTTAATTAATGTTAATTTTTCACTTATATCATAGCAAACTTATATTTTATAATTTCTGTTATTTATTTTCTTTTACATCGGTTTTGTAAGGGACACCACATAATCACCGCTAACGAGTCGTGACACTTTAAATAGAATCTAAACTGTTACTTCAATCTGGTCTTTCTTTCCTTGGTTGACTATTTTTTTTTACCAAAAATACATCATCTCTTTTTTTTTCTCTTCTCAATCTTACACGACGAGACTTCATTTTTGGTAGTTTTAAGTTAAGCAATTCGTGTTTCGTCACCGCCGTTAGTATAGTTAGTAGCTTATATTTAGCTATGTGATAAAATGTGCCTCAAATATTTAGTTAGTATGATATCCATTTCTTTTTTACTTATTTCATATACATACCTAGCATATCTATAGCCAAGACTATTTAGTGGATTCATTAGGTAGTTAAGAAGACTTGAAGTGCTTCAGATGATGATTGGCCCCAGTGCCTCGACGACCCTGTGTCAGTAACAAATGAAAGAGAGCAGTAGTTACCCAATCACTAGAGACCTGAAAAATTCGCGGGTTCATTTCGTGTTTTGCTAAAATTCAAATAATTATACCTTAGTGCTGCTTCTGCAAATGGTTTACTGTTAATCTGGAGGACTGAGGGCCAATTATAGACCTTCACTCATAGAAGTGTCGAATCACAGATCACCCAGTCGAGACGACTCACAAGTCAGCAGCCAATGAACAGTTGGCATTTGCCCGAGTGTCTAGAGGATAATGGAATCTATGCTGAATTTTTCCGGTTTCTACCAATCACGCATAACCCGCCAAAGGATGTAACCTGGGTATCTACAAATGGGCGTGTTGAGTCTATCTGGGAGTGAAATGCATCCGAGAGATTGCCGAGGCTCTAATTATATCTACATATATGCTACTTGTCCAGGAGTTTTTAACGATCGAGTCGAGATCATCTGGTTCCAGTTCTCTTCGCCAGCTTTTAAATATTGATTCATCACACCTGTAACCTTATATGAATTTCGGAATACACATTTTTTAAAAATTAAAAATATTTAAAAAATATAACTAAATATAAACATTAATTTATTTCAATTAAATGACAATTTTTAACCAAATTATAAAAAATTATTTAAAACCTTTATTTTAATTGTTATTTGTTTCCATTATGTAATTATTTAATATTAATATTGAAAAAAATAATATAAAGTGAAGTCAGAAATATTGTGAGAAGAATGAACTCATTAAATTTGTGATAATTTTGTAGTAAGTATTCATTTAGTAGAACAAAACTTCAGTCCAGATTTGCGCACGACTTGGTCAAATTATATTTCCAATTGATTATTTTATATTGTTTTCTTGTTGTTAACGGCGAGTCAAGTTACCCCTTCGAATAAATAATGGCAGATATTGTTCATGGAAAAAAAAAAATCTGACAACCCACTAGACTGCAATATGTTATGCTCGCGCCAGCGGCAATTGGAGGCCGACTGCAAGAGAAGCCATTGCCCTATTTGGCGGGGCCACTCAGGACGCGCTTGCTTCAGAACTGGATGCCTGTGATTGGTGTGCCGACAGTAGCTAAACATGCACCCGAAAGAAAAATAAACCAGTCACGAAAAAAAAAACGATGCTACAGTGTTTTAATGCACAGCTGGTCTCGAAAAACCTTTTTCGAAAAAAAAAAAAAAGAAGAAAAGAAAAAAAAGGCTTTAATAATGGTGTACGTATCCAGCCTGTCTCCCAAAAAAACAGCTCGAATTCTGCTGGTCCGTATTCATTAAAGGGACCATTCTACCACATCCCCTCTCGACCCAGATTTATATTTATATAGCCCCCCCCCCCCCCACCACACGCCCCCGCGACAATGTAGCCGCATATTGAATGCGGAATTGGGGGGTGGGGGAGGGGGTTATTAAAAAGTGGTTAGCGCAATGCCGCGTGCTACCGCCCGCAATTTTATCGCCGCGCAGAAAGCAATATGGCAATGTGATCTACATATATGGGACGGGCCTGAGGGCAAGAGCGGCCTATCTGCCCCTCCTTCGCACCGTCGCGACAATGACATGTCTGGCTGCTGATATGGACACTGTAACATTCATAATAAAAAATAAAGTTTTTTTAAGCTTAAATTATATACATCATCAGTTAAAATAAATAAAATCTAAATGTCTGTGTTCTTGAATTATTACATATTAAATATTATTTATTTTGGAAAATTTGATAAATCGAATCTAAAGTAAAATACTTTTTTTACAGCATCTTCGAAATTATCTATCCAAAAAAAAATTCTGATGGCACTAAGGGACATCTAGTTGTATGATAAATTTACCACACGAATATGTTATATTCCCTATGCATCTTACCTTTCCCTAAGCGAATCCAGGCGAAACGTTATGGATTTAAAGCAACATATTAACCCAATGAAGATATTAATTAATAACTTCCGTTAATATTTAAAATTTTCCAAAGGTTTTTGTCAAATGATTTATCTCAACGATTTTCCATATATATCAGGCATAATTTTCATTTACTAAATATTAAAATATATTTAATAATTTTTATAAAATTTCGTGTACTTTAAATTCAAGTGTTTTATTCATAATTTTTCTCGTGAGTCTTAGGGCCGCATGCAGAGTCAGGTAAGTCAAGTCCGAGAAGAAACGTGGCAGGTTAATCAAATGGAAGAATAGGCTACTCCACTTCGTCTCAAGTCACGACTGTGCAAGCCGGCCTTAGGCACCTTACAAATTCCACATGACTGATTCACTGACTGACTCTGTAACACCGTATGGATTATGTTTCCATGGGGATGTGACGACGTGTGTGTTCGCCTCTGTACGCTGGCCTTGTCTGCGGCCAGGGAGGGTCCCTTGTGCCCTTCTCGCGCTAACACCCGCCCTAATCCTCGGGGGCAGGCGGGCTGCGGGGCTTTATCAACCCCCTCCCCCCCCTCCTCCACTCAGGGTGCGGCTCCTACGGCGCAGTGGAGGGTCGTAATTGGTTTATTAGTTTGCGGTTGTTACGTAGCTGCGGCGCTGGGATTTGAACAGAAGCCTCTTGCCCCCCCCCCTCCCTTCTGCCATGGGTGGAGGGGGGAGGGAATCACATTGTTCACTGCCACCCGCGTCTACACGGCCGATTATTGTGACTCGCGGGAAAGAGACGGCATTTCATTTTGCGGTATACATATCCACCCTACATTTAGCTGTGTGGAAATACTTGCATATACAATTAAACAATTGCCTGAAATATATTCAGATAAAAAAAATTGGTTGTTTATATTATAATTAAAAATGTCTACGTGCAAATGACAGATTTGTTATTAAAAAAAGCACAATTTCTATTGCAGTTTGGTGAATAGCAGATACAAACATTTCTGCGAAAACTTTTCCACCGAGATAGTATTCAATCCTCTGTCAATTGTTACTGTAATAGTTGGAAGAAATTGATTTTTACATAGTGTAGTTATGTCAGGGTGTGTCAATTATTGTATTTATTTCCTCATTACTTAGTTAAAGAACTTCTTTAGGTAATAAAAACCAACAAGAAAATTAATTTTGAAAATTTGGGAAATATGTATCGCATACAGTTAAGTTTTTCCATGATGAATTCCCATCTTTTAGTATAATTATCTGAATCATAATTCATAACAGTTTTTATTACAAGAGAAACCTGTATTTATAAACATATGAAACTACTTTTTTCCACACTGTTGTTTTGGGAAATCATTAACGATAAGTAGCACAATCACTAATTTTTCATCGACCCAGTTAATTTTGGAATAGCTAAGAAAACAAAGTGTGCCAAATTTTATCATAGTGTGCTCAAGTCTCACATATGGTGAAATCCCGTGAAATACAGTTGTCTATAGGCCTACTTATATTATAGAGCTGGTTTTCTAAATTTCTGGAAGGGTTAATTTTAAACTACCTCCTCATGCATGCCGCAGTTTAACAAACACTTTACTTGTCTCCGGATTGCATTGTAGCTCAAAAACTTGCCCAATCGCTGACGCAGCATAAAGGCAAACGTATTTGAATCCAAAATTTTTCCAGGTCTCTAGTAATTGCACACCGGTAAAAATTCATGGATTCAAATACCATTTACCCGAGTGGGTAAATATTTATTTCACATTGTCTTCTGACTTCCATGATTACTTAATGGGTCACACACGTGGTTTTTTTATTCATTTATTACTTTTTTTGAACTGGCCCAAGCAGGCCTGGATGGGACTGACAGACGGCGGGCAACTTACAATCTAACAGAAATTTAAAGTTTTAACTTTCCCTATATCAGTTCGCTATGTAGGTATTCCTGTGCCTACTCAGAATACCGCCTGCCTGTTGCTTCAGTGGTTAGTACTGGAGATGGTTATTTACAGCGGGAAATTTTACTGTTTTGTTATTCTTGCTTACTCTCTGATCCTGTCTGCCCACTAGGTCACAGTGAATACGGGTAACTCAGAGACCAAGGGAGCATAGAACTGCGGTCCGGTGTCGAGTCATGGAACAGCCCATGCTGTTACTGAGGCATGGAAGTTGTGGCTCGCTGTGGAGCGAGGCATCTCGGCCCCAGCAGCCCGCGGGCTCCGACCCAGGGCCCTCTAAGGGTGGGAGGGGGGGGGACTGCTTAATCTTTCCTCTCAGGCGGGATACCCCTCCCCACCCCCTCTGCTCCTGCCGACCCGTTGGCAACTTTCCTTTAAGGGCTGGATGGGGAGGGGGGTCTCTCCGAGCCCCGCCCCGCGAGGCGAGTAATCGCAGAAACAATAAAGAGGCAATTCAGCCATGGCGTCGACTACCCGGCTCCTCCCGTCGCTGAGAATACTAATTAAGTCTTCAATTAGTGAGGCAGCGGGCCTCCTTTGTTAGCGCGGCGCCGGAGGCGAGGGGAGGGGGGCAAGCAGGGGAGGGGGGGTTAGAAGGCGACGGTGGCGCCGCGCGCCGGCAGATTAGCGAAACAAACATATTCTTTTGTGCGCGCGCGGCTGCTCGCCAGGCCTTAATTATCGCTTCGCTGACGAGGAACAGAGACGGAGCAACAGAAAAGAATACCTTCCTCTTCTTCTTCTTCTTCTTCTTCTTCTTCTTCTTCCTCCTCCCCGCGAGCTCCGGGGGAAAAGGTTTCTTTCATGAATGCGTCGCGGCTGTAAAGCTCGGGACTAGTGTTGTTTGTTGCTACGGCGAGTTCCGGGAAGAGAGTCGAAGAGAGTTCGCCAGGCCTCGCCCGCGCTGGGAGCAATGCACGTGCAATTCGCGTGTTTTACTAATATCAGGTGCTGTGTTATCACTCCAATCAACCCTCTTTCCTATACGGATAGCAAAACAATTTTTTACTTAATGAAGTCTAGCGCTATCTCATTGCAGTGTGTTGACCTTTTAGTTTAAAAATACCCAACCCACGATTATTCCTAGCGAGTTATTTTCAAGCTATAACATTTGTAGCATATTATACTTTAAAAAGGTATGGGTTGTTTTGCTTTCAAATTGCTTACCGGTTGACTTCAACTTCAGAACAGACATCCCCTCCACCTCAGTGATAGGCGCTACACTACACAATGGGTATTCACATCACTAAAGATTCAATTTACTAAGGTTTTACTTTAGTGTTTTTTTTCCACTGTTGGCTCTGGAGAGTTCTGGGCCAATAAAAAACCCTGTTGAGACTCGCCAGTCAGCAGCCAAGTAGCCATTCGAGTTAGCTGGATGCCACATCACTCTGCGACTCGCTCACTCGCTCGTGGTCTACTGGGGCTTGCAGTGAGTGACGAGTAGAGGCGAAGGCTGAGGCGAGCTTCCAGCCTCGCACTGGCGCTCTGCGGGTTGCTGCGAGCCCCCCCCCCCTTCCCCTTACGCCCTGAGTGGTCATCTCTCTGAGTGGCCGACAATAGATGCGACTCAGCATCATTGTTTTCTTCACTCGATGCTGGCCCAGTTAACAACATAACAAGCTTGTTCGATGAAAGTTAATACACTGTATACGTGGCCATTCCAAATACTTACATAATTGTTTATAGAACCACGATTATTATAGTAGATTCATTTTCATTAAAGTCTGGACAAATTGTACACACACACACATATAATTTTTTTAAGTATTCTAATTAGTCGATAGCAAGGACGCATACTTTGCAGGCTACTCCTTGTTTATAACTGGCTCTGTACTGGCACTAGGTATACACATATTCCGATGAATCTAAGGGAGTAGGTAATTTTCGCCAAAAAATCTGAACTCTTTTAACTGCTATAAAGTATGTGCATGCCAGCGTCTTCTTCCTTGTGATTGGCGGACGTCTGCAATAGGAGATATTGCCTTAATTGGCCGGGCCATTCAGGACGCGTATCCTTACACACATACTTGCTGTGATTGGTGTGCAGAAAGCTGAGAAAGCTCGTGCTAATACAGAACACAGCCTAAAGTACAACGTTTAAACACACACCTAGTCTCCCTATCTGTCGGCAGGGCTTTGAAATTACTTTTTTGTAATTGGATACATTCTTAATATGTATACCACATTTGAGATATTTTTATTTACATTCTACAATAAATTTTATACTCCCTGAATAACATGATGACAATAACAATTAGTAAGATTTTATGATCCAGTCAAGTACAAACAAGATAAGAGACCAGATGTGTAAGTAACTAATAAACTAAGTTCATCGAACTGATCGTGAATGGTTGTGTGGAGTCCAGTCTGGCAACAGGGTTTCTGGATGGTTTGCAATCCGTTTACTTTGCAAATTTAAGTTGAAAAATATAACATTACATTGAATTGTTGCCTTCTGTATTGCAAGTCGCTTCTCTCCTCAATTCGGCTATGAGGTAAATGTTTTTCATTGGTTTACTATCGCTTGAGGGATGTATGGTCTAGCAACACGGAATAAACATAATTAACTTGTGTTTTAAGAACTTGTAGCTGGAACATAAAACCACTCATAATGATCGTGTCTCTACGAAATGCCAAAAAAATGGCTCAATCCGCTCATTTAACATGAGTGTCAATACAATGTTTGTATATTAAGCTACATCTCCATCCTACGTGCTGAATTATTGCATATCCCTGTCATTATTGTGGTTTTGTTACAAGATTTACTGATGATTCAATATATACGTAAGCATTAAGAATTACTTTTTGTTATCTAATATTTCTAAAAAGTAAGAAAAAAAAAAATATATTTCTTCTAATCATTTTTCTTTCGTGGCAATTTCGTAATTTTTCTGAATAAAAGATTTTTTTTTTCTGAACTGGGTAATGCATACAATTTTAATTCTATAGTCACACTTTATTTTATTTATTCACGGCCAAATTAGGCTCTTTGCTGGGTTACAAATGATACGTCATCTGGTTTCTGTTATATATCGTGGATCATTTTTGTCTATTGCTCCATTCGACTGGGTTGTAAAATGAAAAAGTCTTATATTTTTCATGTTCAGCCATTCTGTTGTTCACAGGACATTAGTTAAGTTACATAGCTTCCTTAAATGGACACGCATTCTGGATTTTTTGCATGCAATTCTGCAGAGTTGTGCTGATGTTAGTCACAAGCCTGCGCAGTAGGCAAAGATTCAGTTTGATTTCAGTGGTTTAAATATATTTTTTATCTGTTAAGGTATTTTTAAATTAGGTGGACTGTATAGCTGATGAAATTTGCCTGTACCAGCATAGATGTTTAAAAAACATATTTCCTAGAACTAAACATAATTTTTTTTCTTCAGATATTGATTCACCATTGGTGGTTATCTGTTTAAGATTTTTAATTTTCTGCTACATTGTTTGATATAGTTCTTCATAACGATCAGGACACAGCGTCTTCATCGAGAAGTAGGTTCTCCCGCCGGCCGCGAGAGCGCGACTGGGCAATGACGAGAGAGAGAGAGAGAGAGAGAGAGACGCAAGGACTCTGCTAAGAGTTCCCCCCCCCCCTCCTTCAGCGCCACCGGCATCTAATCTTAATGGCGGCCTCTTTGTCACCGCTCAATGGCAGATTTTAATTACTCCCCGTGTATCTCCGCCAGAGGCAATTGGTCGCAATAGGAGCGCCCTTATCAGCCCCCCCCCCCCCCCGGCCGGCTAATAGCCGCCATCCCGGGCCCGCCGGGGAATTGGCCGGGAATTAAGGACCGGAGGAAGTGTTGGTGGAGGGGGTGGAGGGGGGAGGTGGCGTAATTCTGCCTCATTACGCCGTAACTGCTCCTGACGGCGCAAGGAGGAACTAATGAGGAAGGAAGGGGATGGCGCGCAGCCGCGGCCTCCCATTGGTCGCCGCTGCACGGGGCGCCCCTCCCGCCCTCTTGCCCCCTCTCCCGGCCACGAGCTCCAGTCGAGGAGACACGGGTTCGAGCCCCGTCGTCCGTCTAAGAGCAGGCGATAGCTCTGGCGATAAATAGGGGCATGCAGATATCGCGAAAAGATTTTGAGACTACATGAAAGTTAAATACTATAGCATCGTCTGTGTTTCGTGATTGGGCAAGTTTCTCCCAGGTACATATCGATTGTAACAACACCAATCACAGTAATTCATCGCGGAAGTAAACGCGTCCTGAGTGGCTCGGTCAAATAAGGCAACGACTTCTCTCGCTAGACGGGCGCCAAACACAACGAAGTAACCACAGGTGCAAGTATACCTTGTTGCATTCTAATAAGTGTTCAGATATTTTCGCGAAAAATGCCTGCCCCTAGCGATAAAGTAATACATGGGGGAAACAGGAATCTAAGGACAGACCAGTTCGTTAACTACAACTGTACTTAGGTCAGGGGCGCCGCGAGAGGTGTGCGTGGTTTAACCGACACAAGTCATCTCTGATGTTGTGTACTGCCCCATTATTTTGGCCTACATACTTACAATAAGGGGACAATTTGAAGATATTCAGAAAGTTTTCCATAAAACATATGTAGTTTTGACGTTACGTTCATCAACCCCGTTTCACAGTCACTTTGCAAGCGCAAGCGAGCCCCCCCAGTGAGGGGCTTCTAGTTCCAGGGGGGCGGGCTGCGCCCATGCTAGTCATCTCGGTCACACACGGCGCCTGCAGTCTGCGCCTCGGCGCCAGAGCTGTGTCAGAGGTCCCGTGGCAAGGCACGTCCTCCAAGGAGCAGGCTGGGCCACTCCGCAACACGCGAGACATGAGCAGCGCGGAATAATCTAATCACTCATTGGACTGCAATTACACATCGCCGCGCTAGCGATTTTCCTTTTGCAATCGGCGGCCGTCTGCAAGAGAAGACATTGCCCTATTGGGCAGGACCATCCAGGACTGACGGTAGTCATGCACCTGAAACAAACCCAGCCAACCTCGGAACACTGACAACGCTACAAAGTTTTAACTCACAGCTGGTGTGGGAATCTTGTCACGGAAAGTACAGGGCCCTATAGGCTGTATGAGCAAGCACAGAAAACAAACCCTGAGAAAAAAATAATAGAGGGATAAAATCTTGCATAACAGCACTTTAAGAATCCAGCAAGAGAATTCGAGTCAGTAGGAAAACAGAAACAAAAACAAACAATTTTTTTTTTAGATAAACAAACAGCAACGAGGGATGGACACATAACACGTACACACGTGCAAACAGCTATACACGGCTATGAGACAACTCCGGTGAATACAGTGCACCCAGTACAGGACTCAACATAAACATGAATTTAATATCATGTTAATTAATCTACAAGAATCCCTGATTCGCCATTCAATATTCTGATCCACATTTAGAGTGATTACACCAGCCTGTCCTTGCGTGCTGCAGCAAACAGAGTTGGAGACACCCGGTGTGGACTCAGTGCTACAGACTGCACTCTTGTGCGCTTGTAACCTGTATGTCCTCTGAAGCTAGCTCAGGTACGTGCAGAGTCTGGTAAAGTAAAACTACAGACTTACTTTGACATCGGGGTGGAGGATCGGGGATCTCAAGTCTTTGGAATCCTCTGCTTCAAGAGGATCAGTTCTAGCAGGTTCGCTGTCGAATCGCACCAAGGCCACTGCGACGAGAACCAGTGTGTCTGTCTTCGCCGGCGCACGGGAGCACCGCGAGGAAATACAACTCGAGACTCGATCAGTCGAATTTCCCGGCAATGGCATACGTGTGTTTCCAACATTCACCCCTCCCCCCCTCCTTTTTACTCCCTCTCTCCAGATCACTCGTACGAAACAAGCATTCAATTTTTTTCCCCTTCTCTCAAACGCACCCAATTAGCCAAATATTCATTTTGCGTGTGTGCCTTTTTTTTTCGCCCACTTATTATTAATTTTACCTCTTATTCCTCCACGAATTTCAATCTGTCCCACCACACCGGCTGCGTGTGAGCTCGTAGTTCGAAAACCCATTTTCAGCGTGCTTTATTGTACACACACACACGCGCGCGCACGCAGCACTAAAACAAAAAAAATAATAACTGGTGTCCATCGTACTCGTTAATTACGAAACCTTTTGAAAACATTCCCCATCCCTTGCCCGCCATCTCCCTAAAAAAAAAAAAAAAAAAACACATTTTCGCTGTTTTTCACATTGCGTGCGATAGGGTCGCCGCCTCTTTCCCCACCTCGCTGGAGTAATTGTATGCGCGCCGGTATACCTATATAATGACATAATAAAATTTCGGGCAGGTTGGGCACAATAGGGCTGAGGGGAGGGGAGAAAACTGGTGTTTTAATTGGAGCTATCGACCTGCTGGTCGGGAGAGCGGCCCAGCCGCGAGATGTGTAATTAACCTGCAGCTTTATACTTTTAATTACTTCATTTTCGTTACAACGCCCGCGGCCGGGAGGCGGCGGGGCGGAAGAGAGAGAGAGAGAGAGAGAGAAGGGGAGAGCCGGCGAGAGGGAGCAGGACAGAGAGAGTCATGATGCGGGGGTGGACGAGGGGTGTTATGGGGGAAGGTTCGCCGTTTATCGTTGAGTGCACCTTTTTACCACCCTCTCCTGCTCTCCGCACCCCCTTCGCCCTCCCCTTTTACACTCTCGGCAGCATCTAACAACCCGCCCCTCTCTTCCCGAAAAAAAACCCCGTCCCTGGCCTTTTTGCCCTCGTGATAAAATGAATTTGTTACCCCCGAGTGATGGACCTATGGGGGGGGGGGGGGGTTCACGCCGAGCCGCTGAGGCCACGGTGAGGGGAAGGGTGGAATAAAAGGTAACTGGAGGGGCAGGAGAGAGAGAAAGAGAGAGAGAGAATACACGCACACAGATAGGGGTGGTATCGAAAGCGCCGGACTGGAACATTATTTCCCACCCTTTCTATTTAACCGGCTATTCAATTTCATCCAACCTTTCATGGAGGGGTGTGTGGTGGGGGAAAAAAAAAATGGCACCTCCCCTAAAATTTGAGATACCTGGTGGAGTATGATGGGCGGAACAAAAAAAGAGATGGGGGGGTTTTTAATTCAGTCCACTTCATAGCGATATTTTGTCAGATGAAACGACGTTTTGTGTGAAACGATATTCATTTTTTATAATGGTGTCGTATTTAAAAATTGTCTCGAGAGGGGAGTGTAAAAAAGCAATTGCTAAAAACACGTTAAATAAGTCGCCTTCGTAACAGAACCGACACATGCTCCATCGTGGAGGCGCTCAGCGCGAATAATGACTGTCCGGGTATTTTACAGCCTCGCATTAAGCCAACCTGGATGATTTTTCTTTTTATTTTGTTCCGTTGGTAACTTCGCGTCAAGTGACTTCCTGCTGTAAATGACTGTAGAATCAAAATTTCCTCATCATCGTCTCATCCGCACGGCAATTCTGTGAATACTGGTATTTGACAGAAGAGGAAGTATACCGTTATTTTTAATTGGCTCTTTTCCCTTTAAAAAATGTTTGAATGAAATTGAACTTCATAATTGAACATTTTCCAAAGAAAAAAAAAGGAGATTTAATTTATTCTCTAAACATTGATAGTGCCACCACAAGTAACTATTTAAAAATTTAATTTGTACAAATAAAAATACTAGAATTTTTTTTAAAATTAGTAGTCACGTGTTTAGTGTTTCGCTCTCCATATTGTTTCTTAGCGTTCTCAACTTAATAAGTATGTTTTTACCATAATTTATCATTTCCTTTTAATAAACTGAGTAAAAATTAAAAATATATATGTATACTGTTACGATTGGGAATACAGGACAGGAAGGATAGCCCAAGTTAATTGATAGGAGTATTATTTACTAACTTATAATTGGTAGCAGTTTTATTTACTAACTTATTTTACAATATTTCTTAAATTACAAACATCTGGATGATTGTCCACAGAGTAATCTCAATTGTAATAAGTCCACTATTCACTCCCCCCACTGCAGCTCGGCTCGACAGAGACTGCTGGTCTCTCACCGCGCACCTCGGTCCAACACACTGCCTCGCACTGCCTCCCCCGGTATCACCACCAGTATCTCTCTCTCTCTCTCTCTCTCACTCTCTCTCTCACCGTAGTTCGACGTCACCTCATGTACCCGCCGGAGCCACCCATGAAATGCCACGTCTTCAAAGCCCCCGACCTAACACTCGAAGCTGCTAGAACAATGGCGTCCTGGTTACGCCACTTCACGCCAGTGAGGCAGAGAGGCACCTTGGACTCCGCGGGACAAAAAGAGGCCCACTAATGTGGGGTCCTTGTACTTGTAGTGGAAGTGGGATTGTGTCATGGTGGGATTTCCTCCGAGATAAGAGCAGCATTGCACCGCTCCAGCCAAAACGTTCCAATTATATTGAATGTCAAGTGTACGAAACTGCATAAAGTAAAAACCAAAATTTTGATTCAAGGGATGAAGTAAAGCAATGGAGGTAGTTTTTATAAATCAGTTGTCAAGTTGGATCACAATTATGCTTCTAGGAAAGGGAAAAAGTAATAATTAAATAAGTAGATATAATTTTTTTCAGCCTATGGAGTCAGTAATTTTTCCCTTATTTTAACTTTAAGTGTGGAACATTTTATCAAGAAGTACTAAAATTCTGCTGTAGTCGTAGTATATGGGAATTATGGGTTGTTTTTTGAAATCTAATATAAGCAGGAGGATAAGAGATCGTTTTAAAAGTGTGCAAAGTTTCATAAAGAAATACCAACATTCTGTTTTAAGGGATGAAGAAACGAGGCCAGGGTGATTTTTGAAACATCATGTGGACAAGAAGATGGGAGTGGCTATTTCTAAATCAAATGAAAATGTAAATTTCTTCTTTTTAAGCATCTATTTTGCCAGATATCATTTGGATGCATCAATATTATGCTTTAAGAGATTAGAAAGGAGGATGGGGTGGTTTTTCAAAATTCCATGTATAAAATGACTCTATACTTTTTTTCTAATTATCTTGCTGAACAGTAATTTTTCTCTTTTTGAATGTCACGAGCGCAAATTTTCATCAAGAAGTAAAAATTTCTCCCTTAAATGGTGGGAAATAGGTTATGGGGGTTGTGTTTCGAAATCTCATGTAAATAGTGACATACCCCCCCCCCTCTTTATTCTAAATCAGTTGACAATAATTATCCCCCTTAGTTCAAACACAAAATGTACCAAATCTAATTTAAAAGTACAAAAATTCTGATCCAGGAGGTGGTAAAGAGGGATGGGAATGTTTTTTTTTATTTCATGTTGATAGTACTACACATCCTTTTTTTTTTAAATCAGTTGTCTACAGCAATTTCCCTCTTATTTTGAACCGAGGTGAAACAAATTAAATCAAGTAGTGTTAGATTTCTGTTTTACATGGTTGGAAAGGGATGGGGTGGCTTTTCAAAATCTCATGTACATAGACAGTGAGATTCCTCTTGTTTTTAAGGTCAAGTGTGAAAAATGTTACCAACCTCGGAGTTCAAAATTGGAGTTGTACAAAAATCAAACAAGTGTACAAACAACCGAAAACTCTTCTTTGTTTTATACACCAACTGAATCGCCCGCCGGGATAGTACAAAACATAAGTTTTCATGTAGAGGAAATAAAATTGTTTTTTTTTGGGAGTACAAAATTGATTAGGTTAGTATTTAAATTCTGTTTAAAGTTTAGGAAAATGTGAGGGTATGGTTTTTCCTTTAATTTTGAACGTCAAGTGTATCAAATTAAATCAAGAAGTAAAAAAATTATGATTTTAATGGCGTGAGATAGAGGGATGGGGACAGTTTTCGAAATCATACGTATCAGTATTTCTTCCCTTATTTGTAATTTTCGAAATCAAGTGAAGAAAGTTATTTTTTTAATTATCAGTGTAAAAAATTACTACCGTTAGTACCAAAAATCCTGTTTAAGGTGTATGAAAGTGAATTTTTTTTAAAAAATAATTGTAGACAAAATTTTCCACTTATTTTGAATGTCAGGTGGAAAAAATGTCATAAACTAATACAAAAATATCCTAATTCTATTTAAATTTAAAATGGTAATAGGGGCAGTGTTTCGAAATCAGATGTAAATATAAATTAAATACTTATTTTTAAAATCAAATATACACTTTTTTATCAAAAATTACAACGTAGACAAGTGACCTTACTCTTGTTTCGAAGGTAAGTTTGCAATATTTCATGAAGCTCTGAGAAAAACTGTAGATTTGTATGAAAAACAAATATATATATACAAACAAACGAGAGTCTCCTTAATATTATAGAATATACTATAGGCTATATGTGAATATATAGCTATCCTATAAATAGTTAAGATCATCATTGTAACGCCAAAAAGATATGTATGTATACCTTGGAGACATGCGTATCAGGAAGCACAAATATTAGCATACTCCATAGAGATGTGTATAAAATAGAAAATGGAAAAGTACCAAAAGAGTAACATTTGAAATACAGCTACTAAGTGGAACACGGAACAGGTCTTAATTATTAAATTTAAGTGTTTGTTATATTCATCATTTTTCAACGGAGCCTTACAACCTCCTGTCTATAGCCTATATACTTATTTAAATAACGAAAGCACCAAACATAACTGGCAAATAACTACTGTAACATGAAGCCCGACGTAGCGAGAGGGGCGGGGTCCCATTGGCCGCGCGGCGGCCGGGGGCGGCGGGGGCGGCCAATCACCGCTGCCAGCTGCCGGGCCGCCCCCGCCGCTCGCCAAACATTTGCCGGCGCCTCCGCACACACAGCTGTGCCGGCGGCGGGGGTGTTTGCGCGCCTCTCGGGTCGCCCGCACCCCGCCGCCCCCAGCCGCCCCCAGCTGCCCCCGGCCGCCCCCAGCTGCCTGGCACCCGTCTCTCTGCGCTGCGAGCGAGTGCGCAAGTATGCGAATGCGAAAATGTGTTGTACAGTCTGTCCATAAAATAATGTCCCAGTCATAAAATATAACAGTATCAGCTGTAAGCGTTGTAAGAGTGTTGGTTCAAGGTCACAATTAAAGAGTAACTCAAACAGTTTTAGATAAGCGCATTAGCGCGCATACCACTTTTTTGCTTTCTTACTGTTTACAGTATTCGCACATCCTTCCATTATCCTTTTTTTTTTTATGTATATAAACCCATAGAGAACAAGCATAAATCATGTGATATTGTTGAAACTGTCTCGTTAGCCCACTGTGTTCGTCCATGGGCGTCGCAAGGATATATTTTTTGGGGGGGACTTCAATTGATTTAGTTGTTTGAAAAATATCCATCCCCTGGGGAAAAAAAAACTGGGGGTCCTCCCCCGGGAAAATTTGGGGTTTGAAGGTGCAAAAAAGGTGTTTTTAGGCATTTTTCTTTCCTAAATATTCTAATTATAGTTGGTTGAAATATATAATTTATTTTTAATGAAAAATATTTTCAGAGAACAATTTTTTAAAAACACAGTTAACATATCTGCTGGTGCTATATCCATACAAAATCATTAATTTAAACATCAGGAGAAACTACGAAACTAAATATATTATTGGTGGGGACGAAATTGAAGACTTTTATTATTGGGGGGGGGGGGGACGTGTCCCCCCCCCCCCCGTCCCCCGGTTGCGACGCCCATGGTTCGTCTGTGCCATTAGCTACCTATGCAATTTGGCCCAAAGATCCATTCCACGGAATTTTCTTTGTTGCCAGCGCATTCAAAACTTCAACTTCACATCGGCTTGTCCAGTCTCGCGAGGAGCAGAGCGTGTGTGCTCTGGCGACCCCTCGCCGCGCGAGCTGCCAGATGACCCCGGCCACCAGGTCAACAGTGACCCCGGGGTCAGCACACAGAGCCAGCCCTGGGCCACAGCTCAGGTGACCCGCGCCCCTGCATCTCCCGGCTGTCTGCCACTCGAGCCTGACACAGCGACAAGCATGTTCGCGGCATGATGTGCGCACAACAGTTCAGAGGTGTCTTCCATGGGCGACGCAACAGGGGGGGACGGGGGGGACACGCACCCCCCCCCCCAATAATAAAAGTCTTCCATTTCGTCCCCTCCAATAATATATTTAGTTTCGTAGTTAAATTATTAATATGATTTCTGTGGTACAACCCATATGTTGCGCATGGTGCATTTAGCCCAATCGTGGTAATGTGAGCACTATTTCTACAAATTTGTTCTCTGGAAATATTTTTTATAAAAAAATATATTCTATTGCAACCAACTATAATTAGAATATTTAAGAAAGAAAAATGCCTAAAAACCACCCTTTTGCACCTTCAAACCCCAAATTTTCCCGTGGGAGGACCCCCGGAACCCCGCTTTTTTTCCAGGGGACGGATATTCCTCAACAACTAAATCAATTTCAGCCCCTCCCCCCCCCCCCCAAATATATCCTTGCGACGCCCATGGTGTTTTCTACAGCCAGACATAGGTGGCGTTACTCCTTGAAGTGTGATTTGAGGTCGTTATCATGGCATGCGTTGTTGGTCCCCGAGACACGTCTACATTCAGCTACCGGCTCTTGAGTCGAAGAGGAAGATTGCGTCTGACAGAAGCGGAGTATGATACCTTTGAATATATATACTGTATAGAAGTCGCGAGTGGATAGGATTTACTCTACGTTTTTCAGAAGCGTATGAGGAGCAGCTTGGGAACTTCACCGCTGCAGTGCGCTGCCGTAACGCCCTGTATCGTCTTAGTTGTTATTTACACGTTAGAGAGCAGCACTGTCGCCCGCTGTCATTCCCCGCACCCCCCACCTATCATTCACTGCAGCTCATGGTCGTTCAACAGGAGGGGGAAGGGGTGTTTGAAGAGTTCGACACTTGTCCGCTAGGGACCACCACAAGTCGATGCCCTAGAGATGGTGGCGATTGCGGCGGTGAATTAACCAACTACCTCAAAACCGTATTAGAAATTTTAACCTGGGCTGGCGACTTCTATACAGTATATATATATATTCAAAGATGACACTGCGATGGTCTTGCCATCATCGAGAGGAAGAAACTGTATTCGCAATTTTTTTTGAACGCTCACTAGACTCCAATGACGTATTTTCGCGCTACTGGTTTCTGCAGGATGGTCAGACCGCCATGGGCTACACACTGGGTTAATTTTCCCCACGTTAGCAAATATCGTGAAGGCGAAGAAACAACCTCTATGAGGGAAATTTTTTTTTCTTACCTTTGTAGCTTGATTCTACAGATATACTTAGTATTAAAAATTAAATATCTAGATGGTATAAAGAATGGTCTAAGATTATTTCTGTCGCTGTTACGGATTGAATTATATCCACCTATTATGGTGTGTGTAAATTAGAAAAAAAAATAATTAGTTGATTTTTATTTTGTTTACATATGTTACAAAAACAAATGCAGACAATAATGGTTAATTTTTAAAGAACATCATCATTATTATATAGATACTCAATATTAGAGTACAGGTATTAATCACTTACTTTTTTATTGAAAATAAATACACAATTCAATTCTTCAATTGAAATGTTGATAGTTAATATAAAATCATTATTATAATACTTTTCTTTGGGTGGTGTTCCTGTAAATTTATCGCTACAGCGGTCTTTGGTTGTTAATATTATCACCAGATGTTTAGGTCTGCTAAATGTTAGCTAATACTTGTGAACTGTCACACAAAAAAAATAGAGTTATTACAAGCAATTATTTTGCGCAAAAAAATTTACTCTCAATTATACTGCAATAAGATACGTATCTCCGCGCAAGTGGTTTCTTATATCTATAATTAATTAAGTAAGTCTGGCGCCAGGTTTTAGCATGGATGGCAGTGTGTTAGACATCTTGGGGACCTTGAACTCTACCCCGGCTGCTATATTGTATGTCTATTGTAATTTCGCCATTTTATGTTTCAAGGATTAAATATATATTTAATCTAAAAATTGTTAATAAAGAACCCGTTCATATTGCAGAATTGGATGGATTTTTGTCCAAAATTCGATGAGACACTTTCAACAAATAATTACACGTCTTTCCTTCTACGAAGTCCCCAGCAGACTGATACCCCCCCCCCCCCCCCGGGTCTGACTCCACGCTCTAAATGGCGAGGGCGTATGTCAATCATTTACATTTCTTCCTTGTGATTGACAGTTGTCTGCCACTCAGGGCGCGTTTGCTTCCGCACACAAATTGCTGTGATTGGTGTGCCGACAGTAGGCGTGTAACCACACCTGAAAGAAAAATCAATGAAATACGAAAAACAGACTAGCTACAGCTGGTCTTATAATCTGAAGTTATAAGGTTACATTAGCAGGTCTCAACATCGGGGGAGAAATCGTTAAACGTTTGTGCTGTTTTAGCCACTCCAAGGGTTGAAGTGGTCTGCAGTGGAGGCGAGCCGACTGTCCCCTCACCAGCCGTCAGTCAAGTGCCGGATAAAACACACTCGGCGCACTCACCCTCGGGCCGGCAAACAACCCCCTCCCCGTCACGGTTAGTTGGGCGGCGATTGTGCCGCTCCGACACCCCGCTCCCCTCCCTCCCCCTCCCAGCCCCCAGCTATCCTCGGTCGCCGGGTTCACAATCCACGTAGCAACGCAGCAACGCAAGCATAAAGCACGGAAGTTGTGGGACCGGACCTGCAACTACAAATTTCGAAACAGATGAAAACAAAATTATTCTTCCCTGTAATGCATATTCATCATGATAACGGGTGAAATTGTCAATAATTTGGTTCAAAAGAGTTAATTTGCTTCCACAGTTCAAAAGTTTAACAAGGGACAACAAAATGCATTTTATAAAAATAGTCTCGTGTACTTCTAGCGTCTTCACACATTTTTGGGACAATACACTTCAAATATGGAAGGCACAAACGCAAAATGTTGAAAGTTAGGTGATGCTTGCGTTGCATTATTGCGTCTTGCGTAGTTTATAATAGGGCATTTGAAAACGCCATTAGTTTACTTTTTGCCTATTATTGGGATTCTTGCTTTCTTGTGTTTCTTTAGTTGCTCATAAACCTGGCCTTAACTTAAAATGACAACTGTCCAGGACAAACGGTTTCTCACTCTTTACCTTTCTTAACTGAAAAAAAAAATCGTATCATTTAGGTGGCGAGCCACCGACAGTATGTACCTCGACTAATATCTGGAGTTGTTAAAATAATTTTGTGCGGTCCAAAAACTACCCATTTAGCAATGAAAAAAAAAAATCGCTCTTATTAACGAACAGTTTAGATGTCACTGAAAATTATATATATTTTGCTGAGAAACTGGATGTTTATAAAATATTGTTAACAGTGGGAAAACCAGGTCCAAAAACGCTAGCACAACTGATTAATTGCAGTTTCGTTTACTAATAAATAATTACACTATTTCTTAAAAAACAACAGTCCATATGCCCATCCATAAATTCATCACACCTTCATAAGTCCACTATTCACTCCCCCACTGGAGGTCGACTGGACAGTGACTCTCTACTGCTGGTCTCACACCGCGCGCCTCTGTCCCAACACACGTCCGCCGCGCACACAACACCACTCGGATGCTTCAACCCTCGTTGCTCCGATTTCCACACACGAAGCCGTCGCTCTTGGCCGGGCAAAAAGCCCAGGGCTTCTCTTGCATGCGGCCGCCAATCACAAGGAAAAAAACCGCTGGTGAGCGAATATTTTACTGCAGCATAGCGAGCGATCAAACATTATCCGCTCAAAAAAAATACACGTGGAACTAACAATCCTTGACCCATAGACACATGCTCCCTTCATTGAATATAACATAAGTCACACTTCTCTTACGAGACTGTTTTAGCAGGGAGTGTCAGGTATCGCGTGGATCAATAACCAAGGTGACGTCAATGTATAATACTTTGCAGTCCATTATGTTGTCAAATAAACGCCAATGAAGCAGGTCCTTAGATATTTTCCTGTTTTTTTTTTGTTTTTTTTTTTAGTGTGAGCGTTAAGTCTTGATACACAGCGCACATGTTCCAAACTGCTATTCTTCAATAAAAAGTGATTTCCCAAATTTAAAGATATATTTTTTTTTAAATTGAAAAATATATTTATATTTGCAAACAATAAAATATGAAGATGTAATTTAAAACTACATACTTATAGGTTGAATTGCTTAAAAGTACCTATTTTATATCTAGGCAATTATCTATTTTGATTTAATAATTTTTGTTCACTTGGATTTCTCACTCCAGTTGTGTTGTATTCTACATCGTAAGTAATTTTCTCCTTCAGATTATCCTCCTCCTAGTTATCTGATCTTTGGTATGAGGCATGTGCTCATGGTTAATGTATGAAATGTTGTCAAAAAATAATAGACTATAATATTATATGCTATGGCTGAACTATGCACTTCATAGAAGAAAATATAATGGTTATAGTGTTGGTTAGTACAAATTGGAAAACCTTCGAAATAAAAACGTACATTTATAAAGGAAAAAAAGGCGCGAAGTTCTTGTGCCTCTACCCACACTGTTAAAAATTTTCATCTTTAATTTACAAAGAACGCTGGTTACAGATTATCCAGGGTTTTTCGCAAATTTACCGCTATCCCCGTTAAATTTACGGATATCGAGCAAGCCTCCAAAAGAATACTCTTGATATACTAACAAAAAAATTCAATAACTGGATAAATCTACTGCAATAACACTCTTTTTTTTTGTCCACCTGTGTTTACATTTGTAAGAAGGAATCACAGAACTCGGGAGTCAACACGCGGCGCAGTTCCCTGGAAGATTCAGTTAATTGAAATAACGAAGAACTGCTCGTTTGAGTTGAACTGTTGTTGGCAAGTCTGTAAACGTACTGCAGTTTCTAAGACTGCCGCAAGACGCCGGCCGCAACTCTGGTGAAGGGGGTGGGTGGGGAGAGGGGGCTGGTTTCCCAGCCCTATTATGTGCCGGCACTTCATCAATTCCCTCTTCCAGTTGGGCCCCTCGCGGAGAAGAAAATTTTCGGAGTAGTTCCCCCGCGCATTGTGGCGATTGTATGGGCCAGTTCATTGTCGCCCTTCTGGGCCCGGGGCCCTTCAATCACGCGCGCCTGTCAGGTCGGAGAAGAATCGGAGCCCCCCCCCCCCCCCTTCAAGGCCCCGCTGCGAACACACGCAGTCAACTGAAGTCAACTGAGCTCTTCCCCAGAAGTCAGGAGGGAGAGGCAACACCCGGAGGGAGGGGGGTAAGGTTTGTCTACCTGGAGCCAGTTCCCGGAGCGACTGTGTCAGGGATGTGGACCGAGAGAGCAGATGTTGCACGCAGCACACGACGTTGTAGCGGGCTGTTTACATCCTTAGGAGCATGCATTTTTTGCGAAAAATTTCTGATCGCTCATCAGATCGCAAGGATTTGTGCCCTGATTATGTACATGCGTTTTTCACGAAAAGAGTTTTAGACTAGATGAACGTTAAAAAAACCCTGTAACATCGACTGTGTTTTGTGATGGATCGATTTTCTTCCAGGCTCATGTATACTGTCAGCACACCAACCACGAAAATAATTCAGTGCGGAAGAAAAACGCGCCCTGATTGGCCCAGTCGATGGCTTCTCTTGCAGACGTCCGCCAATGAGAAAGAAGAAACATTTGGCACGGGTATGCATTATTGCAGACTAATGGGTGTTCATAATTTTTCGCTAAAACTGTGTCCCCTAAGTTATAATTAGTGAACTAACAGTAAACGTATTCCTGAAAGAAACATAACGAATCACGATACACAGACGATACTAAAATGTTCACACCTTTCGCGAAGAACACATGTCCCTATAAATAAGTTTCACAATTTCAATTGTTTTCATTAAGAGGGGCTTTTTGATTCCAGAGGGAGCTCTAGTCACTTTTACTCCGTTCTTCCCAGAATATACTGCTATGTATACGGTACGCGACTGTGCAGTACGGTACGCGGCTGTGCAGTACGGTACGCGGCTGTGCAGTACGGTCCGCGGCTGTGCAGTACGGTACGCGACTGTGCAGTACGGTACGCGGCTGTGCAGTACGGTACGCGACTGTGCAGTACGGTACACGACTGTGCAGTACGGTACGCGGCTGCGCAGTACGGTACACGACTGTGCAGTACGGTACGCGACTGTGCAGTACGGTACACGACTGTGCAGTACGGTACGCGGCTGCGCAGTACGGTACGCGACTGTGCAGTACGGTACACGACTGTGCAGTACGGTACGCGGCTGTGCAGTACGGTACGCGACTGTGCAGTACGGTACGCGGCTGTGCAGTACGGTACGCGACTGTGCAGTACGGTACACGACTGTGCAGTACGGTACGCGGCTGTGCAGTACGGTACGCGACTGTGCAGTACGGTACGCGACTGTGCAGTACGGTACACGACTGTGCAGTACGGTACGCGGCTGTGCAGTACGGTACGCGACTGTGCAGTACGGTACACGACTGTGCAGTACGGTACGCGGCTGTGCAGTACGGTACGCGACTGTGCAGTACGGTACACGACTGTGCAGTACGGTACACGACTGTGCAGTACGGTACACGACTGTGCAGTACGGTACACGACTGTGCAGTACGGTACGCGGCTGTGCAGTACGGTACGCGACTGTGCAGTACGGTACGCGGCTGTGCAGTACGGTACGCGACTGTGCAGTACGGTACACGACTGTGCAGTACGGTACGCGGCTGTGCAGTACGGTACGCGACTGTGCAGTACGGTACGCGACTGTGCAGTACGGTACGCGGCTGTGCAGTACGGTACGCGACTGTGCAGTACGGTACGCGACTGTGCAGTACGGTACACGACTGTGCAGTACGGTACGCGGCTGTGCAGTACGGTACGCGACTGTGCAGTACGGTACACGACTGTGCAGTACGGTACGCGGCTGTGCAGTACGGTACGCGACTGTGCAGTACGGTACACGACTGTGCAGTACGGTACGCGGCTGTGCAGTACGGTACGCGACTGTGCAGTACGGTACGCGACTGTGCAGTACGGTACACGACTGTGCAGTACGGTACGCGGCTGTGCAGTACGGTACGCGACTGTGCAGTACGGTACACGACTGTGCAGTACGGTACGCGGCTGTGCAGTATGGTACGCGACTGTGCAGTACGGTACACGACTGTGCAGTACGGTACACGACTGTGCAGTACGGTACACGACTGTGCAGTACGGTACACGACTGTGCAGTACGGTACGCGGCTGTGCAGTACGGTACGCGACTGTGCAGTACGGTACGCGACTGTGCAGTACGGTACACGACTGTGCAGTACGGTACACGACTGTGCAGTACGGTACACGACTGTGCAGTACGGTACGCGGCTGTGCAGTACGGTACGGGACTGTGCAGTACGGTACGCGGCTGTGCAGTACGGTACGCGACTGTGCAGTACGGTACACGACTGTGCAGTACGGTACGCGGCTGTGCAGTACGGTACGCGACTGTGCAGTACGGTACGCGACTGTGCAGTACGGTACACGACTGTGCAGTACGGTACGCGGCTGTGCAGTACGGTACGCGACTGTGCAGTACGGTACACGACTGTGCAGTACGGTACGCGGCTGTGCAGTACGGTACGCGACTGTGCAGTACGGTACGCGACTGTGCAGTACGGTACACGACTGTGCAGTACGGTACGCGGCTGTGCAGTACGGTACGCGACTGTGCAGTACGGTACACGACTGTGCAGTACGGTACGCGGCTGTGCAGTACGGTACGCGACTGTGCAGTACGGTACACGACTGTGCAGTACGGTACGCGGCTGTGCAGTACGGTACGCGGCTGTGCAGTACGGTACGCGACTGTGCAGTACGGTACACGACTGTGCAGTACGGTACGCGGCTGTGCAGTACGGTACGCGACTGCGCAGTACGGTACACGTGCCTCCACAGCAGTCAGGCCGCCACCTTGGACACCCCCGGAGAGCAGACCGACTGTATTGTAGCACTCCGCAGCAGGGGACGAAGTGGCGCGCTAGAGTGGCTGGCCCTACCTGCTGGCTGAGTGCGGATTGAGTGGCATTACACAGCCTCGCACGCGCGGACTGAGTGCTGTCTCGTGCACCACTTCCCAACAGCCTCTTTAACCCTCATAGCTTCTGATAGCTTCATACAGTTATACGTGGATCCATTATTTATTTTGCTTCTAATATTTCGATTTTTGCTCATGATTTTTATTAATTAACAATGTAACATTATTTTCAATTTTCAGGGTCGTGTATTTTTCGCGAAAAGTTTTCCAGACCAGCTGTGCGTTAAAACGTGTAGCATTGTCTGTGTTGTGTGACTGGCTGGATTTATTTCATGTGCGTGTCTACTGTCGGAATGTTCGGTGAAAAAGCGTAGGCCTACAGAATGGCCCGACCGAATTGGGCTAGGGATTATCTTGCAAACGGCCGGCAGTTACAACAGAACAATCGCTAGCGTGGAAATGGGCATACCTTAAGAGGCGTTTAGATTGTTTTGAGAAAAATTATTTTCCCTTATTACGGGTTTAATAATTACAGGCGCGGTGGTCGAGTGGTTAGAACACTCGCTTCCCACCAAGGCGACCGGGGTTCGAATCCCGGATTTTCGTAAGTGGGAAACCTGGGTGCTCCCGTTCCCTCCACAATTTCATTCCGTCGCTGCTCCATCTCATTCTTCAGGCTGGCCGGAACGACAGGTGGGGCAGCTGGCTACTATTCAGTCCATGTAGACCCTGCCCCAGGCGGGAAACACGTGTGGATTTTCATTTCTTAATTTCATTACTGGTTTGTAAAAGTTTATTTTCGACTTAATGCTTTTATGAACTATAAGGCAAATTAAAATGTCAGTTCTTACGTGTACTTAAAACGTAAAATCACATGGTATAGAGTTTTGGAATAATCGTTGGTACGCAGCCTTACATGTAATGGAAACTCTTTATTTTTATAATATTTAATAAATCAATAAAAATTAAACTGTACCAAAACCCCTAAAACTCGGGTTGATATTGTTTTGGAAAAACCTATCTTTTAGCGAATGATATACCAAAAATTAATTGTTTTAATATGAAAGCTATAGGCCTATACGTAGAGACAGGAAAAATTCAATGCGGGTTCAATGACCTTCAGGATAGACTCCAATATCCTCTACACACTCGGGCAAATGCCAACTGTTCAATGGCTGCTGACTTGTGAGTCCTCTCGACTGGGTGGTCTGTGATTCGACACTTCTACGAGTGAGGGTCTCTAATTGGCCCTCAGTCTTTCAGATGAACAGTGAACCAATGACAGAAGCAGCACTAAGGTATAATTATTTGAATGTTAGCATAACGCGAAATGAATCCGCGAATTTTTCAGGTCTCTACCTATACGAACTGTTAATCCAAAAGTGTGTACCACATTACATCATGCTTCCTTACATGATTGTATTTACATAAATATTTGGCTTTTAGTTCATACAAACTACTAATTAAAGACTATTTTTGTAGAAAACATTTGATAAACAATTAAATATGGTTATGTAATGAATTTATTTTAAATAATGTGTAAAAACACGCAATATTAGAGGCCAAATAATTTAGGATTCAACCGCCTTAAGCACAAAGATTTAAGTGACAGGACTCGATATTTAATTCAAATCATGCCAAAGAGTCGGGTTCGAACCCACGAAACTTGCAATATGGCGTCACGCCTTGGCGACCACAACTTGGTGTGGGTGTCTCACCAGGCTGGCCTGCAAACATCTGTGTGCTCTTTGTCTACCGGTAGAACACCTCAAGCCAATGGTAGTCTTTCCTGACATGGTGGCTGTACAAACTGTGTCCTGGTCATTCATATAGACTGCAAAGATTCGTGGATTAATTTCTATATTAGTTTATATATATATATATATATATATATATATATATATATACATGTATATAAATTTGTTCTGCTTCTGCTATGGGCTCACAGTTTATCCGTGTGACTCACGACCAATAAGAAGCCCTCAAGGAAAGAATTTATTATCCTCTCACATGCTGCCCAGTTAATACGTCTCTCTCAGCCAATGAACTCGTGAGTCTCACCAAAGAATACAAGGGACTGTGGATTATATTGTAGGGGTCATGAAACTGCGAATTTTTTTCCGAATTCGCGATTTCAATTACTTTTAGACGAGACTCCATGATCCTCTATGCACTCGGGAAAATTACATCTGCTCATTGGCTACTGACTCGTGACACCTGTTAACTGGGATGCTTGTGGTTCGATACTTCTTTTGTTGAAAGTTTATCAGCGGTCAAGATCACTGCAACAGCAAAAATTGCAAACTTATTTGGATTCCAGCCCATCACGAAATGAATCAGCGAATTTTTCAGGCCTCTAATTATAAGTTGGTTGTGTTTCTGCAACAAAGCGTTTCACGCAGTGTTACTTGAATGTGTTTCCGCGTGCGAGTGGAGACCAGCAGACAAAGCGCAGCGACGCGCCGGTGCGCGCCTGAGGCCGCCGTAAAGCCAGGCCGTGAAGGCCCGCCCTGAGGGGTCAGGGGTCACGCAGCGCGGACCTGAATGGCCAGCGCCCGCCGCATCTCTTCAAAGCCACGCCGGTGAGCCCCAAGTCTGTTTTATCCCCCAACCTAACTGAAACTAAGTGTATTTGTCTGGGTCAGGGAAGACTCTAGGTGCGTCCCAGGCCGAAGCCTTGACGCATGGTCGTGCTGGGTTTCAGCCACTGCGTGCAGCATGTGCTTTGTTCGGGGATTGGCCAGCCAAGGCAGCGAGTGATGCCGTGTCCAACTCCAAACCGGTGATGCGTGTACCACTAGCGGCACGTGGCAACGTTGAAGGTGCTGACATATTGACATATCGTCGGGAGAATGTCCAAGGCAAGTCTAGTTTTTGAAATAAGCAATAAGCATGTCAGGGTGACTGGGCTATAAATAAAACTGCCATTTCACAATAGACATTTCATTTCTTCTTAAATTTCAAAAATAACCCTGTCTTATATATCAATAACTAAAACTATTGGTACACCAACATTTTTAAAAATGTAAAGCAGTACGCAGTTGCTAAAACGTTGGGCACCCCTGCCCTAGACTGTAACCTGCACGGACACACGAGTGCGGGGTCAGTGCGGGGCAGGAAGGGTGGTCCAGGAAGAAGAGTTGCTCCGAAGCCCGCGGCAACACACGACAGTCTGCGCGCCTTCAACCCACAGTCACACCAGCTCAACACTCTGGGATGTCTGTGCTCCGTGATTGGTCGAGTTTCATCCAAGTACGCGTCCTGAATGGCACGGCTAAATAAGGCGTTGTTTTCTCTCTCAGAAGACCGCAAATTACAATGAAGTAAACCGCTGGCCTGGTTCCGCGAAAAATTCCCCTCACTTTTACAAATTAACAATTTTTAAGGGGCAGTCAATTTTCATTGAAAAGTAATTTGACGACTGCAATGAGGTATGCTCGCATGTAGTTGGTGGCCATTTGCAAGATAAGCCATTGATTGCCTTATTTGGCTGGGCCATTCAGGACGAGATTGCTTCCGCACTGGATTGCAGTAAAATTGCACCTGAAAGACACACAGAAGATGCTACAGTGTTTTAACATAAAGCCTTTAAGCGAAAAAATATATGGCCCTAACGATATTTTTTTTATGTAAGTGAAGAATGAAATCGTTTATGCAATGAACGACCCTTAAACTGTAACAAGGAGTAGTATGCGAAACACTCCAAAGGACTATAGCTAGGGCCATGCACTATTCACGAAAATATTTTCAGACCAGCTGTTTGTTAAATATTTGTAACATTGTCTGTGTTTCCTGGTTGGCTGGATTTATTTAAGGTACGTGTATACTGTCAGCACACCAATCACAGCCTTACAATAAAGAAGCTAACGTGTCCTGAATGGCTCGGCCAAGTAGGGCAATGGCTTCTCTTGCAGGCGGCAGCCAATCACAAGGAAACCATTGCTTACACGAGGATATACCAACGAGCGATCAGATTATTTCGCGAAAAATACATGCCTCTAACTATTAGCTTATAACAAGCATAAGTGAATATATGGAGTTAACATACGAACAGATGATACTAGTTGATAATGTACAAATTCGTGCAATCGAACCTGAAATATTAAACAAAAAATAAATTTTGCTTGTTTCTATGTACATTTAAACAGTATAGTACTACTATTTTGCGCTATACCTTACCAGCACGTCAAACATTTATGCGTTATTTTATTATGGTGTGATTGGACCGTCCTTGCTTTTATCCCCTAGTGAATCTCGAGCCAACGTGAACATTTATCTCTCGCGAGTGTGAATCATGAATGGTTCGAACCGAAGAGGAAGTTGGAGTCTATCACAAGCGACAGCCAATAATAATGTACCTTTTCTGGGGTATTTGCTGTCTTATGTAACCTAGCGTGATATAGAAGGGTTTAGATCTATTATTATTATTACAACAGGGTGCCTTAGTAAAATGACATGTCAAACCAGTAAATAATATTTCCTGATTTTCCGTAGAAAACAAACAATAAAGGAATTTTTTTTTTCCGCTGCTTCTTAACACAGCCACAGCAACAACGGAATTACGTGCTCTTTATTGTTGCTATGAAACTGTTCACGTGGAAACTATGCACAAAGTGATTTCTCTTACATCATCCCTCCCACTCAGCCTCGCTCGCCGACGCAGGGTCGGCAGGGTTCCGCAAGGAAAAAAAATATTTCGTACCAACTTAGGCGAGAAAAAAGTACTAAATTATAATTTGTTATGGTTTTAACAATGTAGGAAGTTATTAAGAAATTGCAATGCTCTAACTTGAATCACACCACACACACATACATCCCATAGTTTTTAAAAATAATTATTCTTAATAATAAAACATATTGGAGTTACTGTAATATTATTATATTAAAAAGTAGTAGATCTGAGCGCAAATGTACCGGACCACTCTAGCAGGAAAGCACCCTGGGTCGGTGTCTCGGGGCAGCCGCCTTGTCCAGCACTGTACCACTAATTAGCGCAGCACCGGTGTCGATACACATCTACTCGGAGGCTGCCTGCTCGGAGATGCATCTCCCGCGGGACACTGGCTGCGAACAACGCCACTCTTGATAGGGAAAGAGCTGGGACCTCCTTGGCCGGCGGCGCGCATGCGCGCGTGTGTTCCTGCGGGCTGCCAGGCATCATTAGGCCCGCCGGGAGGAGATGGGCCCAGATAGGCCCGCCGGTCCCTGGTCCCTAATGACGTCAGCGAGGCCGAGTCCTGGGGGCTCCTTCAGCCCAGCGCGACTCCTGGGCAGGTAGTCCAGTGCTGCCTGCTTCGTCGCCTGTGCTCACTTGTTTACTTGAGCACGAAGCAATTCACCACTACGTAGGCCTTTGTTCGTGTTTTTACTATGTACAAAAAAAATTAAATTAACACTAAAAATTATAAAACATACTAAATACACATCTATGAAATATTTGTGCAATGGGAGTGCATGACTTGATGTAAGTTTTTGGACATACGCCTTTGCTAAGAACTTTTTCTGTTGAAGAAAAAAAAAATATATATATATTCGTTCTCTTAGTACATTTTTCTTTGTTTTTCTTTGTTTTGTTGACAATATTCCTGTTACGGAATATTTTGTGGTGTTTATATCCTTGTTGACAACAGCAATTTTTTTGCTAATTTTTGTGTTTTTTGTTTCCTTCAACAGAAAAAGTTCTTAGCAATGGCGTATGTCCAAAAACTTACATCAAGTCACTAAATACACTGTTAAAGATAAACTTATAATTATAAAATAAAGCGTTGAAAACCCTTTAACAATTAAAACAACGTGATTTAAATTCTTCAAATAATTTTTTAAACAAATAAGGCACATCTATACAGTTGGTATGCAGCTTATTATGAATTATAGTTGGTATAATAATAATTGCACGGGTAAGGTCACACTTCTGGCAAACACACTCGAGACTAACACCCCGACATCTCTGTACTACAAACACATGTGAGAGTTTGAACAAACTTAGTGGCATGAGGTGTGACGACAGAAATATTTTATAGAGTAATCATGTAATTATATTTTATCTGGTTTTAAATATGATTAACTTTTTTTTTTTTAAAAAAATCTCAAGTATTATAGGTTTATTTCCCCCTTTAATCTGTATAATAAATGATGAAGGTTTTTTTTTCAAGAGAAGAAAAAGGGAATTTTCTTTGTTATATTATTGGCACCATGCGTATTAAACCGATACATAGGGGCAGGCATTTTTCGCGAATAGATCTGAACGCTTATTAGACTGCAACAAGGTATACCCGCACCAGCGGTTCCTTCTTTGTTATTGGAGGCAGTCTGTGAGAGAAGTCGTTGCCTTATTTGTTTGGGCCACTCAGGACGCATTTACTTCTGCACCTAATAACTGTGATTGGTGATGTAAAAATCGACATGAACCTGAAAGAAACTCGCCCAATCACGAGACACAGACGATGCTACAGTGTTTTAACTTTCAGCTAGTCTCGGAATCTTTTCGCGAAATATGCATGCCCCTGCGGCGATACATTGTTCATACTGGGCATAGCGTCTGCCATCTATCGGACCGACGTGACAACAACGCCAGGTTTTCACGCAGCATTCTGGAGCTGCCGAGTGTTAGTCTCCAGTGTAGTTGCTTCCAGTGCGATGCCGCTGAACGTGACACCGCACCTGCTTAGCTGTTTTTCGGAAGCAGTGATTTTAGAAACTAGCCACATCCGCTGCTAAATATGTTTGTAAGTAAAGACCCCCCTTCCTTTTTTTCTGTGATAGTAAAATAGTTTTAAGTCTTAAGAAGGCAATTTATTAGTGACAATAAACTTATTTGACGTTGAAGAATTTCGATGTATAGTATGAAACAAAATATTTCAGTGCAGCTACAAAACTTAATTCTATTTTTTTTTTCATTTCAGTAAATTTACGATCTACGTTCTTTAACTGCGATGGCGTATGTCCAAAAAAACTACATTAAATAAAATTTACGATCTTCCAACAAAGATTGCACTTCCATGACTTTATCGCGACAAGTTTTCGAGACTAGTTGCGTGACGGAACACTGTGACATCATTTCTATTTTTGTTGTATGAGTTTCTCTCTGGTGCATGTATACTGCCAGCAAACCAATCACAACAATTGTGCGGAGGCAAACGCGACCTGAATGGCCCGGCCAAATAAGGCGATGGCTTCTGTTGCAGACGGCCGCCAATAACAACGAAATAATCCATCTTACCAGTCCAGTGAATGTTCAGACTTTGACGTAATAAATATATATGTCGGTCCATAGGTCTTCGTAGTTCTAGATACACACAACTATGCTTTGTTATGAGCTTAGAATAAATGAACTATGGCTTAACGGTTCGTGATGTTGGGGTCACTGGGGACGGCGAGTGATGATACGAGAATGCATGGTTGGCGGGAAGACCCCGCACGGAAACGTCCGCCACGTTTGCCCCTCGTGTGGCGACCGCGTGCTGAGCGAGTGACCTGCGCACTCGCCCAGCGAGTGGGAGCGAGAGAGTGTTCGTGGACGTAACAAGGGTCTAAATGTTTTTTTAACACTCCAAGGTGATTCTTGTAACTTCGTGTTCAAGATAACTGCCTATATGAGGATATACGGATGAGTTGTAACTAGTACTGTTCGTCGAAACGTAAGGCCAAAATATTTAACAGTACACCTACAAGCTTCCACCGCGTGCATCTCCGAGACTGCGGCAGGCAAGTGCAATGACTCTTGCAATGACTCTTGCAATATGTAGTTACGTACGACTGTGACTTAGACGCGCAGAAGGGTAATATTCGCAGAATAATTTCGTGATGGGCTAAAAGTAATTACTTATAATTTTACGTTTATTCCTTGCTATTGGGTGTAATTTAATCTGTAGGACTCTGGGGCCTCTCATGTTGCAAATGCACTTATGTAATATAGAACTTGAACACGGAATTTTACGTAAAATTCTTTCAAATGATGCCAAGTGTGTTAAATATACTAAAATATTTTTTTCAACTACATTTCTTAACGCAAATCACACGTAGTTTCCGCACCCGCCGCTAGGATACGCTGCCGGAGCAGCTAGGTCATTCCGTTTGCAGATACTACACAATGAAGCTGCTCCAGTCAAAGCGAAAAAGACTCGAAAAAATATTAAATCCATCTTTGGACCATATTTTCGACACGTAATTTTATTAAACTACTGCCCATCTATTTAATTTCCGCAACACAGTTAATGCTCTATAGTTTACATTTGACTTTGTAAACTTTGGTTTGCGCCATCCGCCGCAGATGACAGCACCGCGGCTACACATTTCCGTTCCATGTACGAAGTTACTGCTACCAAATGCCGTTCGCCGAGAGCTGAGATGTTACACATGAAACAACTGAAAGCCGCGCGCACGCCACTAGGCGAGTCACCCCGCGACCCTCGCTTCCTGCCTGCAGCGCGGCTGCTTCCCACGGCCGCAGTCGGCGCGACGAACAATCGGCCCACTCGCGCCGCAGGTCACTAATCAGCCTCGAGGTGCCGGCGTCCGCTCGGCTTGCGACGAGGTCAGGGGTCACGCCGAGCGCACACTCAGTTGCCGGCGCAGACAATGGTGCTTGCATTGCAATGTGCATCCAGCTGACACAGCACATCGCAGAACACCAGTACTTGGAGACCGGAAAAACTCGCGATTTCAATGACCTGTAGGATATACTCCATGATCCACTATGTGCACGCGGGAAATTTACGTCTGCTCATTGGTTACTGACTCGCGTCACCTATTAATTGGGACGCTAGTGATTCGATACTTCTTTCGTTGAAAGTTTTTTTTTCACTGGCCGAGTGTCATTCAGATAAACTGTGGCCCAATCACTGATGCGGTAAAAAGGCAAACGTATTTTGATTCTAGCATATCGCGAAATGAATCCGTGAATTTTTCCGGGCTCTATCAAGTGTTTCATGCAATGGGGAATTATGATTTACCTGTAATACAATTATTTCTTGGACACACGCCATTGAAGTTTTGCACTGTTTGTCAAGGAAAAAAATTTCAAGAACGCTACTAAGAAGTAAAAATGAAAACATGAATCTACAGAGAACAGGCCTAAATCAACTGACGTGAAACAGATAAACCCAACGATGTACTAAACGTGTATTATGGACAACACAATGACAGCACATACGAACACATTCAAACTTAAATATACATGACCGCACAAGAATCCCGTAGAAGGAATTTAGTTATCAAAAAAATAAAAACATCACAGACGAACACAGTGAGTCAGAAACGACGAGATAATTCAAACTAAAACAGTAAATGCGTTGTCCAGGTTTTGTTGTCTGCCTGCATTCAATGTTATTGTTGAAACTGTATCGTCCTTATTAGCCCACTGTGTTCGACTGTGTTGTTTTGTTTTCATTTTTTTTTTTAGTTTTAGTTAGTTTCAAGTAAGCAATTACACAGTTATGTTAAGGCTCTAAATTGGAAATTTTCATGTGAAAAAACTAAGGTTTCAGGAAGGACAGTAAAAGGTGTGATTCACATTATTGATTTCTTACCACACAATTTGTATATAATACAGTTCATATATTTCTCTAAAATGAAACTAAATTCAATACATATTTACAGCATTTTATAACTTATATACATTAAGTACGTACAGTCAATGACGTAAGAAAACATTAACTGATATATAGATAGTTCATAGAAATATTTGGTATACCTTCGAGTTCATTTCATATACCATTCGTCGTACAAAATATATAGCTATAATTAGCGTTCTTGTTTGCTGGAAGTTTTGTTTATAAAAAAGCATAACATGTGTTATTTTACTTGAACGTCCAGCCTAATATGGTTGACAGAACACGAGATTATATTCTACACATATTGCACGTATAACTTCTACGTTTATTTATATTATTTGTTATTTACTACCAGATTTTAATTGTTTTGCACCAGTGGATAAAAAGTAACGAAATTGTAAAGAATGTGCAACCTAAATATTTTTATGTGAAATTTATTGAAAAGTTACTTGTGATTCAAAAACATCAGCATCTTTCCGTCAACAAAACATAGTTCACAAAAGCAAATGTTTGACAGAAGAAAAATTTTTACAGCCGACGAATGATTTGGTAAGTAAAAATGTAGATTTTGTTATGTCAGAAAACCGACATTGTTACTCATCATATTCATTTAACAAACAAAATATTTTGATAGGCCTATAAGAACTATAATTTTTTTTCCCCACCACACATAACCAACAGTCTCTAACATTTTGACTTTTTAATATTTTCTAATATAATCGTGTCCTAGTAACATGCATTTTATAAAAGTCAGCAGCACATTTCCTGTTCTAAACCATCCTATAAACGAAGCCCAGCGCTCTGTCTGACCAAACCATCAGTGAAATTTTTTTTGGAAACTGCTCCAAATGAATTGAGGTATATTAAATTTTGCTGATTCGTTTTGTCGCAAGTTAGATTGCAAACGTTCGTACTCTCGGACTGTGTTCATGATTGGACCCCAGTGCCAGCGTGAGCCAACGACGCCTAGAAAGCGAAGGTAGTCAGAGCTAACAAGGACAAAATGTTGTCTCTAAGAAATCAGCCAATGGAAAAGAAAATGTTGGTAGAGCAAACATAAGGCTAAGAATTTTAGCATGACACCAAACTAATTTTCTAACTTTCCGGCTCTCTACGAAATGTGTATTTACTGCAGTTTTTATCTGTGACAAAAATACAAATTTATAAAAAAAAGTATTTTAGTTAATTTGACTCGGATAGCCAGTGTAGCCCACCTTACGCACAGTCACGTTCAGCTTGTCAAGAGAACAATCACATTTTAAAATGTACTTCACGGAAATACATGACTGTTAATATTTTGAACAGTTTGTTTCCTTGTTGACTGTAGCCGGGAAGATTTGCTTGTCCTCGCTCTAATGGGCCAACAGGAACGCGGTTGCTCAGCCAATGAAGGTCCGAGATTCGCCTGAAAATAGCTATGCTAAGTTAAACGTAAATTGTATTCGACATTCCAGTGAAATGTGTTAAACTAATGGTTTGTGTGAATAAAGAAGTATTACAGCCCTTCAAACTATAATAAACTTGGATTCACAGCATACATTTAAGTTGCTCTGCATTTTATTTGGGCTTAAGATTTCGTTGACACACGTATTAGTAGAGCTACGATTATTTGTGGATTCAATTTCACTGTTCTAGCCTTTTAAGAATGCTCATTGGCGATAACAAGGTAAAGTGCCTGGGGGGAGGCACCCGTGTTTACTTATAGTTTACAACTGGCTCTGGGTCGTCAAGGACGTATCAAGAGTCCTGTGGTCCAATCAGCAACGCGAAGCAGATGTGTATGTGCTTCAAGTCTACTGCGCCACCCGATGAAGACGAAATTATTGTGGTTCTACCTATCTGCCATAGAAAAATAATAAGAAAGCTACAGTGATTTTTTGAGATAAAACGTTTCAGCATAACAGAGGAGTATGTTATCATCAGTTACCATAAATTTGTTTGCAATCACATGTTAAGTATTTCGGACTGACGAGTCTGTGGTGGGACGGCTGGTTTGACAAGGGCTGTGACCCCTACTCTACCCCCCCCCCCCCCCGCCCCGATGCCAGATGCGTGACGTCGTAGCCGATAAGCCCTCGGGAGAGATTGTCCCTGGGCAGTGTGTCGGCGCGCGGCAGATAATTACACCGCAATTCTCCGCCCCACTCCTACCAACCACGTCCTGGGGTCGAAACCCCGCCTGCACAGTCCTAGTCACTCTCCAGGTATGACACACAGTTCATTGATTGCCCCTTGTGCTCTCACCTCTCACTGACCCACTTGCTGCTAGCTCGGGCGATGACTGCCTCGATGCCTTCTAGCGCGTGTCGGACCAACTGCGGCGCAGTCGTGGCAGTGCGCAGATGCTGCTAACGAATACCGCCAAGTGGTAGGGCTCTAACAATGTTCTGGATACCAGAAGAAAAGAGAATGTAACAAATTTATACTCTTTTTGCATGTTCGGATGTGGACATTACTTGTTTGGCAACTTAACAATGCAAATTCACACATATTATTCCGATCTTGTTGTAAATTACAATGCATGAATTCCCAGGCTGATTTTCATACAGGGACTATTATTATGTCTAACAAATCTTATTTTTCAAAACTTAGCATTTATAAAGAGCGTCTGTTTGATAACACTGTCCTGCATTTTGGATTATTTTACTTATGATTTCGGAAAATGGTACTTCACTAAACTTAACACAACATTCATTATGCCAGAGCAGTTTTGTTCATCAGCTGTTTCCAAGATTTTCTCTCTGTCGAGTCCGGAATGCAACACTATAACCCGGAGACGAGAAGACGGAACATGGTGAATTAAGGTACAGATAGATGTATTATCACCATGACATAAATTGTTTAAGACTTGTGTAATTTAATTAATATAGCATTAACTGCTAAGTCTGTTAAAACTCAAGTGTAATGAGTAGTTTGGTAGTTAATGTCCATTTGGGACGGCATACACGCAGTTGGCTTGCTGGTGCGTAGAAAATGTTTGCGCGGACAAGTTACTGACAGCTGTACCAGCAGCCGAATACATGAAGCACAACCACTGGACACAAAATGGGGTGAAACTGCGTGTGTGCTCGAAGAACCGATGAACGGTCTAGAAGCAGAGGTGTCACGTGACAGGAAAACTGGTGATGTTTTGACCTTTGCCACGCGGGTCAGCGAACCGCGAGGTAAGATTCTGTGGAGGTCAGGAACTAGAAGCCAGCAGACATAGAATGTACGAGGGATATTCGTAAAGTAAGCTCCGTTTGGTCATTTAAAAACCAAACTCGCGAGAAAATAATTTTATTGACAGTTTTAGTTTACGAAACATTTTTAATGACCAAACGGACCTTATGTTACGAATATTGTCCGTGTCATCTGCTACACTCTATGTAAAAAGTTTCACTTGACTATTAAAATGTTAATCTGCCGTCTAAAGTGTTGAAGTTTCTTCTTTGGTAATCTATCATTAAATTCATTTTTGATTGGTTGGTCCGATCGGTCATGGAACCCACCGCTGACTGGCTCCGTGGTCCATCATCTTTGGAGGCAGACAGACACGCCACTTCTGTTCTGGTTTTACACGTATTTTTTTATTGGTCTCTTGTTCTTCAGGGTGGGTCGATCTACCCTTGAATTAATCGTGTGTGTGTAATACTTTCTAAGCTTTCTCATGATTGAAAGCTGAATGCGGTTCAAGAACCACTTGCTTCGGCCGCATTCGGGAAATTGTTGGGCTTTACACCAGGGAGACCCGGGGATCCGCACCTCCATAGAGTCGCAGTTTCATGTTGAGGTTCCAACTCGCACGCCTCGAGGAATCACGTTCCAACTCTTGCGCATAAGATATCTGCCTCCGCACCACCAAACAGTCACAAAGTCCTCACCTCCATAGTCACCAGGTCAAGGGTAGTTCTGAGCTCCCGAAGAGTCACGTGGTCAGAGCTCCCACACTTCCAAAGAGTCGCGAAATGATAGAGTCGTTGTTTTCTCCACCCCTCCAGAGAGCTACGAAGTGAGAGACAGGTGCCTGGAGTCCATCACGAGGTCAGAGGTCCCGCACTTCCAAAGAGTCGCGAAGTGAGAGAGGTGTTGCACTCCTCCAGAGAGTTACGAGGTGAGAGACGGGTTCCTGGAGTCCATCACGAGGTCACAGGTCCCGCACTTCCAAAGAGTCGCGAAGTGAGAGAGGTGTTGCACTCCTCCAGAGAGCTACGAGGTGAGAGACGGGTTCCTGGAGTCCATCACGAGGTCACAGGTCCCGCACTTCCAAAGAGTCGCGAAGTGAGAGAGGTGTTACACTCCTCCAGAGAGCTACGAGGTGAGAGACGGGTTCCTGGAGTCCATCACGAGGTCACAGGTCCCGCACTTCCAAAGAGTCGCGAAGTGAGAGAGGTGTTGCACTCCTCCAGAGAGCTACGAGGTGAGAGACGGGTTCCTGGAGTCCATCACGAGGTCACAGGTCCCGCACTTCCAAAGAGTCGCGAAGTGAGAGAGGTGTTGCACTCCTCCAGAGAGCTACGAGGTGAGAGACGGGTTCCTGGAGTCCATCACGAGGTCACAGGTCCCGCACTTCCAAAGAGTCGCGAAGTGAGAGAGGTGTTACACTCCTCCAGAGAGCTACGAGGTGAGAGACGGGTTCCTGGAGTCCATCACGAGGTCACAGGTCCCGCACTTCCAAAGAGTCGCGAAGTGAGAGAGGTGTTGCACTCCTCCAGAGAGCTACGAGGTGAGAGACGGGTTCCTGGAGTCCATCACGAGGTCACAGGTCCCGCACTTCCAAAGAGTCGCGAAGTGAGAGAGGTGTTGCACTCCTCCAGAGAGCTACGAGGTGAGGGGGCGCCGTTAGGAGAGCGGCGAGGGCGGCCGCGGCGCCGGGGGCGGCGGGGGCGGCGCGCACAGGCCCGGGGGCGGCAGCATGGGGTGCCTGCCGAGCAGCGCGCTGAGGTGCGCGTGGTGCGCGAGCAGCTCGTGGGGGTGGGGCGCCGCCCCCGGCTGGTGCGGGTGGTGCGGGTGGTGGGGGTGGAAGTAGGGCCCGGCGGGGCCGTACAGCCCGTGGGGGCGGGCCGCCGCCACCGCCGCCATCTTCAGCTTCTCGATCTCCGCCTCCTGCAGCCGCTTGGCCTTGGCGCGGCGGTTCTGGAACCAGATCTTCACCTGCGGGAACAACACCTAATTGTACTTGGTCGCCCTGAGTGACACTTGACAGTCTATGTTATCAAGACCTCTTAACAAACTCCAGAACATAGCTTCTGTAAACAAACACACTTGGATTGTCAACTTATAGCTACATATAAAGTTATAATATACTTATAGCAAGGTGCTTGTAGTTATCACTGAGTAAAAAGAGATTCTAGGGCCGGTATTCCAAGACACGGAAAAAATGGGGTTTGGTATTGAAAATGCTACACCTGTACTCTAACCGTATTCCTAGCACACGGTCAATACCTTATTTTTAAAAAACGGATTTTGGTTTCCTATCTGCTGCCGATCTGTTGCCCAAATTCCGCGCATGCGCTGAGCTAACTTTTTTTTATTTAGTCCGAATTGCGTCTAGCGCCATTAATTCGTATTTAGTCACTTTCGTGATCATCGGGGAGCGTACCAAGCGTGTTGGTGTGCCAAATTAAATTTTATGGTAGCGAAACTATTTTTAATACATTCCGTACACTTTAATGGTCATAACAAGAAATAATAGCAACTTTAAAAGTACTTGATTAATTACGAAAGCCGTTCTATTTTTGTGCAATTGTAATTTTGCCGTAACAATTGCATCGATGGTTGCGAAACGTCCGCTAGAATGCGTTGCAACCAGTTTATAGCCTCGCGCAGGGCAACATTTATTAAAACAGTTGCCGATTTGTTTCCTTAGTGGAGTTCGATTTGGACACGTCCTGGAAAACAGCCTGCTAGTTAGGTTACGGTTGTGTCCCAACAAGGCAGTGCTTATTCGCAATCTTTATCCGAAAGTTTAGTATACCACCCTAAAATAAACAAGAAACCAGCATTTAACATCGCACTGATGATTCAAGAGCATTTACGCTTTTAACGTCAAACACAACGCACAGTTAATTTTGTGGAGTTGGGAGGGATGTAACATGACTATGTGTTTCAAAGCTTCTACCATGTTAACAACTAAATGTATCGTTTGCTATACATGTACTGTGATCAGGGTCTATTAAGGTGATTGTGAGGCTGAGAGCAAAAATATACTAAGGTAACTTAGTACTGTTGTCCTAACAATTCTAGTTTTACACCATTATAACACTCTTAAATAGGCTTATTAAAATAACAATAATGTAAAGTAATACTAAATTTGCTACAAAATGTTAGTTTTAGCTTACTTCCTATTCGTGTACACAAGTGCAAGCGTAATAAGTTGATAAAGTAAACAAAGAAAAAGAAATAATAAAAAATTAGAATTTAACAAATTATGTAAATACAAACTGTTTATATTATCACAAGCGAAGAATATTTGCCGGTACACGTTATTTATTACTTGAAGGGATGCCAAAAACTTTTATGTAAATGTTAGGAAGAGAATTTACTGCAGTCATTTCAAATGATACGTGGCATAAACACTAATGGACGAATAAGAGGAACAAAGGAAGTTATTGTACTGAACTAAAACACAATTAAGGTTATTATCACAAGTTTAAGGAGGTACAATCCTAAATTGTTGTGTTTCTATAAATTATTTTCCCCCATGTTTTGAAATAAATTCATAATGAAATATAACTATGGGTAATTGTACATAGATGGTATGTGATTATTTAATTTTTTGAAAATATTGAAACAATATTTGTTTCAATCCTAGCGTAAAAATAAGTTTGTTATCGTTTTAAATTATACGTTTGGATTGGGCTTTGTCTTAAAACACTTAATTTTTAGGCTATATTTCGTAAATCATTGAAAAAAAAAAATGTTCCTTTCAAAAAGTCTACAATCCTGAGATTTACAGGTTTTTCGGGAAAGCGATTTTTTAAAATGATAACCTTCAAATAAAGAATTTTTTGACGAGAGGTGCATAGAAATGGTAACTAACATTTTACAACACACAAATGCATTCTCTCAATTTATGCAGGTTTGAAATATAAATTGGTCAGAAGGTTCTTAAAACCATTAGGTAATTAAAAATTCGTTAGTGTCCGGGAAAATGGCACTAATAAACTTGGTTTCTATTTGACACATGCCTTTTATACTAGGCACTATAGAATTATTGAAGTGATGAACAATCAACTACAATATTTATTTTTTTGGTTTAACATTAAGCCACCTGATAAAACACATAATTATAGATGCGTTGGTACACTTCTTCGTTCAAGTGAAAAAAGAAATATTTTTGTTGCAGTTTCGCGAGAGCCCAAGGTCGCAACATTTAAAAAAAGAGAACGAGAGTGGCTTGCAAGACTTTACCAACCATAGAACTTGAAATATACAAAATTCAGGCTATTGTTAGTGCCTAAGCACATGAAATGTTAGAAAAATATCTCACTTTGTTAAAAAAAAAAAAAAAAAAAAAAAAAAAAATTGTGCTAATTCACAAATATTTAAAACCTGGGCTTCTGCAAACATAAAAAGATTTTTTTTTTGTTTTTGCATATTTCGAATTATTTCTGCTTGAACTGAAGTTCTTTCAGGCAACTTAACAGGAAAGTCCTTCAGTAGTGGTTCGGACTGGCTTCAGAGACCGTGGAAAACAGAAATCAGGCCTCGACCCAGCCCTACGAATGCGAGTCCGGTGTTATGTCATTGAGCCACCACGTTCAATATGTTACACATACTGGTGTGCGAAACTTCGAATAGAATATGTAAACACAAGACGAAACGCAATAATTGTCCCGTTTAATTATTCTTGCCTTTAGTCCTTGTGTACTGTATTGTATGCAAACGTGCACTCTGGTTAGAGGGAAAGGCAGATGTATATTAAGAGAATCCCTAATGAGGAAGGTAGATGGCCACCTGAGCGAGGCATATGCCTTCCTGGGGAAGTTCAGTTTGAGGTAGTCAGGCGCCTCCTAGAGCAGGCTAACGCCCAACCTAGGACATCCTTATGCTCTCCTGGGAGGTCAGTAGACACATGGGAGGATGAAAAGCCAACATGGGAGAATGTACAATCCACATGGGGGAGTCAGTAGACACCTGGTAGGACGCGAGCCTAACTGGAGGACGTATAAAACACCTGGGAGGTTGAGGAATGAAGTTGACACCTGGTAGAATGTAAAGCCCACATTGGGGAGACAGTGTACCCTAGAAGTATGTAAATCCCACGTTGGGGAAGCAGTGGACACCCAGGATAATATAAATCCCACGTTGCAGAAGCAGTGGACACCTAGGATAATGAAAAGACACCTGTGTGAGGCAGTATATATGTTAAGGATGTAAAGACTTCTGGGGGAGACAGTATAGGCCTACACGTGAAGGATCTAAAACCCACTTGGGCAAGGAAGCACAAATGTGGAAATTGTAAAGCCCACCTGGGAGAGACAGTGTACATGTTGAGGTTGTAAAGTCCACCTAGGTGAGACAGTGTTCATTTTGAGGTTATAAAGCCCACATGGGAGAGGCGGAATGCCTACCTGGGTCTCGGTGAGGTGCAGCGACGAGGAGAACTCTGCGCGCTCGGCGATGGACAAGTACTGCTTCTCCCGGAACTTCTTCTCGAGGGACAGCAGCTGCTGCGTGGTGAAGGGCGTGCGAGGCTTGCGGTTGGGCTTGTGCTTGCGCAGGTTGCACTTGAGCTTGGGTCCTTCTCCTGGCGCCCCGTCTGCCGACATGCACACACGCGCCACTGAGTCTCTCCTGGCGCCCCGTCTGCCGACATGCACACACGCGCCACTGAGTCTCTCCTGGCGCCCCGTCTGCCGACATGCACACACACGCCACTGAGTCTCTCCTGGCGCCCCGTCTGCCGACATGCACACACGCGCCACTGAGTCTCTCCTGGCGCCCCGCCTGCCGACATGCACACACACGCCACTGAGTCACTCCTGGCGCCCCGCCTGCCGACATGCACACACGCGCCACTGAGTCTCTCCTGGCGCCCCGCCTGCCGACATGCACACACACGCCACTGAGTCACTCCTGGCGCCCCGTCTGCCGACATGCACACACACGCCACTGAGTCTCTCCTGGCGCCCCGTCTGCCGACATGCACACACGCGCCACTGAGTCTCTCCTGGCGCCCCGCCTGCCGACATGCACACACACGCCACTGAGTCTCTCCTGGCGCCCCGTCTGCCGACATGCACACACACGCCACTGAGTCTCTCCTGGCGCCCCGTCTGCCGACATGCACACACGCGCCACTGAGTCTCTCCTGGCGCCCCGCCTGCCGACATGCACACACACGCCACTGAGTCACTCCTGGCGCCCCGTCTGCCGACATGCACACACACGCCACTGAGTCTCTCCTGGCGCCCCGTCTGCCGACATGCACACACGCGCCACTGAGTCTCTCCTGGCGCCCCGCCTGCCGACATGCACACACACGCCACTGAGTCACTCCTGGCGCCCCGCCTGCCGACATGCACACACTCGCCACTGAGTCTCTCCTGGCGCCCCGCCTGCCGACATGCACACACTCGCCACTGAGTCTCTCCTGGCGCCCCGTCTGCCGACATGCACACACTCGCCACTGAGTCTCTCCTGGCGCCCCGTCTGCCGACATGCACACACACGCCACTGAGTCTCTCCTGGCGCCCCGTCTGCCGACATGCACACACTCGCCACTGAGTCTCTCCTGGCGCCCCGTCTGCCGACATGCACACACACGCCACTGAGTCTCTCCTGGCGCCCCGTCTGCCGACATGCACACACTCGCCACTGAGTCTCTCCTGGCGCCCCGTCTGCCGACATGCACACACACGCCACTGAGTCTCTCCTGGCGCCCCGTCTGCCGACATGCACACACTCGCCACTGAGTCTCTCCTGGCGCCCCGTCTGCCGACATGCACACACACGCCACTGAGTCTCTCCTGGCGCCCCGTCTGCCGACATGCACACACTCGCCACTGAGTCTCTCCTGGCGCCCCGTCTGCCGACATGCACACACACGCCACTGAGTCTCTCCTGGCGCCCCGCCTGCCGACATGCACACACTCGCCACTGAGTCTCTCCTGGCGCCCCGTCTGCCGACATGCACACACACGCCACTGAGTCTCTCCTGGCGCCCCGTCTGCCGACATGCACACACTCGCCACTGAGTCTCTCCTGGCGCCCCGTCTGCCGACATGCACACACACGCCACTGAGTCTCTCCTGGCGCCCCGTCTGCCGACATGCACACACACGCCACTGAGTCTCTCCTGGCGCCCCGTCTGCCGACATGCACACACTCGCCACTGAGTCTCTCCTGGCGCCCCGTCTGCCGACATGCACACACACGCCACTGAGTCTCTCCTGGCGCCCCGCCTGCCGACATGCACACACACGCCACTGAGTCTCTCCTGGCGCCCCGTCTGCCGACATGCACACACACGCCACTGAGTCTCTCCTGGCGCCCCGTCTGCCGACATGCACACACTCGCCACTGAGTCTCTCCTGGCGCCCCGTCTGCCGACATGCACACACACGCCACTGAGTCTCTCCTGGCGCCCCGCCTGCCGACATGCACACACACGCCACTGAGTCTCTCCCTTAAACCTTCCACAGACACTCCCTGCCAGTGCAAAGGACGTTTACATGCAACCTGACATCGTTATACATACGGGAACATACCTCTCTTATATAAATGCAATTTATAATACACTGGAAAAAGTTTATAAACACAATTTCTATCAATAATATTGACAATAAATAATATCAATCACTGAAGTATGATATTTAAAAGCACATATCTAATTTTTGTGTGTACGTAGCGTTTTTTTCTTCATCCTGTTCAAATTTCGTTCAATAGCGCGCGCGCATTCTAAAAATTCACTTTCATTATGTTTTCATAACGCGCTTAAATAAGTATAACTTCAAAAAGTATGACAACGTTATTTCTTGTATATGTTTTTAAAGTGTTTTCTCTGTTTTTAAAAACGAAGTTGAATTAAGGCCCTTGCGAAACGTTCTGCCGCTAAGTGCGGTCTGCTAATAGGCCTATTCTTAAAACCCTATACAATAATGTCTTCAAATTATATGTTTTATGTATTGCTTATTAAACCTGGCTATATTAATATTATGTTGCATCTTTCATCGTGACACATTTTACATCTCGAAGGTTCTGAATTGCAGCTCAAAACTGTTTTCAAATTTAAAGACAAAAAAAATGAAAATGTTTATTTTCGTTAATTTTTTTCTTGATTTTTAAAAGTAAATTTGATAATGCAATTGAATAGTAGGCTATGTAAACAAAAATTAATAAATATATGTTGGTGTTGGTGAACTATACGGTCGCATGCGGCTAGGACACCTCTCAACCCGTCCCTGTCGAAGCGCGCTCCGCAGTCACGCAGAGAGCGCGTCAGGCGCTGTTAACGGCTCGAACAATGGCGTCTGGGGCCGTAATGCCGCCGGCGAGTCACATTACGACCTCCTCGCCCCACCACACCGCTCAAGCTGTGCGTGTGCTCGACTTCGATCTGCGACTCATTACTGAAGGATCTCCGAACGTTTACTGATGTATTCGTGTGTCATAGGTAGAGACCGGAAAAATTCGCGGATTCATTTCGCGATATGCTAGAATAAAAATACGTTTGCCTTTTTACCGCATCAGTGATTGTTCCACAGTTTATCTGAATGACACTCGGCCAATGAAACACTTTCAACAAAAGAATTATCGAATCACTAACGTCCCAGTGAACAGGCGACACGAGTCAGTAGCCAATGAGCAGATGTAATTTTCCCGCGTGCATAGTGGATCATGGAGTACATCCTACAGGTCATTGAAATCGCGAATTTTTTCGGTCTCTAGTTATAGGCTACTGAGTTCAATTGCGTTAACATGAACTCACAAGAATTTCCTTCAATTGTAACGAACACAGCCCTCTTAAGTTTACATCAACGACGTCTCTTAGTACGGCCTACTTAAAAAAAAAAAAACACTTCTACAAAGAAATATCAAGTTAACTGTGGTGTATTAAGATCACCGCCTATATTATAAATTTTAAGTGTGTAGGTTTAAAAGTTTTAGAAAGATTATCTTTCGCCCAATTCCCTAACTCAACCCCGTTCACCCCTTTGGGGGCGATTTACGCAAAACCCGTTCTTAATGGGTGCTCTTGTAACATAAGTAATACATACCTACAGCTGCCGAATTTCAAGTTTGTAGGTCTTATATTTTCTGAGAACTGATGATGAGTCAGTGAGTTTTATATAGGTACCTATTTAAAGTCACTTAAGTGTGCTGGGCTGAATGTCTGGAGCTAAGTCCAGAGTCTCTTCAATCTTTGCACTGAGATCCACATGATTATAACTGCCACAGAGATTGTCTATGTGCGTAAGGAGATATGCAGGACAGTCACAAGTTGCTATCGAAGAATCCGCGAAAAACTAATGTTTTTACGTAGGATAGTGGAATGTTCTACTAATGAACGGTTGAAAGGGCAAATAATTATACTGTCGAATTTGTATGTTTCTGTCTATTATTACCGCATACATAGCAGGTCCCGTATCACTTAGGTGCAGGAAGTCTGTTTTTTTTTCTCGAGAAGATGGCAAGACTATCTGTGTGTTAGAGCACTGTAGAATCAAGGTTTTACGTTGTTTTTTTTTTCTTTTCAGAAACACGTGTGCGGTTGGAGCACGAAATCACAACCACTCAGTGCGGAAGCAAACGCGTCCTAAAATGACATGGTTAAATATTGCAGTGGCTTCTCTGGCAGACAGCCGCAAATCACAAGGAAGGAGTAGCTGGCGCAGACATAACTATGACAGTCAATTAAGCGTTCAGATTTTTTGCTAGAAAATTACCTGCACTCACTGAGATATAAATTCAGGTAGGCCTACGTATCGGTTAATTGACGTAAATAAGCTACAGACCAAGCTTAACAAGTTCAGCCAAAACACGAGTCACAAGTTAGAAATCACAGTAAACTTAACGGGCTCTTCAACGAAGAATTTAACTCAAGCAAACGTAGAGTAGAGTGCTTCGTCATTTCAAATAACTGAATCTTCGTAGGAACTAAGCCATATTTCGACTTCGAGTTTCGTTCCAAACAAAGGTTAACACGCACATTGACGAAATAAGAGTGTTCTTACTGTAGACTTAATATTTTTTTTTTTAATTTTTATAAATTTACTAAGAATATTCTTTTGGATGCATGTGACAAGTAAGTAAACACAGTGTTCGTAAGTTTACGAAGATTCATGACAATTTGTAACCAACGTTCTTCGAAAATCGAATGTGAAAATTTCTAACAGTGTCAAGACGCCACTACGTTTGAAATATACAGGTACTGACAAATTCTCTTTGTCAAACAGTTGTAGGATTTATCCTACTTCAAAATTAATTCCCAAAATTCCCTGTGCTCAGACACGAGCAATAAATAGCATAAAGCTCTGACGAATGAATAAAGTGAACTTTATGCGATATACGTAGGCCCTTAACCCTGAGAAGAGCAAATTAAAAGACATAAATAGTTAGCCTTGTAGACACGTGCGCTCAGGAAAAACGAAATATATTTTCAGTTGTTTATCCCCGTCGTTATGCTTATTTACAGCCGAGCCTTCCCGTGGCCCGATAAACTGATTCGCCCTCCCGGAGCGTCATATCTCTTTATTTTATAGTGTGTGAACAGTAATAAATACCAGCACGGCCGTGGTAGCTCGCCCCAGACCACTTCCTCTCGCCAGCTTCGTGTACTGTGCGTCCGTGATAGATCTCTCCCGCAATAGCCTCAACTTTCTCCGGACATGCCTAGACTCCCCCCCCCCTTATTCTTAAGATGTTTTAAATAAAACAATTAACTGTTCTAAACATGTTCAAATGTAGGCTACACAGAAAAAAAAACAATTTTATACTTTAAACAAAATATTTCTTTGAAAATAACTTGGCAAAAAACAGTTTGTAAGTAATACTACAAGAAAGATATTGCAACTTTGTACAAATAATGGTGAGTGTTATTTTTGCATATATGAAATTCGTTTTTCGATATATTACTGAGTATTTCTTACAAAAAATAGTATTTTTTTTTAATTTTCTTTCAAGCATAATTATTTTAAACCATGAAAAAATAAAAATATTTAATAATTGGATTTTATTTGATTTATTATGCTTATTAATGTGCGCAGTTAAAACTGGAAAGCTATTCAGGGAACGGTTTACCCATTGGAGGTACTGGGACAACACACAGCATAAATCTCCGGGTAAGAATCCGAACCTAGTATTACTGCGAGTGCTATTGTATAGTAATACATTTGTTTTAATGTAAATGTACAAATATACAAATATCTGTAATTTTGCATGAATATTTATGTTCCATTTATAAAAAAAAAAAAGTACACTGTATTTTCATGGACAGTTGTAGAAACAAGATTTTATTTCGGGAGGGGGTTTGAGAAAAGAAATAAAATAAGAACTTTGGTATTAAAATAAATTACGTCCAAAACAAAGTATTTGGACAATTACATAATCATTCTCAACTACTCTCTAGTCCAGGTGTTGTAATAGATCACCTTACATCACTCAAAATAACATATTGCCTTGAGCAATATCTAGCAATTTTTATAATTATTTTAACATAGACAGCACAGACAATTTCTTTGAAGGAATTTGTCAGAAAAAATTTATCACAGCGCAGATGAACATAGTGGGCTGACAACAACGAGGCAGATGCCACAAGAACAATAAATAGGCACAGACAAAAAAAAATACCTTTGGACAACACAGCGTCAGACGAAACCAACGATGATAGCAATCTGATGATCTGAAGAACACAACGACACCGACACAGAGGTGAACGCAGTGATGAGACCAAACACAAATTGTATACAATCTAATGACGACAGCACAAACTAGCACTGTAGGCTTCTGTGTGTTTGTGTATTCATTTATTTGTCCGTCCATGAGGTTTCTCTATGTTATAGGCTAAGTACAGTCAAAACCTGCAGTGGCTTATGTAAAAAAAAATTTTAATCAAGCTCCTCAATTGCAAGAATCGTCTAAACAACGACTATCTGTAAGTATGATTCGTCACGATTTTCTTTGCTTCTATATGATTTAAATGTCATTATTATATTTATATGGATCATACATAATTAATCCCATTCTATTCAGTTCCGGATGGATTAATTTTCGATGGCTCACTCTGCCTTATAGAACATCTTGAAATATTTGTTTATGGATGCTGTATAATAATTGTGGACTTAAAAATTCGAAGGTCCAATGACCACCAGCATAAGCTCCACAGTCCTATGCACACTTGAGCAACTGTTACGTTCTCGTTGGCTGCTGACTTGTGAGACGTCTCAAAAGGGGTTTCCTTTGTTTTGACACTTCTTTTGTTGGTGGTTTCTCATCTAGTTTTAACTGTGAGCCAACAGTTGAGGCAGCACAAAAAGTAGCGTATCGTGAAATCAATCCGGGAAATTTTCCTGTTTCTAATAATAATGGCGTCTTGCCATTTCTCCTCTCCTCTTTTAGATCGCCATTATTCTTTATCTCTCTCTCTCTCTCTCTCTCTCTCTCTCAAGCCGCACTGGTCTTGGAAACCAGAAGAGCGGAGAAGTGAATGGACAGGGCATCGTCTGTTCCTATCCTCAGAATTTTTTTTATTTCTCCCGAGACGCTTTTATTTATATCTCGTCCTCTGTTGCTCGCGCTCTCTTTTTTGCCTCCTCCGGCGGAGGGCTATTTATTTTCCGGTTCGTTAAACCAAACCAGTGATATTTCGATTTGTTTCAGACATGCCCTGCCCGCCCGCCGACAGGGTTTTGACCATCTTTGGTTTATTTTCTTTTAATATAATTTTTTGTGTGCTGTTTGCGGTTTTTACGCGGGGCCACGAGTCCTTACCACGCGGTCGTGTTGCTTGCCTTAAGGCTGTCTCACACGCCGTGTTGTTAGTTAATTTTCCTGTCACATGAATAATTGAGGTGTTGCCTGTTAATTCATTCGAAAAGCTCCCTTGGGTCTGTTGTTGAGTCACAAATTTTCTCACGAGTAGAAACCCGGAAATTTCTAGGATTCAGTTGATTTCAGTTTAAAATTACAAACTAGTGTATGCTGCACCCTGAAACCCTTACCCATTATCTGATTTAGTGTAGAATCTCCCCTTAGTCTTCTTAATGGTCACTCTACTGCTAGCTGGTAGTTCACTGGCGCACAGCCGTAAGTAAGATTAATGGAACAGTTTTGAACCCGTCATCAAAGCAAGGATGAGATATGCATATGTTTGCAGTCTAACTGGTGACCAGAAGAATCGGAGAAATTTCCGCGTCTCTAGTCACTAGATATTAACTATCATCTTTAATAATAATTCATTAATATGACCCCTTATCCAGGGGTTTTGTTAATGTGGCGGGATGATAGGTACGACGCTTTCTGGTGCTTCTGGCGCGGTATCGCCTCTAATCGCAAGGCTGTGAACTGGCGCGCAGTCTTCCCATCGTGCGTAGGACAACTGTGATATTTGAGTGGTAACCATAACATTATATGGCGGAGAAATAAAGAAAAAAGTGTAATGCAAGTCTCTTAACTGTTTTCAAGTAGCCGTACAGGAAGTTTTATGCCTAAAAATTATTCTGAAAACACACGTTTGAGACATTTTCACTCTACTAAAAATTCGGCTTTAAAAACTAAATGCGCCTTCAGCGTATCCTTGCAGACGTCACCCGGGCAGGCGGGGCAATGAGTCATCCAGCAGTGGTGAGCACAGAGCTGGTATCTAGGAGGTTCGCCAGGTGGTGCTCTTGCAGGCCTCGTTATGTGTCTTTGATCGCCCTCGAGGCCCATAAAGCCCGGGCGACTCGTGGGAAGCCATAAAGCACCGCGGGCTGTTTGTTTGTTTGTTTGTTCTTCGCCAGGAGGGCTGCGCGACCAACGGAACGACACTGTTTGCGGCAGGGTTTTTTTCTTTCGGGAAAACATTTCGAGATTAGACTGCAGCATCGCGATTCATATCATGTCAGTCTGAAACTCTGAGTTCTATGTATTATGTATACTCTACCCACAACTGCTTTCCTATTGGCTGACACATTATTGTAGAACCTCCATGTCTTTTAAATTAGTCGAAGTGATTCGGCCACTATATACTGTTGGCTGGTAGTTGTCTGGCCCACAGTCGCAGAGGGAGTGTCCAAACTATTGTGATCCAATCATCAAAGCAGTAGAGAGGTGTGCGTACATGTTTGCAGTCTACCAATGAAGCGTTAGTTGTGTATTGATTTATACAGTAACGTTTACACTGTTCTACTTGAACAGATCCAAACATACGTTTTGACGTCTAGTTCCTAATAGAACAGCAAAATTGGTTATTATTGTGTGTTGCAGAAACAAAGCAACGGCCTCGGGGGCTGTCAAACATATCTCCTTGCTTGTAAAAAAAACTTGAGCTACGAGCCGCGCTGGTGATAGCTGCTAGCGCCCTACTGCGACTTACGTAACCTAAGAAGCTAAAAAGACTGTTAAGAGCAACAAGATAATGTCATTTTTCACTAGTCTACAATTACTACTTAGTTCTAAAATAGTGGAAATTTTCTTGAAGTAAACTATGATAATGAAGACTGAGCAGTGCCAATGGTTATACTAACGTAAGTTATATATTTCGTTTGTTAACTGTAGTAAGAGGCGGGAAAAAAAACCCAGATTCACATCGCAATAGACGCTGTCAGAGAGATTTAATACAGTTTGTATCGAAATATTTTCACAAAAAATATTCATGTGTCTATTTGTATAGCATTCAATATGGTGAAGTGTTTTGCCAACCAGCTCTTCTCATTATGCTTTTTGAGAAAAGTTGCTGTCTGTATTTATTTTGCATGCTATAAAGAATAAGGATAAAATAAAAAGATAATGCCAATTATTAGAGACATGAAAAATTCGTGGATTCATTTCGCGATAGGTTAGAATACGAATACGTTTGCCTTTTTGCTACTGCAGTGATTGGGCCACAGTTTATCTGAAGGAATCCGAGCCAATGAAAAATTTTCAACAAAATAAGTAACGAATCACAAGCAGCCCAGTAAACAGGTGTCAAGAGTCAGTAGCCAACCAGCAGATGTGATTTGCTTGAATACATACCTATAGAATCATGGAGTCTATTCTGCAGGTCTCTACCAATTATGTAGGTACGAACAAATATTTACAAAAAAAACGTTGATTTGATAGTGTGTAGTTGTGAACAGTCCGCTGTTTCAATACCAGGGCTGTGCCTTCCTGAAGGAGCGTGGGAACACCACGGCTTTTTCCTGGATTTGACTCTGTCACTAGTGCATTTTGGGTGTGATATAGAATATGCTCAAAGTTTGAGCCTCGATCACTTAGTGAATTCATTGGCTAACAAATCAAACTTGAAGCACACATACACATCTGCTTCACGTAGATGACTGGACTACAGTCCAGCTGACGACCTTCAGCTAATTATAAACAAGAGGAAGAAGTGGTTCGCCAATCACATGTAACCCACCCAATGATTGGACTTTGTTATCGACCAACGAAAACTAAAAAAAAAAAAAAAAAAAAAAAAAAAGCTTGATCATATACAGGCAAGTTGAATCTAGCCTGGTGTGAAACGAACACGTGAAATTATCGCGGCAAATGGCTTTCATTACCGTCGCCCTGTGAAGCAGCTCTCTTGAGACAATACAGGGTGTTCTCGTGAGTTCACGCCCGCCTTCTGGGCCTCAATCTGCTCCTTGTAGCTCGCTGGTCCCTCCCCCCAGCTGAGACGGCTCGCGGGTAATTGAGTAGCCGGCGACGGGCGAATCGCAGCTAATTAATGGCACCTTTCGTTCCTTTCCGCTTTGCTGCTTAAACACCCGAGGACAAGGCTGTAATTATGTAGCAACTCTTTTCGTTCCCATCTGCAGCACTGAAACAGCCACATTTTAAATGGGTGGGCAGTGAGTTAATTTCGTATCTTATACTTCAAGTCCCGCGCTAACTGCTGTGACGACGTACAACAAATGACTAGTGGTACTAATTTAACGACTGCTTTGATAACTAGTGGTGGAACTTGCAATTACGTTCAGAACAAGCAATTTAACACATCCTGAGTCGTGTTTCTGGCGACGGTAATTATCCTAACAAATTTTCACCAACTAAGTTTGCGAAACCCTGTAACTTCATACATTTGTGGTTATAACCCAAGTCTATTATGAGATTTGCAATCATTTCAAAGATAACATTTTTATTAAAAAAATATACATACAAATTCTTTTTAATGTGTAAACATACCAACTTTAGGTATACGGCATTTGGTAGGAGTAATTTCATGAATGGAACGGCAATTGATTGGAACGGATATGTGTGACCGCAGCGCTGCAATCTGCGGGAGTCTCAGAAATCTCTAAAATATGAGGGACTCTCGTGATTCATCCGTACATATTAACTTTCGCGAACATCGTGGGACATACTGAGCCCTTGGCCGGCGAGGACTCAGCGAGACTCCGTGACTCTCCTTCACACGACCGTGACTCTCCTTCACACGACCGTGACTCTACTTCACACGACCACGTGGCAGTAACTACCGCCCAACCTAACATCGAGTTAGCTTTGACAGCTTCTTGCTTGTAGACTATAGTTCACATTTAAAACATTCATTGTACTGGTAGAGTTGATAATTTGTCCATTATGACCAGCTTCTTTGCATGTATAGGCATTGATGAACCGCAAAAAACATTATCTGTTAATGTTATAAATGTGTAGCTTGCAGTTGATGCCATAGCTAATGTTGAAATAAACGAATATTTAGTAACATATCGTCACGAGTATAATGTGGGGGAAATTGGGTTCTTAAGGGATAGCCCAAATAGGTTTTATTACAGTTTTATTAACACTTACATAACTAATAAATAATTGTACTTAAAATTGTCCTATCACCAATCACTGACGCTTTAAAATGTTTATTCGCAAGTCACTCAATGTCTGTCAAGTTCCACAGTTCGCGCTTCTCACTGGAGCTAGGCTTGACAGTCTTATATAGGCATGTGGCCTAGACCTATATGGACCAGCCTAATTAGGCAATTGCTTCTTTTGCATACAGCCATCAATCACAAGAGGAAACAAATATGGTGCAGACTTGTGTTTCGACTTTTCCCGAAAAAATAATTGCTCTTGCCAATAACTAAGAGTAAGTTTTTTTTTTTTTTTTTTTCACAAAATAAATATTTTCGCTTATAAGGCAAGCCCATGCCAGGTTTTTTTTTCTTGTAGTTCGAGTCCGTCTGCAACAGAAACCATTGCCTTTTTTTGGCCGGGTTATTTCAGGACGCATTCACTTGCGCACAAAATTACTGTGATTGGAGTGCAGACAAGTAGCCTGTACATGAAGAAAGTAACTCAATCACGAATCAAACACGAAGCTATTGTATTTGAATACACACGTGTGCTTGAATATTTTAGCATAAATAGCAGCTGCAGGCAGGCGCTGAGCTGGGAGAAGCGAGCACTCCACTGTTGGTGTTGGCGAGGGAGGGGGGGGGGGGCAGGCCAGAAGCAGTCGCATTAATCACGAGACGGTAATTAGCCCGCCGGCGGTGTGGAGATGCCTATCAGCGCTGCGACGCCTGGCCGCGGTGGTCACCAGCAGCTCTGGGGGCGTCTTCTGCCTTCTGCCTTCTGCCTTCTGCCTTCTGCCGTCTGCTTCGTACAGCCCGTCTTCCGCAATCTTCGTCAGTATTCTGCCAACTGATATATGCCGTCTGACTATTGGCTTCTGCCATCTGACGTGTGACTTCTGCCATCTGCCATATGATATCTGCGTCTGACTTGTGACTTCTGCCATCTGCCATATGACTTTTGGCTTCTGTCGTCTGCCATCTGCTATCTGCCGTCAGACTTTTGGCTTCTGCCGTCTGACTTGTGACTTATGCCATCTGCCATATGACTTTTGGCTTCTGTCGTCTGCCATCTGCTATCTGCCGTCAGACTTTTGGCTTCTGCCGTCTGACTTGTGACTTCTGCCATCTGCCATATGACTTTTGGCTTCTGTCGTCTGTCATCTGCTATCTGCCGTCAGACTTTTGCCTAGAGACTTTTGCCGGTTACTACCTGCCGTCTAATTTTTGCCGGTTGCTACCTGCCGTCTAACTTTTGCCTCGTGCATTCTACAGACTTCCATCTGCCGTCTGAGGTTTTCCCTGTGCCTTCTGGCATCTGCCATCTGCCGTCTGACTTTAGTCTTGTGCTTTCTGCCGTCTGCGAGTGTTTTCAGACTGAACGCTAGCGGCGTCACACACATTTGATCTACGGACCATTCAAATTTACTGTCCCTTGTCAACATTTCTCATTATTGTCTATCATTGACACAGAGTCTTAACAGGGCGTTTCAGGGATTGCCACCAAGGTAAATTGGTTGAATATGTAGGTCACTTCAGCCACTGATTGAGAATATATGAATGAAAAAGTATGTTAAAAAGACTAGCATATTTATAAAATGACTGTTCTGAGCTCAGCAACACAGTTGGCATTGGCGTGGACGTACTCTGGTGTTTGACATGTTGGCAGCCATGCTGCAATTAGTGGCTGCTCGACTTCAAACACAGGCAGGAAAATTACTTGGCGTTATCTTCTCGGTTTTAGGAACCACTAGGGGGAGGGGGAGGGAAGGTAAGTACAGGTAGTTCACTGATACCAACAGGACCCGGAAATTCCGCGGATTCGTTCGGTGCCAGGCTAAAATGCATAGCTTTATTTTCGCTCTAACAACGTTTGCTTTTCCAACGGCTGATTTCTTAGGGATAATTCTATGGCTCTTGTTAGTTGGCACTACCTGATTCGCTTACCTACTTCTCTCCTAGCTGGGCGTCACAGTCGCAGAGGGGCGTACCTACACAACTGTGGTATGAAGGTTTGCTATTAATGAATGTCTGAGTGTTCTGTGGTTGTAAGTATCTGGTGCACGCGTTGTGAGGTAACGGAACTGCACGTGCGCGTGCGTGCCTTCATGCGGAGCGTGGTCTCAGTTTCCTGGAGATAGGCTCGCTCCAGGGGTTACGCCACACTGACACAGTTGCGATAACCCCCTAGTCCCGCAGCGACTCGATAGCCATGCCTACTTCGTAAACGGAACACGGTTTTTGTTTTTGCGACAGAACACGTTGCTGAAGAACAGTCATAGTGTTCCTCCTGTGCCGGTCAATAGGCGCAGATGTTTATTCACAAAAGTATTTCGTGACTGTGTGTTTAAATATTGAATGTGGTTCGTGATGGTTGAGTTTATTTCATGTAGGCCCTATGTCTACCTGTCTACTGTCGGCACATTAATCACAGCAATTGTTTGCGAAAGCAAACGAATCCTGCACAGAGAAAAATCTTGGTTTGTTTGAATCAAAAAAATATTTATTTGTATATGGCAAAACAAATATTTACTTGCTGTAACAAAATATTTTGTTAGCTTAACCAAACTTTGTAAGTAACAAAAATTATTTGTTACACCTAACCAAATATACTTACAGTTAAGTTGAAAAAACATTTTGTTGGGTCAACAGAATCTTTCCTACTACAAAATATTTCTTTGAATTAACAAATTACATATATTTATTTTGCCATATACGAACAAATATTTTGTTGAGGCAAACAATCATTTCTCTCAGTATGAATGGCCCGGCTATACAAGGGAATAGCTTCTCTTGCAGACGACCGCCAATTACAAGGAAGCAGCCGGCATAACTTACGGCAAGTCTATTGTATGTAGAGAAAGTTAGCCATTCCACAAATAAATCCTTTGGAAAATAGGTGCCAAAATCAAATTATATCATCTTGTAATTCTTCAAACATAACCGTGCTAATTTTACTATTTGATCGTGTGGAATGTCTATAAGTTTAATATTGCTTCGTAAGGAAAAATTTTAGTCTCCCAAATTAAGTGAAACATGATGTTATAGATTATTAAAAAAAATTAAGTATTTTACTTGAACATATCATTAATACATTTTGGTAACTAGTTTTCAAAAAAAAATTGTCTTATAAATTCTACAAAAATTTAACTGGTTGCCGACTGTCACAGGCATTGTCTAATAAGATGGAAATGTTTGCGATATCATTCACCTCTGGATAGTCTCCACAGTTTTAAGATACACGAGCCAGTAACTCCTGCTGCCAACTTGTGAGACGTCTCAACTGTGTTGCTTGTGATTCGATACTCCTTTGGCTGGGGATCTCCCATTGGCTCAGAGTCCTCCAGATAAACTGCGAGCCAATAGTAGAAGGATCACAAAGATTATAAATATTTTAATTTTAGCCTTTCACGAAAAAAATCTCCGAGATCTACCTATCTCTACTAATTAACTATCTTGGTTTTCAAGATTCAGCAGCGTCGAAGTGATCGATGGGCAACCCTGAGGATGCCTGCTACAAAGCAGAGCGAAACGGTAGTACATCTACTACTTCGAAAAGCTTTTCTTCAAAATTGTTAAGTGGGTGCCTCATATTTCAGGTCATGATTTATATTTACGTTAATCACAGATAAACGTGCAGACTTTTTAAATGTTTTAACTTAAATGAAATGAAAAAATATATATATTTACATCTAATACCTACTTGTTGCATAATTACCTGCCGAAGTTACATTTTAATTGTTTTTGATGAGTAGGTATGTAATAACAATAATCAAACGGATTTCAGAACTAAAACTCTTTAGGTTTAAAGGCAAGGATACTGGCTACTTCATGATAGGGTTTCTATGTCAAATACAAAACTTATTTTATTTTGATTAATTGTCAATATCATCACAAATTTTAAAATTTTGAAAGGCCAGTTAAAATTAAAATAAATTTTCTGAATGATTTTACGACTGTCTCTTGAAGTAGCCAATAGTATTGTGGTTACACCTAAAACGTTTTATTCTGTTTTCCAGTTGATTTTATTTATTTGTACCTACTTCCTTAAAAACGTCAAACATTTAAATTGAAAACTAATTATGCAAAAAGTTTGCAATTTATAGGATATATATATATAAATTTAATGGCATTTAAACGAATGGAAAGTCTACTTGTTTCCCAGCGCTGGACGCAAGGACCTGACATGGGGCGCAACCCCGGAGTGATGACCAGAGCGGTGCGTCGAGACGGTGCAGACGCGCCAGTCACGACAGGCGTCTGCGAGGCTGCTATCAGCGACGAGCAGGGACTTACCGCGGTAATGGCCGCACTTCTCTCTCTCTGCGAGGTCGCAAATCAAACTCCGTCGCGTGCGAACACGGAACATAAAGCGCCGTCGTTATGTGGGCTGAGAAATCCGTAATGCGTGAGTTGTCGCCGGTAGTAATGGGGCAAGATGTAAAATGACTTAACTTCCACGGATGTATTTTTAAAAGTTAACTAGCTAATGCCCGGCATGTGTTGAAATGCTTGAATCATTTTTTTTGTTAATTTTTTGAAGTATCTATCTCTCTAATTCGTTATCTCTATATCTATGTATAACTCTCTATATATCTTTATAGACATCTATCTATATCTATATCTCTATTCTGTGTATATCTCTATATATGTCACATTACAGCAATTAAAATATTAAAGAAAAAGCCAGTCGCTCGCCCAAGGGGTCACTCGCCCTCTTCACTTCACTGCCTCACCAGTCTCCCCGGTAACACCACTCAGCGTCGTCTTACACACCTGCGAAGTACTGCTCTGGTCTCGTAGTTCTTCGAAGAGTGCATCATCAAATTCTCCGATTATACACTCGAAGCTTCGAGAACTCTGACATCCTAGTTACGCCACTCCACGCAGGTTTGTTTTTTTCAATTATTTTTCTATAAACTCAAATGCATTAAAATATTCCTGATGTACCGATTCCCAGACAAGCAATGGAATTTATTCTTCCAATGCCTTGTATGCGATATATACTATTTAAATGTGATCAATTTCCTACGAGTTTTCTAAAGAAATAAAAGAGAAATACCATGAGAAGTATATCATTCTGTACCATAAATTAATGTAATAAATTTCCAAACAATTGCTATAAGGTTATATACATAGTTTTATCAATGTATTTCTTCACAATGACTCTCTCTCTGGATGTCGGTATTTATGACGTCGATAAACTCCGACACTTTTTGACCGATTGTCATGAAAGTTGGCGCGTTGATTTTTTTTCATGGAGAATGTATTTATGTTAACCATTTTTTTGCAACTCGCCGCTAGATAGCCTGTAGCGCATAAAACTTCTAAAACCGTTCAACCGATCGCCATGGGTAAACAGAAAATCAAAGGCCATAGACAAACAAACAGCAATTGTTTGTCATTTCTCTATGTCCACCACACTGTCATACAGCGCTATCCATTTTTCTTTAACTCGCGGACAATACATCACCCTGTATTCAGCCCGAGCAACGCCAGGTACTGCAGGTGATAGGTACCTAAAGGTTTTTAAGATTTTTCCAAACGAAGTGGTGACATGCCCTCCCCTTCCCCCTAGTTTCCTTCTAAACGACCCCATGCTTTCTTTTTGCCGCGCTATGCTGGATCGCCACGCTCCTTATCCAATCATCGCTAAGTGGCCAATATCGAGGGATATTTACGGCGCACATCACGAAGCCGCAGCAAGAGGAGGATGAAGAGTGTATCAGCGCGAGCAGTAAAATAATATGGGGTTTCCTACCCTCTTTAGAGGAGGGTGTTGGAGTGATAGAGGGGTTTCAGCGAGAACAACTCCCCCCGCACGTACGTTGCGGGGTTAGATCTCAATCTAAGAAAGAAAAGAAAATATTAGATTTACCATGAATGTATAAATATGTTAGAAAATTATTTTCAATGCTTGCTATACAGCGTAGCTTTTCACCGCACAGCAATTTACCCTGCGGGGCCTTTCCAGATTAGCGCATTGTTAAAAACTTTCACCTTCAATTTCCGAAGAACACTGGTTACAAATTATCCAGGGATTTTCGTAAATTTACGGACTCTGAGTTCTCTTATTTTGAACATGAACTCGGTATACTGACAACAAATTTAAAACTGGTTTAGTCTACAGTAAGAACACTCTGATTTTGTACAAGTATGAAACATACCATTCGGAAGTCGAAATACGGTGTAGTTTCTACGAAGATTAAGTTATTTCAAATTACGAAAAACTCTTCGTTTATTTGAGTTAATTTCTTTGTTGAAGCGTCCGTAAACGTCTTGTAATTTCTAACAGCGAGCCTTGGAACATGTGCAATTTTCTTCTTCGAATGTGGCGGTAAACACGAAATGTTAAAATTTATTTTGGTATACGGTGTACGTAACCAATAAAAATTTACTAGAACGTGATGCCCAAAGTAGATGTTAAGGGGGGAAGTTTGATAATAATTAAAACGTACTACATATAAAGTAAAATTTAAGGCATCAGGGATTAATTATATTTGTAAGGAAGTGATAATTTTAAGATTCTAACATACGTAATACGTACAATTTATGGCTAGGTCCTGAGAAATGGTAGGTAATGTTCAGACTGGTGACATAAATAGAAAAAAACCTAAAAAAAGTCTTCAAATTAATATATAATTAATCAACATTTTCGCAGAAAATGGAATCACCGTATGTGATATAAAAAGAAAAGTTTTACAACAAACGTGCATACTTTTATTCTATATTTTCACCACAATATGTGTTTTATGGTTGCTACATTAGCTATAGGCTATGTGACTGTAACTTCTGGATCTACTTTTAGTTGTTGATCACCTTCCAATATAGTTCCGAGATTCTATACTTCTTAAAAATATGTAAGTATGATATAGGGCGTGTTCACATAGGAAGAAGAGTTTACTTTGTCACGATTAAATATTTTGTTTAACTCTGCCTCGTATAAAACTATCATATCCAATATATAATCTTTCCGTGCACTGTAGGTACAGTTAATTTGTTGTCACTTTTGAAAAAAAACCTTTAAAATTTCACATTTGTGATTAATGTATAGAATCTGGGTAAATTTCAGTTCAGGAATACCAAAATGTTCAATGTTCGGAGTACTCTAATATGAAATTATTTGGCGATATTAATTTCTATAATATTGGTTTTGCAAACGTCCTTACCCTTTTTAGCAATTTTTTTTAGGTTTCCGGGTATATTTCTGTAACTGCAGATAAAGTTTAACAAACTGTATCAATTGGATTTGGTATTAAAATAAATTTGGATTATGTTTGTGAGTCAATGCTCCATTATTGAATTTTATCCGAGAAATTTAAAAAAAGGTTTAGTAGAAGGGATACCAAATATTTTAGCAACTGTTTTCCTAGAATTTTAGGATTGATGGGATACACATATACATATCATATGATCTAAGAATACCAAATGTAATATCTTTAATAGACTGCTATGTCTTTTGCTATAATCCTAATTAATATCAAATAGACTATGCTTTAGAAAAGTATCTCAATTGTTGTGACTGCAATAACAGCTTCAACATTCAGTCAAAAAACTAAAACACATAAATTTATATGTCAGATCTTTATACCGTTGGAATAAAGGAAGCAATTAATAGGCAACAGCTTCGTGAGAAGTATTCTCTATTCTTTGCGATGAGAAATTTTGGAATCCAACTTTAATGCAATATTCTAGAGTATATTTTTCATGTTTTGGCTTTATTTTACTCATTACTCCATATATGTATCTAATATCACGTGTTCAATAAAATTTAAACCTAAATTTAATGACATGAAAAATTGAATGAATACGATGCAACCTAGTGGGTTTTTGTATCATGCAAAGAAAAATTTTTTTAACCACAAACCTAATTAGATTCAATAATAGTTAATTACACTTATATTAATTTGTAGACAGCAGCCATGCAATCTAAAAAAAAAAAACATTCGTTTTATAACCTTCTTAGTTTACACAGGCATCCACCTGTGTACGTTGATGAAAATTTGTAAGGGCGTTTTTTTTTTTATTTAATAGAAGCTTTTCATCCCACACTTAATTACAACTTGCTATAGCTATGTAGATTTTTATCGTGAAGGCTTAAAGAGAAAAATATATGTAAATTTATAGCTATTACGTATGTCTAAAACACTAACAGTCGACGACTTAATTCCACCGTCGTGTAACAACACGCTCTGTCAAACTAGAAGCACTCATCTTGAGCTACCAGTCTCAAAGGTATATTTAATTTGGTTTCAGTAAATGAGTAGCGTAAATTTATGTAGAGAAAATTACGAATTGATAATATCAAATTAATCATGATTGCCGAAGTATTTAAAAATCTAATAATAACTCAAAAGTTTAATTTAACTCGTAGAGATTTGCGAATCAATGCTATTTTTGAAAATATAAGGTCTGTTCGTTTGTTTGCTACTAAAAAAACGTCTAAATAACGCAACGGTATTGAAAGGAATTTTAAAGATAATCGTAATGAATCACATAAACATGCAGGGTAATTTTAGCTAAATAAACTTAAGTAGTTTCTTTAAACTAAGTTGAATCATTAGGGCCTATGTAGTTCTTCAAATAAGAACGTGGCAAATTAGTTATAAATAAATTGAATAATTATTAAAATTCATGGAGTTGTGTGTAGTTATACAAACCACGTTTTTGCAAACTGAAGACAAAGTACATCTTATGTTTCAAAAGCATTCACTGAGATTAAAAATTGTTAGAACTATAATTGCTTGAAAGAAATGTATGTAGGCCTACATTGTTTATTCCAGTGTTTAATTGTAGTCTGAATGATGATATGTGAGTATTGCGAATGAGTAGGGGATGGAATAGATTGTGGACTTTGTGATTGCAGTCGCAGGCCTACCGCACATTATAACATCTAACAAACCCATTCATTGGCTAGACACCCTCCCTCTCAGTCTTGTGTGAGTGGACCAACTGCCTCGAGCTAATGGCAGCCACTGTCATCACCGAGCCAATACCAAGAGGACCAGCGAGAGACGGAGATGGCGCCTAGCACAAGCGACAGCCAATGATACCATCCCTCGAGCGCGAGTTGGAATATGGAGTCTACCCTGGCGGGTGAATACACCGCGACATGATAAAGGACTCTGTTCAATGCCTATCGGTGCAAATATAAATAATTGTTAAGTTTAGCTATCTTACTGATAATACAGTATAATAATATTGTGGGTTTCATATTGGATCAGGGTAATCCATAACAATTTCCAGTTTATGAAATGCGATCGTGTTTAAATATCAAATAAAACAAAAGCGAGTTGTTAATTTACGGAGTTATAAATTCAACACTCAATTTTCTCATGAAAATCTCTCAACCCACCTGCAAAAGATTATGCTCAAGTTTTCAACGGCTTTATGATTGTGTGTTTTCTTTAGTTTTCATTTTTAGCTAACGAATGGAAACTATTAATACACGTTCACCTGTTACAAGCATCTACATAAGTTATAAATGAATAGAAGTATCAAACTCAAATTTAGCATCTAAATAGAAACTTGCTATGTAAACATATGTTATAAAGTCATACTAAATATTCTTTTAAACTTTTACCCATTGTGGAGCCAACATTTTTCGGAACAAGTATGATTCTTGTGGAAAAATATAGTTGTAAAAATATATAGCTATGTATATTTCAAATTTATGCAAAAAACTATATTTATAGATTGGAAAAATTCGTGTTTGTTGACCTCGAGCATATTCCTCGCAGTCCCATCCACACATGCTGGGGGAAATATCCCCTGTCCATTGGTCGCTCACTTGAGAGATGAGTTTCTCGACATTAAATATTGCTGTGCTGAGGATTTCTCATTGGCTCAGAAGCCTTTACGTAAACTGTGAGCCAACAGCAGAACCAGGCAGAAGGTAAAATTGTTTGAACTTTAGCCTATCGCATTTTCCCGATCTTTAAGTACCTACAGTTAAGTATTGGGCAATAAAATGTTTTGAAAAAAATATAATGGATGTTGAAGTTAGGTTCTGAAATTTCTCAAACAAGTTCTGGGCTTTCACTTTATTTACTTTATGTAAGGAAAATTCATTTGTGAACCCAACTTATAGGATACACTTAATCAAGTTTCGTCATTGAAACACTACACACTAAAACTTAAGTTAATAAGTATTAATGGCAATCACTCTTTCATTCTCGAATATTTTGCATTTTATAACTGCAAGCCTAAAAATTACCATAATTTTAACGTAAAAATATTTGCATGGATTAATGTTGTTACAGGAAGCATGTCTATAGTTGTCTTATTTTATTTCAACTCGTTTACAAATTTGTTTGTCATTATGACAAAAAAATAATATTTATACTAAAATGTTTTTAATTGTTACTCTACGTCATTTAAAATATAATAATATAACTTAAATCAAGAGTTAAACTTAACCACTTACTTGTTACAGCATTTCAATCACATTATTAACCGCTAATGTATCTAGGCCTATTTAGTTTTGCCACTAGTAATGACTAAATGAAGAAACGGGAAATAGACGACGAACAATACTGCTCTACGCACTGAGTTCTTTAGAAAGTTAAGTCATGTAATTGAATTTTAAACCCTTAAAGACGAATACGACAGAAAGGTAGTACAGGATTTTAAATAGTTCAAAGAGAGCAGTTACTGTAGGATCACAGTCACTTGTTGTTTAGTTATTTTGTAATGGATCCCAGCTCTTGTACTTCATTATATAACTTAATGCTGTGCTTCTCCCTGACAGAAGCGCCCCTGGCAGAGCGCAAAGCCAACACACTCCCCCTCAACCCCTCCCTCCAACAGCCGCACCAACAAATTAAAAAAAAAAAGATATTCTCAAAGCAATTTAGCCAGTGTTGCTCAGCTAAACCCATGTATGCAACATTTAGCGTGACGCCATGACGCGTTTAGTCACGCAGTTATTTCAGTTATGAACATCTGTTTTACATTTTTACAAATGGCAGAAAACCAGTTGCGCATACTTGGTGACAATACTTATCAAATAAATTAAAAGGGAATGTTTATTTAGTGGACCATCTGAATAAAATATCCTAAATAAGAATGGCGCGAAAAATGAAAAAAAAAGAAAAAAAAAGGTGTAACTTAAGATGGTATGTGGAGCAGAACTTTAAGGCCTTACCTCACACGCCATTATGATTTTTTTTTAAATTTTTTTGTAATCGATATTATTTAAGAGCTATTTCTGAAATCATAACACGACATCTCCCTTGCTGTTATGCTCTGTCAGCAATATTTTCAATAGACATTCACTAAGTGTTATATGATGAATATAAATGTCACGCCTGTTTACTTTTTTACGCCCATTATATTACACTTTGTGAATATCTGTTGAAAATATTTCTGACAACAAATGCAAGGGAGATATCTTGTTGGAGTTCCAGAAAGAGCCCTCAAATGATAGCAATGAACAGACCAAGCCTTAAGAACCGCTAATACTTCATCACGCCAGAACTTTATATCCCAAAAAAAAATATTAGACATGTTGCCTGTTAATACGTGTGCATTGCGGTAGAATAAAGCGACAGGGAAAACCCTATTATCTATCTGAAGTTGCATTAATAATTTTTAACAATTAATTAGAAAGGTACAGCCCCTTATTAAATTGGTAGAAATAGGAACGGGAAAGTCGCTAACTCAGTTATCACAGTTTTTACGTCATAAAAGTTGTTTGACCCAAAAGACCATTACTGTATGTTTATTGATAGTATTTTCTAAGCTGTAATCCTTTTATCATTTACAAAAAAAATAATTTAATGTTATACGCCAATGACGTCACAGTGAAACTATTTCCTCAGGAAGCTCACTAAGTTTGGTATATATTACGCCTTAAAGAAGCCAAATGTATAAAATGAAACAATATGAATTGTTAGGGCCTAAAAACTTGTAAAGCCAATGTCAATGTGGCCTAAAGTGCCAGTGCCTGGACGGTGTGCAACAGAGAAGGTGGTAAGAAGACTTCCAGCAACACCAGGCAGGAGTGCTGAGAAATGACGTGTCTGAACAGCATAAAGTCAGTTCTGCAGCGCCGAGGGTGGTTTGTCGTCGTTAGAAGCATGCAGCACCTGGCTTCATCAGCACTATCTGAGCATCTCGCTAGTGGCTGGGAGGACTTGCATCAGGCGTAGCGGCGGAGAGAAGGGACAGAGGAGACAGCTGCTAACATCAGCGTCCTCCAACAACCTTTCCTTTATTCCGCCAGCGCAGCGTGATGACTGCTATCATTCAGAGGCTTCACACTTTCCTCGCCGCGTCAGGCAAACACACATTTACATAGATTAAATTATAGACATTTTGTTTCAAAATTACAGACGGTTCATTAACGAACTACTTTTTTTAGTCAACCTACAGAAAAAATTCACCCTAAAAGAAATTACGCGATTAAATAAATTACTGAATCCATATTCTTATAATTTCCTCCAATTCTATAACTTGAAAAGTTTATAGCTCCTAAATTAACCTCAAAATTTTACAATAGGCTTAGGCCTACATGTAGGCAACTTTTCAGAGAGTTCCGGTGGATGTTGTTAACATTAAAACAAAAATACTCTAATTCCATAGTATTTTTATTTTCCTGTGAGCACTGGAAAGCTTAAGTTAAAGGTTGCCAACAAAAGAACATGAAGTAATGTTTTCAAGGAGAATTTTGAAAATTTTTCTATCAACACATAATTATAGTTACTTGAAAAGAAAAAAATTCTGAGCAAGAATAGATACAAGAATAATAAACTGTTAAATTAAAAATATAAAACATTGAGAAATGTATTCAACTAAACGCCAGTATTTTTAAAACCAAGATCTGTAGGCAGCACAGCGTTAGTGAACATTCAGTGCACATTTACGTTAAAACTATTAAAACTGTCAACTTAAGTGGAGTCATGCTGATAGTTTCTGTAGGAAAATATTTTACCTATTTACGTTTTTTATTGAGAAAAACTAAAAACAATTATATTTTTTATTAGGCTACGTATTTGAAAAAAAAAATTGCCAAATAGGTATTTTCTGGTTAGGCCTATCAGTGTTATCATAAAATTGATTCATATAATCGTTTGTTAGAAATAACAAGGCATAATAAGTTTTTTTTGTACCATGAAATATTTTGTGTTTAGTCTCACATGTAGATCTAATCAATTTAGGGAAACTATTACCAAAAAAATAAGTCAGTGCAACAAGATGTGAGGTATAGACAGATTTTGTTGACTAAATAAAGATTGGTTTCATCAGATTACCACGTATATAGGTATGTAGGTATAGGCCTAAATATGTAAATAATTGTTCGATAGGCGTACAAAATCAATCGTAATACACATAAAAATATTTACTTAAAACATTTAATAAAGTAAATATTTTTGCCAAAAATACTCCGTTCACACATTTATACCTTAGTGATGAGATCAAATATTTTCTTGACTTAAAATAAGGGCATATATTTTTCGCTAAATAATCTGATCACACATTAAACTGCAATACGTTATGTTTGCGCTAGCAACTGTTTCCTTGTAATTGGCCGCCGTCTGCCTTATATTTGGCCGAGCCATTCAGGAAGAGTTTGCTTCCTCAATGGATGGCTGTGATTGGTGGCTGACAGTAGACATGTACCGGAAATAAACCCAGCCAACCACGAAACACAGAAAATGTTACAAAGTTATAACACACAGCTAGTCTGGACATCTTATCGTGAAAATTACATGGCCCTACTTACAAGTCACCAGCCATATGTTAATTAGAATCAGGTCTTCTTGTCTAGACACCGGCACGCACGTGTTTGATTGGAGTTGCAAAATATATTTCTGAGAATAAAAAACAAGAGATTGGAACAAATGTTCTGTTCATCGATCTTAATAGATACACATTAATGTAGCTAGCAAACTGTTAAATTTAGTAATAATATTGTTTCTAGAATAAAACATTTTAGTATAAATACACCTACTGATATTAATAACTTCCTTATTTCGGTATAATTGTTCCCAGTAAAAGAAAATCTCTAACTTCCGGTATAGTGAACGAGGTGGGTTACAAATGGAACCTCATTCCACAGCACATTTATTTTACAGTTGGCATTTGGAACACTGCAACATATTACCTATTTATAATAACCTGTGTTTTTTTTAAGAAAGATAGTAATTTTGTTATTTGTCCACTTATAATGTTTATAAGTAACTACCCTGTCTACATCAAACATATAAAAAAAATCCAAACGGAAGTGTAAAATTCACACAGAGGGACTAATTTAAACAATTTTTTTTTGTTATTTTGTAAATCGTAATAATTGTTGGATAAAAATACAACAGCATTAATGAACTAAGTCAAACATTAGAAATAGTCTTAGCCTAACCGGAGGTGCGCGTACTAGTGGTACGTGGCAACGTTGCAGGTTGTACCCGATGAAATGCTTTCACGCTGATATTGAAAATTTTATGATGGATAAACAGCAACAAAATTACCACTAAAAATAACTGTTTGTTTTATAAATATAATTTTGGAATCATTTGAAATAGTTGTCTAAAACTGTTTTATGTAATGTTGTTCAATTTTAATTGCCCATAATTGTTTGTTTTCAGAGTTATGTGTTATAAAAAAACTGCCAATTTGTAATAGATATTTTATTTATTCCTAAATGTAAAAAGTAACCATTGCTTATATATTAATATCTAAAACTAAAAGACTAATTAGGCCTAGTGCCTAGTGGTACACTACGTTTCTAAAAATGTCGAATGGTACGCAGTTTCGAGAATATTGGGAATCCCTGGAGACCATTGATTGAGAACGTGCCTGAGGCCTGCTTCTCCCATCACTACACTATACACATTACTGGGCTGTACCCATTACTGGACTGTAACTATTACTAGGCTTTACCCATCACTGGACTGTACCCATTACTGGGCAGTTCCCATGACTAGAATGTACCCATCACTGGACTGTACCAATAACTAGGCTATACTCGCAACTGTAATGTACCAAACACTGAACTGTTCCCATCACTGGACAGTTCCCATCACTAGAATGTACCCATCACTGGACTGTACCAATCACAGGACTGAACCCATCGTTGGACTGTACCCATCAGTGTACCGTACCCATCACTGAACTGTGCCCATCGCTGGAATATACCCATCACTGGAATGTACCCATCTCTGGACTGTACCCATCGCTGGACTGTACCAATCACTGGGCTTTATCCATCACTGAGCATTTCCAATCAATAGAATGTATACCTACCCATCACTAGAATGTGCCCATCACTGGACTGAGTCCATCACTATGCTGTACCCATCACTGGGCAGTTACCATCACTAGGCTGTACTCATCACTAGGCTGTACCCATCTCTGGACTATACCAATCTTTCAGGGCAAATATTCAATCCTACCATCAAACAATTTTGTGAAGATAACTTCAACTGACCACGGTGTTTAGAGTGAAACTAATACATCTCCTACCTGGACACACATGCGGCGCGCAGAGCTCCAGGAAAAACAACGCGATTTGAAAGTTCTCAAGATATCCGAGTGTGGTCTGTTTACGAAAAACATTTAAGAATTCGCTGAGGGCCGAAAAGTACTTTTGATTTAGGATGTTTTTAAACTGTATTTTTAGAAGAGTTAAAAATCGCTAAAACGCGTGTTTTCAGAGTATTTTTTAGGCGTAAAACAACCGGTACCGTTTCTTGAATGCACTTAATTTCTCCGCCATACAATGTTGCGGTCACCGCTCAAATGTCACAGTTATCCTGTGACGACGAGAAGACTGCGCGTCAGTTCACAGCCTTGCGCTTAGAGGCGACACCGCGCTAGAAGCACCAGCGAGCGACGCGCCTATCATCCCGCCTCACCGACACAGATACGCCCCTGACGAGGCGGGCCCCTTTAAGGGCGAAGATCTGCGAAATGTTTTATATTTTATGAAAAATTATTGGTTTATCACAGTTTAGATTCAGACACATAAATATATATTAATTACTTATATGTTGCTTATATAATAATGTAATTATTGTAAATACAAACACAAGCATACATATGTTAGCTGGTTTTATAAACAAGCTATAATATAAACACCTTTATTATTTATTCATCGTATTGCAAAATATATATGTATTTTTTTATTCAGTTTAAGTTTTATGTTGAATGGGTTTATATTCGTCAAATGGAAACAATTTGCTAATTATATCTGATTACCGTCGTAGTTAATGTTCACAGCAAAACCAGTGTTGTACTTCACAGAAGAACTGGAAATGCATTTTTAGAAATTTTTTTCTGACAAATTTTTTTATTTATAAATTTTCAAAAACTGATAAAATTTCTCACAGCCAAAACTAGTTTAACTAATGATAGAGATATTTCATTTTAATATCTTAGTTAAAATCGTTTTCATTGAATGGTTATTATCAGTCTTTGGACAAAAATAGACTAGTATAAATATTTATTACTGTATGTAGTTAAGAAACTCATGTGAGAGCAGAAATTCAAAGTTTTTAACCTGTCAGATGTAGACGTAAAAACTACATCCTTCCGAGGACTGAAAAAAGAGTTACAACTTATTGTGCAGCGGAAAAATAATCATCGCTTAAAATATATTCACGAATCACCTGCCAAAAAATTTGTTGTGATTACAAAATTAAACCTTTAACACTGCAAAATTAAGCTTTCGTGTGACAGCGAAAAATTTTGCTATCACTGAAAATTAAGTTTGTAACCATCATTCAGCATTCAACAAGGTCAACATTTAAAAAACTATATCAACCACAAAAAATAAACAGGTAATTATTATAGTTATAAAAAAACAGTTTAACAAGTAAAGTTATTGTGTAGTATTTATAATTTATGAGCTGAATTAATTGTGATATCACGCAGATGAAGGTTTTACTTACAAGAGGGTGTTTTTGGTCAACACAACGTGTGTTTAAATAGTGGCAAAAAAATGTAAGCCGAAAAGGTGCAAAAAAAGGTTTGATAACTGAACAAGGCTGGCTGAGAAACAAGGCTAATTGTTATTACTACACTCTCCTGAGTATTTTTTGGTAGTCTAACAATATTATAAAAAAATTATTTTAGGAGAAATCAGATTTCTGAATGTTAGCTATCATCACTTGGAAATTATATGATGAACAACACCACAAAATTATTCTGCCTTCATCTCAAAACAATTAAGTACATATTCAAAAAAATAATTTTGATGGTCGTTAAATTATTTATTTCCCGATTGTAGTAAGTATAGGTAGTTGTAGTTAAACTTGCCTCTTTGATTATTTGTAAAATCAAATAACCTTTAAATTTTAAATTTCACTGTGTAAGCTGAAGATAGTGAAAAAATAGCATACAATAAATATTCACACATAGGCCTGATTATAAATCAATGACGTTTCTTTAACACGAACTATCTGTCTTGATAGCCTTTATATTGTAGGCCTACTTAATAGATATAGTTATATGATTGTATAAAAACTCAATAATAATAATAGTTATTAAATATATAATTACTAATAGCTACACGCCCCTAAAATTTTAACTTTACTAACTTGATGTTTGTGCTTCGAAAATTGCCTTAATTTAAGACAATGAGTTCGTGTCTGATGATCCTGATGTCAAGAAAATGATGATTTAAGCCTTTTAACACGTAATTATATGTCGAGTGTTAATCATTGCCAAAACCAATACCTACTTACTATAGAATATGAAGATTCAAAACAGAAATTATTCTTTGATGTCCCTGGTGAATTTATAACCGTTATTTATTCCATTTTGTTATCCTTATCCATTCTTAAAAAATGTTAAATATTCAACTTTGCCAGCTAATTATACAAAAAAGTATGCATTATATATTTTCTTCATTTTGTTGTTATTTACTTATCTATTGTAATGTATATCAAACTGACAATCCCTATATTCTGTGAACATACTGTTCAAAAAATTGAATCTATTGGGTGCAAATAAAATAAATAAAAAATAAATAAAATAAATAAACGTAAATATGAAATAATTACCTGGAAAAGGACATATGTCCCTCATTTAGGATGGCAGCTACCTACAATTTAGTTAATGAAAATAAATTTCCTTGTAAATCATCATAAACTCACGATTTAGTTACGTAGTGAAGAAAGTTATTATTTTCCCATTAACTCTTGTTGGTAACTACGCCTACAAACGCATATAGCGTGTTCAGCTGGCTATACGTGGAGTTGACAAAGAAAATGCAGGTTCTATAAATTCATTTCAATAGCTGTGATTCTTAGCACATCCAAAACAAGTCTTAAGTGGACGTTAAAAGAAAAGCGTGTTACTGTTGTTGCAAATATTCTGGAATACGTTTTGTTAATAGCTAGATCTTAACACTGCAAATATGAACATTTGTTATTAAATTTATTTGGGTGTAAAATGTTTCATTATTTAAAATCATCTTTGTCATACATCACAACATTTGCGTCTTTAACAATAACACACTTTGCGCTAGACATCCACAAACAATACATTACTACATATGGATTCGGAAAACAATCGTTTGTTTCACCAGCTGCTACACTTTAGAAAGATACTGGTCAGCATTTTTTCCCCTCAGTTTTATTGGTAGTTTATAATGCTTATTAAGTGTCAAATAAATTGAATAACATTAAATAAAAATAATAATTGTGCAAGTGTGTGCTTAGTTCCAGTTCTTGGTACCTACCTATATGAATAGCTATACGTAGAAGATTATGTTCATGTAAGCAGTGCCCATAAAATAACAAGATAAACGGTGATATACAAAACAAGCAGTCTGAAACGCATGCTCTTTATAGCAACCACACAGACCCATGATTTGTGAAGCATGAACTTCTGAACACCGATTACGGAAATACCTACATCAGTTAGGACATATAGTTTAAAAAAAATAATGCACTGTGGTCAAAGTGATGTTTAGCCACGATTACATAACTTGTATGTATAAGGTATGGAGAAGTTTGGCTAACATAGGTCAACATGTACTAGTTTGATTGGATATTTTTTATGTTCTAAGATTTTCTTCAGATGACTCACGGGCGTCACACAACTGCTGTGCTGTCATTGGTCTAGAGAAGCGCAGCTTGGAGTCACTGACCAGGTGTAGGCCTATGATGGATGAACCAGCACAATCACTGCACGTGGATGAAGATTAGCGCAAATAACTAAATCCTGAGAGCTATTAGTCACTAGAGGCGCTCTGGGGTAGGTACTTGCCATACACCATTGCTAATTCACTCCTAAAACCACGGATTTGTGTAATTACATCACTGTCAGGTATTTGCATTCATCTAAACTAACAAAAACTCGCAATAGGCAATCTCATGACATTTTGGACTTGTGTGTACGAACTTGCAGAGCGTTCGCATGTACCAGAGAACCAAGATGCAAATATATTCCTTCTGCTAAATTCTGTTTGTCTACAAGTATAGGTATATTTCGACCACCGCTCATATGGGTTTGTTTCCTGTAGTTTACACATTATTATTTAGCCTCTCACACAAATATTTTTGTTGTATTTTTACAATAGATTTTTTCGCAAACAGCTTCCAAGAAAAATATTGTAAATCTGTGGGCCTACAACGCATTTCTATATGTTTTTACATACCTACCTTTATATTTTGAAAACAATACTAAATATTTATTGTCACACTTACGGGAATTGGTGCATATATAAAGCAATTTTGATTGATGTTTTGTACAAGCATAAAATTTCAAAATCATGGAAAAGATAGTCGAATATTCAACAATTGGACTTTATTTTATTTGTTATGCTTATTAGTGTGCAAAATTAATACTGGAAAGCTATTCAGAGAACAGTTTACCACTAACTTTAACTTATGGAGGTACTGGTACAACACAAAGCATAAATGTCCGGCAAAAATCCGAACCCAGTATTACTGCGAACATATTATCGCAGCATTACAGTTTTTTCATGTAAATGCACATAGTTACAAACATTTACAATATTAAAGATGTTTCTCTGTTCCATTTACAATAATATTTCACAGAGCAGTGTTCCACTGACATTAGACTATCTAAATTCATGAATTTTCCTGATCATTCCTGCCCAAAACAGGAGATATTACCAGAACTAATAACGAAGCGAAAATTATTAACACGCATTACGAAACGTGTTTGAACAAACACATCACGCGTGATTTGGTTAAACGATTTCAAACACTGTGTCCACTCCTGCATACTCTCGGAAAATCTTTACAGAATCTAATTCATACCATAGTTATATGGTACTAAAATCTATGAAAATTTTACAATTTTCTCTTTCATCACACACACACATGACACATACATACATTTTATAATTAATATAGATGATCTGGAGACGGAATAAATCCTGACCTAAACCAAGTTTCCGAGTGAAACTCGTAGATTCGCCTGAAGTATACATACCTACTTATAACTACTTGTCCCAGAAAGCTACATCACAAGGGCTGTGCGAACAGGAAGTAAAGTATGCAAGTATGCGAGTAAACATCGCCATTTTCAAGAATGTTTCGTAGCTTATATTTTATGTAACATTAAGTAATTTAAAGACCCTAAAATCGTTTTAACTTTATATTTTATTGGTAATAACGAACTGAATAAAAATTAATTTTTAAACACGCATTACGAAACGTGTACCATGTTTACAAGGCAGATTCAACAAATAGGTTCCATTGCCGTAAATTCATGTGTCACTAATAAAAATTTAGAATTTACTAATTTCAGTTGATCAATTATTATCCAGTAAAATTTATTTGTTAAAATAATACAGTAAAAAAGTTGTTCGACTGGCTTGTATCATTCGAAGAAGCAGAAATGAAACCCAGCCAGTATCGTCCAGGAAAAGGGAAGTAGGCTATTGAATACAGACACGGCCTCGGTCGTCTTCCCACTACAAGTTGGGCTTTTGCATTTTCATCAAAATTTAATTTAAGGAAATTTCTTTGGATTTTACACTATGTGTGTGTTTGACAGCAAATTGCATCACCTGATAGGTAAATGGTTATCGTTACCTGTTAATATTTTGATAAATGTCCGGCAAATATTCATATTAAATAGACCATGTTTGCTTAAAATCGGGTTTCCTATACAAATTTCAGTTTTAGAGCAATTCTTTATACAAATTTACAATCAGAATACCCTAAAAAATTAAATTTCGTTATTGTGAATGAAACAGTGTCTCAAGTCATTTGATGAAGACTAGGAGTTTTTACATTCCTTTCAAAAAGGCTTGATCTCACAGTTGAGATGTTGGATTTATCATTTTATTCCCGTCAATTCTTTTAAACTGAAATTTTAGCAATTGTTGGTCTCTCGTAGATTTTATCGAGAGATGTTGAATAATTATAATATGAAGAATGAAAAAATCGTGCAAGTGATTATAATTACGATCACATTTGTGTGAAAATAGCAGGCAAGTGTTCGTAATTACTATCGCCTGCGCTACTAATTACACCCATTAGGTATATTACAATAAGTGAATATGTGTTGAATATTAGTGAGAGAACATCAAATGCAAAGGAGGTTTTAGCCGTTGAGTAACAGTGACGAGAAAATGCTAGGAGTTCAACATGGCGCGTGCGAGCGAGACTAGGTGTGTGACGACTCCACATTCCATGCCGGGGGCGCATCACAACGCCGAAATACCATAACGCCGAAATACCACAACGCCGAAATACCACAACGCCGAAATACCACAACGCCTAAATACCACAACGCCGAAATACCACAACGCCGAAATACATTAACGCCGAAAAATGTCATTGCAGGACTGCCACAAAGGTTAGGTTAGGTAAGGTTAGTTTAGGTTAGGCTAGGTTAGGCTAGCATAGGTTAGATTAGGTTGTAGTATTTCGGCGTTAAGATACATTTTAGAAACACACAAAAATTCATTCAGTTGTTTTTCATTTTTGCTCCTTTGCCCTCCTCCCCGTAGCAACATTTTTTGGCGTTACTTTATTTCGGAGTTGTGGTACAAAGCAGTTTTCTAGCTGTCGGCGTTGCGGTCAATTTGGCATTCGGCGTTATTGTACGTTCGGCGTTGTGGTATTTCGGCGTTGTGGTAACGAAACGTCCACGCCTGCTCGCCGAGACTGTCCCTGGACGCCTAAGGCAGAGCTTGGAGCTACCTGCGCCCAGTCCGCGCCAAAACATAAGCTTTTACTTCGCAAATGATTCATTTTCAAAAGCCGTGATTATTTTGAAATATGAGATCGGCGCTTGTCTTCGCCGCACTAGTTCAAGGACGAGCTACAAGATATTCATCGCAGGGGGACATGGGCTACGTCTACCCTTCCACGCTTGGCTCGCCCAGTGATAAGTAGAGACCTGCAAAATTCGCGGATTCATTCGGTGATAGGCTAGAATTCAAACACACATACCTCTTAGATATATTTTGCTATTGGCTTGCTGTTCATCTGGACGAATCTCAACCAGTTATAAACCCTCAACCAAAGAAGGATCGAATCACAAGACAAACCAGCTGAGACGACTTACAAGTCGGCAGCCAATGAACTTGCGCTATTCGCTCGAGTGTAGTCTATCCTGAAGGCCTGCAGGTCTCCAGCGACAGGGTCCAGACTGTTAGGGACTGGAGACAGGGCGGTAGGTACCTGGGGAGCCCGCGAGGCCGCCGAAGGGCAGCGCCGGCCCGCCGCCGAACACGGGGTACAGCGACGCCGCCCACTGCTGCTGCTGCTGGTGCTGCAGGCTGGCCGAGTAGGCCGCCGCCAGCGCCGAGAAGGGCGTGGGGCGCACGGGCGCCACACAGGCGGCGGGGCCCGGGGGCGGCGAGCCGGCCGCCTCCACGTCCAGCTCGTCGCTGGCCTCGGAGGACGAGCAGGAGGCGGGCCGCGCGGGCCTCGTGTCGGCCAGCAGCGCCTCCACGCTGAAGCTGAAGCGCGGCGGCGGCGGCGGCGGCGGCGAGCTCTTGTCCGGCCGCCCCGCGCCGCCCCCGGGCTCGTCCCTCAGCGCACCCACTCGCAGCACCGTCATGCTCGCCGCGCCGCCCTCCAGGGTGCAGAGCTGCCTCACTCGCGCGCTCGCATGTCCTCCCCCGGCGAGGTCTGGGCCGCTACTGCGCGCCGCGCGCTGCTGGCGGCCGCCCCCTCCCCGCGGCGGGGCGGAGCCTCGGGCCCCGCCCGGCCACGCCCACCCCCCTCCCTCACTCGCGCGCGGACTGCATCTCGCCTGCACGTGGTCGCCGGAGCTTCATTCCCGCACACGTCACACCCCTTTCCCATTCGACAGCTCGCACCTCGCGCGTGGACGTAATTAGAGCCGCGGGTAGTTCCTGCATTCATTTCTCGCCGGGCAGCTTACACGCCATTGGATGACCACTTCTCCTGGCTTGCAGCTGTAGTCCAATCGTCAACCGTGAAGCAGATGTAGGTATGTCTATGCAAGCCAGTGAATCTGCAGATAATAGCGGCTCTAATGATAATAGCAATAGCTAGCGATTAGAAACGAAAAATAAAATGCATACAACTTCACCTAATAAAGTGTTACTCTGGGAAATCTTTCTGCTAGTAGTGTTTTCTTAAAGGTTTTTTTTTTTTTTTTTTTTTTTTTCGATTCTTGCTATGGGAAAGATTAATTCAAAACATTTCTGTGGACATACACCAAAGTTGGTTCTCTCTGTGTGTCATTGATAAAGCTCAAGAACGGACACGAAAAAGGTTAACATGAAAGCTCAGAAAGAAAGCCAAAATCAGCTGATGTCGGATGTTAAATGCGAAGACAAGACAGAGAACGTGAAAGTAATTAGTCAGACAAATATCACAGTACAGACGAACTCCGAACACAACGGGCGGACAACGACTCTCTTGCCTGAATTCTCTGTGCTGTTTGTGGATTTACATTTTAAATCAGCTGATTTTGTCTTGTTTTCTGTGTTTTCCGTTGTCTTTATGGTCCGTTATTGAGGTTTCTCTGTGACACGTAGTGTAGACAAGCACTGAAGCATGTAGACGGAAGTGGTTTAAATTAATTTTGAAGCTGCAGATAAAGTAATGGGTTTGGTTATGTTTTTCTATCACCTGCTGAAGACTCACCAGAATAGTTTTTAGACACGTGGTTTAATGTGTCTCCTGTAAGGACAAAGTGACAAAGAGGAACATTTTCAGGGGCTGTGTCTGCTAATTACAAACTGCCGGCATTCTGCGCACGACGAACCATTTGGCTACGTTTCGTTAAGGTGCATTTCAGCGCGCGTCTCATTAGCACGGCTGTGGAAATCACTGTTTTCTATGGAGAACTACTGCTTCACTAATTATCGTTACGTTGTCTATTTGACACAATTTCACAACCGCACGGCCTTCGTGATACAGCGATTACAATAAAACCTAATTACTAGTTCTGTTTGTGCTTTGCAAATATTCCATATTCCTAGGAAATAATTAAGAAATATTATTTTATAGTAGATACCTATAATTAAATGAAACTGTGTAATTTTTATAATATTTTTTCTTTACAGTATATTTTAAAACCAAAGAATTAATCTGAAAACTAATACTTAGTTGTAGGTACCTAGCAGATCATCTTATCACAAACATAAAATTCTGCAAAAAGTATGATTACTAGGTATAGATATGTTCAACTATAATATATTAGGAAAAATTAAATATTTTACTTCATATTTACAAAAAGATTTTACTTCATTTTTAATTGTAGCCCTACCTATTAGTAAACAATTCGTAAATACGGTTGATATTAAAATTATTACGTTAAAAAGTAAGGGAACTGTTTGCTTCAACATAATATTTGTTTTTATACAACCAAACATTATAGACCAAAGTTCATTCACACACTGTCTTGTTGTTGGGAAGGCTTTGTTTAACCAGCCTATTGATCTATTTAACTTATATTGAGGTGTACCAAAGTTTACCGAGTCAGTTGTGGTTACTCAAACATAATGTTCTCGTGTTGACATTTTACACTAAACTTATATAATGTTATGTTTAAAGTATGTGAATAATTTTAAAAGTTTTTACTAAAGAAATAGACACAATAAAATGTCAGTTGTATTTAATATTTAATCCATTACAAATCCGTTTAAGATTGAAATAAGTTGGCGATTTTTAACTCTTGTTTTAGTTTATTCCAGGATGTATTTTACCTTGCTGAACTCACACTCATCTATCTCATTTTAATGTCATGAGGTAGCCAGTTTTAAAAAGTGCAACACGCGCCTTTTTCATTTTAATAAATATAATTTCAATGTTTACACTAATAAATTCATTTATTTTGGTTCTACCTATGCTCAGATTAATTAAATAAAATCAACTTATTACAGATACCTACATTATTTTAGGATTTTTGAAACAATCACATCATTATATGATACCTACTAGCCGATACCAGCCCGCTTCGCAGAAAATTACGTAATGTCAGTTATAAATTGAATTTGTTGATTGACAGTCGTATAAAACAAATCTCTGTCACGAAAACAATACACAATCGCAAAACATTACAACGCCGAAAAAAAAATCGCAAGAACTGTTACAAAGTTCACGTCTGTCATATAGTTTTTTTGTGAAACTGGATGATTTTTATCTTTGATGATAGCATTAAATTTGCGCAACCGCTTGATGTAAATGTATTCCAAATTTAAGGACGATCGGTCAAGCTATTTTTGAGTTATAAGCTCATATACAGACAGAGAGATAGACACAGACAGACATCAGTTGAGTCATAAAATGATTATTTCACTCAAAATTGGTAAAATTACTCAAATTTACAGACGGATGCTACAGATATATATATATATATATATATATATATATATATATATATATACATAGATATAGAACACGTATCTCTTATTACGTATTTGTTAATTAGCTATTACATTTAGTATTAATTAAACCGAATTCACTAATTTTTCGTCTCTCTCCTCTTTTCACACAGGGATGCCTATGTGATACTAATTATAACTATCTACAGATTTCGTAAATAGCTATAGCGACATCCGATAAACAAATAAAACCAGACTAATCCATTTTTACTACTGAAGGTGGGAGGTCCAAAATATTTATAATAAACTTACATTTATATTGAATTTAAATTTTCTTGTCAAATGGAGTAAACTGATTAAGCGGATTGATTTTTTTTTCATTTTAAAATAATATTAATTTCTATTACAACTTTAAAGAGGTTATATTGCGGAAAACGATAAATAAGAGAAGGTAGTTTTGGTAAGATATTAATTAGCCAACATCTAAATTAAACTTTATTGGATAGTTAGATATTAAATTTTTATTTCAAAACCAAAATAATGATCTTTCCAGCCCTTTAGGTATAGAATTTCAGCAAGTAGTAAAAGCGTTGGTAGATTTTGTATGTTTATAAATCATACTAAATACCTTACTCCGACTTGATTAGCTTCAGAGATGTGATTTCAGTTTTGACCACCTTTTGATCTCTTTTGCGTTATGAAATCATACTTTTCACTACTGTTGAGGTCGAACTTTTAAAAATAATGGTAAAATACCGTCCGAACGTAACTAATTATTTAGGCTAAGTTATTCATGCACGGTTTCTTACCTCGCACTTGATTTCTTTGTAGATATGTTATTTAATATAAAACCTTATCTACTTACCCCTCTTTTCACCCCTTTTGCTGTCAAATATCGAAAAATTGTAAAACAAAACATGCTATTAAATCAAATAATGTAGGTTATTCGTGCTCGGTTTCTTCTTACCTCCGGAGATTATTTTTTATGATAAACAATCACTCCATTTTCACCTTCTCAAAGCTACAATGTTGATAAATGGAAAAAATACGACTCGTAACTATGTATGCAAGTTATTAATTCATATTTTCTTACATTTAGATCCAGTAGAATCGGAGATATGTATGCATTATTTTTATCCAAACTTACCAATTCCGCAAAAAAGTTCGATAATTTGTTTGTTATTTCTATTATTCTCATTAAATATTTAATGTTCTAATTTACTTTTTTGAAAGATTCGATTGAATAATATCAAACCTTACCTTCTAAAACACGAATTTTAATATAGGTATGGGAAAATACAATAAGTTACGTAACTTTACACGCATGTTGTTGATCTTTCTTAGTTTCTTAATTCTAGTTCTAATAGATTCGCAAGTATGCATTTTTCTTTTTAAAACTATATTTACCCTTTTTTACACTCTGCAGGAGTTGGATTTCGTAGATGGGTAAAATAGTATTTTTTTTTAAATTTTATTTTTGATACCCAATATCGTTTCATATGCGTGATTACATTAGCTTCGGAAATATAATAAATTATATTAAAACCTTATTTACCCCCTTTTCACCCCCTTAGGGGTGGAATCCTGTAATTATATATGGACGAGTGTACCAAAACCCTTACTAGCAAAAACGTTTAATTAGAATCCGTCAAGTACTTTTCAAGTACTTTTCGATAAATGCCGGAACAAACAAAAATAAAGACCAATTGTATAAACTCTATTTTAGAGTTCTAAATTATGTTAATAGATAGCCATTTCCAATTATTTTTTTTTTTTTACATTTCATCCAATGTACAGACTTTTTACCTTAACAGTTTTATTATTAGTGTACATAGATATTTGGATCTATACAAGTTAGTTACTTATTAAAGAAAAAAATAATATGTGGAAATTAATTTGCGAAACTGTGCCTGTTTTTGCAGGGGCCCTTGTCATTGTTTTGCGGAGTCGACTAAACACTTAGTTTTAATTTACATAACTGTTGGCAGTAAATAAGTTTGCAGGTTGCAGCAAACTGATTTAATCGACTCTAAATTTTCGTTAATTAATTCAAGTTGACCAAAAAATGTTATGTGTAAACAGTCTTTTTTTTAACATTCATGAAATACGTTATTGTGTCAACTAGATACTTAATGTGCTTACTAAAGAAAATACGTGGAAACCCATCTCTAGAAAGCAGTTTTGAATCAAACAATTCAATAATACGTTCATATGAAGCATATCATAAAAGAAAAATATTTAATAAATAAAAATATAGCATTTAAAAAGAATTTTCAAAATAATTTTTTTGAAACCTTTAAAAGTGGAATGTAGACTGTTGAATACAAAACTATAATAATTTTTCTCAGATAAATATTGACAGTTAGCTTCTTGACAATAAATGAAGGAATTAAAATTGACTAACATATTTGTTTTTATTGTGCAGTTTAAATACAGGTATGAAACTCAAAAAAAAAAAATTTCTTTGAGTTTTTACTGAAAAAATCCGGCCAATGAGTGTGTAAAACATTCATCAGAGGAACAGGATTATTAATAATCAACAAACACTTGTCTCTGAATATGAGAGTGCTGTTCATTTTTTCCCCTTTAATTTCTTTTTGCCCGTAGCTGGAAATAAAAAAAATGGGGGAGGGAGGTTGCCGCATCTGTGGAGAGAAGTGTCGGTGCGGTACTGCCAACTGCCAACTGCCAACTGCCAACTGCCAACTGCCAACTGCCAACAGACATGCCCTCTCGGATCCATTAGCAACCGCTAACGACTGCTCCTCACAGAATACCGCGACGTCACACAGGCTTTCTTACATAAATCTTTCTCCTTTGTAACTCTTTCTTAGAGGAATTTCCGTTCTCATCCCATGATATTCTTAGCCATGCAAAATTAATAGGATCAATTTAAATACACCCGCTGCCTATAAACTCAGTTTCCAGATGAAAACACAAATATGTCACTTACTTATTGGGGTGGTAACTTAATTTTTTTATTTAGTATTAGTGAGTTGATTAATGGTTTGAGATGTAAATTTAGTCATCTCACATACCACTAAGAAAACAGTCCAAACAGTGAAGATGACTGATTAACCTACACTTCTGACTTAATTTCCTTTCTAATAAATTATTCAAAGTGGCGCTGTCATGCTGTATTTTTACTTACTTTTTTGTTGCTCGTTTTCCTCAGCCGTATAAAACACATGTCTTCTTGTTCATTTTTGGCCAGCGGGTTTTTTATTTATTCGCATATTAGACAGATCATTAAAATGAAGAAAAATAGATGAGCTGAAAGTGTAAACGCACACACGCCAGCGAACCACGGAGTGAGCAGTTGGAACATGTAAACGAGACAAGAAGTTACAAGTAGAACTTATTGACTTATATTGAGCCTGAAACACACAGGATAGTTTCTCGTAAAAGCAGCAACTAGTATCATAGAAAAAAAGGTTTTCTAAACGCAGGCGTTTGTTTATAATCGTTAGTTTATATAAACAAGTAAATACATAAAATGTAAATATTTAAAAAAATGTGTGTACAAATTCTTTGGCCTACCTACAAATATGTAAAAAAAAAAAACACTGAACCAAAGTATCTAAGGCAGATTTTAAAACATATTATAAAAAATTAAAGTACTTTTCTTTAAGAAAAAGTACCTATATAGAGACATGCGTATATACATAACAACATATATTACAACAAATTATAGTACTTTTCTTTAAGAAAAAGTACTTTAATGTTTTGTAATATATTTAATTATGTATTATATATGTAATTAATATTTGTTATATATGTAATTCAAGCTTTCAAAAATTTATACATCTTTATTTAATAGTTTAAAATTTTTATTGCCATCGAAAATAGATATACCTATTTGTTTTCCGAATTTTCATGGAAAATCTTTGGTTTCGTAATTTGTGCAAATTAAATATTAAAATATCAATTTTAAAACTTTTGGGCTATTTACTAATGGAATTTAATATTTTTCTCAACCCTATACCATGTTATTCGTAATTAAAAAATGTATAGGAAAAATAACTCATAGGCCTACATATGTTCAGAAATTAAATTATATACGTTAAAGAATATTCAGTGCGTTAGACAGGAGTGGAAATGTAAATATTTAATCAAAACATAGTTTGAAAAACTTATCTAAGTTGTGGAATCTGGATTCAGATCATGTCCATGAAAAAAAAGTTGATTTGTCCAGTGTTTCGGCATTCATGTTATGCATCTATCTTAAAAGGCGCTAAAATATGTGAAGACCTTATAATGGCCACGACCCATTGTCAAGGAAGTAGTCGAAGGATTCTGGCCACTAATTAGGCTATTAGATCTATGTTTAAGTCTCATTTTTTTTAGACCAAATAGATTTTAAGGTTCGAGATATGAGTCACGCTGAAAAACATATATCTTTCTGCCTCTCCACCCCCCACCATCCCACACTTCTAACATTACAAATATATTTGAACGTCCACGAAGTGGCTTTTGCTGGAAGTTAAATTTTTCTAGAAGTCCAAATATTGCTGTCACTATTAATATATTTTTTTATCTTTGAGATTACAAAATAAATTATTTGTCAACACAAATATTTGGTAGGGTCTATGTAGAAAAAATATTTGGCAGTGTCTATATTGACAAAATATTTAGTAGGGTCTATAATGACAAAATGTGTGGTAGGGTTCACATGGACAAATGCTCGGAAGGGTATACTCCCCCTCTCCCAGTGCTGGCGACCCCAGCAGCAGCGAGGCTCAGCAAGTCTCGTGTGTCCACAGACCGCTGCCCGAGCGGAGACAGAATCTCGCCCGCACAGACTCCTAATTGATCATCAATTGCCGTTGCCTCATGCCTTGCAGTCTTATCTGTGGAAACGATTAAGTTATCTGTCCTCTTGATATATGGAAGACCCCCACAGCCTATATATTTCTCGATGATGGATAAGGCACAAACAAATGTTTAATTGGCGTCATGACCTCGCTGCGAGCTGTGGGCTCGCTCGCTCGGCGAGTCAAATGGACCGCGACTGGGCCGCCATGTCGCCCGATCCGGACTTTGGCCGCGCCTGGGTCGAGCGACACGCCTCATCTGCGTCCACGAGCGACCCCCCTCCCCTTATCAGTCCTCGGCGGAGATAACAGCCCGGCGCCGCCTCTGCCGGGAGTCGCCACGTCTCTGCGTCTGCCGGAGTGCTCGGCTCCTGCAATCAGCGCGAACAAGGACAGTTAGAACACGTATCAAATGTATTTTGTAACCATACAATCTACACTTATATACTTAGGGACCGGAAAAATTCGCGAATTCAATGACCTACAGGATGGACTCCAACATCCTCTATGCACTCGGACAATTTACATCTGCTCATTGGCTTCTGACTCGTGACAACTATTAACTAGAGTGATTTTGATTCGATACTTCTTTCGTTGAGGATTATTCATTGGCTCTGAGTCCTTCAGACAACCTGTGGTCCAATCACTGAAGCAGCAAAAGTTTAAACACATTTGGATTCTAGCATATCGCGAAATGAAACCGCGAATTTTTTCCGGTCTCTACGTTATACTACACTTATATTATACTATAAAGAGATTCAGTGAGTTTGTTTGTAAGAAGCAAACTTGAAAACTACCGGACCGGCTTATAGGTGTGTGTGTGTGTGTGTGTGTGTGTGTGTGTGTGTGTGTATATATATATATATATATGACAGTTATAAAGATACTTTGTTATACATGGCCTCAGACTATATTTTAATTTGAAAAAATTTTCCCCCTAAGTAATAACAATATTTGTAACTAACAAAAATGAGTAAATCGACCAAGATGAATCCATTCTTAGCGTACGCTGACTGAACTTGTACAATATAACAAAATAACCACGTTGTTCCGGCCCCTAGTGCATATGTTAGTGCCTTCCAGTAATGCTTACTTATATTTATGTCCTCACATAGCATAGATAGGCCTGCGCCACGTAAATTTAACATAATTCTCTGATCTTATTCCATTTTTCTGTAATTATCTTTGCTATCATATTGACACAGTAGCCTACCTATGTATTATTAATTAAAATTAATTTTGAGTGCCACATACCACAAACAATTTTGTGAACTGACATTAATTTAAATATAATATTTTTTATAGTTATTCATATCTTTTAAAAAAACTTGCTCTGTTTAAAATTAGATCGGTCGTACATCAAATAAAAATTTTAAACCTTTTAGTTTTTTTATAAAAATAAAATACTACTAGGTATTATAACGACTGAACACCAGTTAACAGCTGAGAACGCTTTACAATTTCAGGTCAAGTGAAAAATTGGGCAATTGAATGAATGAAGATAGTAAATAAGAATAAAACGTGTTTGTTAAGGTGTTGAAGTTAAGACCGTTTTTCATTGACAGCCTGTTAATCAACTATTAAAATAATTCTGAAATTTACCCGAAATAAAAGGCCATTTAACAATTAAATATTATTATTGTAAACACATCTTAATAGCAACAGTGCTTTGCGTAATAACATAAAAATAACCTTTGTCCACACAACGTTAAGGTAAAGGCACCTATTATGGGACCCCTTTTAAATAAAATTCATATATTTTTATTAAGTGAACATAAATTAACTTTTCACGCATAATAAATCACTTGATATGTTTAACTATAAAATGCAATACATACATATTGTTTTAAAATAATAAATGTATGTCCTCTGCAAAAAACGGAAGACACTGCACTTTTCCAAAGTAAAAAAAAGGTTTCCTATTATGGGACACATTATTTCTTTATCCTCTTTTGGCAATGAGGACACACAAAGTGACTGTCAGTGGCACCACAATGTTCATGAGCCCAACGACAGCAGACAGTACACTGTATCCACTGTTCGCCATGTTTTTCATCTGAAAATATGCATCCACAGAAGAGGCATTCAGCATCGTTGTCTTCTTCACCAGAGCTATCTTATAAGATGTCGAAATCATCATCCGACTCGTCGTTGCTGGATTTTTCCATTAATCTTCTTTTACAACATCGTGATCTTGACTTTTGTGTGTTGGCAGAAGGTTTTTGTCAGGGTTTTATGACATTTCCTTGCAGCTTCTTTTTTTTATTTTTTGCTGTTGTAGCTCTTTCCAAACTCTTCAGGAGATCGGATTTGTAAGGCTATGAGGTTATTACAGATGCTTTGCCACATCTTCGGCTTTATAAATTTGCTAAAAGACTAGGAAGTGGCTTAATGTCTTTAGGAGAGATAGGTGTGATGTCCATAGTTTAAGCAGGACTAGCATCAGAAGGCCCTGTGCCAGAAAAATGTGGGCGATCCATAGGCAGAACAGGCTGAGAATTAGATGGTCCTGCACCAGTTGATATGTCATTCGAAGTGGCGATGATAGTTGCACTGGTATGAACATCTCTATCAGGAATTTCGTGACAACTGTGAATTACAAAGTCACAATCACGAAACGCATCACTGTTGAATGGGTAAAATCCTGTTTAGCGGAATGCATTGACTGCTATTTCCATTGTTGCAGCTCGTTGATATGCTGAAATGAACAACTTTGCAACCAATAGTGGTGTTACAATACGGTTAGGGTTGTTTCTTAAAGAAGCCTGTATTTCTGAGGCATAATAGGTTTTCAGTGGTTTCATGAAGCCTACATCCAGTGGCTGCATTTTGTGTGAACTGTGAGGAGGGATACAAATGATTGATACGTGGTTCTCTCTAGCCAATCGTATCACATCAACATTTCTGGTGTGTGAGTAGTGGCCATCGAGAACAAGAAGAACAGGGTCTTCAAGTGATGGCTATGTATATTCAAAAAATGATCAAACCACTTTGTGAACCAATCCCCCTGAATCCATCCAGAAGGGTGGCATCCCCAATTAGAACCAGCTGGTGCCCCATCCATGAGTTCTATTTTCATATTATTCCTTGGCCACACTATCAATGGAGGGACAAAAGAACCAACTGCATTCATGCAAGTAACGACTGTTATGAGTGACCCTCTCTCAGCTGATGTCAGTGCAGCTACTTCTCGTTTTCCTTTCAGGGATATTACCTTCTCAGCTCTGTGCTGTACCACAGTTACCCCAGTCGCGTCAACATTGTACAACCTGTGAGGACGGCCTTTAATTTTGTCAAATTCAGTTACATAGAGCCCAAAAAATGTTTTCACATTTTCAGAACTGAAACCTTTTACTCTGGCGTGAGAAATGCCTTGGGGAACTCTTAATGACAACTGTGGATGACGCTTTAAGAAAGACCCCATCCACTTCTTACCAGCTGATTTATTTTTTCTGAGAATGGGTGTTTGATACCATTAGCAATGGCTAGTTGTAAGGCCATCCTTTTAATATCACATTTCCTCAACCCATAAAACCTTTTATCCATCTCAATGAAGTACGGTACGAGTTCATTTTCTAGTTTACAGCTTAATGTAGGCCTTCTTCCTAATGGCACATTTACCAAATCATCAGTACGCAATTCAGTATTTTTCATATACCTTTCCACTGTGCTTTTTGGTACCCCAAAATGTTTCGCTGCTGACTTGTAACCCATAGTACCTGTTTGTACAGCTTTGACAGCTAGGATCATCTGCTCCTTGTCCATTTCTTCCTTTTCGGATTTCGGCTAGGATCCCTCTAAAAGCAAAACATTAATATGAAAGGTAATAATAAATTTCAAATCAATGTCATTTTAGGCAAAGAAAACTGTTAATCTATGCCTATGAATTAATATCCTAAGTCCAGCATTACTTATGAAATATGTCATTACAGTTTGTTAATAACGAGAATTATATTGCTATACATTAGATATGAAGCAATTTAAGTACATTGTAACATAATAAATCATCATTGTGTTGTAACAAGGCGATAGTTAATTGATACTCTCATGTTTAAATGCATAACACTTTATTTAGCAGGAAGCTCTTAATATGAGACCCGGTTCCTAATATGAGATAGTATCCCATAAAAGGGTACTCTGTAGGTCTCATAATAGGAGCCATCAATACGCAACAAAAGTCATTGTGTTGCAGATACAAAAAGTGCACGAAACACAATCTCACTAGCATGCACATAACCACTCATCTATATAGCAATCAGCATGTATGAATGTTATAACAAGTAACCTTACCTTGATTTATATGTAAGCCGTTTCTGTTATCTCGGTGGAAAACTCGATAGCTCGTAAAACACAAAATCGGTAACCACGCTTGTCTGCACATTCGCTCGCTAATGAAAACAATACACACGCAAGAAAACGTTCCCTACACCGAGTTAGTGTATTGTCCGCTAGAGTTGAGGAGCTCCCGGCTGAGAAAGTCTAGGGTCTCATATTAGGAAAGGTCTCATAATAGGTGCTTTTACCTTACTACAGGCAGGTTCACACGATAACTCCTACGCCAAAAGGTACGCAAGGAAGGGACCATCCAGGTTACTCGTCTCAAGCGTTGTTTTTGCAACTTTGTGGATCCAGTGATTTGATAATCAAGATGCATTTAGAAAAAAAAAACGGCCTTTGAAGCCACCAAATTACCTTCGGAAACCTCTAACTAGAGTTAAATATGATTTGAAACTAGGACAAGACAATTCCTTGTAGTAAAAGTAAAAATACATGCGCAGAGAATGAGAATGCAGTCAATATCAACGGTGGTTTACCATCTGTGCATACTAACTAACATTTTACGAATACCCTCTTTTACTAACGAACTATTTACAACTGTTTAACCTTTTACAAGCACTGTTAATTTATTATTGATAATGACACTTTAGAAATTCATGCCAGATTTTAGCGTACAGCAAGAGACAAAAAATCGACCATTTTCTCATTTAAGCATCTGCTGTTTACTGGACGGGGTAATGGCACAAGTTTAAGATTCAGTCACACGCGCCGAGTTCGCTCTTTCGTTTTCCTGTAGTTTCTATTGTTTGTGTGCTTTCCTGTAAATTTGTTCTTTACCTCTCTTGCATTTGTTGTTTAATAATTCATTTTAGCACCGGATACTTGCTGAAGGTTACTTTCGAGCTGTCAAAGGTCACGTCTATGTCCAAAGCTATGAACTCTCGCGTGACTTGCTACCGCAATGTTAAAAATTGTCTGCTTAAATTAACGGAGAACACCAGTTACAAATTGTCCTGGTATCTTCGTAAATTTACTGGTATCTTCGTAAATTTACTGGTATCTTCGTAAATTTACTGGTATCTTCGTTAAATTACGGGTGCTATGTTGAATTAATTTGAACAAGAATAATCTTAGTAAAATAGCAAAAAAATAAAAACATTGTTAAGACTCGTGCAAGAACACTATTTCTTCTAAGTGTGTTCTTACTCCATGAACAGAACTCGGTAGTCCAAGTACTGCGTAGTTTTACGAAGACTGGCATTATGAAGAACTCCTTGTATATTTGAAGTGAATTCTTCGTCGAAAAGTCCCTAAATATACTGTACTTTTCTAAAAGTGCGCTATCAGACAATATGTGTAAAAAGCAAGCTGAGAAAATTTGAGACGAAACATAAAATGCAAGAGAGGCGAGGAGAGAATTACAACCAACTCGGCGAGTGAGAGTAGCCTGAACCTCGCTCTCTCTCGCCTTCACTGATTCTTCTTCTTTTTATTTCGTTGTTACTTTTGCCTAAGGACTATTCCTGAAATTATATCTCGATATTTAGTGTAATATAACGGGCGTAAAAAGTTGAGAAAGTATCGGTGATTATTTCTCCTGCGCGACTTTAAGTGGATATGTGTTGAAATAGATATCTGTGTGGCAGAACAACTACAATAACATAACTGAGCATGGCGCAGGGACTGAGCCTTGAGAAGCACGCGACAGGACGCGGTGAGCGCGGGAGAGCCCGCCAATCAGAGCCAACAGCGCGGGCCACGTACGGCCTTGTTGCGCCAATCAGGACCGCGCATTTCGGGACCCGGCAGAGCGAGAGAGACGGAGAATGGCCGCCCGGCGATGCAGCAAACCGCTGGATTTTTAACAGGCTGTCATTAATTTATTTTGATCGCTGAACATTTTCGCTCGGTTTTCGCTTTTTTTTTCCCCGGGCGTTTCCCCGTTTTTCTCCCCCAGCACTTGACCGCAAGAGAGCCGCGGACAGAAGAGACAGAAATAAAAAAAAAGAGAGTGGAAAGGATTAGTTCCGGTGGCCAGTGCGAGAGTAGAAGCGGTATTTTTCGATAAGCTTATCAGCGAAGCACTACCCTCAAACCCTTCAAAGCCACCCCTCTTTTTTATTATTTTTTTTTTAACTCGACCGCGCATGTTTTTTGAATGATTGTTAGGATCGTTTCCGGGCGATAGGCTTTGTGTTAAGGTCTGTGGATGCTAGCCTCGGCTTTATGACAAACTTTTTTATGCTCCCCCTTCTCTTTTATCTCAACCCCCGACACACACACACACACGGCGCCCAGTTACTGCCTCTCCCCAACCCCTCCCCTCCACGGTCGGGGGGGGGGGGGGGGGGGGAATCCGCTCGCTCTAATCCAATTAAAAAAAATTATCGCTGGTTTTTCATTGCACGGGAGAGGAACATATTGTGTAGGCGCGCGGCGGTGCCTGGGCAGGACGCTAGGGCCTAACTGGGAGGCGACTGCAGAGGAGGTGAATGTGACCAGATACCTGGCAGCTTCCTAGCTGGTGGGCTTTAGCCCCGCCTGCCGATGCTACCATGATGATGGCCACTGCAATGCTGACCGAAACGTCGGTAAAACCTTCGCCCCCTCGACGCGACTATATCCCACAAGACAAGAACATAAATTTTATCAATTTCTTCAATATTTGTATAAATGTACACAAGCAAAAATAAATTAATCACTGCAAAAACTTTTAACGTCCATGCAATCTTTAAATTGCGTAAGTATGAGTGTAGGTATTTGAAGTGTGCATTTGTTTACAATATGCCTACGAATGGTTGTTTTCAGCAACATTACAGGCGTCACTACTCCAGCTCGGAACATGTAACGTTTTCCACGGACTCGCTGACAGAGGTTCTGACAACCAGTCTCACTGGGGTGGAGCATGGCACGAGGTGTCGCAGTGGTAACACGCTGCGCTCCCACTCCGGGGGAGCTGCTGAGCCGTGCACTTGTCTGCTGCTGGAATCCCGGGCCGCCCACACTCTGTGGTATGCTGAGATCTGTGGAGTGACTGACTTGCCCAGTCTCCTTGAAGAGTTGTCCGTGGTTGGCACTGGCGTTGCTTGCGACCCCAAGTTGAATAGAAATAGGATGGAATGAAGTTTTCTGGAAAGTAAACGGGGGTGGGTAAGGCCACAAGACTCTGAACACAACACCCTCCTCTAGGGACGAAAATATGTAGGCTTTCTTGAAGATTATGGGGGGGGGGAGGGGGTGAAGTTTATCATTCCCGTTTTAATTACGATTTCACTGAGTAGCTTCTCGACTCCAGGGGTGCGCGCCCCTCTGCCCAAGGATACCCGGATACCGCCTCCCTTTAAGGTCCTCGGGATACGTACCTGGAACCCCCTCACTACCACACCTCTCTCCCTAGAGCTGTCTGGGTTCGAGTCCCAGCTGAGTCAGGGTCTGCGTTTCATGTGGACCTTCCTACCTGCACGCTGCTGAAGACAAGGTCAAACCACTGCAGAATCATGCTGCTAGGAGAATACAGTTTCCGCCACTTCGGCCTCACCTGAGGACATGATGGAGCAGACGTAATATTCACTGAACTCACCTCTACTACAGGGTCGCAGTACTGTGAGCTGTAGAATCATGCTGAACGCGGCCAAAAATTTCAACAAAGCTGTGTCTGAAGTCTCATAACTATTTTCCAGCCTATGTAGATTAGAGTATGATCTTCCTAGCCCAACTTTGAACGAGAATTGATATAAGTTCATTTTTAAGTCAGTAAAATTCACGTAAAATAAATTCGGTCGGATACCAGAATGACAAACTAAAATGACAAATCGAAATACAGGCAGGCATGTGATTTCCAACTTACTTAGGCGCTCAAAAAAATTTTTTTTGGTCATGTTCTATTGCAGTATGAGGCAGCGACTGCTTTGTGTCCTCTCTCTCCTCGTGTCACGTGACACCGTGACGTCAGAGCGCGGGTACCTCAGGTCGTCCACATTGGCCAGAAGCCATTGCCTTATTGGGCCAGGGCCATTCAGGACGCGTTTGCTTCCGCACAAAATTGCTGAGATTGGTGTGCCGCCAGTAGACATATCCATGAATTAATCAACCAATCACGAAACACAGACAATGCTACAGTGTTTTCACAGTCTCAAAACGTTTTGTGAAAAATACACGCCTCTACCTAGATGCATTGTATGGATGGGACGTTTATCTCACAAATACGGTTAATTGACGTAGGTATCTGTCAACAAATATGGGAGAGATACTTATCATGGTTGTAAGGGAAATATATTAAAGATTCGTTAATTTATATTATTGCCATACCTTAGCATGGTAATTTTTACAGTACAGTGAACGTAGCCCGCTCTTCCACCCAGCCTTCGCCGGTCTAATATAACTTTAACGAGGCTTCTCATTGGTCATTGACAACACAAATCCCACCGAGGTCGCTCTTTCGCATCGTTCGTCCAGCTCGTTGTTTATTTCCAATGACGCGCCTTGTTACTAAACGTTTGCCATTTCGCAGTTCTGTTTCGAATTTTGTTTTATGTCGATGTAAAGGGAAAAATAAAAAAAAATTGAAAGAGGATCTTATTTTCCGTTTGCTCCGTCAGTTCGTTAAAATGTTGATCTCTCAGGCACCCGTTAGTTGTGCCTACACCCGCCCTTCATCGGCTCTCTTTGCGTCTCTGTCCTCTCTGCGTCCTCCAAGCCTGGCTCACCACGCAAGAACGCAACAACCAACAAGCAAAATGTTCAACAACCACATTTTGGATTACCAGGCTATAAACTACGCTAGGCGCAGTAACTTAACGCAAGTATTGTTCAAATGTAAACTTTCTTGCGATTTGGCTTGCGCTTCCTACGGCCATGTGTTCCGAAAACATTTAAAGACGCACACGTTATGTGAATAGTAACCGACGATGTTCAGTTTTATTATATACATCATGTTTTTCCTTGTTAAACTTTCACTCATTAAAATATAAAATTACTGACAATTTTTTTTGTTTTAATAACAAATATTATTATTTAAAAGAGGACGGGAATAATATTTTTACAACTGTTTTACAAATTAAGTTACCTAACGGGTTGGTTACATCTTACGAATTGCGTGCTTTATAAACGAATGTAATTTTCTTGTGTTGGTATAGTGTTGAGTGGTTGCGCATCTGCATTTATCCCGTAGTTTATAAACACGGCCCAACACTCGTGTGCGATAACAGCAGGTTGCTAGCCGAGGGAATGTAACTCGTTCCAAGTTCCGGGAAAGCAGTTACCACCTCCACTTCAAGCGAATAAAGGCTGATTTCTCGCCCAGACTAGTGAATAATGTTCAAGAAGAGTTCAGTTGCTTTGCAGATACACAATATACCTACAGCGTTGAAACAGTGAAAAAAATGTACGGGGGTTACTGACATAATGGTGGTTAGGGAAGCTAAGGATGGTAATGATTACCTTCACATTTTCTTCGATGGACAGTAATTTTCAGAGTCTGATTTTCTGCCTTTGTTTAGTGATATATATTTTTTTTTAATGTTTCTGATGTTTTTGATGTGTCTGATGGACCTCATAAAATATGAGGTTTATATTTTTTGTACTTGAGTGCTCATAAAGTATGGTGCAATTTTTTGCACTGGTCTGCCAACTTTTTGAAACGATTTTAAGATTTTTGATGACAAAATTTAAAAAAAAAACATACTTTAACTCTTCAAAAACCTTAGCATTCTGCCTTAATATTTGATTATTCTTTAATAATGTTTTGATGCGGGCTGGTGACATTATTTCAATGATTGTTTTGCTATCACAGCCTTCAATTTGTTTATGTTGTTTAAATATATACATTTCCTTTGTAGGCATATAAATTAATTGCATTGTACCTGATGTTTTAAGAAGAGTATATCCCTATATAGAGGAAATTATATTTTTGTAATATGAATATTTTTGGGAAAAAAGAAAGATAATAATCAAATAAAACACCATTAATCCATACACTTGTTGTTAATGCTCTGTCACCTCTCAAGGATTTTTTGGACTTCGTTTATTATACTTTTCTATTATTTTTTATAAATAGGTAATAGGTTAGGCCCCATTGGGGCAAGCAATTTTTACCTTGAGAAATTATTCAACTTTGGTAAATAGATTTTTGCTTGCAGTGAAATTAGTTTCAGGTGGGTCCGACCTCAGACGTATAATTGTTATCGAGCAATGAGCACACTAAAAATGCTTGATTAGGTAAAATTTCAGTTTGTACTGGAGTGAAATTAATCCGCGAAATAATCGTGGATCTAGTCATTTATAAAAGACAAGGAAATTTCACTTATTATTTTGACGCAAGATAAACTGCAAACATTTGTAACTTTGCATTGCCTCGATGGTTGGTTCACAATTTTGTTCCGCCACTCCCCTCTACGACTGTGAGCCAGCCAGCTAGCAGCTAGCGGTGGAGAGGCCGTATCACATCGACCCTCTCGACATAAAGGGAGGTTACACAGTGAGAAATAGAGACCCGAAAAATTCGCGGATTCATTTCGTGTTATGCTGAAATTCCAATAATTATACCTCAGTGCTGCTTCTGCCATTGGTTCACTGTTAATCTTGAGGACTGAGGGCCAATCAAAGACCCTCACTCATAGAAGTGTCGAATCACAGGCCACCCAGTCGAGACGACTCACAAATCAGCAGCCAATGAACAGGTGGCCCGAGTGTGTAGAAGATATTGGAGTCTATCCTGAGGGTCATTGAACCCGCGAATTTTTCCGGTCTCTAGTGAGAAATCAGCCAGTAGGAGAGCATTTATGAGGGTAGAGTATAAATAATACTTTTATCCTGACAGCAAATGAGTCCACGGACGTACTCTCCACTCGCGGCAGTGAAACCACAGAGTCACGAAGATGGGATGCGAAGTCTAGCCTGGCAGTCGAGAATACCGCGGGCAGCAGGAGTCTGGTCACCACGCGCAGTTATTCTCGACCGCGGCAGAGCATCTCCTTGTGTGTGGGTCGGCGGAGGGCGGAGCGCGGCGCCTGTAAGCTGGTTATACCTGGCCGAGAACCACAACCCGTGGGGAGGGGGGGGGGGGGGGCACACGTTTGTAAACACCCCCGAGCGGTCTGCGGCGCTGCATTCGCCGGCGAACCTTCCGGAGCTCAGCCGGCTTGTTTTTGTGTAATTACGGAGAGTAATCTGCCGTGAACAGCCAGGCGACCCCGCCCCCTCCCTTCGCTGCGGGCGTTCCACATCATCGGGGCCCTTTAACCCCACAGCGGCGCACGTCCGAAACATATTCCCGTGATTCCACCGGAAGTAGCCCTCCAGTCACTCTTCGCTAGGGACATGTATATTGCAACGTATATGTTCCGTGACTGATTGAGTTTTTTTATACGTCACACGCCTACTGTCGGCACACCAAATGCAGCAATTTTGTGTGGAAGTTAACGCGTCCGGAATGGCCCGGCCAAACAGGGCAAATATCATCTTGCAGACGGCCGCCAATCACAAGGAAGAAACCGTCAGTAATATTATATCAGAGAATGAGTTAATTTTCAGCAACGTTTTGTCAACACAAGTTATTTCAGACTATGGACTCATCGGCAGCTAAAGTAGTGCGACGATATTTGAATAATTAAGTAATTGCGAAATGCCGAACGGAAAACGATAACCCACGAACTGCCGGAACAATTAGCGCTATCAGTAGCGAGCTCACAAGGACATGTCACGACCGCTTGCTTCAATGAAATGAGAAGAAAAACAACGAATGCGAATGACAAAACAGAGGATTCTATTTGTTGAAATTGCACAAATGTAGTACATTTTTGTTAGTTTTTCAATCAGGCCTTATAAAGGCCATGAAAGACACGAAAAAATCCAGAAAATTAAAATAATGGTGCTGGAAGTCTTACAACTTAAATTTCAGCAGTTTGCATTTATTTTTACTCCTCACTTCGTTTTTTTGGCACAAATTAAAAGAAGTTTTTTCGAGACTGTCCACTCTAATCACGTGGCAATTACAGACACACCAGTACTTCGCAAAAAAAAAAAAAAAACATTTCGTGCCATGATATTTCTCAAAACACTGTAGTTTATTCCTACTGCTGTAGTTAGTCTAGTAAGATAAAACATGTCAAGCCTTCGCTGTTTTTAGGATAAGCATCCACTGTAAAAAATTTTAAAAAGTAATTATTTGAAAACCTTTTTGTCCAAAACATTCTTTTTTAAATCTACAAATATTAAAAGAGTTGTTTATACAATCTATTTCCCCAGAATAATTAAAACTAATAATTAATATGAAGCGTATATTATTTTAGCATATTCTCCCAAATTAATATAATCATGAAGTAATAGCATCATAAAATTCGTAAGTTTTACATAAAAGCTTTAAAAAATAGCGTTTTACTCGCAGCACTAGAATAAGATACATGGCCAATTAGGATTCCAAAATGATGAACGTGTGGAAGTAAAGAAACCACGTTTCCATTGGCCATTTTACTAAACCATTAGCACAATGTATGGAATTCTGACAAACAGTCAAAATTTCCCGCAAATATTTCTTTGCTATCTCGCAGTTTCGTTTCACCACACGCTGGACGTGACCACACCCCACAGCCGCCAGGATAGACTGCGCTCTGCTGACCAGTGGGACGCAACTACTGGGCTGGCTGATGCACGGACTCACACGCCGTGTTGATGTTTTTAGTTTTGTCGTCATTACTCATTAGTGCTATTTAAGGGCTATTTCTAAAAAAAAAAAATAACTCGGCACCTCCCTTACATCTGTTGTTCTGCCACAAATATTTTCAACCGATATTCACTTAGTGTAATATCCTGGGAGTCAAAGTGGCGCAAGTGATATTAGTTACGAAGACTTGCGCGCCTTCTTACACCCATGGTAGGTATTACACTGAGTGAATATATGTTGGAAATATTTGTGGCAGAAAAACCAATACAAGGATGGAATAGAGTTAAAATTTTAGAATATCCGTGAAATAAAATTAATGTTTAAAAACGAAATAATTAAAAATGGCGTATGAGGTTATAGTAACTTACCTATTATATGGTGACGAAATAAACAAAAAAAGTGTAATGCATGCTCTTTACTGTGTTCAAGAATTTAAATTGTTGTTAAAAAAACACGCGTTCAAGCCATTTTTCAATTTCGTAAAAATACTGTTTAAAAACAAATTATTGAAACACCGACCCTCAGCGTATTCTGAAATGATTTTCGTAAACAGACACCACTCGGATATCTTGAGCATTTTTCGGTTTCTTCTGAATCTCTGCGCACCGTGTGTGCGCCTGGGCAGGCGAGGCCCTTAAAAGTCAGTATTCCTCACGATCAGGTATGCCCACCCTTAACAACCTCCCCTACAGGCAGGGTTGTGCGCTCGTCGTTCCTTGCCGCCTAATGCTTCTTTAAACCCTGTAAGCCACTCTGCCTGCAGGGGTGGGGCGGGGTTGTTATGCACATTAAACATGGCCGCGGGGTTGAAAGTTGTCGCCGCGCTAGTCTGCTTACGCCGGGCCAAATCCCGTTATAATGATTTTAAGTGGCGCCGGCACAAAGAGACGCCGCGCTCGCATATTCCTCATTACGTGTTCAAGAAGCAGGTACCCCCACCCCTCCTACCTGCGGGTAAGGGAGGGGGGTGCGGATGCGCGACTGCAGCGCTAACCACAGCGACCCGAGGATAGAGTTCTCTGTCCGCACACACGCATTTTATAATTGAGCTCAGCAACCTCCTTGGACCTCTTTTGTTTAAGTAGGCCTACTAGGCAACTAATCACAAAATATGTTTAAGGTCTGGAAAAACAACTGACTCTCACGGATTGCAGTCGTTTCGATGTTAAGTTCAACTGCTACGCCATTCGTATTGTAATTTCCAGACGTTTGTTGAGTGACACTCACGCGTAAAACAATTTTTAAATATTGGAAAAGCTATTAAAGTTTGATGATTCAATTGTTTAATACAGTAGTTGAGTTTCTTTGTAAAACCTATTTTATAGTGTATCTTATGAAACTTTGGTTCAATTACTTATGTATCAAAAAAATATAGGTACCTATTGTAAAAATATTATTCGAAAAATTAAGGAAAAAATTACTATTAATATTTGTCAGTGCATCTCGGCAAAATGAAAAAAGAAGGAAATTCTACTAATTTATCGAACTACCGATTTTTATTATTTTTTTATTTCGCGTTTTAATTAGTGTAATTAAAAAAATCATAAACAGGATTTTACATTGTATATAAAACGTTTACTAAAAATATTTTTGAAGTAGTTTGTATTTGAATTCGAGTAAAATATTGGTCAGTCATTTACTTTGCATTAAATGAAAAATATGGTGTTTATCAAAGTGTGAAACCAAATCCTAGCAGTTTTTTGTCGTGTTCATGACTTTCAATTGTGTATATTTCTGAAGGCTATTGCTAAAAAGTATAGGCACAGGTGCTGTGAACATTCCCATCGCAAGGATGACGAGCATTGTCAGACTTCGTCGACAAAAAACGCTTCGTGTAAGATCGGTAAAGTTCGCCCTTGACTCCTGAAAGGTAAGAAATAAAATATGAAGAGAAAAAATGAACCCACAGGAAACAAACCTAAATCAGCTGATGTCAAACAGATAGACTCAACCTAGACAGGTATTGTGGACAACAGAACGACGTCAGCACAGATGAACATATTCAAACTGAATTATCAGATAGCACAAGAAGAATTCTGTGGAATTAATTTAGTCATGTTCATCGATGGGTCTATCTGTTTGATATCAGCTGATTTAGGCTTGTTTTCTTTGGGTACATTTTTTTTTCATTTTTTTGTTTGTTTTAGTTTATGAAATATTTTTCATGACAAACAGTGCAAATATGTAATGGCGTATGTCCATGAAACGTTATTACATCACATACAATATGTGTTATTCTGAATTGTGGTTGTTGCAAGCCGTGCCCTATGTCGCAGGTGTTAGCGCCGAGCCCAACTTGCTTCATGAACTGCCCTGCGCTCTTGCGGCGAGGACTCGAACCAGCGATAATGAGCGGCACGACGCGCAACTCTCCTCACAAAGCAAAGTCGACGATAATTGGGAATAATTAAACCTTATTAAATTTGCCAGACATTTTAATTAGCTCTTCTCCAGGAAGCCAAGGCAGCGAGAAGGGGAAGGGAGGGGGAGGAACAAAGCGATGGGGACAGAGATCAGGGACCATTATGAAATCGGCTCAGCACAGTGCAACAAGGGCACAAGAAACAACGCGTCTTCGTTCCTGTATTCTTGGTGGAGTCTGTACACTGATCATTCTAAACCTTATTATTAGAGACCTGCAAAATTCGCGGTTTCGATGGCCTTCAGGATAGACTGTACATACCCCTGTACACTCGTGCAAATAACGCAAGTTCATTGGCTGCCGACTTGTAAGTCGTCTCAGCTGGTTTGTCTGTGATTCGATCCTTCTTTGGTTGAGGGTTTATAACTGGTTGAGATTCGTCGAGATGAACAGTAAGCCAATAGCAAAATTATCTAAGAGGTATATGTGTTTGAATTCTAGCCTATCACCGAATGAATCCGCGAATTTTGCAGGTCTCTACTTATTATATACCAGCTCTCTGTGCTGTACGAATAGTTATAATCTCTGTTCAAGAAGGAGTCACTTCGGGCTTCATGCTTTGGCAAACATTCAGGCTTATCTGCAATTCTTATAACATTAACAAAAGGAACAAGGGTTTTTAATGCATACATCGGTTGCTAACCTTTTAGACGTCCCAAAGTATTAGCCTGTATTAGCTGTGGTACACAGCAGTTTTCTAGCTGTCGGCGTTGTGGTCAATTTCGACATTCGGCGTTATGGTATTTCGGCGTTATGGTAACGACCCGTTGTAGTGTGCTGCGCATGCGCGTGTATGGACAATTGTCTACAAAGCATGTTTTGTGTGTTTATAGCTGATTACAGTAGTTAAATACTGTTTTTATTTTATATTTTATATGTGACTGCTAATAGGCCTATTGCTCTTATATAACTTGACTATCTTTGACTAGAGAAATGATTGAACAAGAATATTAACAGCATCACGCTGATCAGCAAAAGTGTGTGTGTTGTAACAGGTCAAAGTGTTGTAGTTCTTTGAGGGGAAAAGCAACATATATGTATGTAACCTTGCTGGAACAAGTAGCGCCACCAGAACTACTGCCGCAGCCTGCCTCCCCGCGCAGATAACTAATATCAAAACCACCCCCACACAAATTAATCTACAAACATAAAAAAAGTGTGAGCGAGTCTTGCAGTACTCGCCAGAAATGTAACCTCAGTAAAAAGCAACTATATGTGGTCTCATGTTGTTCATGTGGAAAATAAACTTATAAGATGAAACTCGGACCCGAAATTTAACTTAGAATTCTTAAAATAATGCCGAGCGTGATAAATATACAAAATGTATGCATTTTAGGGAAAAATTATAAAAATGTTCCCCCTTTTAAAAACCTAGCAATAATTCTGTTTTAAAAGTTGGTAATAACCAATCTAAACCAAACCGAACCGAACCCAACCCAACCCGACCCAGGTTAGGTTAGGCTAATTTTTATTTATTTCCTGCAATTTTTCTCAAAATCGGTGCATGTTTATGCGCTTCGGGTAGTTTCGAAACAGTTAGTTATGATGTAGTTATGATGATTTTATTTCATAAAATTTACCGTAAATAATTATCATGGCCACTTTTGAATCGCTTTCTTATTTTCTGTGATTTAGTATTGGTTATGCATGATGACCAACTGCAAAATCTTAAAAATAGAACATTGGCGTTTTTCGATTTATTTCTTAAAATCGTTGTTTGTATCGTCTAGAATGTCACGCGTTCGGCAACATTGATCATTGCTTCTCTCGTGAAGTTCGTTGTCAAACATAACCTAAAAAAATACGGCAATGATGTTTATGTTCGTCAAAAATAAAAAATAAATTAATTAGAAATATGTTTGATTAAATTGAATACTTTATTCAATCAGAGTGTTATTTTTTATCAGAGTTTAGGAACGACTGTTGAATTTACGTTTCATTTTGTCCACTACATGTGCAAAGTTGCGGTTTGTTACGTGACGTAGATGATGACGGCATATCATATTTTTATAATATAAAATTTAGTTTGCCGGAGATTTTTACTATTAAAGAAATTGTTTTCCCGACGTAATATCTCAAGGAGAGTTGTTTTCCCGAAGTTTGAGAATGGTCTCTTTCCCGACTCTTATCCCTAGTTTTGGGATCCCGTCCACACAAACACACACAGCTGCAAGGCGCGGCGCTGCGTCAGGAGACACTCCGGCCCTGTGTTTGTTAGGGCGGCTCAATCACACGAGCATCGGGCGAATCAGATGCACGGAGCTACCCGCTGTTGAAAACATCGGCGTCCTCGCTCTGCGCAAGAGCGGACCAAGTGCCGATAAGGGACCACCCGATCCGCGTGTTTGTTTAAATTCTTCCCTGGCTTCCGAGTTCAAGAAGCGTTCCCGACTTTCGGCAGTCTTCTAGGGTGATTAGCAACACGCTGAAGATGGCATGCCAAAACGCTGGACGAACCATCATGTCAGAGATCAGGGTCTCAATAAGTAGTTGGTTACTTTCCATTGTCCTGCAATCTATTCGTTATTGAGTGTTAAAATAATAAATTTAATAATTTAGGCCTACTTAAAGGTTAACATTCGAATGTGTTCAGATGTTACATCGGCGTATTTCCAAGACGTTAGCCGTTCTTATATATCACGAAAGTGTATGGTGCCAAGAACGCCTGCAGAATATAATCAGTTCTTTTCATGAGCACTGTTGGAAAATATTTAATTTTCATATGTTCTTATTGTTGTTGTGTATCAGCGAATCACTGCCGCGCCCTGACTCTCCGGCTGCACGCTGATTGGCCAGTGAGCGCGGGGCAGACCACGCCCCATGTTTGCCACAAGGGAAAGTCCCCCACCTAACCAGGAAACGAACCCGAAGCCTTCGTCTCACTGGCCACAAGTTTAAATTACTTTTTAGAAGTTATACTTTTTAGGCGCGTTATGTAAAAATTATGAGAATGAATTTTTACGATGAGCGCGCACCATGGAAGTGATGGAAGTTGTGTTTATAAAAATTCACCAATGTATTTATGTAAGTGAGGTTATGTTAGGCTACCATATGTATCATTTATTTGCATTACGAATAATTACATCAATAATTAATAAATTAGAATAAACATTCCACATATTTATTGATTTTCATTATTAATTAAAATTATTCAGTTTATTCTACTAAATTAAATAATTAATTTTATGCACGTCTTAAAATAATATTTAATACCTACTGAAAATTTATAAAAAAAATTAACTTGATTGAATCTGTAATTTTTCCAACCGTATTTATAATATCACGTCAGTCATTTCATTATTTATTTCTATTAATTTTTAGCATGCCAAATTAAAGTTAATTTTTTATTACGCCAAGTAAGTATAACTACTTCTAACGCGCGTACATAAGTACACGCGCCCGTGTTTATTAATTTATTTTATTTAGTTGATAATTTCTGTCACAAACGAAACAACCACGATGTTCAATTGGCCGAGAGACGAGACACCCTCGCTTCTCTCGGGACTCGAACCCGGACCCCCGCGCCGAGAGCTGGCGAGCGTGCGCCTGGGCTGCAGTGCGACAGCCGACAGTAGAGCCAACTGCGTTCTTTGAATGATTCTTCCCAAGGAGAAGATTAGCTAAAAACATTATTATGGTCATACGCCATTGCTGTTTGACACGGTATGTCATTGAAGAAACCCGAAAGAACTGACAAAGGAAAAAAAAATATACTAAAACACGAACACAGAAAACAAGCCAAGATCAACCGATGTCAAATGTTCAATGTACAGACAGCACAGAGAAGTCCGTGGAAGGGTTTAGTCAGGACGACGTCACAGCACAGAGAACACAGCGGGTTGACAAGGACGAGACAGTTGCAGCAAGAACAGCAAATACAGACAAGCGACAACCACGGACAACACAAAGACACACAGAGGAACCCAGTGTTGATCCTGTCCACGATAAAGTTTTAAATCAAGTGGGGCAAATGGGGCGCAATCATGAACACAGTGTCGAAGTTCTCCCCGCGCAGCACAGGTTTGTGTAGCTGCTCATCAGATAGCCTCCCCTCCGGAGAACTGAGCCGCAACCACGCGGCACAGCAGCTCTCGACGGCGGGGAGTTAGGCCCCACGAGGGGTGCCAGATCTAGATGCCGCCGCGGCCAGGGGGAGGGGGTCACAGGAGAAGGAAGAGATGTTTAATTTGCGACTGTGTCTAATTCCGTCCTTCATTAAGACGACAAGGAGGTAGCCTTGTCCCGGGAGGTAACCCCCCCCCCCTCACTCTATGTCGAGGAACCCCCACAGCCAGCCCACATTTAAACGCTCATTTTCCAGCTAAATTGCCGTAAAGTGGCGATCGTTTAGCGCAGATAACCAGCTCTCTCCTTCCTGCTCTCTCTATTCCTGGCCTGCGCGCTGACGTCACCATCTGGCAGGCTCGCAAGTGCAGGGACAGTCGCGCCAGGCACGCTCTACCCCGGCGCGCGGGTGGCTGTACCTGCCCTAGCGGCTCGGCCGAACACGGCCAGTGATGGCTGGTGCGGAAAGTCATCAGAGCGTGTCTACGCTCAGGAAGAGACTTCTGTCATCTCCGAGCAACTGGCTGCGGATACGTCACTTCAGTCGCACATTACAAGCCTCTTGACACTGCTGACACCCGCTTGCTTTTAGATTCGTATAAATTATAAAACATGACCTGTAATTTTACTGTTCTAGCATTAACACGAATGACCCTGGAATAGCTAACTTATGTAGATATATTTTAACCAGCAAGTTATACCGGGAATACGTTTGGCAGCATCGCCGCCACTGAGCTGACGTAGAAATTAACCAGAATGAGAAGATTCACTTGTTACACGCGTGGTGGTCTTGGAACCTTGGGTTTGGTTTTTATTTATTTTATTTTATTTAAAATGATATTACCGTCTCAGTGGGAACGGCTTAGAAACAACTGAACTTTACAAATCCATTTTCGAGGTGGTATTCGAACCGGCAACCCTACAGGAAGCCGTCTAATCTGCAAACCCTTACCTTCCAGTCGAGAATGGCCCTTCTCATGGAATTATAACAGTTGTGATCATTCTTCGAAATTAATTAAGTTGGGAACATTTTGACTCTTTCACACGGGAATCTATTTGTCGCAGCTAATTATTGTACACTTCAGGCGATATACGAATAAAGTTATAAACGTAACCAAAACATGGCCAATTTTTTATATAAAAAACTGAAAGGTATTGTTCTGGATAGGGACAGATACTGTTCACGAAGGTATAGGTATAGCTGCGCCACAGTTTCTTCCTGGTAATTGGCGACCGCCTGCAAGAGAAGCCTTTACCATATTTGGTTGGGCCATTCAGGACGCGTTTGCGTCCGCACAAAATTAATGTGAAAGCTATGTCAACAGTAAACTCAACCAATCACGAATACACACCTAGAAACAAAATATTTCGGGAAATACTCAAACGACAAACCTCACACCTACTATGTGGAACCAAAATTTTTTGTGTATGTTTGCGTCCGTGCAGACTGTACGTACATAATGAGAGAAGCAGATATAGAAGCTGGCAGGTATAGGTGGCGACACGCAAGGGCAGGCGCTCATGTTCCGTGTCCGGGGGTGTACGCGCCAAGCCCCTGCACAAGGGCACGGGCTGTACGTACAGCTCGAGAGAAGCAGATATAGAAGCGGGCAGGTATAGGTGGCGACACGCAAGGGCAGGCGCTCATGTTCCGTGTCCGGGGGTGTACGCGCCAAGCCCCTGCACAAGGGCACGGACTGTACGTACAGCTCGAGAGAAGCAGATATAGAAGCGGGCAGGTATAGGTGGCGACACGCAAGGGCAGGCGCTCATGTTCCGTGTCCGGGGGTGTACGCGCCAAGCCCCTGCACAAGGGCACGGGCTGTACGTACAGCTCGAGAGAAGCAGATATAGAAGCGGGCAGGTATAGGTGGCGACACGCAAGGGCAGGCGCTCATGTTCCGTGTCCGGGGGTGTACGCGCCAAGCCCCTGCACAAGGGCACGGGCTGTACGTACAGCTCGAGAGAAGCAGATATAGAAGCGGGCAGGTATAGGTGGCGACACGCAAGGGCAGGCGCTCATGTTCCGTGTCCGGGGGTGTACGCGCCAAGCCCCTGCACAAGGGCACGGACTGTACGTACAGCTCGAGAGAAGCAGATATAGAAGCTGGCAGGTATAGGTGGCGACACGCAAGGGCAGGCGCTCATGTTCCGTGTCCGGGGGTGTACGCGCCAAGCCCCTGCACAAGGGCACGGACTGTACGTACAGCTCGAGAGAAGCAGATATAGAAGCGGGCAGGTATAGGTGGCGACACGCAAGGGCAGGCGCTCATGTTCCGTGTCCGGGGGTGTACGCGCCTAGCCCCTGCACAAGGGCACGGGCTGTACGTACAGCTCGAGAGAAGCAGATATAGAAGCGGGCAGGTATAGGTGGCGACACGCAAGGGCAGCCGCTCATGTTCCGTGTCCGGGGGTGTACGCGCCAAGCCCGGCCACAAAGGCACGGGCCGGTCGGACCGCAATTAGCACGCCTCGCGCGCTTCAGTCAACATGGAGATTAAGGCGAGCCTCATTGGTTGCGGCCGAGCTAGTCTTGGCCTCTAGCCCGGACCCCACACGTCAGTATACAGGGTGCCTAGCCCTGCGCACAATATCCATGAGCAGGGGCGGGGAGGGGGTGGCTTTTGGAGTTGAGATGGCGTCTCACACTATTTTGATTTCTGTTTATTTTTGCCTTTAAGGTCTATTTCTGTAAATTCAACACTACATCTCCCTTGCATTTGTAGTTCTCGCACTAATATTGTCAAGAAAATTTTACATACTAAGTGTGATATATAGGGTTTAAAATTTTGATTAAGTGATAATAACTACGAACATAAATTGCACGATTTTTTTTACACCCATTAAATTTACATAGTGAATTCTCGTTGAATATATTTCTGGCAGAGCAACAAGTGAAGGGTAGGTATAGTGTTCAATTTACAGGGATAGTATCTAATTATTAGCTATACTATTGACAAGAAAATTACAAAAAAAGAACAACCTGTCAACATGGTATGCGAGACTCCGCCTTAACAAGCAAGACTTCATGGTGGAAGAGGGGGGGGGGGGCAGTTGGGATGATACCTCCTCCCGGGTCTCATTTTTGGGATAGTATATTTATTTTTAATTAAATACGTATACCTATTCATGTGTTAAACATTTATTTCAACAAAGTATTTAAGTTCATTATTTGAAACCATTAATTCTGTAGTTATTCCATGACGAATCTATTAATTATTAGTATCATTTTCTGCAACTGCATTGTTTCTTAGCATGACAGCTCTTTCTGGAGCCTCACTAGGGGACGACACAAGTCCTCTTTGGACAGGATGCTTGTATGACGTTTACTTCCCTTACTTTAGAAAACTTACACTATTTTCACATTCGTTTAGTTTACTAGGGGAAGAGAAAAAATCAGCATACGTTTTCACAATCATCAGTCAGTAACTATTAAGAGTAAAACGTAAAATATTTCCACGGAAAAATTATATCTGTGAATTGCAATTAGGCTATGGGGAAAACTTTATATTGTTCAAAACGTTTTATTTAAAACATAGTTCCGGCGTTTTCATATTGTGTTTATCATCCGTGGTCCACAGTTAAGATATTGCAAGAGCAAGAAAGGCCCCACAGTGAGAGGGGATGAATCCCCCCCCCCTTCCACGGGAGCTACGGTTGTGTGCATGAGTACGGACCTGTGAAGTTCACACTGTTACTTGCAGGCAAGCTAGAACAGACATACACAACAAGGACCATTATGACATGTAGGCCTATATTTATCGCCAGAAAAAGTTACTGCTTGCTAGAAATCGTGCAGTTTCTTGGTTTCTTTCCTAATTACCTCTGATGGCCGAAAGAAAATGGTGCCTCTCATATCTCAGCCAATGAGGACACGTGTACCGTTAAACTCTAAAACTCTAAAACCACTACGCCATTTATAAATTATTAATTCTAAATATAGTAATCAAACGAAGTTAAAGTGGTTTGCAGGCAATCATGGCGCAAATTAGTTTCGCGATAACTTACTATCTCATCTTTTCATTGGTCCATGTGTACACTTTATCACCTTGAAGGACAACTTCATAAATGCCAAACTATAAATTAAAGTTATAAATAAATTACCCATGCCATGCCGTGCTTATAACTAGAAGAGATAACAATAACAGTTATAGCCAGGGACCAGAGAATATTCGTGAGTTAAGTGACCTCTCGGATAGACTCCATAATCCCAGTCACACGCAAGTAGAAGTTCATTGGCATTCTGATTGATACGTCTTGCGTTGAGGGTTTCTCATTAGCCAGAGTCCTCCAGCCAATAGAAGAAGCAGCTCAAAGTTACAGGCATACAAAGTGAGTAGGAGTTCGACCGAAAAACATCGGCTACTGGTTCAATGCAACATAAACAAACATTTTAACAAAAAAAAAAACCGACTTCAAAATAAACAATTCCAACACAAAATAATATGCACTAAAAAGTAAAAAAATAATTGTGTATTCTTCTACAACTTAATAATCAAATTACTTTTTCTACTCATCAATATGTATGTACGATCTATGTGTTTACCACGCAAGAAGGTAGGTAGGTACCAACCCACTTCAAATATAACTCAACACATACCTATGAATAACAAACAATGATCAAAATGTTTTATAGAGTTCTCCTAAGTAAAATGAAATGAAAAATATTAGACTACTTAAAAGTCAATCAAATTATTACGATAATATAATGTAGTTACAATTATTGTTATTTTTGGAGTCGGTGTCAGCCAAGTATGCTAGTTTATTTGTTTCCTTGGCTGACACCGACTCCAAAAATAACAATAATTGTAACTACATTATATTATCGTAATAATTTGATTGACTTTTAAGTAGTCTAATATTTTTCATTTCATTTTACTTAGGAGAACTCTATAAAACATTTTGATCATTGTTTGTTATTCATAGGTATGTGTTGAGTTATATTTGAAGTGGGTTGGTACCTACCTACCTTCTTGCGTGGTAAACACATAGATCGTACATACATATTGATGAGTAGAAAAAGTAATTTGATTATTAAGTTGTAGAAGAATACACAATTATTTTTTTACTTTTTAGTGCATATTATTTTGTGTTGGAATTGTTTATTTTGAAGTCGGTTTTTTTTGTTAAAATGTTTGTTTATTTTTTTCATTTTTAGGGACTCTGAAGTATTATTTATTTTATACTTTTTAATTTAAGTTCGTAAATATAAATACAGGTATGAAATGTTTTTTAAACTACCTCTTGAAGTCACGTTTAACCAAATTAAATGAAATTAAAATAACAAACTTAAAAAAAATTTGCTATTGCTAATTAGCGCCATGGCAGGCTCCTAAGAATTGAAGAGTTCCGTTACTTTGTCATGGATCCCATGATCAGAACCTTACCAAACTCTCATTAAAATACCCTTGAAGTACGTCTTTTCCAATAAAAAAAAAAATATCGAAATCGGTTGGCGTGATATTGAGTTATTCGTCCTTTTGTCGCGCACACATTTAATGAAAATTTAAGACTTATATGGTTTTCTCATGGATGCCATTGTCAGAACTGGACCAAATTTAAATGGGACCACACGGGAAGCACCAGCTTTCAAATGAAAAAAGAATCATCAAAATCGGTTCACCCAGTCGAACGTACTGAGGTAACAAACATAAAAAAAAAAAAACATACAGTCGAATTGATAACCTCCTCTTTTTTTTTGAAGTCGGTTAAAAATAAGTTGCAAACATCTGTCTGAAGTGCTTCCCAAGGCTGGCATTAGTCCTTACATTTAACATACTTTAGTGACAGGTTACTACTCCCAGTTGTTGCAATGAAACAACTGTGCAGCAGCCACCAAATTCTCGGTGGTTGTATAAATTCATCAAATTAAACTTAATCGAGACGCCCGGACTTCAATTTTAAATATTTTGTTTATTATTTACAACGAAAATTTTTTTGTTCAGCTCTATATTCAGAGCCTTATAAACAAGCCTTGGAAACACTTCAGACCATATCTCGCATATCGCATAAGTAGCCTATATATTTTCAACTTATTTTGTTGTGATGAATCTGCAACCGAAATTTGAGAGTGAAATTCAGAGTCAGCCTTTACAACGAGATGCATCAGCTAGATCTAATAATATGTAAATGCTGTGTATTTGCTTACTAAAAATTGTAGTAAATCTTTCTATCCATTTAAAAGCACATACAGTTGTTTTATTACGGTAATGAATTTTTTTATCGTAACGTTGGACAAGATAATTTAACGTATTATTTATCTTTACAAATTTCTAGCGTAATTATTTTCATTAACATCAACATATTGACATTCTCTGGATATATGTGTTTTATATAATTCCAATATTGTTCATATTTTATGTTTTTTATTATGTTTAGGTACATCGTAGGGTTTATCTATTTGACATCAGTCCATTTAGGTTTGTTCTTTGTTTTCAATTTTTATTTTTATTTTGCTTTCGTGAATATTTTCCCATTACAAACAGTGCAAAACTGCAATGGCGTATGTCAAAGCAATTGTATTAAATTTAAATTCCCCATTGCATGACTCTTTAAAGAACTAATGACATACTTGCAGCAGCCTGAGATCTACTTCCAGTAGCTATCACTTCGCCACCGGCGAGCGGACTTTAGACATGCTCCGGGCATGCGCATTTGGCCCAACGTGGAGACGCACAAGTGTTTGCTGTCGCGCCAGTCTTATTCTGTCAGCTTGGTTTCACACGCTGTTTTGGTTTGTTCATTTTCTTTCCATTAAAATTAACTAAGTAATTTTTCTATCCATTCATTCGCTTGGATGTCTTGTATGGTTTTGGGTCACAAATTTACTTAACTTATATTTACCAAATGTTATTTTCTAAATGTAAAAGGTCACACAAGTGGTCATAGTAATCAACAATTGCGCTACTTTTTACCGATATAGGCCATGCTTAGTGAAAATCTGAGATAAATATAAAATTCTGGAGAGCAATCGTGGTAATAAATTTAAAGGAAATACCTCAAATAAGAGAAATGGAAAAAAAAAAATGAAAAAAAAAGTATGGTGAAGATTGAGCCTTGAACAAAATATGACCAGTTTTACAAACACCTAATTCAAACAGGTAACACTCGTACTTGAAACTATGTTATTAAATATATAGACTGAAATTTCTTCAATAATGCAAGACTTATTTTTAACGTTACTGAATTAAAACTCTTCTTTAATAACTGACACTTTACCCGCAAGGTTTTTTTCCCCCCATCTTTCTTCCATTTTCGTCTCTCTTGCCAGCTTTCCCACTTCCCCCTCTTTTAACTCCCCTAAATACCTCTTCTCATCTTCCCCGCCCAAGCAGGCAACTTAACAAAGTGCACAAAATGAGTCCGACCACATGACAAACTGTTTGGAGGCAAACAAAACGCCACGAGAGCTAAACAGACAGACGGCAACATGCACTAACGCGCCTTGCGGCCGCTGAGTGAAGCTTTGAAATGGAGGAAGACCGAGGCCGCGGACGAAAGCGAGACAAGCACCTTCTCTCGTCGCAGTGGCCCACAGAGGGCGTCGTCGATAAATCATTCCTTTCACATTCCTCTCCTGAAGCTATTTATAAGGCCTCTCTTGGATTATTTTCAAGCTGTTCTCGCGATAGAAATAAATTCACGCTAAACTAACTTTATGTATTCCTACAGATGTGCCTGAAACGCGTTATTTTTTCGACATATTAAGTGATAATTTACTCATGCTTGCAGTGTTCATATCCTCCGATGTTACTTCATTTAATTAGCCGCAAACTAGCTGACACTGTCAGTAATCAAACGCAGGATAGTTGCTCGGAATAAATGATTTCTGACACCAAGCGGAGAGGCACAGTGGAAATGACTGTACTCGCATATATGTAAGGTCCTGGGTTCAATTCGTGGTACGGCTTCGTTACTTTATGTTATACGTGGTTTTATTTATTTATTTATCTGCCACGTGTCTCCCGTAAAAGTGAAATCGTCCGGCATATAGAACATGACAACAATAACACAATATATGAATACTATTAGTATTAAATTAAGTAGAAATTCATGTCAAGGAAAGCAAGTCAACCTTTTTAAAATACAGTAAAAACTACCTTCTTTAAATATAACTGTTCAGCTTGTCCGTAATGGTATGGATGGTATGGATTAATACTCCGTCACATTTTCAAGAAGAAAATTACAGTAGGTACATAATATAGAAATATTTTTTATGTGGGATAATAATGTCAGGTCAGTTAAACAACAGTTTTTTTTTACTATCTTGTATCACTCCAAGTACATGCTGGATGGATCTTTACCGACTAGAGATTGTCGCTTTTCACGATAATGTTACGTACCAAATACTTTAGCTCTTTCTTACCCCTTTGGTTGGTAGACACAATTGTTTTTTTAACGTAGTAATATTTTCTAGACGAATCATAGACGTTCGGGAGAAAATCAACTGTATTATCATTGGATGAGTCAAGATCGGGAAGAGCCACATTACCGACCACACCAATAAAACAATAAACGTTGTAAAGAATAACTCAGAATTAGATCTAAAAAGCAGTATAATTATGTCCGACAGACAGTTGTCCCTAATCACCTGCTCTTTATTATATGTCGATCATAGTATTGCGCTCATTCTAACTGGTGGAAGGACTTGAACGTGGAGAAAAATACAGTATGACATAAATAAAACAGGCTTAAGTTATTAATCTATGAACATTTACCAAATTTTGTCTACAGCGTTTACTACGATTTAACACAATTTGGAATAATTTAGATAGATTATGTATTTAGTTTTTGTTTTATTTTATTTTATTTCAAAATCACGGATAAAAGACACAAAACAATGGATAAATTTTCCACAATTGTATCTAGCACTAAGCCAATGTTAAAAATGTGAGCCATGTGCATCTAAGACCCACCACGGCTTCAGGTTGTAGTCACCGGCTGGAGCGCCAGAAGAGACTTGCGCCACTCTTGCCCGCGCGCGACCGCTCGCCCCGGGATCCGCCGCAAGCTGTTATAGTGACGGCGCGACGCTGGGCATAATTAATTTCACAAAACATGTCAAGAAGGTTTTCTTTAATAATGGCCGCCTAATGAGCTCCTTCCTCGTCTGAGGCACTTCATCTGCTGGTCTTGTTCCCCCCACCCCACCACACCCCCTCCACTACACTCTCGATGGTCTGCTAGGGCGACTGCTGATTGCGGAGAATGACTGCTGATTGCGATAGCCACGTGACACCGCCCCCCCCCCCCCACACGAGTCCTCGTAGCGACTTCCCTCACACGTACTTTGCACGGTTTTCGCAACTATGAAGACTCATTTTAAATATTTTTATGGGCATATGCCATTTCAGGTTTTCACTGCATGGCGTAGAGAAACCACAAGAATGGACAAGAAAGATGAATACACAAACATTCACACATTTTTGACATCAACTGATTTTGGCTTGATATTCCGGAAATTTTTTATACAGGTTTCGTTTCATGGTCCATAAACCCCAAAACCCCAAAACCACCGTCAACTCAAAAGTTTATATATATATATATATAGCTACTAGCTGAACCCGCCCGCTTCGCTGGACGTAAAATAAGGTAACTGCAGTGAAGGCAAATAATTATGTAATGACTGTTATACGCAAGACCCCATTACAATTCGTATAGTAGTTGTGTAGAACACCGCGTATAAACAGACAGACGGACAGAAAAAGAACTACTATTTTATTATAGTAAGATAGATAGATTATTCTTACATGTTCGCATCCATGCAGTATATGAAAAATCAGTATGCATAGCCCTATACCTATAACTATACGTAGCTGCTGCCCACGACTTTTTCCGCATGGAATTTTGTATTATCTTGCACCATTTAGAAATTTGAACATTATAACATAACAGTTAATACAGTTGTAGTAGTTTACTTATATTCACAAATGATAATTTTTCTCACCTATATTTCAGTCTTTGTAATAAAAATATGTTACTACCTAAATTTTGGGAAAATATGTTTCTACTTTCAAATGTAATGTCGGGAAGACACTTCATAAAATTTCTTTGTAAACCACATTTACTGTTTTCCCGTCTTGAGCTAGAATGTAAAGATTGTCTGCATTAAAGACCCGCGAGCAAGCCACATACTTTTGGCCGTGGAAAAAACAATCAGACCTTAAGTCGACACCAGCTGCCTTAAGACTCTGACCCTGAGACTTATTTATTGTCATCGCGAAACAAACTGCTATTGGAAACTGTGTGCGCTTGAACCCGAACGGGAAGTTATTCGGGGTGATTGATATGCGTGGTATGAAAAAAAGTTTCACCTGAGCCACATCCAGTAAGAATCTCAGCTTCGATTATATTTCGTTGTAGAGCAGTTACTTTAAGTCGGGTTCCATTGCACAATTTTGAGGGAGTAAGGTTCCTCAGAAGCATTATTGGAACACCGTCTTTGAGAACAATTTTGTGAACAGGAAGACCACTTGCAGTGAGAGAACTCAAAAATTCAACTGGATAATTAGTGGCGTCGTCCTGATGAAGGACGCTGTTAAACGATGTGTAAACCTCTTCAGCCCCATTCATTTCGTTTAAAAATTTTTCATTGATTGCAGCAGCTTGGTCATTTCTTGGAGTGAGTATGGCACGTTCACATAACCACGTATGTTCCTGATGTTGTATGTTTGACAGATCCCCGAATACCGAACGTATGAGTTCGTCTTCCGAAGATACGACTCTGCCAAGTATTTTTTGGAAGCGTCACCTGACCGTGTTGCTCAGGGAGGGAACCTTCTCCAACTTTTAATAGAACACCGAAAAATTCTTGCGCATGAGAATTACCACCCAGCTGTGCTCTCATGTTAATTGTTAATTGCAGTTTTTTTATTTGAGGCCAGAGGTAAGAATTCTTCAGTGAAGCTTTGATTTCATCGGCTCTAGTCCCTCGACTTGCAACTGGTAGAGTTTGCCGAAAATCTCCAGAAAAGATTAGTGTGACATTCCCCATGGGCCTTTCATCGCGCCTAATGTCCCGTAGTGTCCTGTCCACAGCTTCAACTGCTTTTTTATTCGCCATCGTGCATTCATCCCAAACGATTTAGAGAGCAATCTTGTAACACTTTTGCCATATCACAATTTCTTGTTATTGAACATGTTGGTGATTCATTAGTGTCTTTATGAGAGCAGATTTTCATGAAATAAATCATTCAACGATAAAAGCTGTTTATTTAATTTAATTAAGTGGATGGGTTCGCCCCAAGGAGAAAATTGACGCGGCGAGACCTCGTGGACATAGAGAAATGGCACACACTCACTATTTATGTGTCTATGAAACTTTTTTTTCTGCAATTTAAATTGTAATATACAAAAAGGGTATTGAAAATTGAAACAAATATGGCGACACTACAAACTGTCAGGATCTGTATTTTTTCTTACTCTCTACTTAGTTCCTTACAATAGCAAAATTTAATGGCTTCTTATAATGATTATATTGTATGTCATAAAATTAAGATTTCTTTTCTTTCCTTGAGCCGATTTTGATGAAATAAAGCTTATATTTCTTTCTCTACTACGCTCAAGTTAACTTGAAAACCCCATTAAAATTCGTTTAGTAGTTTTGTAGAACACCGCGTACAAACAGACAGACAGACAGAAAAAAACTACTGTTTTATTATAGTATATATATATATATATATATATATATATATATATATATATATATATATATCACATTTTTGTGGACACGATAACTGCAGTATTTTTTCACAAATCACTTCAAACTGATAAATAAAATATATAGGCTACATTGAAAATCTCGATCAAGTTCGTTAATGGGCAATATCCGACAAAAAAAAAAAAGAAGATATGGGGAAGGATTTTTTGGTTGAAAAAAAAAAAACAGAAAAATCGCTATACCTCCTGTAATATGAAAAATATCGCATCTGTTTGAACGTATTACTCGTAGAGGTAATATCAAAACTTTCAAATTAAACCATTTTTGATATGACCAACCAGAACTTCAAGGGGGGAGGGGGAAGACTAGTGTTGGAGGACAAAAAAATCATAACTCTGGTCGTAAGCACACCATCAAATTCGTTCAAAGTGATTGTAAATTTTATAATTTGTATCTAAAACTTTTGTCTGAAACATTTTTTGATAGGACGAACCATTTCTGTAAGACGTTAAAAAAAAGGGGGATATAAATTTTAAAAAAGTTATAAAACCATACATTTAGCAATATTAAATCAATTTATTTTTATTGTTAAACCTTTTAATAACATTTACAACTTTCGTCCGAAATTATTTTTTATATGACCAACCATTACTGCAAGGGGTGGAAAATAACAGGAGTTGAAGAACAAAAAATTCATAACTCCCTTAATAGGCTCACTATTAAATTGGTTCAAATATTTTGTAAATCGTATAATTATTATCTTAAACTTTTTTCTAAAATACATTTTGATGCGACCATCCATAACTCGAAAAAAACAAGGGTTGGAAGACAAAAATATCGTAACTTCATTGGTAAGGACACAATGGAACATGTTCAGATATTTTGTAATTCTTATAATTTTTATCTTAAACGTTTGTCTCAAACAATTTTTGGTTAATGAGCAATTGCTGCAGGGGGTTGAAAAAAGAGTAGAATTTAATAAAATTTATAATTTCCAAACCATGTGTACTATCAAATTCGTTCTAATTTATTGTGAAAACTTAAATTATTATCTACAACTTTCGTCTGGAATAATTTTTTATACGACCCTCCATGATTGCAAGGGGTGGAATAAAAAGGGGTTCAATTACAAAAATATCATAATTCACTTAGTAGGCACACTATCAAATCAGTTCAATATAATTGTAAATTTTATAATTTTTATCTAAAACTTTTGTCTGAAATAATTTTTATGATACAAACCATTATTGCAAGTGGTTGGAAAAACCTGGGGTTAGAATTAAAAATAAATAAAACCTCCCTATCAAGTAAATTATCGTATCCACTCTTATTTTTGTTTAACTTTAATATATTTCCTCAAACTATTGTTAAAATAATTTTTTTATGTAACAAAGCATAACTGCAAGCGGTGGAAATAACAAGGTTTGAAAGTAAAAAAAATATTATCATTACTTTTTAATAGATATACTATCAGATTCGTTATAATTTATTGTATGAATCCAAAACTTCATCTAAAGCTTTGGCTAAAAGATTTTTTGACGAAACGAATTATTGTCGTAAAAACATGGGTTGAAATTAAAAAATTAAAAGTTAAAGACTTTCTTTGCATCAAATTCGTTAAAATTTATTTATAAACTATCTTATTATTATATTAAACCTTAATGAAAAGCAAATAAATACGACCACGTTATTAGTGCAAGGGATGAAAAATAGTGTCTGAAGTAATATAGGCCTAATATTAAATACGTTCTGAGCTGTTCAATGTTGTGTTCTGAGCTATTCAATGCTGGATACATTGAGTTAAAAATGTTCGTAATATTTTCACTGCATTTAAAATGAGCAAATATTTTATCGATCATTTTGTAATATTGTAGATCATAAATATGTTATGTACATTAAGTTATTTTAATGTTCCGAATTCTTAATAGAAGTTTCCAATTTATTTTCAGGATAAATAGGTAGGCCTACTTCTAAATCTCCCTAAGTCTGTTGGCTGTGCGGAAAAGGATTTTTTTATTGTACCTGTTTTGAAACCAGATAAAGCACAATATGCATGATCATGTCCAGTGACAGCCTCGTGGTTGCTCGCACGAGCCGGCGGCCTCGCGGGGGCGTGAGAGCAGCTGCCCCGCACATGGCGCCCCGCGGGACAGCCAGTTGTCTCAGGCACATTCCGGCGCTCAGCTAATGAACCCCACCCTCCCGACTCGCTGACGAGTCACCTGACACCTCTCACCCCAGCCCGCAGCTACGGGCCGACTTGCACAGGCACTGCGGCGCTCGAGTCTTCCTTACGACCAACAGCGAGTGGGAAAACAGGTTCGGAAAGGATAGCCCAATTCATAGAGACCGGAAAAATTCTCGATATCAATGATCCTCTATGCACGAGGGAAAATTACATTTGCTCATTGGCTACTGACTCGTGACAGCTGTTATCTGGGATGCTCGTGATTCGGGACTTCTTTTGTTAAAGTTTTTTCATTGGTCCAGAGTACTTCAGATAATCTGTGGCCCAATCACTGATGCAGTAAAAAGGCTAACGTGTTTTGATTCTAGCCTATTACGAAATGAATCCGCGAATTTTTCAGGTCTCTACCAATTCATTAACTCCAGTTATCTTTATGACTAATGTTTACGGTGTTAATTAAATTAAAACACTCATTCATCACACCGTCATAAGTCACAGTTCACTCTCGCCACCGGAGCTGGACTCGACAGTCGCTCTCCCTACCGCAACTGCCTCGCACTACTCGCTCGTCCGCCGCGCACACAACACCCTCCATGATGCTCCTATCCTCGCACCTCGGTCCCAACACGCTACCTCGCACTACTCGCTCGTTCACAACGCGACACCGCCCGGACACGCCAGTTCCCGCACACGAGGCCCGTCTGTAGCTCGCCCTCTTCTCTTCACTGCCTCGGAGGCTGGCGTCGCCACTTTCATACCCCTCAGCACCCTTCTGGAATGGTCTCGCACCCCTTTGGCGTGTCGCGTCAACTAGGTCGACCCGTCGCCCGAAACTCCCAGAACAGTGGCGTGCTAGTCACGCCACTCCACGCGGCGGCCTCTGGGAGCCCGCAGAACACTCCAGATGGCTGAGGGATCGATGTAGGGCGGTAGCGGGGGAAGGCGGCAACCAATCCGGAGAGGAGTGCGCCAAGCGTGACTGCGCGCCGCCGGCCTGCCTCGCTCGTAACAATACATTGCCTCAGACACGTGGCTGAGATGGCCAGGAGAGCTCAAGGACCTCAAAGCCCGGTGTCACACGTAATGTTGGTTTTTTTTCTATTACTCGTATTTTATATTTAACTGATATTATTAAATTGCTATTGGAGAAATTATAACACAATGCCTCCCTTGCTTTGTTTTTCTATCACTAATGTTTCCAAAAGAGTTAAGTGTAATATCAGTGGTTTAAAAATGTCGCGCAAGAGTACGTAATATTTAAAATTTTCTTGACTTTTTACACTCACCGTATTATAGTTGGTGAAAATCTGTTGGAAGTATTAGTGGCAGAACTACAAATTCAAGGGTGATGTCGTTTTGAAATTTCACATATAACTCTTAAATAATAGTAATAACAAAAAATGCACAAAAAAAATCAACATGTACATAAGTAGTGGTGATCCCACCTTAACACCACACGCGTGCCGCATCAAGGCAAAGGCTAAGGGATGGTCTCCCAGGATGCTAACACATTGGACCAGGGGCAAGTAAGAAACGCGACTAGCTACGGGTTCAAACGCACAGTACTATCAATCGCGTTTCTGTGCGGTTAAGCCCCTCAGACACTTGTCTATTGTCGGCACACCAATCACAGCCCGGTCGAGTAAGGCAATGGCTTCTCTTGCAGACGGCCGCCAATTACAGTCGCTGGCGCGGGCATATCTTATTGCAGTCCAGGGAGTGTTTAGATTTATACGTAGAGACCTAATAAATTCGTGGTTTCAGTAGGCGACGGGCTAGAATCCAAATACGTTTGCTTTTTGCTGCTCGGTGATTGGGCCACAGTTTATCTGAAGGACTCTGGGCCACAGAAAAACCTTCAACAAACGATGTATCGAATCACGAGCATCACGAGTCAGTAGCCAATGAGCTGAGGCAGTTTGCCAGAGAGCATAGAGGATGTAACTGGAATCGCGAGAACGACTGTTGCAGGCATCTCGCTGAAGGGCCGGGCCGGCAGTTGCACGTGTCTCTGGACCAGGGAGGCTGTGCCAGCCGCTTCCTGCGGCGCTGGGGTCATCTCACGGGCCGCTGGCAGCAACAACACCGCCGCTTCCCGCCAATTATAACCACGTGACGGCGCCAGCGGGCCCCAGTCGGGCGTGTCTCCTCCCCCCCCCCCCTCCCCCTCCCGCGGCCAGCGGCGAGACTGCTTGTTCCCCTTGTACTTTTCCTTTGAATATCACTTTTTTACTTTTATATACCTATATAGCTTTTCTGAAACAATAATGCACTTTATCTTCTACTGAAATTAATTTTAAGTTTGAACTTTATAAAAACTTATGTAATATTCCTTAAGTTATTCCTATTTATTAATTTTATATTGTTACAATTTTTAAAGTGTTTACGTTAGTCAAACTACCGCACAAAGATAAAGTGACTAGATGCACTCGCACACAAGTAAGCTTTTGTGAGTGCTTTTGTGTGTGTTAATTTAGTGAATTGGAGTCAAAGTGTAAAAAAAAGAGGAAAAAAATTTATTATTATATAACTACAGCTGCATGATACAGTAGTAGTTTGGGTGGAGAATGAATTACGATATCATCTGCGTAGTCGGGCTGTGCTACAACAGTTAGCAGTTTTGTAGTCAACTATCATTTTGTGGTTTATTTAATGTAAGGTGTTACGTTTGCGCACTGTGTGGCCAGGTGTCAGGCGGCGCCAATGAGAGAACTTCCACGTCGGGTAGTGACCAATCAGACGCCAGGACGTTCCTGCACACGTTTCTTCTGTATGCCTGAAAGTTCTGTGTCTCTAACTTGGGTGAAGATCGATGCCCAGAGTAAACCAATGTTAGCAGAAATTCTTACTGCTGTAGGAAATATGACTATATTATTAACACACAAATGCAATTCGCGAATATTTGTTACACAGGTTTGAATTTTCATTATATAGTTTAAAGACCATTATCATTGGATTACGGGTAATTTGAGTAAAAATTTTCAAAATTTATATGACTCAATCATGGGAAATCCGGACAGTAGGCTAAATGTGAAGCAGCCAGTGAACTTAATGCACCAACAAGATTATTTACAATTGTATGGATTCCATCTTGGTTTCGCAAAATTACGTTAATTTTGCAGTTGTCTAATTATCCATTATCAGACGCCTCGCAGACTTTGTGTAACACAACATACTCACTCGCCCACGAATTGAGAGCCATGATAAGCTTCTCTCGCCGACCAGGTTCAATGACAAAGAAATGCTGCCAGTATACATAACGTGAACATAAGCCTATCACTTGTAATCTGCAAAATACTCCTATTTTATTTGTATTGAGGGTAGAATGCATACCATTATGAATTTGAAGGACCTTCATCATTGTACGTCATGACAGACCGAAAATGAGAAATAATTTACCGAAGAAGAATCGAGTCACATCATGCAGCTCAGCTGGGACGATTCACAAGTTAGCAGCAAATGAACAAGCGAAATTTTCTCGAGTATACAAACCACTGTGGAGTCTATTCTGGAGGTCATTGAACTCGCGAATTTTTCTAGTTCTTAGGTAGCGGGTAATTTGACCATCCCTGAAGTTCAAAAAACCAACATAATATTTGCACAGTTGGCAACTGAGTTTCCACGGATTTTCCTCGTAAAGGCACAACAATATTTTACAGTGTATTTGCAAATTCTTGTGCCTTGTCGCGGTGCCTTGTGCAGTGTCAGTCTAGTCATCGGCCAGTGTCAGTCTAGTCATGGTCCAGTATCAGTCTAGTCATGGTCCAGTATCAGTCTAGTCATGGTCCAGTATCAGTCTAGTCATGGTTCAGTATCAGTCTAGTCATGGTCCAGTGTCTGTCTAGTCATGGGACAGTGTCAGTCTAGTCATGGGCCACATGGGCCAGTGTCAGTCTTGTCATAGGCCAGTGTCAGTCTAGTCATATCCAGGCACTGAAGTCCTGGATCTTGAGCCTCTCTGTTTTCGCCTCCCAAGTGTTGGCTCGCCACAGTGCAATTTTGTCTGAAACTACTGAATATAATAAATTTATTCGTCGCTTGGTTTCTCGCTGCCTACATCGTGTGTATTAGCGCCGCAAGCGGTTTTTCTGCGTAATTAAATCATGCGTGTATGCTGGCAGTTCACATGCACTAACAATCTCCCTTTCTGGAATGCAACTGCTTATGCCGTCCTGTATTTTGATTGTGAGTTTCCGAGAACCTGTTTGGTAAATCACTTCAGTTCGGTCGGTATTCAAGTGCGTCGACCTTACGCTCTCAGCAGTACGTATGGGAGTTTTAATAAACAACAATTACCTTGGCTTGGTCACGGGACCGCAGTCCACTGGTGATCTCGCCATTGTTACTGCCGACATTCAACATGCGTTAAGTTACGCGGCCCATGTTTTAACTGGACATAAACTCTTACGAAAGACCCGCGATGCGGTTATTTGTTACAAATTAAGAAAATATGTCTTCCACGCCTCTCCGAATAGGACTTTTTTTTTTCACGTAGGCCACAGGAAGAGCAAGGACACAAATGAAGTGTCACATTAATCAACGCAATATTTATGATGTTTATAGACCGGACATAATCGGAGGGTTCTGAGACCTGTGTGCAGGACTTCACAGCCTTCTGAATTTACACGACAGAGTTGGTTAGTTATCTGGTAGAGATGGAAAATTATAATTACTACAAATTGTTATTTACGGAGAAATGTTTTAGCGTCCACACTGTATGGATTCTTCTTACTCTTGTGGTTGGATGAAATATTTTTAAAATTTATTTTGGTGCGAATCATAGACGTTCTGTATCGCAGCGCCTGTGTGTTAACCCACTGGCTGAGTTGAGTGCCAATAAGCATGGTATCTGTTAAGCTGCCACAACGATAACGTCTTGAGGATATCAGGAGACAATATACCAGTCACACATGTGAGCACTTTTGTTTTAAAAATAAACAATATTATTAACAAACAATGTATATAACAAAATTTGAATAACATTTATGATCAACTACTTACCGTTTGCTTCTAAACGTGGCTCACTCCTTAGCATGAAATTGACATTTATCAGACACTGCTTTACAACAAACTCAAAAAATTTTAATAGAATGAAAACAATATAATTAACACCATGAATTATATTTTTAATATCTGCCTAGGATACAAAGTGTTATCGCTTAACATAAGTTATAGTTATAATACTGACATCACAAGCTCAATTTTTAGTATTTATCAACTTGTCGTGAAGTTTACGTAAAGTTTATGTTAACACCTTATTTATCTTAAATAGCATTTAGTGTCTCGTTAATCATTTGATTCTAATTTTAATCTTTAAGTGACAAACTATTTCAACTCTCAGTCTGAGAAATCATTAATAGCTTCTTACACTCTGTGATTACTAAACTCCATTGAGTGGTTCTGGGATTGAAGCTGGCTTTGTTACTCGCGTTGACAACTTAGCTTACCATGATGCGCGACAGACACGGTAAACATTACCTCACTCTTCCGGCTCTGGGAGCTGACTGACAAGTCACGACTTGTTCAAACTTGTCATTGACTATCTCAACGGCTCAGGCTATCGGGCGTATTACTTCAAATAGATGAAGCATCAGTAGATGCTGCTAAAAAAAATAATTTGCCATATTGTTTGAGGTAGTATGTAGTGGTTTGCGGTATTAACCTCTGGGAAAGGTTGATTGATAGCGTAACCGCAAAAATCTGTGAAGTCCGACTTGAAGGTCATTGAACACGCATATTCGTCACAGCATAAACCTTATCAGTTATTTCATGTAAGCAAAATTGTACATTAGCCTGATTCCAGCATCAAAAAACCTGGGTCTTATGGTTAAAGCTGTATTATAACAACGCCAAAATCTCTGGGAATCCAATCAAAACCACTTGCATAAAAATAATGCTCTTAATGAAAAAGACAGGCAAGTACAATGGTTGGTTCTTGCACCGTGCGCGTGCTGTGCGCCTGGTTCTTGCACCGCGGGCGAGGCGAGGCGACCGCGCCAGGCCGCAGTGGAGTTATTATAACGGCTCGTTTGGCGACCATTGTGGCTGTCCGCCGTCGCAGGTGTTCCGCCCCTCCCTCGCGCCAAGCGACAATTACACCATAAATAAATTAAAAATGTATAAATTACTGTTGTAAGCATGGCTGGCGGAGTAATCTGCCACGAACTGTCCCCCACCCCATCAGTTCCACTCGACATTATACACTGTTAGAAATCACGGCCAATTCACGACTTTTCAAAGAATACTGCGCCCCGAGCAAACGAGGTTTTCCACGTAGTTCCAGACATAGCTGGCTCTTCACAGAAGCTGCAGCCAGTGGCGGATCCAAGGGGGGGGGGGGCACCAGGGGCAAGTGCCCCCCCCCCTCCCCGAAAAACCAGTTGTCCGCTACATTAATATTGCCGAATAAAATGATTGTTTCTGAAACCAATAAAATATTTTAATATAATTAATGAATTTCTTGTAGAATCATAAAATCTGGTGGTTGGATGTTATGTGTAGTGTGAGTAGATTAAATACAAATTTAGTAATTTTAAGACATTTTTTCTCTGGCTTCTCTGAAATCCTAGAGTGCCCCCTCCGAGGTGAACCTCTGGATCCGCCACTGACTGCAGCACATCCACACTTCAGATCGCTCTGCTTTGTCGTACAGGGTGAGCATGAACGCGGCTGGAAGAACAATTCCTTGCTGTTCATTGGAATTTCTCAACAAGGTTTGTTAATATACCAAGATGATTCTTTGTGAGTTAATGTCAGAGGTAAGCAAACTCAGAACTTGTAAATTTACGAAGGCATCCGCAATATACCTGGGCACATTTTATGGCCAAACGTGTGGCGTCAGGCTAAAATTCAAAGCCGTATGTTTGCTTTTTCATTGGCTGATTTCTTAATGAGAATGTTTTTGTTCTTGTTATTTGACACTACCTCATTCGCTTGCTTGTCTCCTAGCTGAGCGTCATTGGCTCACGGTCGCAGAGGGGCGTGTCCAAATAACTGCGGTTTGTGACTGGTTGAGATATTTAAGGTGCACGCCTACATTATCGACACACAAATAACAGTAATTATGTGCGGAAGCAAACGCGTTCTTAATGGCCCGGCCAAATATGGCAATGGCTTCTCTTACAGACAGCCGCCATTCTCACGGAAGAAACCCTTGGCGCGTGCATACCTTACTGCAGTCTTTTGAGAGTTCAGGTTTAGCAAAAATAGTTGGCCCCTAATAATTTGAAGCCACTTTGTGTGTGTGCTATTCTTTATCTGCGAATAATCATCACAGAGAGTGGTAGACCAACATTACACATCTGTTTATGTGATATTGATGTTTCTTAGTAGACTAATATTTAAGCAGTCGCCACTTCACCACAATATACAATTTTAAAATACTCATATTTTAGATTTAACAATATTTTTTTTTAAATTCATGTACAAAGTTAAGAATTTTGTTGGATTTAACTGCATAAATGCATGAACAAAGCTAAAATTTTTATATTTTTACATAAACAAAGCTAGTTCGCTTACTGTTAATACACGTAAGTCCGTAAAAATGTTAAAACCATGGATTACAATCGGATTGATTAAATCTATTAGAACACGAGACAAAATTAAACAATTAAACAAACAACCATTTAGTACGCAGATAAGACAAACATTTTGTAACTACAGAAATAGGCTTACGTCTCTTATACGAATAACTAAAGACAACTATTATAAAAGAAAAATTGCTGAAGCAAAAAATGATTCTAAAAAAGTTTGGAATATTATTAAAGAGGTTACTGGCTCAAAAAATGAAAAAGTAAAATTTAAAACTGTATTAAATGATAATAACATAATAAATGCCATGTCAAATCCTGAGCAAGCTGCAAACACTAAATAGATATTTTACAAATGTTGGAAATGCTATGGCTTCAGAAATAATTTAAAATAATTCTAGTAAAAAGTCCAAAAATTATTCAGTTGCTACAAAAATTGTTCGAGGGTCTTTATTCTTAGCTCCTGTGTCAGAATATGATATACAATCAATTATTTCTGAAATTAAAAACTCCAATGCATTGGGTTCTGATAAGATAAGTGTAAACATATTAAAAGAACACAGATATAAATTGTGTATACCTCTAGCTCATATAGCAAATTTAAGCTTAAGTTTAGGGAAATTTCCTAGACGTCTCAAGGAAGCGATTGTCATACCATTGCATAAAGGGGGTAGCTTTGCATCCTCAAATTTTAGACCAATCTCTATATTAAGCAACATTTCAAAAATTATAGAAAAATGTGTTAAAAAAGAATGCCATTTTTGGATAAAAACAAAATACTGTTTGTAAACCAATTTGGGTTTAGAAAAGTCTTAAGTACTTTAAATGCTCTAATTAAAGTAACAAACTTTGTGCACAAAGCCATAGAACAAGATAAAAAATGATCTTGCTAAGGCTTTCGATACAGTCTCACATAAAATACTTTTAGATAAACTGTATAAAGTAGGAATAAGAGGTTTGGCAAATACTTGGTTTAAAAGTTATTTGGAGGGTAGATCTCAGAGAGTCAAAGTAAATAATAAATTAGGAGACATTCTATATATAAATATAGGCGTCCCACAAGGCAGTGTTCTTGGCCCAATTTTGTTTCTAATATATATAAATGATCTATGTAACTTAGACATAACGGGGCAGATAGTTTCTTGTGCAGATGATACTGCAATTTTATATTCATCCGACAATTGGCCTTCGGTTTTTGAAACGGTAAATAACGAATTTAAAAAAGTCAAAGAAATATTAGATGATAGTTTTCTTTCTCTAAACATAAATAAAACCAAATATATTACTTTCTCTGCCAACATTTTGGGTCAACCTAACGAACATGAACTAAAAATTCACGTATGTAACGAAATAAACGTTAACTGTAAAAAATGTAGTGTCATAGAAAGAGTACAGGATATAAAATACTTAGGTATAGTGCTCGACTCTTTTCTAAAATGGGATAAACATGTTTCTTATCTTACGAACAAGATTCGAAATATGGTGTATAAATTCGTTTAACTAAGAACAATATTATCTATTGAAGGTATTATAATGGTTTACTTTGCTATTTTTCAGTCTGTAATGAAGTATGGCATTCTGGCTTGGGGAGGGATGAGTAAAACGTCAATTAAGCCACTTATAACAATTCAAAAACTTATTTTACGAGTTATTTTCAAAAACAACCACATGTACCCATCCAAGGAACTTTTTAAACTATTAAATGTATTTGATATTAAAAGATTGTTTATTAGAGCTGCAATAATTAATATGTATCAAAGGGATATTATAGATCATAACTATCTTACACGGCATAGACAGAATATAAATTTACAAATCCCTCAATTTCATAAAACAATATCTCAGAGATCTTTAGAATTTTTGCTTCCAAAAATTGTTGTTATTCTTCCTGCAAAACTAAAAACAAAAATTTATTTTCAAATGAAAAAATATGTTAATATTTGGCTACATAATTTAACTGATGAAGAGTTGGCTTTAGTATTTAAGTAAGTTTTATATATTGTTATAACTTTTTACCTGTACTTTACTTAAATACCAATTTTTATTTAATTATTTTTTTATTTATTCATGTAACAATGATATAATTTATACTTTTTTTGTTTATACATAATATTGAATTTTAATAATTTGCTCTTTTTAACTTTTATCTTTATATAACTAATGTAAAGTTTCTTAGGTTATTTTTTATATATTTATTTCTCAGCTATTATACATTTACAAATGTTTACAATCGTCAAAATACCGCATGTAATTTGAAGTGACTAGATGCACTCACATACAAGCTTGCTTTCGTGAGTGCTAAATTTCCTGGTTAATTAAGTGAATATTGTTAACAAAGTGTAAAAAAAGGTAAATAAATTATTATTATATTATAAATCCCTAACGCTCAATTCCAAATTGTTCTTCTGTAGTTTATTCAACTTAAAAATTAGTAGTGTTCATTTGTCAGCAACTTCTGACTGGATCATTCTTTGTGTTAGTAGAAAGACTGTAGTTGCAGTTCGAAGTCTCCGTTGCGCATCTGTAACCTCGCTGCTCTGGGGCGTGTTGTGACGTCACGCTCGGGGGGCGAGATCTCGCAGTGACGACAGTTGGTGGACCTGGGGCGTCAGGATTGGTGGAAACGAAATTAAATATTCGTCGCGGGACTCCAAGACGTGACGTAACGGAAAGATGCTGATCTTCGTAAAAAAAAAAAATATAGAAAGCACATAGGCCAACACCTTAAAAATGATAGACTAGTGGTAAACACAACATGACGGAACGGGTAAATTGATGGTAAAACTTTTAAGGGGCGCGCCAAGTCATGGAGGTGAGGCGGGATAAGTGCGACGCACGCAGGTACTTCCAGCGCGGTGTCGCCTCTAAGCGCAGGGCTGTGACTGACACGCAGTCTTTGCGTCGTGCATGGGGCAACTACAGGGTTTGATCGTTAACCATAGCATTACAAGGTGGATAAATCAAGATAAAATTTCAATGAAAGGCTTTTGAGTGCTTTAAAGAATTTGTCCCGGGTGTTTCATGCCTAAAATAATTGCACTGACAACACGTGGTTTAGCTAATTTCACTCTATTTAAAGTACAGTTTAAAGATATGTGGAAACCGAACTATTAATCCATCCTCAGAGTATTATTAGATGATTTTCGTAAACAGACTAAGTGAACATCTATTGAAAATATTTGTGGCAGAAAAACAAAAGCAAAAAAGGGGGGGTTTATAGAGTTTATATTTTAGAAACAGCCCTTAGATAAAGTACTGGCGAACAAAAAAATCAACTTGACGTGTGAGACTGAACATTAAGTTATCTGAACACGTGGTAAAAACTAAAGAAATCACTTGCGAGTGAGAAAACTTTAGGCAATTAAATGAACATTAGGCATTCCAAAATTAAACTAATGCAATTTTAAATAAAATCCACAGGTTTGAAGAATATTTCAAGTATTTAAAAGCCTTAGCGTACATACACGTTACGTGAACCGTTAATGACTTTAGATGATTTCCAACCCTCGTTGTTTGATGTTTAATAAAACAAAAAATACCGGTGACACTCAAAGTCACTGTGGCTGGAGGCAGCTGGTTCTTGCACCCAGGCGGCGAGCAGGCGCGCGTGGTGTAAGATCCAGTAAATAATAATCAGGGATGGCCATCTACAGGTCGCCGCGTCCTCGCTCAGTCCGGCACTAACCCGCGTGATTTGTGCCGCCGCGCACAGACGGCGCTGCGACCTCTGGGGGTGACGTCACACAACAATGAGCGCTGATGATGAACCGCGCCTGGGCCGTGGGCGGCCGCGGAAGGCGACGAGAACCCCTCGCGCGCTCCACCGAGACGCGGAGAGCGACCAAGTTGTGGAAACCTTTCCCATGCGCAGAACAATAGCCTATCTCATCCTTAGTCTGCAGTGTGCATTTTAGTACGCATGTACTATCTCTTACCAATGCACTATTCCTGCCATTATCGCTGTACTTGTTTCGGTAGAGCGCAAAGGTTTTAGACTCAACTTTTTAATAAAATACAATTATTTTATGTATCTGAAACTTTTGCAAAGGAAAATTTAGAATGAGAATTTTGTACAAAAATGTTCATGTTTTATTTTATCAAAGAGCATCATCTGCTAATCTTCAGATTTTACCTCTAAGGAGTTGTAACTGAAAGACAGCATCTTGGTTTCAACCGTATTATTAACAGTTATTATAGCCTACCTTAATATGAAAGTTTTGGGTTATGTTTGGGCGCAGCACATTATGTAATTGAATGCCTTGTTATTAATAGCGACCGACTGCTACAGATATTTTTTCCTGTAAAATAATAGTTGGTGTTTAACATTGAATTATGTTGTCTTCGAATGACTATAACTGTAACAGTACTCTCAGTATTAAAGTACCTATTTTATGGTCTTTAAAAGTCTACAAATAGTAACATTTTATAAGTACTAAAACATATTTTAACTAACGATGGTATACAAAATAAGTTTTTTTAATGATAACAAGCCAGGCAGTATATATCTGTCAACAGAGGGCGCCATTTACACAGTACTGCAAACTAAAAGTGAGACGGACAATTTACCAAAGTAGTCCGAACATTGCCTACCTTGCATGCAGGTGTTATTTATAGCACGACGATTTCACTGCTTTTTTTTCCGGCAGCAAATAAGACTTTAAACAAACAACTGTGCTATACTTTAAATACGTACCACAGTCCTCTTGACACTCCATGGACAGTCCTGGACCAGCAGTACATAGACACCTTGTAACATGTCACGGTGTATTAGCCCGCCAGGCTAGACTTTACAGTGCTGATCACACATGAGGGATGATACAGTTGATTGTCTGACGGAATGATGGGCAATTGTATTTGTAGTCGTGAATACGAATACGAATGTAATCGCAAAAATTACTTTCCTTGAATACATTAGTATCAACAGGTGTAAATTCGTGTATATTCTATATACCAGTGTGAATACGAATAGATACATTTGTACTCGTATTTTCGTGCAAACATTGGTATTCGTATATTTGAGAATACGAATACACGAATTAAATATTTATATTCGCGTATTCGTATTCGCATTTGCCTATTAGCTATTAGTGAATACGAGTATTTACCAACTTCATTAATATTTACATTGTTTTCTCGAGCTCTAGACCACAGTTTTGGGGACTTCCCAACATCCTGGAGGAAAACTTATGGACCACTTTCCACCTCTGGACCACCCATGGTCCAACTCTTTCTCATTTATGTCCTTTAATATTTAAAACATAATAAATATTTCAATTAACTAAAAATAATAATTACCGTTATCTCTTGGGCAAAACTAAAATGAGACATAACAGAATGTAGCATTCGCCGAATAATCGCGTATCAAATTTGAATTGAATCAGTGTGTTTAAAAATATATAAACACATGAACAAAAATTTGTTTATGGAAACGGTTTTCATTATCCCTTCTATTTTATAACACACTTTTACAATAAGAATTAATTAACACTTAATATCCTATATTATTTTATTACAGTTATTTCCAAACAAACCTGGATAACATTACATATCATATATATAATTTTAATTTGTTATTCAGCCGTGCAAGATAGGTACAGACTACGGAAAAGTTATACTGAAAAGTTATTAGCTTTTTGCTTTTAAATTCATGAGGTTTTGACATTTTTGCGTATTTATATATTTTTGGAGAAACTTATTCAATTCAACTTTGGTAGAAAAATTTTTTTTTATGTTACCAATTATTTATCACATGTGAAATTTTCTTTTGTCTTAGAGAAAAAAAATATATTATGTTTTTAGTATTTGAAATATATTTAATTGGTTTTTAATTCCTAAAGGGTATATTATAGGGAGACAGTGGGTGGAGTGTGAACCATGTTTTCATCTAGGATGTTGGGCAGTTCCCAAAACTTTGGTATAGAGCTCGAGAAAACAGTGTAAATATTAATGAAGGTGGTAAATTCGCGTATTCACTAATAGGCGAATACAAATACGCGAATACGAATAAACGAATTTATATATTTGTACATATTTACGAATACGAATACGCTAGTTTTGCATATTTTATTCACGTATTCGTAGTCTCTAATATACGAATACGAATATTCTCAAGTAAATACGAATACAACTGTATTCGTTTTTGCACCCGTTATACCTATATTCATATTCATAGAAAATAATTTTTGTATTTACGATTGCAAATATGGCCAGCACCGGTCTGAAGCCATCTGCGTCTCTCTCTGTTCCACTTGGCCCTAACTCGGCCGATTTCTGGATGATTGCATTGGCTCGAGGCCTTTTAGCGCGTGTCAGGTTAGCCTTGGTGCAGTCACACAGGTGTTTGTAGGGCAGCCTGGGGGTGAGGTATGCCACTTAGTTTCGTGATCCGATCGTCGAAGCAATGAAAAGATGAAAATGTCTGCAGTCTACGTTGCGAAAAAACAAAATTCGGGACATTGTCAGGTAGGTAGGTATGTATGTATGTGTCTGTGTGTGTGTATGAGTATGAAATAATTGCTTACATTTTTGTTCCTCTACTAAGTTTCAGATTGTATTTACAGGGATTTAAAATGAACCTGGTTTGATATACCTAAAACTGCAATTGTTTTCTTTCTAAACTGCGAGCGACTGTGCTCTACGGCAGTATTCTCGCGAAGTACGCCCCACGTCACCAGAGGCGTCCGTCCCGGAGCTGCCGAGCGTGGCGCGAGCATTTTCACGCTCTGTCGCCGCCGCGTCCACATCGCCCCCTCCCGCACCCCCGCCATCCGTCCTCTCGAGAACAACAAAAGATTTCTCTGACGGGAATGAGCCGGCGCGGCAACTCCACGGCTATCCGTCTCCTTCGAGGCTCCTTTCAGCCTCGCTGCGGCCAGACTGCCCTGGGGGGGTGGGGGGGGGGGGGGGGGTTCCACCTCCAGCGGGTCGCCGCAAACACACAAAGCTCCAATTTGAGCTTTATTGTGCTTGTAAAAATAAACATAATGCGCACTTCTCTCCCCCCCCCCCCTTTCCCACCTAACCGGCACAACTCAACCCAACACATTTTCGACGATCAATTGAGCTCATTAAGAGGCCTCTCAGCTGTATTGGGTGGTCGCGTACAGTCCGCGCAAGGGGAAAGCGGCCTTGTGTTCTCGGGCTCTCGTCACAGAGCACTTGGGCAACGAGAAGCGAAGCTGGCCAGCGATATGGCGGCGATCATCCGGCCAATGCGCGCTCTTCCGCGACGGACCAATGAACGACCAGTTCGGCCCGCACCACAGCAGCAAACACAAGGACATGCGAATTGCACGGGTTGAAACACCTTCAGAAATAACCTTTCAGTCATTTCTGTGCACGCTAAATAGAGCCATTTCACTGGATGCTGACTGGATGGACTGTAAATTTAAATTTCGTAAGATGAGAGTTTCCTGTTGGCCCAGGAATTTACAAATGAACAGCGAGCTAATAGCGAAAGCAGCATAAAGTTGACTTGATGTAAGTTTTTGGACATACGCCATTGCTAAGAACTTTTTCTGTTGAAGAAAAACTAATAAATAAAATAAATAAATAAAAATAAAAATAAAAATACTCAAAAAAATATACAAAAAACACACAAAATTAAGCAAACAATTGCTGTTGTCAACAAGGATATGAACACCACAAAATATTCCGAAACAGGAATATGGTCAGCAAACAAAGAAAAAACAAAGAAAAATGTACTAAGAGAACGAAAAAATCCCCACAAATGATGACAACACAAAAATATTGAAACCCAAAATAATTCAGCACAACAGTTGAAGCGAGACAAAAAACATGACAAAACGAAAAAACAAACAAATACAATAGTTTTACCTAAACAGAAACAAGCGACGTTTCGGGAACTGCTATCTGCTCCCGTCCTCAGGCAGAGACGCACATGGCACGGAAACACAGGTGCGACTGAGAAGGGGCTGGAAAATGAGGGTATTTATCAGAGAAAGGGCTACATCTTGCTCAGCCAATGACAGACGAGCTGTCTCCCCATTGGCTGTGCACCATGTAGTTAAAGCGGATTGGTTATGGTGGGTTGAGTATTGGCTATTGTTTTGTGCTGCAGGGATGTTTCTCTCTTTATCAAAGGGATCCACATATTTTTTAATTCAATGCTCTGCTGGCTGAAAATATTTTTATTGCTAATAATGAAGGCTGATTCTTTGATTTTCCTTTTTATTTTATCGGATTCCTGTATGAGTGGTGTGGAGTCTTCCCAGAGAATTTTGTGGGAAAATAGCCACAAAATTCTCTGGGAAGACTCCACACCACTCATACAGGAATCCGATAAAATAAAAAGGAAAATCAAAGAATCAGCCTTCATTATTAGCAATAAAAATATTTTCAGCCAGCAGAGCATTGAATTAAAAAATATGTGGATCCCTTTGATAAAGAGAGAAACATCCCTGCAGCACAAAACAATAGCCAATACTCAACCCACCATAACCAATCCGCTTTAACTACATGGTGCACAGCCAATGGGGAGACAGCTCGTCTGTCATTGGCTGAGCAAGATGTAGCCCTTTCTCTGATAAATACCCTCATTTTCCAGCCCCTTCTCAGTCGCACCTGTGTTTCCGTGCCATGTGCGTCTCTGCCTGAGGACGGGAGCAGATAGCAGTTCCCGAAACGTCGCTTGTTTCTGTTTAGGTAAAACTATTGTATTTGTTTGTTTTTTCGTTTTGTCATGTTTTTTGTCTCGCTTCAACTGTTGTGCTGAATTATTTTGGGTTTCAATATTTTTGTGTTGTCATCATTTGTGGGGATTTTTTCGTTCTCTTAGTACATTTTTCTTTGTTTTTTCTTTGTTTGCTGACCATATTCCTGTTTCGGAATATTTTGTGGTGTTCATATCCTTGTTGACAACAGCAATTGTTTGCTTAATTTTGTGTGTTTTTTGTATATTTTTTTGAGTATTTTTATTTTTATTTTTATTTATTTATTTTATTTATTAGTTTTTCTTCAACAGAAAAAGTTCTTAGCAATGGCGTATGTCCAAAAACTTACATCAAGTCATGCACTCCCATTGCACAAATCTTTTAAAGATAACAGCATAAAGTTATTCTTTAAGTATTCATATTATAACCTATCACGGAATTAATCTGCGAATTTAACTGGTCTCGTAGCTTTAGCTTTTTTTTCGAGCAGAGCACACGTTGTACTGTAGGCGCTAGAAGCCCTTCACCACGCACTAGCCCGAGGTGTAATGCCTGCGCGAGACATACTTCACCACGCGCGAGCCCGAGGTATACTGCCTGCGCGAGACATACTTCACCACGCGCGAGCCCGAGGAATACTGCCTGCGCGAGACACACTTCACCACGCGCGAGCCCGAGGTATACTGCCTGCGCGAGACATACTTTGCCACGCGCGAGCCCGAGGTAGATTGACCGTGCTAGACTCCGCTTCTTGGTTCCCAGACTTAGATCACGACCTAGGTTGTGACCTCGAGAGATCTGAGGCCTTGGAAATACTGGCTGTGGACTTTGCACAGCTGCTGGACTTTTTCGCAAGGGAGTAAAGAAGTCGGGAAATAACGAGAACTTCGACGGTGCTGCACGCAAGTAAGTGTTGGAGCTCAGAACTAAAATATTATGGCAGTTAAGAGGAGTAATGCCTGGCAGTATTCAGACCCAAAGTTTGTGGTAGACTGTTGAACAACGGATAAATTTAGGATGTAAAAGGCAAATAATTATTTACAAACTAGTGTGTCAGAAACTAAACACTAGTTTCGCAAACCTTTTGACTTTATTTTTTGATGGCCATCAAATTAGAAATTTTTGCAATTTGAACAGATTTAAGTATTTATTTCTTTTTTTCGCGCTGCGAAATAATTTTGAACTTTTTTGCATGGACTATTTATTAGTCACGCATAACTAAATTATTAATCTAACTTTGACTTTTCTTAGGAAACACTCTGCTGCTTTTTGTGTTAGTTGGGTCTCAAGCCCAGAAACTTTGCATTATCTTTTATAAATTTATCAAAATTATCAAGCTTAGGAATAAACGTTGTTACGCGAACGTTTCCTTGGCTAACTGTTTGACGATGACCTAGCAAACACCTACAATCACTGTACATACCTATGTATATGGAAATATTATTGAAACATTTTTTTAAAATCCCTTTTTTGCCATTTTTTTCTTTTAACTTTGTTAAAGATTTTTGGAGCCCGTTGGCAAGAATATTTATTTTGGAGCCCGTTGGCAAGAATATTTATTTTGGAGCCCGAGAACGACAGAGAAATCTTATTTTTACGTCTGTAAAAAATATTAATAATTCTTCTCTTTAATGAATGATATTATAATTTTTTTTTCCATTTTTCTATTTATTTTTAATTAAATTTGGGTTTATGTATGAGTGTTTTATGACGCAAGTATTGTGAGTGATGTAAATTCATGTAATAATATTTGGCTGCTAATCTTTGTGTATAAACGAGTTACTTTACAAGAAAATAGCCATTTTCGAATTTTCGGAAATGTGTTATCAGATACTTATTTCTGTTTTAAGCTATTTAGTGTTTGTTTCTCATTGCTCAATTTAATTTATTCCATAACATAAATGTATTCTCTGCTCTTGTTTAGTTTACAATAGTTCCTTTGCAGAGGAGTTTTTACGAGCAAACATTTTTTTAATATTTGTCTAAAATTTAGTTTTTTGTTCATAAGAAGTTTTACATTCCAGGTTAGGAGCAACGATTGTCACCTCTCAATCAGTTGCGAAGGAGATGTATCACAATTGCTAATCAATTTCGCAAAAAAAAAGATTAACTGGAGCCCGTATATGAAGTATCTTTTTGCCGTACGTAAAGGCGTGAGTTATCTTCCACACAAACCTGTTTGCTACGCCTTGCGAACAGGTGTTTATTTTTTTCTTACGCGACTGTTTATAAATCAAACGTTTGAAAACACAGAGAACATGTTTCATGCAAATGGAGCCGTGACGTACGAAGTTTGGTGAATAAATGGTGCTAATTTTAAGTAGTAACTCTTCCGAAAAGCTGTTATGTATGCCACACTTGCTATTTGGAATTAATTATACCTTGAAGTTTTAATTATGTCCACATTTCAAAATGGAGATAAATGATTTGCCTATACACATCACCTTTGAAAGTTATAGTATAGTGAGTTCAAAATCTATACTAAATTTTTTACACGCGATACATAAATTTACGGGAAAATATTTTTTAACAACTCTTTTATGGAAATCATCATCGGACATAATGATTTATCACGAACGATTTTTGTGGTAAGATAATAGTCTGCAATCCAATGTAAACTTTTCTAACTATTGTGATTCTAATAAATATTTATAAAATGGCGTATTTATCTTAGGCTTAAACTACGGACCTTTCTTATTACATTATGTGCGTTTCCTTATTAACTGAGTTTATTAATTTTTTTATTTAAGTGCTTGCAAACAGACATTTTCCAAAACAGGCAGGCACTTTAAAATTACAATAACAAGAACAAAAACATAAACAAAAACAAACAAAGGCACAATATATATAAGAAACTAGATACAAAATAGAATAATAATAGAATTAAAAAAATATTTGTGATCTCAGAAATATCCAGTAACTAAGTGTAATTATCGTAATAGTTGATAAAAATAATGCTAAAAAATGTAAAGAAAATTGAATAAAATATTTTAGCCAATGTTATAGAGGTATATGCACTGCTGTAGTAAATATATAAGACAAGTTTCTTAAGTTCTATGAAGAGTTTAAAATATTTAAAACAACTACTAGTATGAAAAATACACCCCATTCACATGTGATATGACCTAGGATATGTGGATATTTCGTTTCTATGCAGTAGTATGGAACTTTCGGAGACTTAAAGTATTAAGAAAAATACATAAGAAGAAATTACGCATCTAGGATGAACGTCTTGGTGTTAGGGAGTGAGTATTATGTAAATGTAACATCTCATGACACATAGTTAAAGTGTTATTAATTCTATGAATTCGTTAAAAAAATAATCTTGAAAACAGTATTTTTATTATTTCTAAACGATTAGATCCTGTTTCCATGACTTAGTCACAAACTACAGATACATTTTCTACTAATTTTTCTTGGAATTTCGTCTGATATTTTGAAGTTAAATTAATATTATGCATGTAAAATTTCACTATTGTTTAAATGACGAAGCGTAAATGAGGGTTTAGCACCTAAAACATTTCTGTGGTAATGTAAACTGGTACAAAGGAATGCAGAACGGGCGAAAATCGACGTGAAATGAACGCGTGACCGAAACGACTCGGAGCTGGAACACGAGGCGTGTGTTCGCACGATCCGCCCCGGAGTGCACGCCGCGTTCCGTTTCGCTTCGGCCGTGCGGCACGCGTGCACGGGCTGGTTCTCCGCGCCGCCGCCAGGGCGCATCCGGGACTACGCTGTGAACCATTGGCGGTCGCATGTGTTTGGGGGGGGGGGGGGGTAATAGCTGTGAGCGCATCCACGTCGCTAGCGGGACCATGTGTCTGTATACTAGTGTCTATAGTAACGCAAGTTTTTATTAATACTGGTGTTCAAATTTTATTTTTTTTATTTTACTATTTTTTCATCTCCATGCCCCACACGAAAAAAATTCCTCCATCCACCATTGATACCGTTAGCAAAACTTGCCGTATAATATAAGTTTTTAATCCCTAGATAGGCTTTGGACACAACTAGCTACCTCCAGGATGGATTTAACTACCCTATACCCACATGCTTAGGACAGCTCAGAGTGTTCAGGGCCTTTACTCCTCTGGACTGGGCTGCTCGTTATTAATTCACACTTATCGTTTATCACTGGCTCAGGTCACTGTGGCGAATCATGTATACGTGATTCAAGTCTACTTTGCGGCAGAATAGAAAACTAGAATCCTTCGATACCAACTATATTTAGAACGAATAATTTGTTAATTTCACAGTATATTTTTACCGTCAGGCAAGAATTTTTAATTATACCGATGCTTAATAGATTGCAAACAGTTCACCGATTGTCGCTTGTGCTAGACGCTATCTCCCTCTCTCTCTCTCTCTCTCTCTCTCTCTCTCTCTCTCTCTCTCTCTCTGATCCACTTGGTATTAACTCGTCCGATATCTGAATAATTGCTATTGGCTCGAAGTCTTCTAGCTAGGATCAGGCTACAGATAATCCAATCACACAAGGCACAGATTTTTTTTTTTACAAATTCGTTTAGCTACGTAAATCATATGAAGGAAAAAAGTTTCACAAATGAAGCAAAGACAGTGTAATGTATTCCGCAAATCGACAGGGGCAAGTATATTTCGTGGTGAAAAATTCTGAACGGTCGTTAGGCTGCAATAAGGTAAGCCTACTCCCGCCTGTTTCTTCATTGTGATTGGCGGCTGTCTGCTTACTTTCACTGCACGGTTTACTTTTAGTTGGTACGGTGATGCGATTACAGAATTTACGAACAGCAAGACAAACTTTACATTCGCAGAGATGTCCGTGGTGCACGTGGTGTACGGTAAGGCAGAAGCAGTGCGCAGTTGCCAAGAGCAGCTAGGAAGATAACCAGCGACTGCCCGCAACTGGCAGATGCGTAACCCGAGGGTGATGGACCAGAAGGCTGGTTGCCAGCGCTCAGGGCTGGCATATGTTCCTTAACAAAAATTGCTTGGTTTGATATCTCCCAACACCTATTAAATTAATGCCCAGTAATTCGCGAAAAATAGTGTATAGTGAAACATGTAGGCATTGTCCCAGATAAAAAAATAATTGATTCAAAATAGAGACACCACCAGTTGGCTGAGGATGAGCTGGAGATGTATTCTTCATGTTGACGGTGTAGCTGGCGCGGTGCGCTCGCCAGGAACACGACTCCTCTCTCGCCATTTGGTCCGGCTCTGCTGTGCCCCCTTGCCCCTAGTCCAGGGTGCTCCCGGGACCTAGCACGGCAGACAACCTGACTAATTCCCTCCGCGTGGTGCGGGGACCGGCGAGCTGTAGGGTCTGGCGGCACATGCAGGCGTCTCCCGCGCTCTTGTTGCACGTGTGGAGTACATCCTCAAACAACTACTGCAAAATGTTTTATTTATTTACGTATTGTTTCTTGCTTACCATTCTTGCTTTTAATTAATTTGAGTCTCATTGTAAATAACTGCTTTTAAGGGAATTATTCTTTTTCGTTTCATCATCACATGCCACATATTGTACTAATTGGTTACTCAACAGAATAAAATGACACAACAAAAAATTGTTATAAGACTATTTATTTTAATTAAAATGTGTCTGGCCTTCGATCAGTTTAACAAATATTTGGCCCTCGGAATGTGTGAAGCTGGCCAGCACTGAACTATATATTTTTTTTTAACAAGTACCGTTTAGAAATATAAATATATCAAGTAGATAGACTCTTCTTAACAATTTTAACTCTGCATGAAAGCCTTAATCTACGTTTCTCGTATCGTACAACCATCTTTTGAATCCCATCCTAATATAGATGTCTGACGCCTGATTTATCAACCACTGCACCACGTCAGATAACGACGAAATCGTGAAACGTCTGTTCTCTTTAACTTTTTCGTCAGTTTTCTGCGCCCTATGCCAGATGTGAACAAGGAGGAGAAACGTGTAACTCGCCGAAGGACGAGACCTTGTTATCAACCTCAGCACAGCACGGGTTCGAGTCCCTACTGCAACCCCGTCAAACCACCCAACTCACAACACCCCAGGCCCACCAAACATCCGTCATCTACATCACCATTAAAACATAATATCTATTTTCACAACTAGAGGCAGTGGGCGGCAATCCGCGTCCTGGAACTCTACCCGGGGGCCTGTGGTTCGATGCCCGGATCTTGCACTCGGACCTCGAGGCCCGCAATGGCTATGATGACAGTACAGTTGCAGCTCACCCTGCGGCGGTATTGCCTGATGAAGCAACAAGTCTGAGCTTGTTATCAACCAAGGAGCCTTCTGAACAGTCTTGGTTATAAACAGGGTAGAGTCTAGCCTGGAGGGACCGCGGCCCTCGTGACAGTTGACCTCCCTGGAGGCCAGGACGTCAGGTCCTGGAGGAGGGGGCGTGGCCAAGGACAGACCCGGCGGCGCCTATGCCCCAAGGAGCCGACACAGGACTCCGGGCCTCGCCGCTGGCTGGTCGGCAATTAGCCGCGCGGCCGAGTCCTGCGAGCAACAACAGGACATGGTGCTGCAGGACTCCAGGAGCAGCGACCTCCTAGGGCTGGGGACCGTGCTCCTCCTGCTGCTGGCACAACACAGTGTATTCTCGAGGTCTTTGGATCCGTTTATTTTTACACTACCTGCTAATGACGGTGGTGGTTTTTTTTTTACGTCATGTCAAGCCAAATTTCTAAATAGGCCTAAGTATCACAAATTAATTATTATAGAAAAAATCGATATAAAAAAAGCAGTACGGTGGAGTAACAGTCAATAACTCCCTCGAAATACCTCTCTGCAGGTTCTCCATGTACTTGCAACTAAACCACGTTCCTTGTGTAATTTCGTGCCTGTGTTCCCAGGGGGAGAAGAAAAGCACACCACTTGTATCATTTAATTTTGAATGAACTTATGCTCAAAGGATTTTTAAAAAGCCTAATTTTTATAATGTATAACTATTATCTTTGAACGTGTTGTTAGGATTCAATTTTGTTTTGTATGTATCATATTAGGTACATATTTTTTCATCAGTTCTATATATTTTATATTTAAACTAAATTTTTTTATTTAGAACATATTATGTAATGATGGAAAATGTAAAAACATATTTAAATGTACGAAAAGTCTTATCGTCTTAACTTCGTCACCACTAGACATGCTCGATAAATAAATAAAATTTATTTTTAAACGTTTTAAAAGCGCTGCAAAGGAAATAAATTAAGCAGCCTTTCTACTGTTGGTTCGCCAATCACTGCATGCAGTGGTTTCTCTTGCAGACGACCGCCAATCACAAGGAGGAAACCGCTGGCGCTGGCATACCTCATTGCAGACTATTGAGTGTTCGAATTTTTTTTTTGTTGCAGCAAATACCCCATACTAATAAACGTAGCTGAGATTCACTACGGCTTGCTTTATAAAGGCTGTTTGAAAGGTCACGTAGAGAATGTTCTTCAGGAACATAATCCCCAGGCCTGTATGTGGAACGGTCACGTACTGAGCTGGAAGTCCCGTCTACATCGACGTAGCTGGGTGCTGTGATGCTAATGGAGCACTGGCGGAACAAGTGGGTGGGGTGTATATATTATTATGTATTTATTTATATTATTGTATATATTTATATATTTAAATATGTTATTACATTTTCCATCATTACATAATATGTTATAAATAAAACAATTTAGTATAAATATAAAATATGTAGAACTGATGAAAAAATATGTAATATGATACATACAAATCAAAATTGAATCCTAACAAAACGTGCAAAATTAATAGTTATACATTATAAAAAAATTAGGCTTTTTAAAAATCCTTTGAACATAAGTTTATTAAAATTTAAATGATACAAGTGGTGTGCTTATATATATGATCACCCTGAGGAAAAGTCACTGACTCACAGCAACGCTCGCTACGTTTCCCTGGTGAGAACAGACTCCGGCCAGACTCCTCTAGGAATCGAACCCTTGTCCCTTGTCGGGCTGGAGTGGGCTGCCCCACCCCCTCGTACCTCTGAAGGCAGGGTGCTCTATGGGCCGTCAGAGCGTCTCTGAGCCCCGGCCGAGGGTAGGATGCACTTCACACATCTCACATGGCACCGATGCACCAGCTCTGCAGTCTAGTTGCACCCAGCTGTGTGCGGACGGAACCTGCTTCCACGGGGATTCGAAACTCACTCATTCGCTTCCGACCATGACAATCGCATATCTGCAACATGACAGCCTCGATTACTAGCCACTAAAGTAAACCGAAACCAATAATAACATCTTGTTCTATACACCGAGAGAAAGGTTTTGTTGCCTGAACAATTGAACATATATAATAATATTATATAAAATCTAATAAAAATCATAAATCTTTAAGTCATGAACATTAAAACACGAAAATATCAATTCGACGACATTTTGTAAAAACGTATAAACGTATTAAAGCGACCTAGAATCTGAACCAAAAGATATCGGTAAATAGATCCTGATATCGTCCCTGTGCTTTGAGGCAATGTGGACGCTACAGGGTGTGTCGAGGAGCCGTGTGGACGCTACAGGGTGTGTCGGGGAGCCGTGTCACCACGCAGGCTGCACTGTGGAGTTGCGGAAGCAACCAGGCCTGCCCCAATGAGGCCGGGGAGTCATTAAGCCAGGCCTCGCTCTCTCCTCGACGATTAGCGGCGCGCTGTCATTACTCCTCATGCGCCGGAGTGTGGGAGACCGCCGCCTCTAAACTGTTTAACAACTTAATTCGCGGGCCCAGCGCGGCGCAACCAGCCCACGATTTACCGAACCTCGGGCGGGTTATTTGGCCCTGGAGGGAGGGGGGGGGGCAATTTCTCGCGCGCCGAGTGTAATCAGCTTAATGACTTCATCACGGTGCGTGGAAGGCGCCCAAATTACACGCCTGCATCCCCCATCCCCCTCCCACCCCCCGTGTTTAAGTAGCGAGCCGCGTAAACAGCCGCACGTTCGCCGAGCTAACAAGCCCCCCCCCCCCCAGGTCAGCCGTCATCGCTTCTCGGGTCGCGGCTTCGAACCCGCGTGAGGCCAGGACGCCACACCTGGTTCCCGCGCTTTCAAACTCCTGCGTGTTTAACATGTAAGACGGTTATGTTTTCCAGTATGGCCAGAAAGACAATGCATAAAAATTTTTTAATATGTTCTTTGAATAATATGTATATATTTTTAACTCCAATGCGTGTCATGAGGAAATATTAGAGCATCGTATTTCTTTCGGAATGCTTGTTAGTATTTCGGTTGGATCAAAGATGGCGGTCGTCGAGCTGGAATGGTAGAGCGGGACGGACAGTTCCTCGCGCTTCGCTGCCACTGCGCTGCCAGAGTCGAGCGGCAGATCGAACGTTATTTAGTAGCTATTTGTTATTTTAAAATTATTTGCAAAACTCCGTGTAGTCTACGCGATATCTAGGGGGGGAAATTAAAACATTTGGAAGGAGTTCGCCGGTTTTTCCGCAAAACCAGGCCCTCTGATGTGCAACCACCATCCTAAGTGCGTGTTTGTTGTGTCTGTTCTTTGCGCAACACTTTCCCTCACCTCGACCCAACTCGGTTGTTGTAAAATCGATCACAGCTCAATTTAGTAGCTAGGAGTTTAAAGGTATTTTTCAGAGTAATTTAAATTTTGATTTTGAAGTGGTTCCTAAATGGTCTTAATTTTTCTCGTGACCTAATAACTAATCTGAATAAAATGAGCTAACCCTTTTTTCTCTCTCTATAATTTTGACTGAATCAGTTTTTTATCACCCCAGACCGCTGTACCGTTTTTACAAGATAATTATTTTACTAAGTGTTAACTTCCGCTTAAGTCCCGCCCTTTCTGAGTGCAGTGGTTTTTTAAAGAGGGAATACAGATATTTTTCAGATGAATAGTATTGATTAAAGGCATTTATTAAAAGCCGTGAACAGAGTTATTCGAGAGACTGCGTCACAGAGCAATCAAGGGACGACTATGGTGGAGTGGTTACGTAACTCTCATTCCATTAAGGTGTTTTTGGTTCGACTCTCTACAGTGGCTGTAAGGACGTAGTATTTGATTCAATATCAGTACCAACAGTTGTTAAATGATTTTAAAATCTAAACACATCTCCTTAAACTGTAAACAAAATTATAATTGGGATTAAATTATTAATTTTTTGCAAAAGTACAAATGTTTGTCAAGATGCATTTAAATAATTTGTCACCTTTTTCTTCTGCACAGTTACAAGATTAATAACTGTAGTAACACAAACTTTTTTTTGTAATAATACAGAACTTCTTTAAGCGCTCACACCATAATCTTGGACTCTGGAAGCTTCCTGTAGAGTTAGATAATTGTTTTCTAATTGGTTGAGCTTATCACCAGCCGAACACAGCGTGCAACTATACCTATGTGATTACCAAGTGATTTTATAATCCCTAAATTATATAATTACAGTTCCCCTTACGAATACTTACCGTACAAATGTTAAGTGCTGTGGTATGTATTATCGTGACAGTGAAAATATTGTGATATTACAAACCTTTCATTGTAAATATTTGCCTGGCTTCTGAGTTGTGATCTTGTTGAAGGCGAATATTTCATCGATATTTCGGGCCCAATCAGAGCCTTCCTTTCTTCTGGTTGGCTGTTGGTTTGACCACTCAGAATTAGGTCTAGGGCTGCTGGCCAGTGGCCTCTTGTCTTGTGGTTGGCTGGGTTGTCTGTCTTATCAGAGTCGATCTGTCTGTTGTTGTACGCAGAGGTTAACTTAGAAGATTTCTGAAGTGTGTTTCCCATATTCTGCTTAATTTGATCCGATCCCCTTTACTTATGTTTGACGGGTGATTTATTATTTCTATTGTTCTCCGAATTTATCTTTTCTTGTATTGGTGGATGTTGGTTATGGTGTTAAATTAATCGAATTCAATGCTGTGGCTGGTTTCCATGGAGTGTTAAGCTGTTGCTGATCGCGAGTGTTCGTGTTTATAGTCGCTGATATATTCAGCGAGGCAGGAGAATCATCACTAATGTTAGTTAAAGAACCACCAGGAAACACTCCCCTCTCAGACGAGTGTGTTTGAAGGTTGCAGAATTTTCAAGTACCTCACTAAGTAACTGCTACCCTGATGATGGCGACTGCAAGGTCTACCGAAACGTCAGTGAAATCTTCTCCTTCGACGCGGTCCTGGGCTGTTTCTTGGACCCCAGTCGTCGGCCCGGGAAGGGGGGAGGGATGACTGCACAGGGAAAAAAATTTCGTTCAGGGAACTGAAGTGATCATTAAAAATTGAAGATATTTAAAAATTGGTATATTTACTTTAAAACAACTCTATCCCAAAAACTGCCCAGCATTTATGCTTTGTATTGTCCCATTTCCTTCATTAGTTAAAGTTATTTGTGAAAAGATCCCTTACTAAATTTCCGGCACGAACTGCGCACATTAATAAGTACAATAAAAGATAATATTTTTTAGTGGTTCAATATTCAATTATATTTTCAATAGTTTAAAAATTTTTGCTTGTATAAAATATCAATCGAATATTTAAATTATGCACCAATTTTCGTAAGCACGACTACAAATATTCATTATTGTTTCCAAACAACCAATAAATTTCATGCAAAAATAACCGAAACAATGTGCAGTAAATAATTACGATATTTTTCTTGTAGAGTTGCAAACTAGTTCTGGGTCCTGGCTTCCAAGGAATTTTTTTGTAAAAGCAGATACATAAATGTTTCTCTGTGCAGGCGAAGTGATGTTGCTGTGGTTTGTCTCCGCCCTCTGTGGTGTGGAGTTGAAGGGACAACACATATCCGGTCCAGGACTGGGACTCTAGGGACATACCCCTGTGTGTATGTGTATGCATATGTATGTGAATATTCTTGTATATGTGTATAGGCCTATGCATTTGTAAATGTGTGTGTAAATGTTTAAAATCGTATAAATAGGTATTTATGTTTATATATGTGTGTGATTAAGCATATATTATTGTAAATATGTAATAGACTATATTTTCTTAGTCTTATAAAATACCTTATATCCACCATTAATAACAAGTGTTTTTAAACAGATCACGAATATCTTCTCAGTTGAGACTCAACTGACCGCCTGATGTCACATAAACCATCAAATAACTACATTATTATTATAAGATTGACATTAACAGAGAGCACATTTATTTTACTTTTTTATAGCTTAAATCCATTGCTTATTTTGTTTTAAGAAATTGAAACAATTATTTTTTAACAGTAGTTAGAATGTAACTGCTTGTGCCTGAACAGCGAAAGAACATAGCCCCGTGTTGTTGGGCTGGAAGCCTCCGCCGCCGTGTGAAGATCTCGGCGTGACGGACCAGTGCGTGCGGGGGTGACCTTGAACGGCGCCCCGCTGACCCGACTGTAATTGCGGGGCTGCCCCGCTGATAACTCACTTATCGCCGCCTATCGCGGCCCGCATCTGCCCGGGCCGGCGCGCCGCTCCCCCGAAATTGACGGCTTCGGAGCCGGGCGTCAACGTGATTAATTGCAGTTATTACAAAAGCCCGGCGCGCAAGCGCGAGTGCCAAAAAGGTTAACGGCCCAGCCGACTTCGGGAACGAGGAACAGACGAGGGAGACCGAAGAAAAAGAAAACATCATAAATCAAGAGGCCATTTACCAAATGGGGTCCGTTTAGCGTCGTCGTGTTCCAGAACCACCCCGTTCCCTCTACTAACACTCCATTCTCCGCGAGGCGCGGGGATCGAGCGCGCGGACCGCCGACAATGGAACCAGTGCCCCCTCCCTGCCTCTCTGCCATCCGCTCGTCGAGCCAGCGAAGCTTTCGCGTGCGTAACCGGACATTTAAAATCGAATTAGCTCACGGCCGGTTGCGTTTCTGAAGGCCGAGAGGGCTTTCATTCGCAGCCGGGCCAATTGCGTGCGTCGGCAAGTACGGCCCCGACCAATGGCAGGCCGGCAGGAGAGGGTCACGTGCCATTTGCTCGGCGCGACGCGCTGAGGGGTCGAGAGGGGGCGCAGTCGTTAGCATCGTGGCTCACATGGGGGGGGGGGGGGGGGGGAGACAGCAGCCCGGCTGGTACAGTAGCGGCAAACATCGTCCCAGCACGGGCACCCTGTGGGCACATCACTGTCCCCACTAACAAACAAGTCTGTAAAGTGCAGGCGTCGCATATTAAAACAAGTCCCTTTTTCTTTTTAATTTCACCTCCGAAATTTGCTAACATGTTTTGTAACACTATGTAGGGACGACGTAAGGATTTGTTTTTGTTTTTTTGCGTGGGGAAATTTTGCTTTCTTGTTTCAGTTAATTTCAAAAAGTAGAGCAATACTTGAAACGGACCGTGTGTGCATACCAACATTATTTTCAACACACACACACACACACACACACACACATGTACGTACATACATACATATAAAGGATGTATCAAAATTCACGTTACAACGCTTGAGGGTAGAAAGCTCTTATTATTTGCAACCATTTTTTCCAATAAACATGTTGCTGGAAACGCGTAGTTAAGCCCCTGTAGCCTCAGAAAGAGTAAGCGTAGGCAGCCCGTTGGGCTTTGTGCGAGACAGACGATGCTGTGGTGAATTACGTGTTTACGACGCCGGGCAGCGCTCAAGAGGACTGTACGATGTCGAGTGCTGACCCCCGCCCCTTTTTACTTCCGTTGGTGGCGCCCTCACCTCTTTTCTTCCGTTCGTGCCGTGCCATAGCACTGCGCAGCGTGACATCGCAGTGTCGCAGTGTGTTTTGATATCACTGGTGGTCTGTCGTTGACTGTTCTGTCGTACAAGCAAACTCGTGGTGTCATTTCTTTCGCTGTGGTTCTGAAAAGGGCGACGTTTAGTGTAGCTCAAATGAGTACACGTTCAGTGAGTACACGGATATGCTGCTTGTTAACGGGGAAGCTAGACAAAATGGACGAGCCGCCCGTCGTCTGTACGAAGAACGATATCCGGGTCGTAGGATTCCAGCTCACACCATGTTTGCAAGACTTACTCAGCGAATGCGTGATACTGGTACATGTACCGTCACAAGACCAAATGCTGGTGCCCCATGCAGGGTTCGTACTCCCAGTTTCGAAGAAGATGTACTTCAGAGATTTGAGGAGAGACCGGATACAAGCACAAGGGCAGAAGATTCCGATATGGACGCTGACAAACTGGCTGTTTGGCGAGTTCTTCATGAGCAACTCTTGTACACGTACCACCTTCAAAAAGTGCAACACATGGGTCCGGCGGACTATCCTCTTCGCATGACCTTTTCTCGTTGGTACATTCGAAGAGTATTGAGGAACCTCGAGTTAGCGGTTTTATTCAGCGATGAAGCCAAGTTCACTCAAGAAGCTATTCTCAATTCGCACAACAGTCATGTTTGGAATGATGTCAATCCGCGTGCAACGTGTGTTACAGCTCGCCAGGAACGTTTTTCAGTTAATGTGTGGGTCGGTATTGTTGACGGCGTACTCATCGGGCCTTTTTTTCTTCCTCCACGACTTACCGGCGCCGGATACCTCCACTTCCTTCAGAACGAACTACCAGGTCTTCTTGAAGAGGTTCCATTGCATGTCCGACGTGTGATGTGGTATCAACATGACGGGGCACCACCTCATTTTTCCCTGCAAGTGCGAGAGTATTTAAACCAAACATTTCCAAACCGATGGATTGGACGAGCGGACCCTGTCGCATGGCCGCCAAGGTCACCGGACCTAACCCCGTTAGATTTCTTTCTGTGGGGTAACGTAAAAGGGCTTATCTATGCTACGCCAGTAGAAACGGTAGAAGAGCTTACACAGCGAATCATTGAAGCGTTCGAAATCATAAGGTCTACTCCACACATGCTCCAGCGTATCCGTGAAAACATGATTCGCCGTTGCCACCTCTGTGTCGCTCAAGGTGGGCGTGTTTTTGAGCCGTTGCTTTAGGCTGTCACGTTGTTAAAACGCATGCAACAATTTCAATGTTGTGAAACAAAGCCGAAGCTGTGATTGATTTCAGAGTGAAATTAAAATCTGTGCCACGATTAAAAAGGTTATTTCTCTACTCGAACGCCCGCACATCCACAACATAAAACTCTACAACGGGTTGCCTACGCTGACTCTTTCTGGGGCTACAGGGGCTTAACTACGCGTTTCCGGCAACATGTTTATTGGAAAAAATGGTTGCAAATAATAACAGCTTTCTACCCTCAAGCGTTGTAACATGAATTTTGACACATCCTGTATATATGTATATATTTGTTGAAAAAATAACACTAATACTTCAGTACATGATAGGACTGGCATAAATATATATACATATATATATATATATATATATATATATATATATATATATATATACCTATTTCAGTTCTTAAAAGCCATTAAGTAAGTACTTGTTTAGTAGAAAAAGCCGTTTTGTAAATATTGTAATATGGTTGTATTATGAATTTATTTAAGTCATGTGCAAAAATACTAAAAAAAGAATAAAAAATAATTTAAGATGCTACTCATTAAGGGTTATCTTGAGCTTCCATGTTGTGTTATTACATTTTCATGTCATTATTCTTCATCTTAGAGCTATTGCCACACGTGTTACTCTATAGTAGCATTCAATTTGTGTTCTGTAGCCAATGGTATCAAATATATTCTACTCTGGTTATCTGGTATTCATAAGAAATGAAACAAAAATTGCCTGACTAATTATTGCTTTGTAGTCATTTACTAAACGTTTATTTCCTGGGTCTGCGACTGTTTGCTAAAACTTAAAAAAAGTTGCGTCTATGATATCTATCTAAGTTGCGTCTATGTAATAATTCTTCATAAAAATCAGATTCTTGGAAAAAAACTAAATATTCAAAATAGCGGGTGAAGAAGAGCCTTCTATGTGGCGTAGGAATTAAATATATTTTCAAATAGGAAATAATACATGAGTTGCCTAACCGATTGCAACGTACCCATAACTTCGTGCAGAGTAAATGAATACCTTGTAGTGTGTGTTTGAAAGCTCGATGGCAGTTCCTGCCCGGACTGTACCGCGCGCGGGAGTGACACACAAAGGCCTCACTCGACCGGTATTCAGCGCCGCGTCACCGGGACCAGACTGTACTTTTTATCGCGTCGCCAGATAGGGTGGCTAAATACTCTGTGAAATAGGGGTGTCGCGGCGCCGACACTCCAGGGGGAGGGGTGGGGGTTGTCGTGATGTCAGCCAGTTTCGCCGCGAGATTTCATTGGCTGTTGAAGCGTCGTGCCCGATGTGTGCGCTGGGGTGCGTGCAAGACCGTCTCAAGGCCGCGCGCCTCACACGTGATGTCACTCGGAAAACATGTTTCATTCCCCAGAATAGAACAATGTACTTCAGTGACGCAAACATACATTGCGAAGTGCGCCTCAGATTTCGTTAAATTTTTTAGTAAAAAAAAATTACAGGCTATAAAAGTCAAGTAGCAAACTCTAATAACTACCGGAGCTAATGTCGCAGTTCATGAAGCCTTCACATAAAAAAAAACATTCCCCACAATTAAATAACTTTTTTAATCCAATTTGAATAAGATTAAAAATCAAGAAACATTTACCATTTATAAATCAGTATTAAACGATAAAACAATAATTATTTTGTTGATTATCTGAAAAAAAAAATTAGGCTATATACAAACTTTATTCTTTAAATAATCCTGAAAATAAAACTTTTCATTTAGAACACTCAAACACTTTCCATTTAGGAATGTTTTTATGAATTCCATGAAAACTTTATTAATAAACCAACACCATCAAACCACAATTTGCGACTTTTCTTTGTGGCCGCTGTTAAATATGTCACATAGGCCCCTATGTACCTATAAGATACAAATTACAAATTTATTTGCTATAGCCGAATAAATAATGCCTGTTTTTTTAGTCTACACAGGTGATAGAAAACTTTTATAAGTCGTGATAAGGTGTGAAATGTAAGTTTTCCATGTAAAGTAATTTCTGGAAGGATAGAAATATTCCAGATGGAGAGTATGTCTGTACCCGAAGGGTTGGTAAGAATCCTGTGTACCATTGTACCGGCGAGCATGTCCACAAGGTCGACCTGCAAGCGCCACTGAGCACATATTCGCCCTTGTGCCATCTGCTGAGATCTCTGACAGAATACAAAAGGGTTACGTCTGAAACGTCGGTCTCACACGCGTCTTGGTTGCTTCATTATCATTGCGAGGGCTGTACCTCGCGACAGCGCTCCTGCGTTTTCCGTTTTATCTCAGTATGTTCTCAACTCATATTAACTTACCTACTAGCTGTAAAATTTCGGACAAATGTTCATAGTTATGATCACGTGGTGAGATAATTGGGACCCAATCTGTTAGCATGTAGGCTGACGACAAGACAGTGGGCAGAGCCAGAGGGAACACAAATATGGCGGCCGCCGGTCCTCGGGCGCTTGAGCCGCTGTTGCCCGCGCGGCGGGGCGCCGACAGTTAGTTCGGCGTCATTACGCCACGGCGCTGTCGACGCGCGCCTCTGCTACAATGATCAACTCGGCGGCCATGGAGCCCAATATTCGCGCCGTCCTGCATTGACGCCCCGGCCCCTCGCCCGCCGGCCGCGCTGTTCCCCGTCTGTGCCTCGCGGGCGTCTGCCGGCGGCAACTAGCACAGCGCCGGCACAGCGCCGGCACAGCGCTAGTACAGCACTAGCACAGCGCTAGCACAGTCGGTCTCGAGCGGCACGAGGTACTGCCGCGACGCACTCGTCGCTATGCCGGCTTGTTAACATTACAAATACCATCCTTAATTATAATCAGTTTTAGTTCTTTTAAGACTACTATTAATTAAAAAAAATGTTCTAAGAACCTATAATAGTGTGCTTTGACAGTATTCTTACAGTCGTTATCACTTCAATCCTAAACTTATTATTATTATTATTATTATTATTATTATTATTATGTAGCAGTAGGTCATAATTAATATCAAAGTATTCCTTTAAATTATGTGATTTGCTCAAAAACAGATAAAAATTTATAACATTAGTTTTGACAGTGATTGTTGAAACCAAGATGGGGTCTTTCAAATAAGCCGCCTTGGAAGAGATTTGAATATTTTCAGTTGAAGCTCTTCATGAAGTGTTCAAGCAATTGATGCTTTCAGCGCCACGGCACGGTGGATTATGCGAAAGGCATGACAATGAAGGAAAAAGAGAGGCGTCTATGTTTCGGCGTCCCCTGGCGCCGTGACGCCTATTGTGGACGCATTTTAGTGCTAAATCGTCGGGGACGTAATTTATCTACAGTGAATTAAAACAATAGCAGTCGTCCATCACTGTGATTGCTCGTGAGTTCACTTAATATCAAGAGAACATTGAGTAACTGAAGCATGGTCCAAATGACAGCATCGCCTTTAGCCATATTGTATGAGCTGACGAACCTTTGGCCAACTAGCCAAAAGTGACGCTTCAATGTTTTGGGGCCTAAATCAGGTTTGTATTTGCCTGAAACTGTAAGGATTCATTTCTGGCAGTGGTTTTCTACGTGATTACGTAATAATTTCACCACAATAATTAATATTGTTTTATTTATCGGCTAAACACACTAGTAAAAAGCAAGTCACACTCAGAGGTGGCTCTACCTTCTGAGTTTACCACGGCAAAATAAACTATCATTATTTTAACTGTTTCACAGACTTCTCACAGATATTTTTCGGAATTTTCATTTCATGAACATTTGATAAAGCGCGTCCCATCCTAAAGACATCGCTACCATGACCAGCTAATGCCGATGTTAGTTCTAATTTCCGGATGTGTATCTCAGAGCTTGCCAACTTATTTATTTAAATTTAATAAAAAGAACTGCCATATTTGTTTTTCATCAAATTCGTGTAGTAATTATATTTCTTTTTATCCTCATTTCCACATCATTGCTGTTGGCGCCATGAGCATATCAATTTTTCTAATTATGATTTGATTTTTTTCATTTATATGTTCTTTAAATGATTCATGCAATGAGGAATTTTTATCTAATTCAGTTTTTTGGACATACGCCATTGCAGTGCAAAACTGCAATGGCGTATGTCCATAAAACTGCATTAAATTTTTAATTTATTCCAAACTGTTTTCTATTAATAATTTTGGTTTCAAGTGTATGTTTGTATTCATATTATTGGTGTTATATGTCGTATTATTACCTATTTCCAAAGTAAGTCTTTTTGAGTCAACATCTAAGACAGTTATCATACCACATAATATAAGTAAAAATAAAATAAAAATATAAGAAAAACACAACACATAGTTCTATGTATATGTAATTCGATTTATATTTAATATAATATATTATTAAATATTATACACGTGTGTTACTAATGAGCTTCATGGCTATGCTGACAATGCACTGTCCCAATGTTGTCACTATAAGAAACTGGTCTGAGCCTTCCTAAACTATTGCAGCACAGGCCAACTGTTCAGATAAACTAACTCACAAAAAAATCCACCAGATCATCATAACTAATTTCCCACGGAACTAATTTTACAAAACTTTAAATGTTTGAATTCAAATCTACAGACATTAATGTTCAAACCACGGCCAAACACCTTTTACACTAGTATTTCAAAGACAGCTTCTCATTAGTAATACAACCCCTATAAGCCCTAACAATTGTTAGCTTCATAACTGTGGGTTGGGGGTGACAGTCAGCCACCTGGTGGGGTCTGGGCCATGCTATAGTCCGGCACTCGGCTCTCTGGTCCGGTATAGCTGTGATGATAGTCCGGTACAGCTTCGCTGCTGTGGGACTGCATCATTGAGAAGATTCTCAGAGCTTGAATTTGAGCTTAGAATTTCGTCAAATTTCAGCTTATTACAGACGGAAACACTATGTGTGCCGGGAGGGGGGTGGAACTTCCGAAAAATCGCTTCAGTGTTCTGCTCTGAACACCGGCGCCGCAGAAGAGGAGTGGGGAGTTCGATCGCCGCGCGCTGAGGTGGTCCAGGGTACAGTCCGGGTCGTATTCCACCACGGGGAAACGTGGCGGACGATGCTGTGTGCCGGTGGGTTTTCTCCGAGTCCTCCTGTTTCTCCTCAGCCCATTCATCCTGCCAACGTTCCACTACTGACCCCACTGTGGACGAGATATTGAGCTCAATTCAATATTTGATTATTGTATCAATTATATGGTTTTTCATTACACTTGATACCTTTATTTTCATAAATTTCACGTTTAAAAAAAATTATCGCAGAAAAACATTTAGAAAATTCTTAATGCGTAGCCTATGTTAGTAAAATTTATATAAATTATTGAAATGATGTAAAGACATTTACAAACTTCTTCCTTTAGCAATGAAATGTTCTTCCATTTTAATAAGTTATGTTATTTTAAGCCTACAGAGACTAAAAGGTGCGAACTTTTACAGTTACAGAAAGCTATGGCGAATAAAGGTTCTCCTGAACTGAGGGAGCTACAGGAAACATGAACATATCCCACTTCGTCGTTATCACATGCATACTATGCTTATTGCTTAATTTCCAGACATTGTAGCTATTTAGGAACTATTTATATACATGTTTTATAAATACATCTCTGTGGTAGATAATGTTTCGTCTCCAATTATGCCATCACATATTTTCTAAGTGCTATCTATTATAGTAGCAAGAAGCAACACAGTGTAGCTATGATAACTTGTGTAGCATAGGCATAAATATCAGGTAACTGAATTTTTGACCAAACGACGAATGCAAAAAAGAAAAGGTTGTGATAGTCTCTGTGAACACATTTAAAACCAAAGCAATATTATAAAAATTGAACTTTTTAATTTTGGAATTCCATCCCGCACTTCCGAAAACATCGTGACCGGAAGAAGCCGGAGTGCTCGCGAGGCCGGGCGCATGTTTCCCGGCCAGGTAGTACACCCGGCCCACGGCGCAGCTGTGTGTACGGCTCTTTTGTCGAACATCGACGCGGAGCACGCTCTTGCGCCGACTTCTCAATTATGAAGTCGTGAAGGTTCATTGCTTCTGCGCGCCGGCGGGAATATTGCACGGGGGGGGGGGGGGGGGTGGGAGGTTTCTTTGAAAGGGACCCGCAGCAGCTGTGCGGAATGTGAAAGCAGTGAAAGCACATATATGGAGGAGAAGAAGAAGGGGAAGGGGAATGGGCGTCACGCATGGCGGCCATCGCACAAAGATGGCGGCGACAAACCTGTTATTAATTATGGTAAGTGTGCGCGCTGAATGGTCTCGACGCCGCCCTAAGTAATTCCTGGCGAAATAAGTGACGCGGCGGGACATTTATCAAGGGCTGAAAGCGGAGCGACCCTCCCAGCACCTTTGTGGGACTGCCCCCTCCTTACGGCGATGTTTCCTTCGCGCGCTTTGTCCGCGGCCCAACAGGGAATAAAATACAAATTTATGGCGGGCGACGGCCGAGTCGTTTCCGAGCCGAGCAAACACTTTTTATTATCGCCTCCGTTATTTGCCTTTTTTGAGTTGAGCTTAGCTTTGTTCTCCGCGCCCCGCGCTTAAAAACGCTAACGAGTATCGCAGGGGCTTTTGTCGCGGCGGTTGTTGTTGGGTCGCGAAGAGAAAAGTAAATCACGGATAACTCTCCGTGGCCTGAAGGAAGCCGAGTGTTGCTGTGATATTAGACGGCAGTTATCCCGGCATGTCGCGAGCAGGTAGCCTCCCCGCTGTGATCTGTGCTGCTTGTTAGCGCCTGTACACACGAGCCTCCTAGTGTCTCGCTACCACACCAGCCCGCTTTCTAGCGTTTAAAATATTGTGTTGTATAACATCGTTAATTTTTTGGAATTATACTATTTTTTGATTTTTCTTATACCATAAAATAGTGTAGGTATTTTGGCAGTATTATCTCAGTTCAATGATAAAACAACTATTATTTCACGGTAAAAACTATTTTTAGCAGTCGGTTACTATTCATAACAAGGCATTCCGTATAAATTATAATTTGCTCAAAAACATCTTGAACGTTTTGCATTAAAACTAATTCAGAATTCGGGACAAAATCTGTTGAAACCAAGATGGCGTCCTACGTCTCCTTAGGAGTGATAATTGAATATTATAATTGATACTTTAGAAGAAATAGGCTACGACAAGAAAAAGTATTGCCAAAAATCCTCATTCCAATCTGTCTTTAAAAAAGTTTCAGATGCAATTAAAAATGTTTCGTTATAAGTTATAAAATATGTTTGCAGTCAGGTGTGTTGTCGCTAGGCTCGCCTGTGTTGGCATAGAGCTGTCGGTGTTGGTCTCCGGCGACCAATGGACTGAGGGCTTGCTCGCGGCGAGACCTGATTGGCTCGCTGCCCGCGAGGCCATGCTGAGGCCAGTTACAACAGTGGCTCGTTCTTTCGTCCGGCCAAGCGGCAGAGCTTTACATCGATGTTGTTCGCTGTTTATGTCGTGTTCCTGTACGCCTTGTGTTAGCATATCCTCGGGAAAATTCCGTCGTGATTGAATTGTTTGGACGAGAGTTTTTAACAACCGCAATGTTACTATGATAAACCGGAACGATAAAATACAAACTTTTCAGACGCGTATTCTAGTGACAATTGACTGGCGCAACTATGTAAACTAAGTATACCCTCAGTCCATCTGCCATCAGTCAAAAACTGGGTTTGCCAATTTTTTTTCGGACGGACGGACGGACGAAATGTTTCGGGCCCTCTGATTGGATGCAGGTGACGTGACTGGCCGGGTGACGGCCTCCTGGGCCCTGTAGTTGCCGGCAGCGCCTAGGAGCCTCGGACCGCCTTCAGCCAATCAAAGAGCTCGGTCCGAGACTGGGACACTCCCGATGGAGCATGGATTGGCGAAGTGAAGACAAGCAAGCAGAAACGTTGCCAGGTAAAGACCGCGCACATTCTATTAACAAAATGGTGGTCACAAGATGCACTCAATTTTCCATATAGGCAAAAAAAAAAGGTAATTTCAATATGACACAATAGCTGTACCCCCCCCCCCTCCTTTTCACTCTTACTTCCGCTGCCCCGTGAAGGGAAGAGGAGAGGCGAGAACCGGAAGACGCCATCTTAGTTTCAGTAGATTTATGCCATGGCCTTTCTCAATATTTTAATAATATTTTCGTCCAGTTATAGCATAATTAATAAATTTAATGAAATTTCTTACTGGTTGATACTATTATGTATGTTTTCCCTGTGAAGCAGTCGGCGTTTAGTAGGTAATGAATAATTTTTAATAATGGCTACTACTGTAGCAATACAGTCAATGGAAAATATGTTATAGAGTCATAACATTTATTAGCGTCTGCTCTCTGCCAAAATTAAACCAAAAGTCAAGCAAAAAACAACACACGTGTGCATTGCCGCCACGCGCGACATGTTCGGAGCTCCGCAGACAGAAGCAGAAGTGGTGTGTACAAGAAAGTGCGCAGATATGCACGCCACAGCGTCGAGCCACCGCGGGGGACGGCAGCAGTCTCGCCCGGGGACCGGCAGACCCTAGTGCGGACCTACCGCAGCGACCCAGGGGACCCTGGCGGCCACAATGGACCCGGCTCGCTGTCAGAGCAGACAGACACTCCTCAAGGTCACTCGCTCTGACGAGTCGAGGTTCCCACGGCACCCAGCTGTCCCACATTCCTCGCAGGGCGACAGCGTGTGCGGTCAATATACAGAGAATAGGCTATATGAATACCTATACAGACACTTATATTCATGGTGAGCCTCATGACAATTACTGACGCCTCTTCATTAAAATCAGTGGCCTGTACCTAAAAAATAGCTCAGTCTCTTGCATCTTCATATTCGCGCGAAAGCATCTCTTCCTACATTCATAAATGTACCTATTAACAAATGAATACCATGAACGAAAAAAATTTTCAACCCAGCAAGAATAAAGTTTTCTTCCTTTTAAACAAATGTAGTCTTTTTATAATGGATAATATAGCCTGATACAAAAAATACTAATATGGTTTCCAGAGACGCACAAATTAAATTTCATTACCCCAACAAAGTTAAGAACCTGGCGCAACAGTGTTTCTCCTGAGCTCACTGGCCGGGAAGACGTCTGCACTACAGTAAAAACAAAAACTGTAACGTTAATAAATGAAATTTGGAAACCAGAATATCTCAGCACAAGTTTTGTAAAAGTACAAAGAAAGTAAATTCTACAACATATTTATGGAGAGATTCAAAGAATAAGCGGCAGTTCTAATAAGGTGTTTGTTTGGTCTCAATGTCCGGTTTTAGTGAAATGGCTCAAACAATAGATGTTATTCGGAATCAACTGTTAAGCTCATCCCTACAAAATAATATAGTAGTAGTCCAACTAAAATATTTGTCCCTAGTTTGTAAGATCTGCAGGCAATGACTTTTAATGGTATAATATATGGATTACAATTTTGCAATAAATACTTTGTAATGTCTATGTCACTAAAAATAGCTTGCAATGTTGCAAGATGGTCGCTCCCTGGAGCGACACTCTTGTTAAAGGACGATTGAGCTACTTGTTACTACCAATTATTTAATTTCCAAAGTCTTAACATTTTATATCTGTTCAGTAAATACATATATTAGTAGAATTGTAATCAATGTTCCGGGGATAGTACCTCACTTGGTAACTACACGTACTAAGTCCATTGGACAACAATTAAGTACAATACATTTGTCTCGATCGTATTTAATATCAAGTGCCGTCTATCGGCTGTAAGTCCAGAGTCCATTGTCCAAAGTATGAGTGTTTAAAGAAGTTTTGCATTATTGCAAAACTTGTTTTTCCAACATTTCTGTTATTTTCTTGTACAACGCATGGGTGCCTGATCTAAATTGGCGACTAAAGCGTGTTTCATCAGTTTGCAGTGTGCATTCTCTCTCTTTTCAATGCAAGATTTCCGCCAGTTCTTGTTTTGATGTCCTCTGTTGCCAGATATTTCTCATAGAGGACAAACGTTGTAGACACACTTTTAAAATATTGCATAAACAAACAAGATTAACTTCATTGAAAGAAATTTGAAGCACCGTAGGTTTTGTTCCCCCTTAATTTTTATGATGTTTTAAAAAGTTAAAAAAAAAATGAAAGCTAATTTCTTTGTTATATTATTGGTACCATGTGTATTAAACAGATACATTGTTCATACTGGGTACACCGCCTGCCATCTGTCGGACCGACGTGACAACAACGCCAGGTTTTCACGCAGCATTCTTGTAGCTATCCGGTGTTAGTCTCTAATGTATTTGATGATACCACTCACACTATTAGCCATCAGAACTGTGACACTTGCGTTTGTTTACAGATGTCTAGGGACATGTATGCTGAATGCTCATCAGAATGCAATGAGGTATGCCTGCGGCCAACGCTTCTGGCAATTGGCAGCCGTCTGCAAGAGAAGTCATTGCTGTATTTGTCCGGGCCAATCAGGACTCGTGACTGATGTGCACCTAAAATAACATCAACCAATCACGAAACACAGACGATGCTACAGTGTTTTGACTCACAGTCTAGAAATGTTTACGCGAAAGCATAAGCATTCATTCTAATTACTGAATGTTAGGTGTGTCCTTAATGAAACTCTGACACTGACTGACTGACAGCTTAAACCGGTGGTCTTGAGGCATGCATAGGAGTTCCTTACATAACATAGGTGAGAGCTCCTCCTCTAAGGGGGTTCGCCCCTGGGTCGTGCTCCGCCATCTTGCTGGCCAGTACGGCCGGATCCCGCGCGGAGCGTGGCTGCTCCGCCTCTGTGTGCGAGCTGTTCTGTGCTCGAAGCGCAGCTCTATCGAGCACTCTAGGAGCAGTCAACCCGCCGGATAGTGATACTGCCCACAGAGCTGTTCGCTAGTAGACATTGTATTTTGTCATCACTATACGTATTAGATCACTTTGTAGACCATACAAAATTATTTGTTGTCCTCACAAAATATTTGTTATGTTGAATAGTTACGAAAAATTCTATTTTTTGGAATGCACGAAGTTTTCTTTGATAGGTAATTCATGTGCTGCATAACAGGAAAAAATAATTCTAAATTGCTGGGTAGAGGCAAAAAAGGAAGCCCTATTCGCCAGTTTTCGCCATAAAGCGATAAAGGCGTCGCCCCATTTGCTAACAATATTAAAAATCCGGTAATGTTCCTTACGGGAGATTTCGCATGAGTGCACCCCATAGGTTTCCGCACATTAACTCCAAAAATTAAAGAAAAGGGGGGCTGGGACTGGAACAGTTAGATCTCCCCGCGGGCAATGCAAGCCAGCCGCCGCTGTGTCTCCTCGCCGCCTTGGAACTTTTTTAAATCTCCATACATTTTTTTTCACACCTCCGACGTCCAAGAGAACCTTAACGACGGCGCGACGCTCGTTTATCGCGGGCCGGGGGGGGGGGGGGGTGAAGTCGGGTAACTGTCGGCGCATTACCGTAACTCAGCCGTCTATTACGTAGCCATTCCGTGTACAGCGAGGCCCGTGTATCCCCTCCCCACGGAGCCGTGCCACGACTAGACGGACTCTTTATCTGGCGTGATCCCCCCCCCCTGGTGCGAGCCTCGTCAACGATACCGCCCCTCGGGTCGTTAACTCCGCCTCCGCGAATATAAGCCGGAATTTAAGGCCGCTTAGCGCGGCGATTTAATTTTCGTCAACGACCCAATAATTGCGCGCGGCGGGCGCTGCGAGGATTACGCCCGGCGGGGTGGGGAGACGCCGGTAAGTAGAGGAGCAGAGGCAGTTCTGGCGCGCCGCCCGTGGAGCATCAAGACGCCCTCCTTTATTACACGCAGCGGTCGTTATTAAATGAAAAGGAATCGCTTGGCGGGTAATCGGGGGATTGTTCCGCGGCTCGTAAGAGGCGGGAAGGATGGAGGGGGCAGTCTTCCTGCGAGCGACGTAGACGCCGCTGCGCACGAGCCTTGGTTCTGTCACTCGCCACGTCGTGTTGACGACGCTCTCAGCTATGACGGCTGAGTCATGACCGCCGAGCTATGACGGCTGAGTTATGACGGCCGAGCTATGACGACCGAGCTATGACGACCGAGCTATGACGGCTGAGCTATGACGGCCGAGCTATGACGGCCGAGTCGTGACGGCCGAGCTATGACGGCCGAGCTATGACGGCCGAGTCGTGACGGCCGAGCTATGATGGCCGAGCTATGACGGCCGAGCTATGACGACCGAGCTATGACGGCCGAGCTATGACGACCGAGCTATGATGGCCGAGCTATGACGGCCGAGCTATGACGGCCGAGTTGTGAAGGCCGAGCTATGACGGCCGAGCTATGACGGTCGCGTGGAAATGCGAGCTCGGTTCCCATCGTCACAACTCTCCCGTCGCCGCTACGGCTCGTGCCTGACAAGGCTCGGCATTCGATAACATGCAGTTTTGTTGGCAGTTTGTGTAACTGCCAATAGATTACCTGCCAAACAGACCCTTTTGTACATTTTCCATAAACATGTTAAATAATTATAAATCATTAACAATTTTTTTTTTGTTTTAATTTGTAGCCTATACCGGTTTTCAATGCAATGTGAGTTTTGCAAACTCTTTTATTTTCACTCCATCACACCCGTCACATATCGGGCTCAATAATCATAAATACCAAATCATTTAGCCTACCAAAGTAGATGATAATTATTGAATAATATATAATAGGACTAATAGCTAAATGTATTGAAAAACATTACACTAAAAATTTAGCTTTTTATATGGTGGTATTGTGAAATGTGTTGCCCTTATTTTCTGTTACGTTTTCAACCTTTAATAGTTACTTATGACAATAATATTATTCAAATAAAACAGAAGCCCAAATGTTCTGACTGTAGACTTCTTTTACAAAGCACGCGTACATCAGCAAGTATTATTTTGCACATATTAGTTTTGTTTAATATCAACAATGTATGCACGAATTGTGTGAAAATAACCTGACAAAACAGGGTGCCATGTAAGGGAGTGTCTAGCATGTGAACCACTGTATCGAAAAATCATAAATAATAATTTAAAGATTGTAATCTGTATATAAAAGTGGAATGCCACTCGAAGACTCGCTCATCACGAATTGCACGGAACTGTAAGACCTGCAGCTGGGAATTGGGCACGTGGACTCCCGCTAAGGGAGTCAGCTCCCCGGGGTGTAGCCGGGTGCTGCAGCCAGTAATGAACAAGGCCGACCGACCCATGGTGTTCCTGCTCGGTGAACATGTCCTTCTCAGACACTCTCCACCACCCTGGTGGTGCCTTCCTCCCCCCCCCACCCCCCCCCCCCCACCCAGCGACCCAACCCCGCGTTAATTATTGGCAATTACTGGGGCCGCGCATAATTAATAGGCTCGCCCCGGCCCCGCCCGCAGGCAATTAGCGGTAATATGCGAGGAAATCGGTCCAGCGCGCCCGGAAGCGGATGGCTGGTGACCAATGGCTGGCCGTGCGGCGGTGACGTCACCCCCCCCCCCCTCCCCTTCAGTGTGGAGGGCTCGACATTACAGCATCCACTGCGCTCTTGGAAGTTACAGCAAACTGAATACCTATTTGTAGACTCTCCGGAATTCTGCGTTCTTGCGTAAACAGGTTTGAGAGGCGCATGCAAGTATGAAGATTGTTTTTGCCTCATACTTAGGTTACTACATTTACGATGATATCCATGTCGTCATGAAGATCCTCTAGATAAATTATTACTAACGCTCTTCGTTAGTTGATAGCCATTGCACTTGGTAGTTTTGTTTCATTGTTTTCGTATTTAATGTTTTTTTTTTTTCCGAACAGCGGAAAAGGGTAAAACGATTTTTTTCCTAATGTTTTTTTTTTACGTGATAACGCCGGCTGCACGCACGAAAAATCATGACTCATTGTCACGTTCCGCCTGAGCCTGGCGTGCAAGCTCCGGCCAACCACCGTGCGAGAAAACTTCTATAATATCAAACAGGTTAAGGCGGGCTTTTTAAAAGCAGAAGTTTAAAAAAATGATTTATTTGTCCAATTTCGTCAGTTCAAATTAACAATTTATTGACATTGATTTGATTTCAGTTTATTTCTCTATCTAATTGTTCGTGATTATGTTTAAACAAATTATTTAAATTAAATTTACAAAAACTGTAAATAATATTAGAATATTAAAAAGTAATCAATTTTCTATCAATGTTTTCTTATGACATCACGTAAAATTATCGTCCGTAAACCGACTTTACAGACAACCCCCCCCCTTTTTTTTTTTTAGATATTGTAAGTTGTATAGTTACGTGCAGGGAGCACCATATAGTCATAGGGTGGCAGCTTTATGTCCCCTAGAGACGCGTTACCGACGAGAATACTGTCCGCTGGTTCGGTGCCTGGCGCGTAGAGGCGAAGAGACGTGTATTGTGGCAGTCAGTGTCGCCCTAAGTGCCACCGCACCTCAAGATCGGGAGGAAAACATCCCGGCATCTTGGATTTTAAAAACTATTATTTGCAGCTCGCAGTGCATTGTTATCATCATTATTAGTTTCTTTGTGCCTCGAAAAACTGTACGAACATGTAGTTTTGGGCATTGTTGAAGTCACAGCATGCGGGGAAAGGAGGGGGGGGGGGGGGTTGAGCCAGTGGACAGTCGGTGTTGGACTGCAGTGTGCTAGTGTCTGCGGTTGTGACGCCAGTAGTCCTTAAATAGCGATGTTTCCTCCTTAAATGTTTGTTATTAAAAGAAGAAATGTTATTATAAGTTAATAATTCCTTGATTTTGCATGCGTTAAAAAAATTATTTGTTTACATGTTATTTTTTTTTTTCGAAGTTGAAGATTGAGATTAAGGGTGAGAATATAGTGATCTGTTCATTTGTTAGTAGATACTTTTTCAATAAGGAATATGAAATATACTGTTAAAAACCACTACGAACCAGCAAACTATCGCTGGGAAATTTTTGAAACCGCTCAAAATGTATTAAAATATGAGAATTTTCTACAGTTTACCAGTGAAATTCCACTATCTTCCAGTATAGTTTTAACATTTTCGTGTTTAGAGCGCAGTAAAGCCACTGAAATACTGACAGTTTGCCTATTCTTAAACGCAACTGAGTCAGTCTGAAAAACAGCTTAACAACATGTTTGGATTATAATATTATAACTGAGACAAGTGATGTAGTATTTTCATATTTGTATCGCATTATCCTATTGTTTTAAATCAATTATTTGCATTGAATAAATAAGTTTTCGATACGACTGTTTCATTTTATTTGTGGAATCAAAAGTACATTGCTTTCAACAGCCATGAAAAGGGCTCCAACATACTATTACCTCCCTGGCATACTGTCAAACTTTCGCTTCCATCAATTTTCATTAAATTTTGATAATTAATTTTAAAGGGTTATGACGACACCAAAAACGTAGCTATAGTGATATAGTGTAGTCATGCTTGTTTACAAAATTTAAGTGACTTTAATTCCCGTCAAATACTTTGTACATCGTCTAGGACTAATTCTAAAATATGTTGGATATGTGACGGAATCAGCCAATAAGAACCGTTTTTAGCGAAAATTGATCTTCAAACTGGTGAAGTACGCATGTGATATTAAAGAATTTTTAGAGATGAAATAAAAACTAAAAGTTAATCTAAATATAAATGTTGTCCATATACTTAATAAATCATCTGTAAAAAAACACCATGTATCTATAACATTTCAAGATAGCAGAACATAATTTTCGCCACGCAATGAGTTGGAATTAATGTGATTTAAATTAAAAGATGGTTTTTAAAGTTAAGAAATGCACTAAAATCATAACACTAAATTTTCATTACAAATCAGTGATTCGTTATTTCAAATTTACAATAATATTTAAGTAAAAAAATTTGAGCTAAGTTTGATAGTCTGCGTGATTTAAAACATGCTTGAAGTTATCCCTCTAACTTCATTTGACGGATAAATAGAAAGCTATATGTTTCGTCCAATGAGCCGCGAGACACAGCTGCGCAGTGGACAGCGAGACAGGCGCGCTGTGAGCGGGGACTTAGCGCCGTGCGGGCGCGTGGCCCGGACTTAGCGCCCGGAGCACGGCGCTAAGTGGACGCCGCGGGACGCGTGTCGCGACGCTAAGTCCCCGCTCACGAGACTGCTCCACTTCTCGCCGGCTGCCAGTCCACAGGTCCTCGGCAGTTCCCGGACGTCTTCGTGATTTCCCGCGGTACTTAGGGTCAAGTAAGAGCCTTAGGGATAAATGTTATAAACATTATAAAAGCAAAACAAAATACGAAAATAATACATTTAGTTTTAGTGCATTATATTACGTCTAGCAAAGTGAGTGGCCAGTGCTAACACTCACCAGAGTGGCCTGTGAGCCACTCTGGTGAGTGGCTAGGCTAGTTATTATTCAGCAATGAATAAAAATATGAAAGCGAACAACAAGTCCAAGTTTCCAACCCTCTGCATGATGGTGTCTGTCCAACTCTTCAGCCATACCATACTCTATCCTGCATACTCCTACACTTAATGCATGCCCTTGCATCCCGCCTGTTCGTGCCCAGGGTTTTCCCTGTGGCTATGCTTGTTTTACCAGGACCCAACTAAATATATCTAGATTTAAACTAGTTTAAAGATAGGGGGTTAGTCATGGCTTCACTCGCTGCCTTGGCTGGCCAATCCCCGCACAAAGCACACGATGGACGCAACCCTTTCCCTGCATGGTTAATCTCAGCTCGACCAGGCGTGCAGGCTTTGGCCTGAGACGCACCCAGGTCCCTCCCTAACAAGACCTCTTATTTTTAGTTAGGTTAGGAATAAAAAGAAAAAGAAACACTACTTAGTGCGAACACGAGCTTGCAAGCGTCAGGTGTGACAGTGGCGAAGATGTTCACTTAACGGAACGCAGTCCGCGGCGTGTGACTTGCCTCGAAGCGCAACTGAGGTTTCAGTTGTACGGCTCGGCTCACACGCCATGTTGAGATTCTTTTATTTAAGGACTATTTATAACATTTCTAATGTTAACTCTGTAACTCCCTCGCATTGTTGTTCTGCCGCTCATATCTTCAACAGATATCTACTTAGTGGATGTACTTAATGGATGTAAAAAGTGGCACAAGTCTTCTTAAGTATCATTACTTGCGCGACTTCCACACCCATGATACTTATTACACTAAGTGAACATCTGTTGAAGACATTTGTGGCAGTAAAGCAAATTCAAGGGCGGTATGGAGTTAATATTTTAGAAATAGCCCTTAATGTAAATAAAAGTAGGTACCTAATGACTGAAAAATAAACATGTGTGAGAGAAAGTCGTAGTAGCATAATTAAAATCAAAGAATGTAATTTATTTAGCATGATGTTTTTAACAAAATATATCTACCAGAGAGACTAAAAATTTTTAATTTTACCCTTATAATTATAACATTATCCGTGTTAATATATAATTCCAACAAATGAATGCTTGCAGATTCATTTCAATTTTCCCGAGTAGTTGTGTTCTGGGCACACTAATTACAAATGGCATATTATCAAGTTGGATATCAACCAGTTGGCTAACTCTGCAGATAAAGTACACGCGCGTTTTCCGCGTGTATTTTTCTTCCGGATCACAGGACTCTGATTCACGATGCGGCGCGGTTTTCACGAATCTCCGCAGTTGTCCGGAACTACGGAGCACTCTTCGTCGAGCCTGTTTTAGGGGAATAATTCGTTGAATAATTCCGTGAATGTAGCCTCCTGCAGAGAGCAAGAGCGGGCTAAACACCAGTGGTACTGCGCAAGCACGAGGCCGTATTTCTGTGTTTCGTCGTGGCTTCTCATTTCTGTCTCTTGATATAGTCTGTGTCATCTAACTTGTCTCGAATGTGTCTCTAGTGTTCTCACAAGTAGCTAGTCTCACGGACTACGTCAGCGGTTCCTAAAAGGTGGTCCGCGGAAGCAGGATCATGTGTTCCGTGAGTCAGAACGTATGTCGCATAAAGCAGGCGGTGGGAAATATTCACTTTCACCCATCACTGCATGCATTCACAAAACGTAAATTTAACTTTCTTTTCGTAATGTGAGTGGCTCTTAAATATTTCTGAACTCATTCTCCAGGAACAGAGAGTAATCTATGAATGTATTTTGTACGCTAGATTGCGGCCAAGCAGTACGGTTCAGGATTGGGTGTCGCAGTGCCCCTTCAGTCCACCGGCGCTACTTTGTGGTTCAGCACAACATTCACTGAAGTCTATTGCCATTGTAGGCACACTGGGGAAAAACTTGTTAGTGACAGACAAAAAACGTCCTTACCGACGGAACTAGTTAGGTACCTAATTCATGGTGGCAACAAAACCGCAAATCCTGTGATGTTTGTTGTTTTAAACACTACTGGGATCGAGTCAATTATGAAATAAAAATAAATTAAGTTCCAAACGTAGTTGATTACGGAAAATTAATTAATGAACAGTTTTGCAAGTAGGTAGTACTAATGGACTAAATAATTTAACTGAAGTACTATCTGTTGTTTTTTTTTTAGCTAATATTAATAACTCTTTAATGCTTGCATTGGGCTACGGGTATCCAACAGTGTGCTGCGCCAGTGGACATGCATTTGCTAGCTGATTATCTAGTGTTGTTCCTTATGCATAATTATTGCAATAACATAATAGGTTACGATTTGCATCGCAGTTGACATTACACTGCTTTGATTGTTTATATACTGGTGTTTGTTAATTTGACTGGGAAAATGAGGATGGTCGAGTGGTGTGTCGCGGGCCACGGAGTGCCGACTCCAGATCGCGCCACTGCACTGCCTGCCACCCATGGGGTGGGGCGGGGCTCCCCCCCTCCGCGCCTCTCGCGCGCCGCCCCGCCCCCAGGGGGCGTGGTCTCGCGCCCCTCCCTCGCCGCCGCCGACTCTACTCCCATGCAGCAGTGTCGCCCACACCTCGGTCGGCGAGTGTCGTTCCTCCGGCGGCGACCAACGCGCTCCCGCGGCTCTCCGGCGTCTCCTTTGTCTTGTTGTCGAGGCTCCTTTGTCATTCGCCGCCTCCCCTGGCCGCAAGGGGCTGGGCTTCCTTGTTGGCGCCCAACGCGGGGCTCGACCAAAAAAAAAAAAAAAAAAAATTTGTTCCCCTTCGTGTGGTCCAGGACTACTTCCAGTAAATGGTTTAAACTTCCAACACTTGACGAATTCTTAAAACCGAACAAGTAACGAACCACGAGCACGGACGGCAGCCGATGGAGAGATGATACCGTTTGGGACAGGGAATATCGCGAATAATTGCAGAGAAGGATGAAAGCTCGGAGGAGTGTGCATGCAACTGGACCAGCTGCGTGAGGGACGGGATCGCGATGACCCCAGTTGAAAAGCGGCGGGTTGTGACGGGCGTCTAGTGGGCCCGGTCGCGCGGATCGCCCGGGAGGAGCGACAGGAGTAGCGGCAGGAGTCGAGGAGGAGCGGCAGGAGTCCAGGAGCGACAGGAGTAGCGGCAGGAGTCCAGGAGGAGCGGCAGGAGTCCAGGAGGAGCGGCAGGAGTCGAGCAGCGACAGGAGTCGAGCAGCCCCACCCATGAGCCGCCGCCGGCGATGAGCGCGGGCAAGGATGGCGCAGCCCGTCGAGGAATCTCCTTCAGCGTGGACTCGCTGCTGGCGCGCTCCAGCGACGAGGAGGGCGACGACAGCGAGGTGGAGGTGGAGGTGGACGATGGAGACCGGCCCGGCTTGGAGGCCGCGCCGCCCCCGCCCCTGCCGCCCCCGGGCCTGCCCGCCCCCTGGGCGCTGCCGCCGGGCCTCGTCTGGCTGCCCTCAGCGCTGTACCGCTGCCCCGACAGTGAGTGCCCTCCGCCCGGCTTCCTTCCTGCTAGATTATACCAGCTTTAAGAAACATACAACCAGAGAAAGTTTTTATCCTGCATGAACTCGGCACGAAGGGCCTGTCTAAAGCATTCACGTGTTTTTTCTAGTAAAAATCTTTATTTAAGAGCTTATGAATTATTATACATTAGGTGCAAACCATGGGGGGGGGGGGGGGAATATAACAATTTTCAGCATGATTTTGATAAAAATATAACAATACTTTTTTATAAAAATTAATTTTATAAATTAACTAAATAAATAATTTATTAGAAAGTAGGCCTAAAGTTCAACCTTCTTTAGGCTACTAAAATCACAACGGTTCGGGGGCCATCCAAAACATTATTTTTTAAATTTACATTACTAAATATGTTGTAATGAGAGAAAAAAAAATTAATAAATAATTTTTTTTTCTTATTACCAAATAGAAACTTTTTCTTGACGTCAGGATAAGTTCTTCTCCGTGAATATTTATAAAACATTTGGCCAGCCTATATACATACCTAAGACTCCAATTATCAATTAACAACCTCATTCTGGTTCAGAGCCTTGACCCTTAAAGGCGCCCTACATCAAATGCACCAGCCACGGAAAAACTTACGTAACTTGTTTTCAGTGCAGATTACAAGTCAATTATGTACTTATAGTAGGTACGTAACAATAGGCTAAGTCCATAGCTATATCTCGAAGAAGTTAGGTAATTTATTTGCATGTTGGTAAGCGCCGAACATTTATTACAAAGTGCTATACATGAATTACAACAAAAAAAAATTGGTGCGTTAGAAGTAAGTTAATATCTACTTGGCGTAATAAAAACTAACTTTAATTTTGCATGAATATAATAAAATAAAAATAATAAAAGGAATACGGTTGGTAAGTAGAAACTCAATCAAATTAAAAATAAATTATAAAATACCTACTCAGTAGCCTATTCAATATTAATAGCCTACCTATAAAAAAAAGAGTATAAAAATTACCTAACTACTTGATTTAATAAAATAATTGAGATAAATCTTTATTAATAATGAAAATCACCTAATTTACAGAATTTTGTTCTAATTTTCTAATTTTAATTATTTATTAAATAATAATTTAATAATTTATAATGCAAATAAATTATACTTACGGGAACATAACATCATTTACACTAAAACACTTGGAAAAATTTATAAACACAATATCATCACTAATATATAAATTATTTTAATTATATGAACCAATAATTAAATGTCAATCACTAACGTATAAGATATAAGATCACATAATTTGTATTTGTATGAAAAATTTTTTCATCCTGTGAAAATTTCGTTGCATAGTGCCCGCGCACGCTCATTTTTTCGTGACGTGCCTAATTAAATAGGTATAACATCAAATCGTGGCACAGTAATACATTTATGTTTCCAAAGGTTCTACATACTGACGTGAATGGCACGCGGCTGCCAGCCACTAGACCCATGCATTTTCCATGTTAATTGTTTTGTATGTTTTACTTTTAACATTAAACCGAATAATATTAATCTTATATTTTATTTCCGTGTATCCACTACATGTTTATAATAATTAGAGACCGGAAAAATTCGCGGGTTCAATGTCCTGTAGGATTAACTCCATAGTTATATGTACACTCGGTCAAATGTCACCCACTCATTGGCTGCTGTCTTGTGAGACGTCCCAACGTAGCAGCCTGTGATTCGATAAAGCTTTGGTTTGGTGTTCTAATTGGCCCAGAGTCATCCAGGTGAGTTGCGAGCCAATAACAGAGGCAGCACTGAGGTATAACTATTTGTATTTTAGCCTATCGCGAAATGAATTCGCGAATTTTTACGGTCTCTAATAATAATAAATATTTTAAAGCTGTTCAATAAATTTTAACTATAATTTTTACACTAGGTTAACTATAAAAACAAGAAATATTAAAAATAATGTAGGCCCTATGAAAATTAATCAAATCCAAAACGGTTGGTTCTGTTTATATATATATATATATATATATATATATATATATAAAGGGGTGAAATAGTTTAAAGAAAAAATTTTCACAACTTAAAGTTTTTGTATAAATAAAACAAAAATCTATTCCCATAAAAACCTCTAAGAGCTATGGATATTTAATTTGTTGATTCAATGGTGGAAAGATCTTTTTATTAAAATTCTATTATTTCTTTTTTTTATCAATTATATTTTTTTCCCGTTCCACCCTAATTGTGACATCACACACAATGTCGATGATCCTAGTCGTCATAAACACGGACCAAAAGTTGTATAATTGAACGAATCAGAAACCAGTAACGGAATACAATTGCACAATATGGAAGAAAATATATGTTGATTTGTGATATTTTTGCATGGTTTTATTCGCATGTGTGATTTCATTCTCTCATATTGAAATTTAAAAAGTCCATTGAATTTAAAATTAAAATATTCATTAGGCATAAGTCCGAAAATTAATAAACTAATTTGGGGACACTTGTACATTCGAGAACATTTTGTTCTGTGGTCTGCCTGAATTTTTTGTGAGAGAACCATCACCTGAGACGTATTTTCGCTCATTAGAGCTCATTAGAGGTACAGTACCCGTCAATATTTTAGGACTATTACGAAATCTGTACAACTACATTCCTGTCCTCAACAATTTGGTGCAATCTTTTGTACTTAATAGGCTCTACGTTTTTCCGCCAATGTAGCAGTCAATATACTTTTTTTAATTGCTAATTTATATAATCGGTTTATTAGTTTGCAAGTCTTGAAATTTTAGAGATTTCAGAGAGAAAAAATATATTTTTGTACATTTTACTATGTGGAAAAAGAGAATTGCAACAATAAATTTCGTGGTTTACCAGCGTTATAACTTTTTTTATTTACCTCTTAATATTATAGGCGAATTGAAAACAAGAGGCAATTTTTTTTTCCATAATTTTTAAACTAACGCTTTAGGAAACATTATCCTCAAATTCTCCTAGAGAACAGAAGCCATGGCCTGATTGGTCAGATGATCCAGGACGCACTGGGAAGAAACTCAACCAATCACGAAACACGGACAAAGCTATAGTGTTTTTACACAAACATAGAGTCTAATATTTTTCAAAATTTTTTTTAGAAAAATATATGCCCCTACGGATTACCTATACGAATATTTTGCTCATAATTAAGTATCATATTGTTGCTAACGGGCTATTTTTGAGGTATGCGTTAGTTAAATTGTTTGTATTTTATCTTACAGACAATATAAAAACCTCAAATTTTTGTGTTTACAAAAATTTAGATACCATCGCCATTCAACTATTAAAGTTTAATATATTTATTTTTGTGTTACTTTTAAATTACTTACTGAATTTAACAGGTAGTTTTTCTACCCAATTTCATAAATATTTGTTTCATATAGGAAACAATTTAAAGGAATAGTATAATATCTACTAAATTCATTTCAAATGTAATAAATAGAATTATTTTAATTTAATATTTCATCAAAATAGGCAAAAGGTTTAAATTCTTGTAAAAATATTTAGGTTTTTTTTATAGAGGACCAGAATATTAAACTCTATGGTCGCATAATTAATCAATCTTTGAATAATTCTTTCAACGGGGCAAATTTATTTAAACGATTTCATGTTTGAAGCAGTGACCGAAATCTATTTCTGCCCTATGAGTGTTCGACAATTGTTAACAAAAATTCAGAAAACAATTTGCATGGAAAATGGCCAGATTTGTGGAAAATGCGTTTTTTCCATTAATTTGTTTTGAATTCCATAACAATTTTTTGCAATTATTATTTTGCAGATTATTTAGAAATATATAATTTAGGACATAAGTAAAATTGTAATTTTTTAATACAAAACATATAAATAAAATGTACAAAAGTTAAGCCTAAGAGCTAAAATTTCTTAGATGCGAAATTTCATGGACAACTGTTTAGTGGGACCAATATACAAGAAGGTGATCTCTCTAAAATATGCTCGTAACAGAACAAACGCACTAAACAATTGACAACCGAGTGGTGACGCAATAGTGGGACGTCTTAATCCAGCTCCGGAACTGACCATTCTGATTTGTTTCTCGAAATCACTGCAGGCAAATACTAGGGCTGGGTCCTGACATAGGTTACTGTCGGTCCCTTCTCCGATCTCCCTGCGTGTCGTTCGCTGTGTGTTGCCGTTATCACCTAGCTGGAGACGATAACTACTCTGTTAAATATTTACACCTTGAATTTACGAACAAGACTGGTTACAGATTATCCAGGGGGGTCTACGTGAATTCGTGGATAACTCAGCTACTGAGTTTACTTCCTTCGAACATAAACTCACAAGAACAATCAAGAAGTGATAACAAAACCTGTAAAAACTGGTCAAGTCAACATCAAAAATACTCCTGTACTTTCTTCCTTGACTAACTTGATTACAACACAACACACAACTCGACGTCGGAATTCAGCGTAGCTTCTACGATGATACGGCTATATGATGGAACTACGAATAACTTTTGGTTATTCTAAGTGAATGCTTCGCTGAGACGTTTCTTAATTAAGTGTAATTTGTAAGATTGTGTACGCTGTATGTTTCTATCCTTATTGACCTCGTAATGGAAACCTAGGGGCCCCGGAACTATGTTGTTCACTGTTAGTTTACTTTCTAGATGAACCCATCATTTCGTAAGAAGGCGTTAAGGGTGTAGTCCTGTTCCAGGTCATTATTTTATATCTACGTTCCACTCGGTCAATCTTGCCTTTTTGAGTGGCTGAACTTTCACAAATGAAAAATATATATACATAGCATACTTTTTGAATAAACATTAGCTGGTAAAGTTGCAATTTTATGTTTTTGTGCAGTTTGGACTGCTGGCTCGTTGCAGACTTTCACAGTCTGTCCTGGAGGAGGTCACTGACGGCTGGCTTGTTGCAGACCTTCACAGTCTGTCCTGGAGGTCACTGACGGCTGGCTTGTTGCAGACTTTCACAGTCTGTCCTGGAGGTCACTGACGGCTGGCTTGTTGCAGACCTTCACAGTCTGTCCTGGAGGAGGTCACTGACGGCTGGCTTGTTGCAGACCTTCACAGTCTGTCCTGGAGGTCACTGACGGCTGGCTTGTTGCAGACCTTCACAGTCTGTCCTGGAGGTCACTGACGGCTGGCTTGTTGCAGAGTCGGCGCTGGGAGAGGCGCGGTTGCCGATGCCTCAAGCGCCTCACGGCCCGGTGCGCTGCACGCTGCGCAAGCACAAGCCCAACCGCAAGCCCCGCACGCCCTTCACCACGCAGCAGCTGCTGTCCCTCGAGAAGAAGTTCCGCGAGAAGCAGTACTTGTCCATCGCCGAGCGCGCCGAGTTCTCCTCGTCGCTGCACCTCACGGAGACCCAGGTGGGCATTCCCCCTCTCTCAGGTGGGCTTTACAACCTCAACATGTACACTGTCTCTCCCAGGTGGACTTTTTATCCTTCCAGGGGTCTAATAACTTCTTTAGGTGAGGTTTACATCCTATCAGTTGTCTATGCCTCCCCCATATGGGCACGACAACCTCCCAGCCATTTACTGCCTCCCCCATGGGAAATACAACCTCCCACGTGTATACTACCTCCCTCAGATGGCCTTATTTCCTCTCGGGTTTGTACTGCCTTCCTTAGGTGGGCTTTATAACCTCCCAGGTGTCTTCTGCCTCCCCTGGTGGGCTTTATAATTTCAAAGGTTTCTACTACTTACTCCAGGTAGGCTTTACATCCACCCATATGTTAACTGCTTCTCCACACCCAAGTGAGCTTTACAACCTCCCAGGTGTATACTGCTTCCCCAGGTAGGAATAATTTCCTCCAAGATGGGTGTCTGGTTACTCTTGAATGTATGGGCTATGCATCTTCAGATGGCCGTCTAGCTGCCTCAAGTGAGCTTCTACCTCACTTAGGTGTCTTCTGCTTTCACCAGGTGCGCGTTTACCACTCCCTTGTGTTACTGCCTCGGCTCTATTAGCGTCGGCCTTTACAACGAGTTACTGCCTTCCATAGGTTGGCGTCTGCTTTTCCCAAATTTATGCTGCCTTCCCAAATAGGGTTCAATGCTAGGGCCTGGTTCAAATGTAAACCAAGCAACAGAAAATTGACAATCACACGACTCAAAATACCTATTTACAAACAATGCGGTAACCAACACTCATTAAAAGAATTAACCAACTTTAAATCTTTTATGTTTTTGTTTGCATTCAAACTTATTTATTTAAATTGATGCTCAAACATGTTTTTAGAATGCTTAACTGATATGATTTAGGAAATTATCATTTCACATGTTAAATTTGGGTCATTAATAATAATGACATTTTTTAAATTAAGTTATTTAGTATTTCCAAATTATTAATGATAAATAAATCATGAAAAAATATCCCTTGGTAATTTTTTATGTTTTTCAGTTTAACGGTTATAAATGGTAGTGGTTGGCTAGGGCGTAGATCTGGGGGAAGGGGTTCCGGGACCCCCTGGAACTAAGAAGCCCCAACTGAGGGGAGCCTGCCTGCTCTTGCAGAAGCGTGACTGTGAAACGAGTTTGATGTCTAAACTATGTCGTATGGAAAACTTTATGTAGGGTAAATCCAGGAGAGATGGACCACCGGGTGAGATGGACCGGTGGCATAGTTCACTAACCTGCTAATAGATAGCGCCATGGTTGGTAGGAATGTGTCGTGGCAACTGTATTGCGCGTGCTGTGTTGTTTTAGTTCCTTTGTATGAGTAAATTGAGAAGATATTAAAGAAAATAGAAAACAGGTAGGTCAAAAATTTTGTTAATGTGCACGCAGGTGTGTCTTAGAGATAGTATTTTGCAATATATTTGAACCATCATTCCTTACAACATGTAAACAAGCTAAACGTATCTTTGTAGTGTTATGTAGCTACGCTGGGCACAACATGAACGTAATGGCTATCCCTAACGATCGGGATAGATGGACCAAAATAAAGTGGGAGAGATGGACCATCGTGGGAGAGATGGACCATCGTTTTAAATGGGCCTACGTATTATTAATGAGTATTCTGTAGATTTGTAATGTCGTTTCTACAAACAAATTAGTCACAAAAAATTGTTAAGTAATTTGTAGGTTAATTTCCAAACTTTTAAGGTAAATTGTTCTCTCCATTAGGCCTACTTAAAAAACAAAAATACAATATAGGCTGTATGTAGTAAAATGAACACTTTTGAGGCCATAGTTAACTTTTATCATTCGATCAAATTATTATTTTTCGGACACTTTTAAATAGGATATAAATAATAGCTTATGAGCCTATTACATGAAGTGTTCGTATAACTCGCGTGTTCTTGTTCGTATTTAAAAGTTTCGAAGTGCTCACTTTACCTCGTACAGCCTTTAATAATTTTTTACAACTTTTTGTAGTCATTTGAAATCCTCATTGTTGGGCACGGAAAATGAAAAAAAAAAAAAAAGATTGTACTTCACATTCAGAAACTGCAAACACATGGCTTTACACCATCGCGGGATTGTGTGCGGTCATGGCTTTCCAGCTAGCCGAACAAATTAGAATTAAACACAGCTTTGACCTAGACGCCCAAAAAGGAGGTTATGATTGGCTGCAATCGTTTCTGATTCGTAATCCTGAAATCTCAGTCCGAAAGTCAGAGGGTATTTCTAAGAATAGAGCTCTCGGAATGAATAACACAGTTTTAAAACAGTATGTTGACCTACTAGAAAAAGGTTTGACTAAAAATTATTTGATAGGTAAGCCTGGGCACATTAAAATTGTGGACGATAGTGGGTTTCAACTAAACAACAAACCAGGAGAGGTTGTTGCAATAAAAGGATCAAAAAATGTCAGCACTGTTACGTCTGGAGAAAAAGGTGAAACCATTTCCATTGTGTGTTGTTTCAATGGCAAGGGCAACTACATTCCTCCCTATTGCATTGTTAAAAGGAAGAATAAGAAACAGGAGTTCAGTTATGGCATGCCTCCGGGTTCCATGATTGCAATGAACGTGAAATCTGCTTACATAACTTCTGAATTATTTTTCGACTGGTTGAAACATCACTTTTTGCAAAGAATGCCTGCTGGAAAAGTACAGTTGATTCTTGACGGACACTCCTCCCATTGCAGCAGTGTGGAAATGCTTGTATTCGCTGATGAAAATGATATAATTTTGCTTAGCCTTCCTAGTCACACGACCCATTTCTTGCAGCCACTTGACAGAAGCTTTTTTAAATCTTTGAAGTCTAACTACAACAAAGAATGTAATGTGTTCATGAGGAACAACCCATTGCGGAAAATTACGAGACTGCAATTTGGCAAGTTGCTAGGATGTGCTTGGTCAAAATCAGCGACTGTAGAAAATGCAGTTTCCGGCTTCAAGGCATGTGGAATTATACCGCTAAACATGTCTGCAATACCAGACTACGTTTACCTGACACCTAGCGAAGATTCAACAATCATCACCCCTGACACAAGAGGTTCTAGTGAAACGTCACTTTCTGAAGCTACTGAAACGAACTTAGTTCAACTACACTCTCCAGACATTGGTTTGACATCAAACCAAGAAGAAACCATAGTCACCGATAGGTCTACCCCTCCACTCGAATCTGCTCTGCCTATAAGAAATTTCGAACAGCCTATCAGTGATGAATGCCTGGCGACTCCTGGAACTTCGTCAGGGCCCACCAGTGTCTCCGGAGTCAAAGGGGTCGACAACCCCTGCCAACAAAATTTTTTAACAACATCTCACCTATTCCAATCTTAACAAAAAAAACTACAGCCCGTGGTAAGAGTGCAAGTGTTTCGAAAGTAATAAATTCTAAGGATAATGTAAAACATATTACCCAAGGAAAACATGACAAACTGAAGAAAACGAAAGAACAAGAAGAAAGAAAAAGACGGAAGAAGAAGCTATCCTAACTAGGACTGTTAGGCCTACCAAACATAAAAATCCGAACACCAAAGGATTTTCTCAGCCAATTTTGTAGGATGACAGTGATGATGGTGACTGGGACGAAGATGAATGTGTTGGGTGTAATGAGGACAACAATACTACAGAAAGAACAGAAGACTGGATTAAATTCACAGTATTTTCCCGTTGGTCGCATGAGAACTGCACAAAGTATGAAAATAAGTGCGATGTATGTGGAAAAAAAAAAACTAAAATCATTACGGGTTTTGAAAAACTACATCTGAAAGAAGAAAGACCTTGTAAAACATGTTAATGTATAGGCACTGTAGACTTGTTGTACGTCAGAAACGATTTTTGTTTAATTGAGTGCTTAAATCTGAATTTAAAGTTAGTCATAAATGATTAAATAGCTTTCTCAATGCTGGTCCATCTCTCCCATATAGGCTGGTCCATCTAACCCTAGGTATATGGTATAAATGGACCAGTACTGCAAAATTTTTCAAAATATTTCTTCACTTTGTTAACGTAAATTTTCTACATATACCTTTGCTTTTCATATACATAGTTCACCAGAATATCATAGCGAAATTTACTTCACCAATATATTGACAAATAACAAAATTATAAGAGTTTCAAAAAAGGTGGTCCATCTCTCCTGGATTTACCCTATAAATCTGCTTGTTGCATGCATGTATGCTAAAAATGGGCACCGTATCCAGAGATGACTTGCGTCGGTTAACCCCACGTGCATAACTCTCGCCCCCCCCCCTTTACGAATCCCACAGATTTACGCCCCTGAGGACTGAAATTGCTCGCGACTTGCAACCACAGTTGTCTCGCTTCATGCACTATTGCTTGATGAATAAACCCGGTACAGTGGGCGCACACTCACCTGTGTCAGAGTCACTGCCTCGACCACAGCTTCCAGTTACAAGCATGTTATATTGTGATCACAGAGTATGTGCCATCACCGTGGTGCAGATGTAAGAACCGTGGATCTTGAGACTTCACCGTTGTCTTCGTGTTGTTCCCGCAGGTGAAGATCTGGTTCCAGAACCGCCGCGCCAAGGCCAAGCGGCTGCAGGAGGCGGAGATCGAGAAGCTGCGGCTGTCGGCGCGGCCGCTGCTGGCGCCCTTCTTCGGCGGGGCGCCGCCCCCGGGCCCGCCGCTCATGCCGCCCTTCTTCGCGGCGGCCATGGCGGCGGCGGGCATGAGGGGGCCGCCCCCACTGGGGCTGTTCGTGCCCCAGGCGCAGCAGCACGGCATTCTCGGCTCGCTGCAGCGGCACTGATCCTCCATCCTCCAAGCTGTGGCCCTGGGCGGAGGTGTATACCAGCACCATCCTCCAAGCTGTGGCCCTGGGCGGAGGTGTCTACCAGCACCGTCCTCCAAGCTGTGGCACTGGGCGGAGATGTCTACCAGCACCGTCCTCCAAGCTGTGGCACTGGGCGGAGGTGTCTACCAGCACCGTCCTCCAAGCTGTGGCACTGGGCGGAGGTGTCTACCAGCACCGTCCTCCAAGCTGTGGCACTGGGCGGAGGTGTCTACCAGCACCGTCCTCCAAGCTGTGGCCCTGGGCGGAGGTGTCTACCAGCACCGTCCTCCAAGCTGTGGCACCGGGCGGAGGTGTCTACCAGTACCATCCTCCAAGCTGTGGCACTGGGCGGAGGTGTCTACCAGCACCGTCCTCCAAGCTGTGGCACCGGGCGGAGGTGTCTACCAGTACCATCCTACAAGCTGTGACACTGGGCGGGGGTGTCTACCAGTACCATCCTCCAAGCTGTGGCACTGGGCGGAGGTGTCTACCAGCACCGTCCTCCAAGCTGTGGCACCGGGCGGAGGTGTCTACCAGTACCATCCTCCAAGCTGTGGCCCTGGGCGGAGGTGTCTACCAGCACCGTCCTCCAAGCTGTGGCACTGGGCGGAGGTGTCTACCAGCACCGTCCTCCAAGCTGTGGCACTGGACGGAGGTGTCTACCAGCACCATCCTCCAAGCTGTGGCCCTGGACGGAGGTGTCAACCAGCACCGTCCTCCAAGCTGTGGCACCGGGCGGAGATGTCTACCAGCACCGTCCTCCAAGCTGTGGCCCTGGGCGGAGGTGTCTACCAGCACCGTCCTCCAAGCTGTGGCACTGGGCGGAGGTGTCTACCAGCACCGTCCTCCAAGCTGTGGCACTGGGCGGAGGTGTCTACCAGCACCATCCTCCAAGCTGTGGCCCTGGACGGAGGTGTCAACCAGCACCGTCCTCCAAGCTGTGGCACCGGGCGGAGATGTCTACCAGTACCATCCTCCAAGCTGTGGCACTGGTCTCCGGAGTGCTGGAAGCCTCTCACGTCTACACGCGACAAGGATAGTCAGGCTCAGCTGGACACGTTGCATGAAGGCGCTGGCACTGAGCATTTTCTGACTTTCTTGCAGGTGCAGGATCCTCGACGAACCATTGTGCTTCTTGCTCGAAATTGTCCTGCGCCTGATGGCATTGGGTTTCTTTTATAGCGCTTTTGTTGAAGCGTGTAACCAGACGCATTCACACACCTAGCCGTAATTATCCTTCATACGTTAGGTCTAAAATGCAGTTGCTGAAGCTAGAGATAGCTTTGTCCTTCTGTTAAAAAGATCCTTCGTATTATCGTGGTAAAACCCGTACTATGTTACATTCTTAAGGGTAGTGTATTCTATGTTCTAAATTCTGCATGGAGCTATGTCCTTACGAAATTCCACAATTTCAGTTCTTGATTTACTTTAAAGGGCTACAATCCACTTAAATCCTAATATGTGTACATACAACTTAACTCAGTTCACCGTACACTGTAGTGAACTGAAAGTGTGCTACGCAGAAGGACTGGATATTGTACATAGTGTTTCAACAAGGAATAATTTTCAAGAGTATAACTGGGAACATTAATGAATGATATGCTAATATTGTGAGAAAATTCCTCAAATAGATTACCACAGGAGATAAAAATAGCTACCTAATTCATTACTTACTTTGTTTTCATTTTGTAAACACAATCTAGGTGATATTTGGTGAAGCTGCAAATTTAATTATTTAAAGACATGTAAATATGAAAAGTCTGTCTTATCAAAGGGTGAACTTCTAATGTTTTTGTGAAAAGTGAGCAATGGAGTAAGAAATATTTAATTAGCCAAACGTTTTCTACGATTCAAAAGCAAAACTTAAATCACAGAAAATAAGTACTTATGATGCACGAATGCATCACAAGTTCACAAAATCAGGACAAAAATAAACACGAAAACTACGTGGAGCTGCGAGAACGCCAGGATACCAACTACAGTATTCAGAGACGACAGTACGTGACTTCCGTCGAGAGATCTGCATACCATCTTAGAAGATACATTTGATCAAGAAGTCGAGTAGGAGAGCGCAATCGCTAGGTACAGAGGTACGGAGAGTCTTATTTATTTCACCATCACCATGAACATTGAATGCAGAGCGTTGAAATGTTCTATCAGCATACCACCTTGTTTCTTCTCGTTAGGCAAAGACAATATTTGTTTGTTTACTATCCACAAGATGAACTCATTTTGCTGTCTGCAAGTAGGTACCAAAAACTGTCTTGTGATAGAAGTGCTTCATTCAGTTGTCTCAGGCACTTGTATTTGCGTAGATGTCGAGGAACGTTTTATGTAAGATTGTACCTACAACAGCAGGATTTATATTTGCAAACGGAATGTTAAGTGTCTCAGGTGTTCTGACAAGAAAATAAACTTTTGCACTCTGCACAGCAATCATGTGACTTTACAGCATTTCTTCTTCACCACCATTGCTTGTGAACTGCAGCACCTCTGTCAAATAAGTGAGATTAGCCAAGCTGTGAAATGGTTTGTCTTGACAGCTCATGTAATCTTTCTTGTCACCTCATGAGTGTGAAGAAGCACTGTTATAAATTACCGTTAATTTACATAAGCTTTTACGGAAATTATATTTAAAAAAGTGAACGAGTCTTTCAGTAATAGTCAGAGATGTATACCTAACATCTGATCTCGGTGTTCTCATGGTGAAAATAAATATATAATATGAAACGTGGATACGAAATTTAACGTACAATTCTTTAAAATTATGCTGAGCGTGATAAATATACGCAAATTAAGTATATGTACGCGAATCACAATAGTTTCCGCACCCGCCGCTAGAATTCGCTGCCAGAGCAGCAACGTCGACTATTAAATCATTCGATTTGCAGAGCGAAAAGTTAAATTATATAATGAAACGGCTCCGATAAAAAAGAAAAATACTTGAAAATTTTCTAAACCCAGGCTTTGAACCTGATTTTCGGCGCAAGGAGTTTATTAAAGCACTGCCTATCTTGATAAAAATTCACTTAACGTTAATACTCTAAAGTTTCCCTTTGACTTTGTGAACTTTGGTTGGCGCCATCCGCTACAGTTGGCAGCACCGTGGTTACATATTTCCGTTCAATGCGACGTGCCATTTACGAAATTACTCCTACCAAATGCCCGTATATGATGTTACACATCAAAAAATACTAACACTGCTATGAAACAACAGGGACGCTTTAACACTCTAAACTTGCGTAATCGAACTCCTTACTTGGAACAGGCTGTAAATTTTCTTTTATAAGGGGGTTAAATACTTAAGTTGATTAATATTTATACTATACCACATAGTCGTTCTATATAAAACCATCAAAATTAATAACTGTAACATATCCTAAACTTTACCAAAACTTTTAATTGCTCTTATCTTCTAAAGTATTCGTTTTAAGGGAAAACTGAGAAAATATTTTTTCTATTTAAAATTGAACTATATTTCTGTTTAATAGGATGGCACTACTGGTACTTAAAAATAACTACTTACATCACTTTTAAGGTAGTGATTCATTTTTTCATTAATATTCTTGACTGTAGTTATACCCTTTTTGCTTCTTGGTACACATTAATGAAGGAGTTATTTTTAAATGTTAAAATGGCTGTAGCGTTTTAAGTATTCAATTCAGGGTGAAAAGATACATATCCCCTTTTTTAAAACATAACTTTAATTCTTTTTAACAAGATGGTACTATTGATTTCTCAAAACAAAAAGTTTACATGTTAAAAGGTGTACTTCTATGGCATTTCTGAAATATTAACCTAAAACATATTATAAAAAATATATAACACTAGGAAGTACACGAGTAGACTATGTGTAATTTTTTTTTGCTTAAACGACAGAAATCAGTCTTTAACTACATTCTTCAAACAAACCTTAACCTTATTGAGCTGATACAACAATTAAGATCCAAGAGTAAAAATTTCATCACAAAATTCTTTTTTTTCCCGTCAAGTATATGTAGGTCATGTCTCTACAGTATGATGAACGCTGCGCTATCTCTTCATTTCAGTGTTTACTAAGGGTTGTAATGTCATGATTCTAACGTATTTTTAAAGTTGTCATTTCTTTTATGAATATACATTATAACATAAATAATACCTATGTGCGGTATAAATTCTGCGATGTTCACGAAAGCAACATAGGAGTATGATGATGAATTGGGGCAGGCATTTATCGCGAAAAAATCTAAACGTCCATTAGACTGCAATACGGTATGCCCGCACCAGCTGTTTCTTCCTTGTGATTGGTGGCCGTCTGCAAGAGAATACATTCCCTTATTTGTCCGAGTCCTTCAGGACTGTTCGTTTCCACTAGAATAGCTGTGATTGGTGTGATGACAGTAGAGTTGTGCCAGAGATAGACCCACCCCATCACGAAACACAGATGACGCTACAGTGTTTTCACTCCTAGCTAGTCTGTAAGTCTTCTCGGATGAATCACGCTGGTATGCCACAGATGGCAACACCGTGGTTGATAATTTTCATTCATTCAACTTCCGTTCCATTCACGAAAATACTCCTACAAAATACCGTATAACGAGAGATAAAATGTTAACACATAAAAATATTAAGAAAACAGGTCCACACTGTCACAAAAAGATCTAAAATTCAAAGACGTAATTTGTAGAGACCTGAAAAATTCGCGGATTCATTTCGTGTTATGCTAACATTCAAATAATTATACCTTAGTGCTGCTTCTGTCATTGGTTCACTGTTAATCTAGAGGACTGAGGGCCAATTAGAGACCCTCACTCATAGAAGTGTCAAATCACAGACCACCCAGTCGAGACGACTCACAAGTCAGCAGCGAATGAACAGTTGGCATTTGCCCGAGTGTGTAGAGGATATTGGAGTCTATCCTGAAGGTCATTAAACCCCCGAATTTTTACGGTCTCTAGTAATTTACTATTCCATGGGCTGATTTCCAAGTGAGAACATTTTTATCGTTGTTAATTGGCACTGCCTGACTTGCTTGCTTCTTTCCTAGCTGAGCATCGTTGGCTCGCGGCTGCAGAAGGGCGTGACAAACAACTGTGGTCCATTAGTATGAAGGTTTGATTCCAGCTTACGAAATTTCCGTACCTCTAGTAATTGTAAGGTCACCAAATAGACCAGATGATTCGCCAATTTAACTGTAGATATTAATGACGTAAAGGGTAAATGAGTTTGAAACGAATGCAGACATGTTTGCCTCCAGTTCGTCGTGCCAGACCAGGTTGGAGTAGGTCAGTGCGTGCCGGAGTGTAGCATGTTGGAGTAGGTCAGTGCTGCCTGGGCGACAGCAGCGAGGCGGCGAGAAGCCAGCGCTATCTCCTGTCGCGTGCAACAACGTGTAACTGTGCCTCTCGGTTCGTTAACAACGACGCCTCGCTGATAAGACCGCACTTGTCAAGTGGCGCATTACGTGCGACCACTCTTTTTTTTTATTTATTAATAACCGTCTCGTCGAGTTGCATGCGATCCGCCTTTATCGACCCCCAACAATCCCCTCAAACTACATGTGGGATTAAAGTTTAAAAAAATGTCTTCAAGTCCAAACCTGTTGTTTCGTAGCTGGGACAGCTCACGCCACCTCTCTTCACTATCATTGCGTGTGCCTTATTTACCAACTAGCACTGAGTAATCTACACATGATGCACCCGAGTCATTACCACACGTGGGCCCGCCTTATGTCGCCGCTGAGCCACTCACGTGGGCCTGCGAGCGTCTTCATCAAGTCTTATGTAAATTGTTTACTCTATAACTGCACCGAATAACGGCCAACTCTCGTGTATGGCCAGAACAGTCGTGTACAAAGTCACTGTAGCGACTGTAAAGGTTTTTTCATCAGTTCAAAATTAAAAATTAAAATCGTAATAATTATAAAAATAACGAATAGAACTTATTTGCGGGCGGTTGTGCGGTGAGCAAACCCCTGGCCCAGCTGCGCCCTCACTGCAGTACCGCTCAGTCCCGCTACTGCAGCGCCGAGTGCGAGCGGTTGTGCGGTGAGCAAACCCCTGGCCCAGCTGCGCCCTCGCTGCAGTACCGCTCAGTCCCGCTACTGCAGCGCCGAGTGCGGGCGGTTGTGCGGTGAGCAAACCCCTGGCCCAGCTGCGCCCTCGCTGCAGTACCGCTCAGTCCCGCTACTGCAGCGCCGAGTGCGAGCGGTTGTGCGGTGAGCAAACCCCTGGCCCAGCTGCGCCCTCGCTGCAGTACCGCTCAGTCCCGCTACTGCAGCGCCGAGTGCGGGCGGTTGTGCGGTGAGCAAACCCCTGGCCCAGCTGCGCCCTCGCTGCAGTACCGCTCAGTCCCGCTACTGCAGCGCCGAGTGCGGGCGGTTGTGCGGTGAGCAAACCCCTGGCCCAGCTGCGCCCTCGCTGCAGTACCGCTCAGTCCCGCTACTGCAGCGCCGAGTGCGAGCGGTTGTGCGGTGAGCAAACCCCTGGCCCAGCTGCGCCCTCGCTGCAGTACCGCTCAGTCCCGCTACTGCAGCGCCGAGTGCGGGCGGTTGTGCGGTGAGCAAACCCCTGGCCCAGCTGCGCCCTCGCTGCAGTACCGCTCAGTCCCGCTACTGCAGCGCCGAGTGCGAGCGGTTGTGCGGTGAGCAAACCCCTGGCCCAGCTGCGCCCTCGCTGCAGTACCGCTCAGTCCCGCTACTGCAGCGCCGAGTGCGGGCGGTTGTGCGGTGAGCAAACCCCTGGCCCAGCTGCGCCCTCGCTGCAGTACCGCTCAGTCCCGCTACTGCAGCGCCGAGTGCGGGCGGTTGTGCGGTGAGCAAACCCCTGGCCCAGCTGCGCCCTCGCTGCAGTACCGCTCAGTCCCGCTACTGCAGCGCCGAGTGCGGGCGGTTGTGCGGTGAGCAAACCCCTGGCCCAGCTGCGCCCTCGCTGCAGTACCGCTCAGTCCCGCTACTGCAGCGCCGAGTGCGGGCGGTTGTGCGGTGAGCAAACCCCTGGCCCAGCTGCGCCCTCGCTGCAGTACCGCTCAGTCCCGCTACTGCAGCGCCGAGTGCGAGCGGTTGTGCGGTGAGCAAACCCCTGGCCCAGCTGCGCCCTCGCTGCAGTACCGCTCAGTCCCGCTACTGCAGCGCCGAGTGCGAGCGGTTGTGCGGTGAGCAAACCCCTGGCCCAGCTGCGCCCTCGCTGCAGTACCGCTCAGTCCCGCTACTGCAGCGCCGAGTGCGGGCGGTTGTGCGGTGAGCAAACCCCTGGCCCAGCTGCGCCCTCGCTGCAGTACCGCTCAGTCCCGCTACTGCAGCGCCGAGTGCGGGCGGTTGTGCGGTGAGCAAACCCCTGGCCCAGCTGCGCCCTCGCTGCAGTACCGCTCAGTCCCGCTACTGCAGCGCCGAGTGCGGGCGGTTGTGCGGTGAGCAAACCCCTGGCCCAGCTGCGCCCTCGCTGCAGTACCGCTCAGTCCCGCTACTGCAGCGCCGAGTGCGAGCGGTTGTGCGGTGAGCAAACCCCTGGCCCAGCTGCGCCCTCGCTGCAGTACCGCTCAGTCCCGCTACTGCAGCGCCGAGTGCGAGCGGTTGTGCGGTGAGCAAACCCCTGGCCCAGCTGCGCCCTCGCTGCAGTACCGCTCAGTCCCGCTACTGCAGCGCCGAGTGCGAGCGGTTGTGCGGTGAGCAAACCCCTGGCCCAGCTGCGCCCTCGCTGCAGTACCGCTCAGTCCCGCTACTGCAGCGCCGAGTGCGAGCGGTTGTGCGGTGAGCAAACCCCTGGCCCAGCTGCGCCCTCGCTGCAGTACCGCTCAGTCCCGCTACTGCAGCGCCGAGTGCGGGCGGTTGTGCGGTGAGCAAACCCCTGGCCCAGCTGCGCCCTCGCTGCAGTACCGCTCAGTCCCGCCACTGCAGCGCCGAGTGCGAGCGGTTGTGCGGTGAGCAAACCCCTGGCCCAGCTGCGCCCTCGCTGCAGTACCGCTCAGTCCCGCCACTGCAGCGCCGAGTGCGAGCGGTTGTGCGGTGAGCAAACCCCTGGCCCAGCTGCGCCCTCGCTGCAGTACCGCTCAGTCCCGCTACTGCAGCGCCGAGTGCGGGCGGTTGTGCGGTGAGCAAACCCCTGGCCCAGCTGCGCCCTCGCTGCAGTACCGCTCAGTCCCGCTACTGCAGCGCCGAGTGCGAGCGGTTGTGCGGTGAGCAAACCCCTGGCCCAGCTGCGCCCTCGCTGCAGTACCGCTCAGTCCCGCTACTGCAGCGCCGAGTGCGGGCGGTTGTGCGGTGAGCAAACCCCTGGCCCAGCTGCGCCCTCGCTGCAGTACCGCTCAGTCCCGCTACTGCAGCGCCGAGTGCGGGCGGTTGTGCGGTGAGCAAACCCCTGGCCCAGCTGCGCCCTCGCTGCAGTACCGCTCAGTCCCGCTACTGCAGCGCCGAGTGCGAGCGGTTGTGCGGTGAGCAAACCCCTGGCCCAGCTGCGCCCTCGCTGCAGTACCGCTCAGTCCCGCTACTGCAGCGCCGAGTGCGGGCGGTTGTGCGGTGAGCAAACCCCTGGCCCAGCTGCGCCCTCGCTGCAGTACCGCTCAGTCCCGCTACTGCAGCGCCGAGTGCGGGCGGTTGTGCGGTGAGCAAACCCCTGGCCCAGCTGCGCCCTCGCTGCAGTACCGCTCAGTCCCGCTACTGCAGCGCCGAGTGCGAGCGGTTGTGCGGTGAGCAAACCCCTGGCCCAGCTGCGCCCTCGCTGCAGTACCGCTCAGTCCCGCTACTGCAGCGCCGAGTGCGGGCGGTTGTGCGGTGAGCAAACCCCTGGCCCTGCTGCGCCCTCGCTGCAGTACCGCTCAGTCCCGCTACTGCAGCGCCGAGTGCGAGCGGTTGTGCGGTGAGCAAACCCCTGGCCCAGCTGCGCCCTCGCTGCAGTACCGCTCAGTCCCGCTACTGCAGCGCCGAGTGCGAGCGGTTGTGCGGTGAGCAAACCCCTGGCCCAGCTGCGCCCTCGCTGCAGTACCGCTCAGTCCCGCTACTGCAGCGCCGAGTGCGAGCGGTTGTGCGGTGAGCAAACCCCTGGCCCAGCTGCGCCCTCGCTGCAGTACCGCTCAGTCCCGCTACTGCAGCGCCGAGTGCGGGCGGTTGTGCGGTGAGCAAACCCCTGGCCCAGCTGCGCCCTCGCTGCAGTACCGCTCAGTCCCGCTACTGCAGCGCCGAGTGCGAGCGGTTGTGCGGTGAGCAAACCCCTGGCCCAGCTGCGCCCTCGCTGCAGTACCGCTCAGTCCCGCTACTGCAGCGCCGAGTGCGAGCGGTTGTGCGGTGAGCAAACCCCTGGCCCAGCTGCGCCCTCGCTGCAGTACCGCTCAGTCCCGCTACTGCAGCGCCGAGTGCGGGCGGTTGTGCGGTGAGCAAACCCCTGGCCCAGCTGCGCCCTCGCTGCAGTACCGCTCAGTCCCGCTACTGCAGCGCCGAGTGCGAGCGGTTGTGCGGTGAGCAAACCCCTGGCCCAGCTGCGCCCTCGCTGCAGTACCGCTCAGTCCCGCTACTGCAGCGCCGAGTGCGGGCGCTTTCCGCAGGCCGGGAACAACACTTCGCTACATTATAAACATCAAAATTAGTTTTACAGAAATAATTAAGCTAACATTAAAACCGATTTTAAAACCTAAAAAAAAAACTAGATCTGGTACCAAACCTAAAGGGGCTCTTTATTAAATTGTTTAAGTCGTGCAAATAAGAAAATCTAAATAAAAACGTGATTTTGTTTGTTGTATAAAGTTTCCGATTCATTTCGGTATATGTGGATTAGAGACCGGAAAAATACGCGGGTTCAATGACCTTCAGGATAGACTCCAATATATCCTCTACACACTCGGGCAAATGCCAACTGTTGTTCATTGGCTGCTGACTTGTGAGACGTCTCGACTGGGTGGTCTGTGATTCGACACTTCTATGAGTGACGGTCTCTAATTGGCCCTCAGTCCTACAGATTAACAGTAAACCAATTGCAGAAGCAGCACTAAGGTATGATTATTTGAATTTTAGCAAAACACGAAATGAACCCGCGAATTTTTCAGGTCTCTAATGTGGATGTATTTCATTTCCATTTGTATCGTTTCAGATTATTTCGGTTATTTCACATTAATATGTACAGTTAGGTAACATTTTCACACATTTCAAATCTTTCCCTCTATTTATTTCGTTACAATTCAAGCATTTAATCATTAAAATTCACCCGCCACAACCTGAAAGAAACTCGACCAGCCACGAAACACAGTCGATGTTACAGTGTTTTAACTCCCAGCTGGTCGCGAATAAACACGCGCCCCTGCTTGCAGTATATAACAGGCTGTGGGTGGGCGTGGCCACGCTGACCACGCCCTCGGTGTAATAACTAGGGTGTGCTCACAGCTGGCCGGCCGCGGCACTAATTTGTTGGTAGCGCAGCGAGTTAATCCCGGACAGGTGCGAGAAATATGCGCGCTCACTCGCCCAGAAACCGATAACCGTTCATTAGGCGTCGCCTCTGGCCGCGGCGCGCGTTTAACTGCCCTGCTTTTATTGCCGGCTGGCTGCGGAACTAATTGCTCATTAAGTTTCTCCCGAGAGTTATCACCGCGGGGCCGGGAGGGAAGTCATTCAACATATCCCGCATGATTGATCGCGATTGTAATGAAGGGCAATTCAATAAAGTCACCATTATACTTTAATGAGTTTTCTGTGAATATTGTTCGGCACAGTATTGGCATGTACAAGATTTACACTGAAACAGGCTTTGAAAAGTTTATATATATATATATATATATATATATATATATATATATATCATTGCTGTTTACACTGGATGTCATAGAGAAAAATCAACAATGCACAAAATGATGAATATGAAAAGACACAAAAACAAAGCCAAAATCAGCCAACTTCAAACTGTTTTGTTGCAGGATGCCTACTGTGTTCGTCTGTGCTTTCGTTATTGTATTGTTGTATTGTCCAGAACATCTGTTAAGTCACATCGCTGGTTTCTCCTGCGCGTTTCTCTGTCGTCGCGTTTGTTGTGTCGTCCGAGGTCGTTTGTTCATCTGTATGTTCTGTTGTAAATATATTGTGGTTGCTGCACCCCGAAAGACGGAATGACAGACTTAGTTTTTGTTTTTTAAAAATAAAAAGTAGAGTAATTTGCGTCAAATTCTTTTATTCTCAAATTGCATATCGCACGCAAGCACAAACGTTTACACATGTTACATTGTTCATTTAATTCCTTCTTGCTGTGCAGCTGTACTCTCTTAGAACTGACCCGCTGTGAACATACAAACAGTGCAATATTAATTACAAGAAAGTGATAAAATTAAAAAATTCAAGCAGGTCGAATATTGTACAAGCCAAACCAATGATTATCAACCTCTTGCTTACAATACGTTTAACTATGTATAAGGCATCTGAATATTATGTCACCGCTAAATTTTGCTTCTATTGAACGTGAAATTAGTATGTATTTATTATAAATAGTTTCCTAAATATTGTTGTTATCATGAATATATCCAATGCTTTACAATTCACTCTATATTTATGAAAACAATAACAAAAATTAATATTTTCACAAAATTATCTCGCCACAAGATGCCTTTGTACTTGAAATACAATTTATATCGTTAAGAGATTGTATACAATATAAATTACTATAACGAAGTTATTTTCAAGAATTGTTTAAAATCTCTGCTTTACATGAACTACTCCTCCGCTGATGTACACCCCTTAAATCCTCAGGGTCCGAATAAAATATAACACGCCTTCACTCGTCGCTGTCTCAGCCGACGAACACAACAGCTAGTGGTCTGCTCCCAACGGCGCGGTGTAGCGAGTAGAACACTCGCTCGCCTCAGCACAGACCTCGCTGGCGAAACCTGCTAGTCGTCTCGCGACACAAAGTATGCTGACTACTCGCCCGACGTCCAGCTAAACCAACTGAACAACCAACTATGAAACTTGTGTTCAGCGCTGCGGTAAGTACAACTCTTCGAACCTAACCTAACATCCTACTTATCGCTGTCCAATTGCATGACAAACATGATATTTCTATATTAGCTGCCTGCCCCTTTGCCAGCCAGCACGTGCTTGATGCAACTGCCACAGTGATCGTTGTCTCGGCTTCGGCAATGACATACGTCTGGATGACGTCTCAACATGACGTCACTCGTGCCATCAGTGGCACAACTCACAGCTCCCACGAGTCCATGCCAAAACTTCAGTTGGTATAGTTGCCTCGCTTCACCTACGAACGAGTTTCAACTTTTACGCGTACAGCGAGCGCAACTCCACACTCGCTCTGCCTGTTACCTGGTCTCTGCATTCCTCCAGCGTGGATAGCGAACTAAGTCCTTCTCTTACCAGATCCAAGTCCATGTCCGTAGCGGTCGTAGCGGCGCACCTCGGCGGCTGTCGGGGCAGTCTGACTACCATGACGACACGAACACGAACACGACGTGGCACTAGCTGCTGCTGTTCCCTTGCTGGGTCCCCTATACACCCCGCCACCCCCTGTTTGCTTCTAGTACACACTACTCTGTGATCGCCACTGAGGTGACTTCCGACCACGTGGTGATGACGTCATGCGTGGCAGGCGGCCCACACCTTCTGGGATGAACGAGAAAGTTACGGCATAAAAATTACGACCGCAACAACTGACTCGTCATTGTCAGCCCATTGAGTTCATCTGGGCTGTTACATTTTTCTGAATAATACCTTCCACTGAATTTTCTGTGATTTCTATGCATCAAACATTTGACTTCAACTAATAATTGTTTTGTTTTCTTTGTATTTTGGTAAACATATTTCTTTGTCCATTTTTTAGGTTTCTTAATGACATGCTGTGTCAACTATTAATGGCATATGTCCAAAAAAAGTTAATAAAACTTGCCCATTGCGAGAATCATTTAAAGAACGTATCTATCAGGTACGTATCTACCAGTCAAGTATCTACCAGTCATGTATCGACCAGGCATGTATCGACCAGGCATGTATCTACCAGTCATGTATCGACCAGTCATGTATCGACCAGGCATGTATCTACCAGGTACGTATCTACGAGACACGTATCTACCAAGCACCCGCGGTAACGCAGTAGTGTGCTGCCCACCGTAATCTCTGAGTTTATTACATAATACTGTTCCGTACGGCGTAGATCTGTACCTCATATGCGACAGTCCAATAGCTAATTACTAAATGTCTTGTGTCAATTCCTTGATTTGCTTATTTATATTCTAGTTTTTTGCAATAGGTTGGTTCGCTAATGTGATAATGTGGGACACTTCAGGCATTGGTTTTTTCAATGCTTTTTGCTTGTTTAACTCGTAACAGATACAAGTACAATAATGGTACGTAAGCTCTTTTTGTAGCTGAATAGGGAACACTTGTAAGAACGTAGATAACGTCACAATACAGCGTGAACTTTCAGTTAGGGGAAATACTGTATTTAAGACTCCAACTAGGTCACGTGGTCAACCTACGGTAGGACTGGAGTACTACTTAGAGAAGGAAGGAAGCTAGACTTTCACCATGAGTGTTACTAGGCTTTCCTATCCGCATCCCAAAAGAAAACGTGGCCTCACTTACCTCTGGGCTCACAAGAAAGTGGAACGAGGTGTTCCCCTCGCGCTACAACCACGTCAGTACCAAGGACGGTACTTATGTTCTTGGTTTAACTACTTTTGGTCCATCCACTTTTCGACGCAGTTACCATTATTTCTTACCAATTAAGGTTACCTATAATTTCAAGCGCGATGACCCCAAACGCCTATTTCTTAAACATCACACAACTTTTACAAGCTACAAGTTACAAGATAATGTGTTTCATAAAAAAAAAAAAACACTTCTACGCTTCCACAATCGTGAAATTAGAAAAACTTATAGGCCTACATAGTACTTATTTACAGATCTTCTTACGATGACTACTAGTTCTTTATATAGACGATGGAAAGGCTTATACGAGTGACAGTTATTATTGATAATGGAACCTAAACGTTATGTGCTGCGTAAAATAATAAAATTATTTTGAGATATTTATTGAAACACGACATAATATAAAAACATAAATGCGAGAGTTGGAAAAAATTTCTTTGATTTGTCGTTGATATTGGGGAAGATAAGAAAGGGTAAGGAATACAAAGATACACTTGTTACATAACACACCCTGTATGTCATCACCAGCAGAGAACTGAGTGGCCTTCATTACCTGACCAACTGCTGCACTGGACGTCGTATTTGAATGCCGTATGAAGAGCCCAATTCGCAGTAGTGTTCCTCCAACTTAAGGTTTTGTCCCACACGCCATATTGATATATTTTTATTTTATCAGCATTCCTTTTTTTGAAGCCGATTATAAAATTTCAACTCGTAACTTCCTTTGCGTTTGTTTTTCTGTCACAAATATTTCCAACATTTAGATAAGTACCTACTTAATGTATATAGAATTACCGTGAAATGTTGCATAAGACTTTATAATTATCACTTGCATGACTTTTTATACCCATTATATTACACCGAATTCACGGGTTCAATGGTTTCTATTACCTATAGAATCTAACAGTAAAGTGTAATCTTGGGTGATAGTCACATGATCATTGGCTGCTGACCCGTAACACGCAGGGCCTAGGAGTAAGTACTTATTTGGTTGAGGGTTTCTCATAGGTCATGCAGATAAACTGTTAACCAATAGCTGAAGCAACAAAAAAATTGTACATATTGAAATTTTAACATATCCAGGATATTCTCCGCTAATGTTCCCAGTCTGTGGCTATGGCGAATGACGCTGTGACTGCACTGACGTGTCACGTGCCGACCACAGGCTGTGCCAAGCGGGTCTGCGCACTCCACCTCCAGCTCTGACACCTCGTCACGTGACCGCGACTCAGCGTGTTCTTCCGCGAGTCTTCAGGCGAGAAGCCGTTCACTGGCAAGGCTCCGTGGTGTACGGCGAAGTGGAACGATTTGTAATCATTAGAGACCTGAAAAATTCGCGGGTTCATTTCGTGTTTTGCTAACATTCAAATAATTATACCTTATTGCTGCTTCTGCAATTGGTTTACAGTTAATCTGGAGGACTGAGGGACAATTAGAGACCCTCACTCATAGAAGTGTCGAATCACAGACCACCCAGTCGAGACGTCTCACAAGTCAGCAGCCAATGAACAGTTGGCATTTGCTCGAGTGTCTAGAGGATATTGGAGTCCATCCTGAAGGTCATTGAACCCGCGAATTTTTCGGGTCTCTAGTAATCATTACAGGATTTGTTTGGAATATTTTACTAGCACCCATAGGTAATTTCAGAACTATTTTCTGACGTGTGCAAAATTTCAGATTCAGAAACAATCATGTTTATTTTAATCTAAGTTCCAATCATGTTTGTAAGTAGGTTAAAATATTCGTGATTTATCTACACTAGTAAAAATGGTTTTGAATTAAAATAAGATGTATCTTTGGAAGAAAAAAATTTGAGTGACTTTCAGTACCCTACTCACCAGAGATGTGCAACGTGTAACCTTGGTAACGAGCAAATAAATGTATTCTCATGTTGCAAATACACTTATCATACGAAACTCGCTCACTAAATTTTACGTAGAATTCTTTAAAATAATGCCGAACGTGAAATATATAAGCAAATTGTGTTTTCAACTACATTTCTGGACGCGAATCACACGTAATGCCCACTCCCACAGCTAGAATTCGCTGCCGGAGTAGCTACGTCGATTATTGAATCATTTAATTAGGAGACCGAATTTTTAAACTAAATAATTAAACTGCTCCGAAAAAAAGCAAAAAAGAATAGAAAACACCGGTTTTGGACCTGATTTTCGACAAGGCCTTTTATTGAAATACTGCCCAGCTTTTAAAATTCACTAAATAGTTAAGCCCAACCCACCTGATGCCCAATTTCTGCTACACATTCTGTTATACCCATAGGTATAAAAGTGGTAATAAAAGTTTGTTTAACAGAGGAATAGAAAGAATTCGTTATTACATAAACTTGATATCTAGGAAGCCTAGCGGAAAACCAGCCAACGCAATTACCAACCAAAACAAGCATATCGGGGTGGGATGAACATGTTGCTGTCCATTTAAGTAAATACTGAAACTATGTTATAATTGCAGCTATTTATTTTAAAAACCATGTAATCTGGTGAATGATTTTTTTTATATTTTATCTTCTAAACTTCGCTTGCAAAAAAAAAGTAGGCTTAGTATCTAGGTAAAAGCAAAAACAGAGCAATTTTGAAATTAACGAGATGGAATTTTCATTGTTAAGTTAGTTGTAAAATCTAGTAACATAAAATGTAAATAAAGGATTCAAAGTAATTTGTGTTTGCTTTAATGTAGTTTATTTGTGATATATTTATAATATTACAGTAATCAGACAGTACTACACACATCATATAAAATATTTTTTGTGCTAATTTCATTATAATAATTTTAAATGCTACCCATGCACATATTTTATATATTACTTTATTGCTAACTTAATATAATATTTACTTTGAGAAATTGTAACCAACAATTTTTATTACCAAGCGAGACAAAGAAAAACGCATAATTTAAGATAGTAGGAGTTCCCATTTTAAACTTAAATCTAAAGTGAAGGAAAACCATTTCGCATTTTCTTTAGACTAACAAGTGTGGCATTTATATGAAGCGTTAGTTAAATCATAAATAATGCACGTACATTCATTATCTAATGAACATTGGTCTTTTGATCAGATAATTATTTTTTGTTAAAATTACTTGTGAATGTATAATTTAATTTAATTTTAAGTAAAAATAAATTATATAAACCTACCTAATATGAAATACATATTTACTTAAAAGCACAATTCATTTTAATCTAGTAATCTGTTATTAAAAAAAAAGTAAAAGGCTTTTCATTGAAAAGGTTTGAGTAGCATAAAAATCACCCCTTCTGTTTGATTAACCGCGCGCTCCACCACTTCGCCACGGAGATCACAGGGGCTTTAAATGGAGCTATATATTATCAACAGTGTAAAGCCAGATTTCAAAACTTGTGATTACTTTTTTTACTGTGACTATTTTAATTTACCTAATATATTCCAGGGCAGTTTCACTATCATAAAGTTTCATTTGGACACCAATACGTTTAGCATGTCCCCTAATGTTTACGAAAGTGACTATATACGGGTTTATGTCGCTACATGTGGGTCCGACATCTTGACACCATGTTCAAAACATTTCCCTTCCATGCGACTTCCGTCCCGTTCACGACGTTACCCCCACCAAGTGCCGTATCCGAGAGCCGAGATGTTACACATCAAAAACCGAATAAAGAAAGGTTTATAGTTTCTGGAACGAATCAGTATTAAACTGAACAATTTGTATTTGCTTAGTTCGTGACGGAACCGTTTTCCTAATGAATTTTATAAAATAATTGTGAAAACCGGTGTCGTCAGAATATACAACATAATATAAAGAATAAATAAATTATCAGGTAATGAGACGTTATTTAAAAGAAAATAAATATAGTTATTATTGACCACCACAGGCGCCCAAAGCTTTGAATAATATTAAGTGCCACCGGAATTGTTTTCGTCCCTTTGGAAGCACCGGATTCCAGAAGCTCGCGTCGCAGCCCGTCTCGTCAGTAGTCTGTGTCTTCGACCCACGCCCTCGTATAATTGAGCCGGGCTTGTTTGGATCTGGGCCCGGTGGAGGGGGGGAGATCCCTCATGATTGGGAGGAATTATGTGTCACCGCAGTGTCCCATTAGGAGGACGACCGAGGAAAGACACTTCGAAACTTTGTACAATTTATTGTCCCAATTAGTGGTCGACCCGCGGAGAGGACACCTGAAGCTTAGCGCGGTCCACAGCAGGGCGGCCGCGAGACCTCGGAGTGTGTCCGCGCCTCGGACACGCCAGACCAGGGCCTGGCTGCACGTCTTCTTCGCTTTGACAGGCGCGAGGTTGCCGACCATCACGTGGTGTGGAAGAACTTCAACAGAAATGTTTGGTCAAGTTATCTGTCGTAGAGATAATTCTACCCACGCATTTTCAGAAATGACGAATACGGCACTTTTTCAGAATTTTTAAATTACTTTTTTCTTCCACAGATGCAAAATTTAAAAAAGGTCATCTTTCCGCTTCCCAAAATATAGGTTTATCGCTTAATGTTGATGTCTTTTTTTTTTCAGTTCTTTGATAAAGATATTAGCAATGGGAAAATTTCCAAAAAAAAATTTAAAAAATTGATCAATTGTGATCCATAGTTAAAGAAAATTTAATTATATTTCAGAAAAATATTTGCTCTTATTAAATGGACTTATATTGCAATCTATTACGGGCAGGCACATTAATTTTAGGTAAACTATTAGAAATATAATATTTTGTTGTGACTTTATCAATCGGTTTACAACTTTTTTCGTCACATGCTTAGTTTCTCCATGTCAATAAAGCAACCAACCTCAAAAAGTCAATCGAATCATTGTAGTCTATAGAATAGTCATGACGTAATATGCTTCTCGCGACGACATTGACAATGACTAACATAGGCTTTGTATTGTATTAAGCTAATACAGGAATATAATATTAATAAAAACGGCAGTAATTAAAGATACTTTGAATTTTCTATTCAGGAATTTTACTCCAGGATTAGATTTCAAATATTGGGACCTTAAATTGTTCTTGCAACTGTAGTTGTTTGTAAACAACAAACAATAATGTTGAATCTCAGGTGAGGACACGCCTGGCCATAGTGCGCCGCTTGGGGTGGACACGGCACTCCATCCTCGCGACCACCTGGAAGCTCCCGCGGGCGAAGGGGTTGTTAGGCGCTACCCTGGCGCGATCGCCGCGCCGCTGACAGGTCGTGGACGAGGAGAGAACCACCTCCCTTCCTGGTCAGCCTGTCCTTGGAGAAGTCTCAATTCCTCCCCACCCCCCTCTTCGGGATACCGCCCGCTGCGCCGTCCTTGTTCGGTGTGCTGTGTTGCCAGATGTACACCACGGAGCACAACTGTTTGAAACACAACATTAAAATGTATTGGAAACATTGTATTTAAAAAATACATATTGTGGGATGAAAATTTTGTAAATAAATACCTAATATTGTTGTATTTGATCAAAAGTATCATTTGATAGTATTCATTTTTTTTTTTTAACTTCTAAGGAGACGTAACTGAAAGCCGCCATCTTGGTTTCAACACAATGGACATATAATTTAATATTAGAAATTTGGGTTCTGTTTGAGCATATCACATTATTGAATGAAATGCATTTTTATTCATAGTGACCAACTGTTACAAACAGCTTCTCCTGTGTTATAACAATTTGGTGTTTAGTATTTAATTAATATTTTATTTAATAATTACTACAACTTTCAAATAGGCGCCATATTGTGATCTTAGAAAAAAATCAACAAATAAAAAATTTCGAAAGGAAAAAGTATTATAATATCAACAATGGTATACAAAAAAATAATTTTTTTTTTCATGTTATAACAAGCCGGGTAGTACCATCTGTTAACAGAGGGCGCCATTTAAGTACTTTGCATGTACTACAAACTAAGTGTGAGACACTGTATAGCTTTAACAGGCATTCGTAAGTGAAACTGCCCTGTTTACCACTAACTCAAGAGCATGGCGGAACAGAATCCGTCAAGCATCACAAAAGGGGCGCACTGACCAATGCGAGGTCTCCTACGGAGAGACGATCGGACGACTGGCCAATAGACGACGACGTACGCCTGCATCAAAAATACCGGGTCCAATAGACAATCTCACTTTCGCATTTATAATGTGTTAGTAGGGATACCTTAATGAAGCCAAATTTAAAAAAAAAAAATCCAGCAATATAAAACTGTAATGGCCTAAAAACTATAGAATCCGAATAGCGTATTTCGATCCCCATCCCTCCGCATTAAGCCTCGGTCCTCCCGCCCCTCCCCCGCAAAGTGCGCGCGCCGCCACTGCCCTGAACAGTGTGACATGGGCGCTTGTTCCGCTCGGCGCTAGAGGCCCGAGTCGAGGACCCAGTGTCGGACTAATTAATCGGAGCTGCTGGCGGCGAGTAGCGGTGGAGGGGGGGGGGGGCGAGTAGTTCGGGGGCCGGCCGTGTGTGGTCCGCGCCTACCTGTGACATGGGCCAGGGGTGACGTCACAGTCACGACTCCTCAACACCGCAATTAGTTGGTCTTTGTTTTGACGGGAATACGTCTTACAGATCGGGATTCCAGTTAGCAAAGTGGAGTGTAACGATTTCGGAACATTATAAAATATAAACCGGGCCTGGTAAATTCTAGTTCCGCATATATTATATGTAGGGTAGGTTTTAAGCTTGTGCCGTTATAAATAGTTGTTTTTATTTTTTTAATTTTTACAGGTCACTACGGGTAATAGGCAAGTTTCTCAAACCTTATATTCCTTGCGACTCATCTACTTTGAGAGAAGATATTTGACTCACGTATTATTAACCCATTGGAATTAAATTGAATTCATTTTCTGCAGAAAATAAACATTTTAAACCACGTTTGAAAAGTTTTAAAAAAGTTAGGATGAAACAACAGTGAGGTGAAATCACGAATAAAATTACGAAAAAATGATAATTGTCGAATTTCAATAACCTGAATTGTAATAAACGACGATTAGAAGAGAGAACAGCTTGTGACGTCTCCAAAAGGTCTCGCCGCGCCAAGCGGACCAGACTGCAGGAGAGGAAGAAAGCTAAGATGGCGGACGTTGGTTTTCAACTTCCCATTTACACGACACATTCTACCTCATTTTTTTAAAGAGTAGTGTAAAAAGAGGCGGTGACTGTTGAGTGCGTATCTTTGACTCATAGCCTATTCGCTGAAAGTGTGTCATTAAGAGAACCCGTAATTATAATTGGTGGTTGTATTCTATCCTACGACCAATTGAGTTGTCAAAATATATTGTGCTCTATTTACTTGTAAACTGAATAATGAGACAAATACATAATTCCCGTGCCCGCACAAAATCGAGAAAACACTTTCGCATTTCAAAATATTTTCCACGAAGAAAAGCTGTTGCCATTCCTAATTATTGGATTTTAAAACTTTACACTTTTCCACGTTCTCTTTTTTAAAAAATAAAGAAATATTATCTTATTCTGAGAGGCTCATTTCACCCTTCTGAAACAAGAACTTATTAATTATCCAATTAAAAACAACCTGTCGGGAACAAATTAATTCCGACGCGAATGCCAAAGTTTTATTACCATCCGCGCCATTTTACTTATCGCCGTACGCCGTTAATTTCAGCGTCTTTTGTTCGCCTTCCTTCAATATGCTTCGTGCCATTTTATTTTTTGTGACTCCGTCCTTCTTCGCCGTCGCTCTGCCGCGGCTGATAAATTAATCAACACCACGCAGACGCTTCTCTCTATTTTTCTATTTTCCGTTCTTTCTTTCTTCTCCTGCGATGAATTTTTTTCCCCCTCTCTCTTTACCAACCAGACCTTGACGTCGTAATTTCGTAACGAGGCGCGCTAATAGGCGTTTGTATCGACATATTACATCGAACACACGTATCGATTATGAGGGAAGGCGGCAGGGCACTGTTGCGAAGAAGATACGGGGGTTGAAGTGGGGTTAAACTTCCACGTCAAATTTCCACAGCCTTCTCGATTTCACCCCTTCCTCAGGGACCCTCGCTGTCGAAGTAGCGCGCCTTTTCAGGAAGCAGAGATGTGAGGACGAAGGGAGGGCTCTTTATCGGTCTTCTAGTCAATCAGGCCCTTCTCCTCCCCTCCGTGCCCGATCTTCGCAACACCCTTAAAAACGATCCATTGTAAGGGCGGTGGTTATCTAAATTGCTCTTTCGATGTCGAGGGGTTTGCCGTTGGCTAGTTGGAGGGGGTAAACGGTGATGGAGAATGAAGGGGAGGGGGAAGCTTTTCACTTTGGCCGCTAGGTTCGCTTCCTGCGCTGTCTCTACCTCTCCATCCCTCTCTCTCTCTCTCTCTCTCTCTCGCCACGCACACAGCCCGAGTTACACGATCCGCACGGTTCAGCGCGCTCAACACATTTCTCACTCGGCCCTTTCCCTCAGCCTTCCAGTCGCATCCTCCCGTCAGAAAACCACATTTCCTATCCCCCCCCCCCTCCCCACCCCACCCACTCTCCCGAGCGCCACAGAAACAAATGATAATACGAACCTCCGCCGACGACCATAAGGGCGAGCCGAAGTGTCATTTTGCCCCCCTCCCCTCCTCTCCGTGGCGGCCGCGAGGGAAATGAGAAAGAAGCGGCCGGAGGGCAGGGGTGGGGGGCGGGAGAGCCACGTGGTTGGTGGCCAGCGACCACAGCTCTGCTCTCCGTCCAGGGAGCCAGTGGACACAGGAGCTTTGCAGTGGATCTTCTTATGAACTTCCCTGGATTCTGAGCTCGGTTGTAAACAAGATAAACAAGCAAGTGGAAGGACTTATTTTTCCTAACCTAACTTAAATTAAGTGTATTTGCAGGAGGGTTCCGGGTTAGGGAGAGACCTAGATGTATCTCAGACCGAAGCCTATACGCCCAGTCATGCTGGCATTAGCCATGCAGGGATCGTGTCCTTTGTGCGGAGTTTGGCCAGCTATGGAAGCAACTGAAGCCATGAATAATTTCACCGTTTTACATATAGGTATGTAGATCAAAACTATGTTAAGCCGGGTCCAGGTAACACCTACATAGACACAGACATGCGGGTTGCAATGGGCTTGCATTAAAATTGTATAAGATTACAGAAGAGAGGTTGCTGTGGATGCAGAGTTGGTCTACCGCGCGCGGGTTGGAGACCTGGACACGTTCTTTATTCCACTTCTGGGTTTTGTAGCCAGGCACGCAAGCGCCCCTGGAGGAGGTGGCTACAACCACCACACACCTCGCGTGGAAGGAAGAAGAAGAGGAAGAAACTCTAAGTTCGTAAATTTAGGAAGATAGGTATCCAAAAAAATTACGAGTATCTATGGATAATTTCTAATCATTGTCTGCCGTAGATTTAAGGAGAAAAAATGTTAACGTCACCAGCGACAGAGATTCAAACACCAGCAGTTGTTAATTAGAGATTCACGAATCTCGCAGATTCATTTTCTCGCCTACCTGGGTACATATACGGCGTGCACAGCTTCAGGAAAAAAATGCGATTAAAAAAACTGCTCGAGATGTCAGAGTTATTTTAACCTTTCGCAAAATGAGTCCGCTAAATTTTGCTGTCTCTACCAATTAGTCCTGCCAGATTCAACATAATTGCATATTACAAGTCGGTGCATTAAGGTCGTTGGATGTTTCTTCATTTTCCTTTTGCTCGAATACAACATGATAGTTTCATTTTAATTTTGCAAACAGGTTTTTGTTCGGGGCATGTATATTTTTCGCGAAAATATTTCGAGGATATCTGCGTGCAACACTGTCGCGTCGCTGAGTTTCGTAACTGGTTGTTTCTGCCAGCACACCAATCACAGCACCTCTTCCGGCTTCTCTTGCAGACGGCCGCCAATCACAAGGAAGAAACAGCGGGCGCACTATATTGTATTCGGATGAGCATTCGGAATTTTTTCGTAAATTAAAAACCTGCGCCTAGTTATTGGGTTTTTGTTTATCAGGGCGTGTCAAACTATACGTAATCCGAAGACTGATATGATTATTTACAGCGATGAACCCTTTAACACAAAGCTATTCTGCAAGCCAATATAACTTCTCATTATTATGGTTATAATAAATAGTTTTAACAAGGGGTAGTTAGTTATCTTCAGGTGAATAAGGCATGGAAAGTAACACAGCCGCTATGTTTTCATTGGCTCAGTGAAGTACGCATCAGGTTTCTTCGTATAAGTATTAGAGCTGGTAGGGAAAGTAAGTCAGAAGACATGAACACAGTTTATAAGACCAATCTAGGCCTACATGCATGCAATACACAGGAAACTTTATAACATTCCAAAAATTTTCCTTGAAACTTATTTTACCGTTAATATTACTTTGACCTACCATCCCCATTTCACAGCTACAGTTGCCACCCCCTCCTCCCCGCCGACGGGATATGCTCCCATGGCTCCAGCGTCTCTGCTTTTGGACGTTACTATGCCAATCAGTGTAGCGTCCACCATTTTATTTAGTTTGAATATTAAACATTAGGTACTTCAGTATAGAACAATTTATGAGGTACGAAAATTTTGCTATATTACTATAGGTATTATAGAACCGACCCTAATTTTCTCAAGTTATTCTGTGTTCATGATTTAAAAAAAAACCTTCAAAAGAAAGTCATCAGTTGACGTTTTGTAAACTAGTATGCAGTCACGTCGTTTTTTAGTAGACGCATTTTTTTTAGATGCATCTTTGATTACACTGCTTTGTCGTTATTGAAATGTCTTGCATCCCCTTGTTTGTCAGAGTTGAACTGGTGACAGGTCACTAAACTACTATGTCAAATTATAGATTTCCATTCATTTGTTTTTTGAGAAAAACAAATCAGATCAGTTGGGATTCCAAATAAATATTAAAGTACCAGACGCTTAAAAGGGATTATTTTTGACCGCTCTAGTGATAGATAATAAGCGGAATATACACGGTAGACGAAAAATAAATCGACCCAATCTTTAGTTTATGATCCTAATCACTGGGCCATTCGGAGAACTCAGTCCCAACTCTTGATTCCAACGACACTCGAGTGTGCAGTGTGTACTCGGATGTGCCGAAGTGAGTGGAGGGATCCAGGACATTCTGTGCCAACTTAGCGCCACCCCACCCCACCCCCGTTCCCTCTTCCGGCGCGGGGGTTGGCAGCGCTGGGGTGTGCACACACGTACAGCAATCTCGCCACACCCTCGCCAGCTCCTTTTATGGCGGGCAGGGGGAGCCCGTTACACAGTATTACCAACGTTATCGCTCGAAAAGGCTCCCGCACGACTCTATTCGAAAATAGTTTACGTAATTTCCTTTCTTGTTGGCGCGGCGGAAGCTGGTCTGGGAGAGAGAGAGAGAGAGAGAGAGAGAGAGAGTGAGAGAGAGGGTGAGAGGAAAGGGTGTTTCCCCCTCTCTTGTCCCCGGCACCCACCCTCTTGCGGAGTCGTGATTGTACTACAAGAATAGGGCGGCGGTGGCTGGCGGCAGAATTTCCTCTCGCATCCCCTTACTTCCAGCGCTGAGAGGGGGGGAGGGGGGACCTTCGCGCGCTATCTTTCATTTACGCCCGAATTTCTTATTCCAATTTCCGGCCGTTGTCTGTCAAACAGACCGAAATTGTGCGCGCCTCGAGCCGTCGGCGCAAGAGCTGCGCAAGTCTCGCCGCGCCTCCAGGTGCTGGCTTATCGCGCTCTGGCTCGGCCGGCTGTCACGCCTAGTGTAGGCGCTCCTCCGCGAGGCAGAGATAACCGCGCGCGCGATGCTTCCTGTTGCCTGTCAGCCTCGCGCTCCAGGCCCGAGAGACACCCCTTCTCTCGGCGCGAGCTCGAGGCATCGAACATTCCCGCCCTTTCATATCGATATATATCGTAAATATCGCTTTTTTAAATCAGCACCTGCAATATTTGACACAGTGAAATCTCACATTGCAAATGTTAATTAATCCCACAAATTCTCAACATGAAATAATCTTTTTTTTATATATAATACAAATATTTTATTACAACGAATATTATAGCACTTTTCGGAAGTATACTGATATCGGAAACACTCTGCGAATATCACTTACGCACATAAACATTCACGTCTCGCACTTTCATTACAAACGGCTACTATGTCTATCGCGAACATCGTTGAAGTGCGATGCCCACCAACAGGGCTCTGGGTCTGCCCCGCCGTAGCGCATTCCCGATAACCTTAAAGCATCGCATGGACCGATACTTGGACGCACAGCGATATCGGTGGTGCTCGGTGCTTGGTGCTCGGTGGCTCATCCGCGGGTTTCTTCGCTGCGGACTTTTCCGAGCTTCACAATTAAAGCAATGTCCGTTTGGTTTTAATTTTTTAAATTTTTTTGTTGGTTCTCAAACTATCCCACTCTGCGTAAACAGTATAAAATTGCCGTCCCCTCCTCTCCAAAAAACAATTTCGCAGATATATTTACAATTTTCCTTCCAAAAATTGTAGACATCTTCCTAAAACAATAAAAAATATTATTAATTTTGAAAAGAAAAAATATTAATCTCTGGCTGAATAGTCCAACTGACAATAAGTTGTATCCAACACTTAATTTGGGTTTACGTTTCTCTGGGAGCTTACATAGACTAAATTTTTAAAATTATAACTTTATAATTTATAATTCACATATAACTATTAATGATAATTAAATATTAATTACATATTTAAAAAAATTACAATAATAATAAACATTAAAATACATTAAAAATAACTTTTTGGTATATTGTAAGAATATTCTCATGTAGACATCAAGCAAACAATTATAACTTATACTCAAGCTTGGTTTTTAAATTTTTATATAATACCTAAAACAAAGTGTATTTAATAAATTTTTTTTTTTAAATGTGGAAAAATAATCTATACTAATAATGAAACTGGTCGGGGTAAAAAGTCTGTACATTGCATGTATTTATAAGATAAACAATTGGAAACGGCTATTTTTATTATTTTAAGTCCAAAAATATAGTTGTTAAAACGTTTGTTTGTTTATTTCGGCATCGCTTAAAATCTACTGAATGTATTTTGATTAAGTTTTTTTTATTAGTAAGGCCTTCAGCTAACTTAAACACTGGGCTATATATAATTTGAAAATTCCGTCCCTAAGGGTGTGGAAAGGGCGTAAATATGCTTTTTAAATAATTAATCACCTCCGAAGTTAATCAAGTATAAGAAAATATATTGGACTTCAATAATAAACATATAAAAATTACCAAGCATTTATTATAGTTTTGAGAACTTCCACCCCTAAATGGTGTAAAAGAGGTAAGTTTGATTTTAGGAAGAGAAATACATATTTATGACTCTTACTGATCTAGAGATAAGAAACTATTACCGAAAATCACGCATATAGATTGCTTATTTTATCTTTTTCCTTTCATTTTTAGATATTTTTGATGGTTAAAGAGGTGAAAACGGAGTAAGTTTTGTTTTATTTTAAAAAATCATACATCCACGATTAATCAATCAGACTCTAATATATATCTAAGGGATGTAAAAGTGGTAGGTTCGGCTTCATGAAAAAGAAATTCGGAGGCCTGCTTCCAAATTGTATAGAACTAGAGGTAAGAAACTAAGACCAAACATCATGAATTTAGAGTTAGGCCCAAATATTGCATATTTTGACCATTTATAATTCAACTTTTATAGGGTGGAAAGAGGGTAAACTTTGTTTTATCAAAAATATATGTGTACAAAGTAAACCAAGCAAAAGTTAAGAAACTGAGCACGAACTGTTTATAAAAGCATTTACCTTGCTGGCTTTTTTATATATATTTTTCCGATATTCGACTGCAAAGGAGGTAAAAAAGGGGTAATTAAATTTTACTGTAAAAAATCGTACCTAAAAAGAAAACAAAGAGAGAGGTTAGAAAAAGTGTGTGAATAACTTACATAAAATGTAACATAGCGTGTTTTACTTTTTTGTTTTTTCGAAATTCTAGCGCAAAGGAGTGAAAAGAGGACAAGTTAATTGTTATAGTAATAAATCATGTCTCCGGAAAAAAAATCAAGTAGGAGGTAAAAAAATTAACATGAATAATTTACATTATGAGTTACTTAAGGCGTTTTTTTCCTTTTTCGATTGAAATTCTACTACTACAAAGGGAGAGAAAAAGAGCTAATTTGTTTAAATAATAAATAAATATAAAATCTGAAGCCAATTAAAAGGGAGATGAGAATCTGAACACGAATACTTTACATAATGCGTTAGTGTTTTCATACAATTTTTCAAAACTTGAGTACAAGGAGGGTCAAAAGAGTGTAAGTAGGTAAGTAAGATAAAAAAAATATTTCACATCTCCGAAGTAAATAAAGCAGAAGGTAAGAAAACAAGGATGAATTATGTAGTCCTCTATAATAAATTACGTAGCGTGTTCTTACCTTTCCTAGAAATTTGACCCCATTAGTAGTGAAAATGGGGTAAGTTATTTTTTATAGTAAAAAATCATATATCCAAGCAAATCGAGTGGGTGGTAAGAAACTAAAGAATAACCTACATAATAAATTTTGTAGTTTGTTTTTACCATTTTATTTTATATTATGTTGCCAAGGGGTTGAAAAAAAAACCGTTTGGTTTTATTAAAACAATAATATCAACAAATATAATCAGCGGGAGGGCGAATATTTGGTAGTTTTGTTTCATTAGATCCAAGCATAACTAATAATCTAATAACGTAAAAATCTTGATAGCTCTATTATACATTTCAAATAAAAATGAGATTGTTTCAATAATTTTAAATAATGCAGGTATCCGTAATGAGATGAAACAGAGGAAAGTTTATTTTTGTCTATTCTTTGAATACAACCAAATTAAATGAAAGTGAAAATGTAATATATGTAATTATATTTTTTAAAAATTAATATGCACGTGTTTCACCAATTTAAAAACACGTTACATCATAATATGAAAAAAGGGGTAAGTGTGGTTTCATCAAGGAAATTTTATCTCCAGCACTCTTAAACGAGGGTAATAAAAATTAGCAAACTTTATTTTTAAAACTAAACAAGTTACTCATTCATTACAGCATTCAAAATTTCAAAACTATACATTTTTTATGAATGAAATCTTATTTTCATCTGATATCTTATTTTCTCTTTTTCTTTAGTTAATACTTTTGGGATTATTCGCATACATTTCTGACGATGGTGGTTGTGCGATATCAGCACGCGGCAAAGGTGTGATTCAAAGCGCCGCGCCAAGCAGTGTGAACGACCCAGCCTTGGAGCCGCCGAGTGGTAGCTTGCAGAGCTCTCGAGTATAGCCGAGATCCGCAGAACTAGTCACATGGCGCGATGCCTCATGCACAGGCTGCAGGCAGGTAGCAACCCAACACGCCTTATTCCAGAACCACTTTCTATTGTTTGGTATTGAAGATTCAACTTCGTCTCACATCGTGTCTATTAACAGCATTATTATAGTTGCAACCATCCTCTAACATAAGTACCTACTATAGCAAACGCCAATGACTTCAGTCGGTAAACTATTTGTAGCGGTCAGTCTTTTTTTTTTTTTAATTAAACGTTTGAACTTTATGGTTTAAAGCCGTTGAAACCAAAATGACTATTTTCAGTTCCGTGCCACAGTTCAAATGTTGTTTACATTTTGTGAGGCACACTGGTGTCTCTAGTTATGCGATGCCATTACAGTTTTACTATGAGGGAAGTTTATAAATGACAACAAGAGTATGTTCAAACTTCAATATAAAATTTTTAAGTTTTTATTGATCCTGATATATTTAATAAACAGCTAAAAACATTTTAAGTCCTGAACACTTTAAACAACATTATTTTAAAATATTTGTGGCTGCTTATAACGTCATAAGCACACTGAAGCCGGTATTAAGACTCATGCTGATGAGGATAATCATGATTATCATAATCATCATACCTTGCTGTGTAAAATAGGAGGTTATCTTAAATTGAGTGACAAGTTAATAAGAAAGTTTTTGGTATGAATAAATGACTCATTTACAAATACGTAGCAGATAAAATGTGTCTTGTACGCATGCATTTGTCCACAAAACTTGTAACAAAAATACAATGTCATGCTTATGCAATGTATCTTCTATGTAAATTACCGTAGAACTAAAATAATGACACCCAAGCAATCCGTGCAATTTTTCTATATTTCATCACCAGTCACATACATGGAAGAACGTTGTCTTACTGAATATGAGATATTTTCATGCTTTCCTTAGTTTACTGTTTGTTTGGTGGTTCCAATTCGTGACCTGCAAAACCATTACATGCAACACATGTGGCCAGCTCAAAATATACATAGAGAGTGTTGTTTTATTAATCATCGTCTAGTTAGTATTTTATTTGTCTGCATTCATTAGCAAAATAGTTGCTTGAAACATGTATTTTCATGTCTATAAAAGGTATGTATTTTTAATTTACATTCTGTTAACTGCATACAATATATTATCTTCTGTGCATTTGTTTTTAGTATTTTACATGATATTTGTTGTTGCTCGCCGCGGAATGTGCATCACAACCCTGACTGCAGTCACGCGCTGGGCTCAGTCCCGTGCGTCATGTTGTTTATTCCATGCTCATGTAACTGTTACTCTAGTTTATCATGATAGCTCCCTTGCATTTTATGTTTTCTCGGCAGGTTGATACTAAATGTTGTCTGACAGTGGTGAAGAGTCATACAAGTGTTCAGAGGTGGATTAAGGAATGTTTTCAGGAAAAGGACTGAAAGGTTTAAAAAAACCTGAGCTAGTCTCACAGTACTCGCCAGAGATGTGTAACATCTAACCTCGGTATCGAGAAAATCCACGTGTTATGTTGCAAATACGTTTATAATATGAAACTTGGACACTAAATGTGACGTAGATTTCATTAAAATAATGCCGAGTGAGATAAATATGCATTTCCGGACGCGAATCACACGTAGTTTCCGCACCCGCCACTAGAATTCGATGCCGCGGCGGTTATGTTGACTATTGAATCATACCATTTGCAGACCGAAATTTTTAAGCATATGCACTAATAAAACGGCTCCGATCAAAGAGAAAAATACTCGAAAAAAATACTAAAACCGTATTTGGACTTGATTTTCAATAAGTAATTTTTTTATTAAAATACTGCCCATCTTGTTGAAGTTATTAAAAACGTAATACTATAACGTTTCATTTTGGCTTTGTGAACTTTGGATCGCGCCAACCACCACAGATGGCAGCGCCGTGGTTACATATTTCCGTTACATGAGACTTCTCTTCCACTCACGAAGTTACTCATACCAAGTGCCGTGTACCGAGAGATAAGATGTTACACATAAAAATAGAATAAATAATAAAATTTGAACCTGTATACTCAAAAATCTTACGTCAACAACTGGGGGTCAGGACTGTTGCATTATCAATCTCGGCATGTAGCTTGTTGTTCCAGGCGTTGTGATAGCTCACCCTGCATAGCATGAAAATAACATACCCCTCACAGAAACAGCACAAATTTTCTTATAGCTTTGGAGAGGTGGGAATATCTCCCCCCACCCCCACCCCGGCCTTCTTCTGGTGTCGCCACTGCAAGGGTTCATGATTATGACCATTTGCGTGACAGTTTGCAGTTGGGAAATAAGTTTCAGTAAACATCTGGGGAGCAAATGTGTGACCCAACAACCAATGCACAAAGCTTTCGGAAAAAAGTTACAATGAAATACCCGAATCAAACCCGTCATTAGACATAGCCAGGGGCGCAAATCACCCGAGCGAAGGTTGTAGCTCCATAAATAATTCTGTACTTCACCCAATGAATCACTCATAACATCGCGACGTATACTAGTGTCAGAATCATAACCATCACTCATTACCGGATCTGGCTTCACCTCCGAAGACTCTTGTTTCGGAACAATATGATGTTGCTTATTAGGGGGGAGGGGAGGAAGCGCAACCCGATAGTGCTGCACGCGGTGTTAACCGACACGTCATCTTTGGACACGTGCTTGCATGTTGAACACTGCCCTTGTTTTTTCCCCCTATATGCATGCAATAAGCACAAAAAATAATATGTACATAAAGTTTTCCATTAGACATAGTTTTGACATCAAACTCGTTTCACAGTCACGCTTCTGCAAGTGCACGCAAGCCCGCCCCCCCCTCCCCCCCCCCCGGGTCATAGCAATGAAACAGCGTGCGTGACTGAGCCATAAGACTGACCAGATGTCGACACCTACAGCGGAACTCGCCTGTGTGATGCACTTGTGCCACTCTTGCACTGCGGGTTGGGTTTCTCGCCTGTGCGCTCTTCATACTCGACTAAAATGAGTCATTTTCTGATAAGCCCCGTCCCCCTCCGACCCCCCTCGCCCACAAACACCGACGCGCTGGGGAGCTGGCGGTAACCCGCCCTGAATAGACTATTATGTCGTAGACAGGCTATTATTCGCTTATTCCAAACTCTAATGCTACGTATATATGTTGCTCGACACTTGGACCTACTTGCCACCCGAGGAGTCAACTTCTTGTTCGCACACACCCTCCACCCTTTTCCCCCTCTCAGGGGCGTACAAAGCTGCGCCTTTTCCCGAAATTACTCTAGAACATTGTTTGTAAGTGATACGTACTTTTGTTTATTTTAACTTGTGTAGGGTACTTTATAGCTGGGTGGGTTGATTAGCTTTTGATGGGCTGCCATGTGTAGAATGCTTGACTGGGATTTAAAATACAGTTAGTGAAAAGTCAGTGCATTCAGATTATGCGTAGTCTTTAGTCAACAAAAATACCATCTCTTTTAACTCTAAACTCACAACAACAAAAAACACCGCCACTTTTAGTTTTCGATGATGACAACTTTACTTCTGTAGCCTGATCTTCTAAATAAGTCAAAATTTAAACCTGAAACTAGCAAAAAAAAATTGTAACATCTTTGAGAAATTTTGTTCTTTTCTTAATTGTAGAATTTTTTTTTTCTCTCATTCATTATTTTAGCTTGTATTTCCATGCAAGACGGTTGTTCAAACTCCCGTGACATTCTCCGCAAGGGACCATGAAGGGTTCGATTCCCGGCGGATTCAACTGGAACTTGAGCGCGATGTATGTCGCCCTGATCCGTGGATTGTGGAGCTCCCTCCCCCTCCCTTCGCCCTGCCACTGCCTCCACACAGCGAAGACCCTGATACCCACGAAGCGATAGGAGAGTTCTACAGTCCCGCGTGGAGTCAAAGCAACACTAAGGTTTTATTCACAACATCGCTAGAACACTACAGAATGTCATATTTCAGTGGTATATTATAGCAGTTTAATTTAGAATATTTACAACAAATCATACATCAAATTGAATGTAAGCTAACCTAGTTTTTTTTTAATGTGCAATGTGTGCACAGTTAGTTATACGGCACACATCCAACCTAAAGTCCAATTCTTCCCACACTTTGGTTAACAAATCCGGAGTAATGGAAGCATAGCCTCTTCAATTCTGTGTCTCAACTCTGGCAAATCATTAGGTAGCGGCGGAACGTAGACGATATTTTATAAAACCCCAAAGGAAAAAATATCGCATGACGTTATGTCAGGTGAACGTGGAGGCCAGCGAAAAAGAGCTCTGTCGTCTCGACCATTAAGACGAGTCCAACGGCCAGGGACTTAGACGTTCAACCACTCTCGTGCAAAGAGATTCCAATAGGGAGGGGCTCCATCCTGTTGCCAAATAAAGTTTACAGGTTCACCCTCCACTAATCGAGGAAAGAGCCCATTGTTTCGCGCTGCAAGTGAGAAAACAACAAAGCAGTATTCGCACTTGCGCTTATCTAAAACTATTTGAGTTACTCTTTAATTGTGACCTTGAACCAACGCTCTACAACACTTACAGTTTATACTGTTAAATTTTATGACTGGGAAATTATTTTATGGACATTGTGTTGTAGATATTGTGATTTAACATTAGTGAGAACAAGTATTTTTTAACCAAAGATTTTTTACTACTAAAGTGATGTTAAATTTATCTTATTTTTAATTACGGAATCAACCAAATTTGCGTAAGAACTTTATTTAACTGTACAAATAAAATATTTTTGTAAACTAAACAATATCAGTAAGGCCATTGTTTTGTAAACAAGTCTATAACATAGTATTTTTTATGATAATAACATGTATGGCAACAACGTTGAATTTGTTCATTTTACGGTGTACAGTTAACATTTTACATTTTACGGTTTACGGTTTAAAGTTTACGTTAGGTAAAGTCACAAACTAAAAAACTCAAATTGTACAGTTTACAGTTGCTGTTTTAAAATGCCTGGTAGACAGTCGGCGAGAGACAGCGCCACGCACTGCGAGCGGCGAGGGAGCGGACTTGCGGGCTTCTGCGCCCAGAAGAGCCGGCAGTAAGACATCCTCCGAGGCGCAGGTAATGGACTGCGTCTCTATTAACACCGCTGCGCGCTCGTCTGTCGTAAAAACGGCCAAGGAATTCTGAAAGAGGTCAACACATTGACTGCGGCCCCGAGACCCCCTCCCGTCACGCAGGTGCCACATGGAAGAATGGGGGGTGGGGGAATAACTCCCAGTCATCGTCCAACAGATATTCGGATGGCGAAACCGCTCTACTGCGTTCAAGGAACGCATTAAGGGGCCCGCCTCGTCAGGGGTGTATGTGTGTCAGCGAGGCGGGATGATAAGCGCGACGCTCGCTGGTGCTTCCAGCGCGGTATAGCCTCTAAGCGCAAGTCTCTGAACTGGCGCGCATTCGTCTCGTCGTCACAGGATAACTGTGAAATTTGAGCGGTGACCGTAACATTATATGGCGGAGAAATGAAGATAAAGGTGTTATGCAAGCCCCTTAAGTGCTTTCAAGAATCTGTACTGATTGTTTTATGCCTAAAAATTACTCTGAAAACACGCGTTTTAGGCATTTTAACGCTTCTAAAAATGCCTAAAACGCGTGTTTTCAGAGTAATTTTTAGGCATAAAACAATCAGTACAGATTCTTGAAAGCACTTAAGGGGCTTGCATAACACCTTTATCTTCATTTCTCCGCCATATAATGTTACGGTCACCGCTCAAATTTCACAGTTATCCTGTGACGACGAGACGAATGCGCGCCAGTTCAGAGACTTGCGCTTAGAGGCTATACCGCGCTGGAAGCACCAGCGAGCGTCGCGCTTATCATCCCGCCTCGCTGACACACATACACCCCTGACGAGGCGGGCCCCTTAAACACTATAAAAACACTGTTTGTTTTACAAGAAAATTCCTTGGCAAATGATTGCCAAAATCGTTTTTTTTGTATTGCTGCAAGTAATACATTACACTTTTCCTAATAAATTTTCATGGAACATACTGAATGTTTGTTGTAACTCAATGTTCATCATAATGTGGAAAACTGAAATTCTTTTTTGTTCATAACTACCATTTAGTATATCCCAAAAGAATGTACCTATCGTAAAATTTAGGCTGTTATATTTGTAGATTTACGAGAAACAATTTTAACCACAAATTTCTATTTTTTTTAAAATTACAATTATTGTTGACAGTGTGCAGGAATGTATCTTGTCACCCGGGAAACATTTAAGAGATAATTTCTCCAAACCACCTCCTGAAGACTAGTTTCGTGGGACAGCGTATACAGGCTCACTGCAGCAGCTGTGTTTACAACAATTATTCTGCAATGTGAAGGTCTTCTCCCACCGAGGAACAGCTCCTAGCTCTCCCCCTCCCCCGTGAACCGCCTCAAAGCCAAACATTCCTTCAACGCGCCAGTTAATTCATTACGTCGCCGCGGGAGGATTGACTCATGTCGTTGACGGGCGTTCGCGCGTGGACGGCTTTGTGCGGCGTCTGGCTGACCGCTCTCAGTGGCATCCAGTCACGGTGTGGAACCTTTTCACGTCCATATCCACGCCATATTTCATCGTTTCATTTCTAAATGGCTAAAACTGATCTTTTCACTCGTTTTTATAGGTGTCATGAAGTTCCAGCACTATAGCTACTATTAGAACGACAAAGAGACTGGAATTTAAATAAAACGGGCGAACAAGCGGAGCCAGTAGCGTGTTTGTGTGCGAGGCGGAGTTATACGGTCGACATTGCCGACGTATAGCGTGCGCTTTGGGCCTTAAGGGTGTTCGCTACAGTCAGATCATTGGTAGCCTACGTGTGTTCTAACACGCCTTGCTCTAGTTGAAAATTTTTTAAGTAACGTTATTTTAATGAAATTATACAGAATTTCCCATAACTAAACGTCAAGCCGAGGCCAATGTAGTGTTTTAATTACTTATAGTCATTTTTTCAAACGTTTTTGAAATTCCCACCCTGATCAAAATTATTAGCTACTGTGACAGCAAATTTATGTTTTGCTATCATGAATAACCGTATTATTAATAACAGTTCAATATTTAAAAATACATATATATATTTTCACGACTTAAGAGACAAAACTGCAGAAAAAATCAGACTTGACCATCTTTTTTTATAATTAATTTTCCCTCTTTATTCATCCCCCTCTGTACACAATATTGAAGTCCACGCAGACGAGTCACGGGCAAAAGCATTTCATAAAATCAGATATGTATGTTTTTTTAACCTATACACTAAAAATCTCAAAAGACTTTAGCATAACGACTTTAGAAAAAAACATTCTTAAACTTTTTTTTTATGAATTGAAACTTGTATACACCTATTCTTAAGTTAAAATGTTTGTAATAAATCACATACTATTTTTTTTACAACTGTAAATGTGTAAATGTCAGCAATACCCTGAAACTGCGCGAGTGAAGCCGCGGGCTATTGGCTGGTAACCTATAAACCTTGCGTTTAATGAGATGCGATATATTATCTGTGGACAATATCAAACTAATTGCCCTGCTTTGTAAACGGTATATGTAGAGCCAACACCGTACTGCTGTTCATAATGCTATCAGTTTGCCATTAAACTCTCTTAGCAGATGGAGTGAACTAATATATCTACCAGTGTACAGAAATCATTTCACAGTAATAAAAATAAAGTAATCCAGGGAAATCCATTAGAAAATTACTTGTAATTAGTAGGAGAACCTATCTCTACTTCTTAGAGTAGGCTACAGATAGAAATAGAATAACTTACCATCAAACTAATCTTACATAATATTTAGACATTTATGCATTGTAATTATAAGATTATTTTTATTTAACAGTTCCATGATTCACCACCAACTAAAAGGGTTTAATTTAATTGTAGGCTATCTAAAAAAGTAGAAACCAAAATGTCTAGAGCTAAAGTTTCCTTTACTATGCTCGGCGATTGAAAATGTCACGACACGGCTAGCGAGGCCAGCCACGATGCAGGTAGCGCCCGTCTCTCTATTATCGCTACACGGTTACTTGATTTGCAGCGGCACCCCTCCGCCTTTCTCGAGGGTTCGGCTCGTTCCCAGAGCCCCGCCTGCGTGGAGTGGCGTAACTAGGTCGCCATTGTTCTCGCAGCTTCTAGTGTTGAATCGGGCATTCTGATGACGTGACACTTCGGAGGGCTACGAGACCCTTCCAGGGCAGGACTTGGCAGGTGTATGAACAGAGGGACTGACCTGATGTCAGTGAAGTGAAGAGGGCGAGAGACCTCTTGGCGAGCGATAGCGGGCGACGAGAGACGGGCTTCGAGTGCGAAGACAGGTGCTTCGGGTCGGTTTCGCGGCGCTGCAGTGCGAGGCAGCGTGTTAGGACCGAGGTGCGCGGTGAGAGACCCGTAGCAGAGAACCACTGCCGAGCCGAGCTCCAGTGGGGGGAGTGAATAGAGGACTTATTAACATTGAGATTACTCTGTGGACAGACAATTAAAGTTATAAATTAAAGAATGGAATAAATATTAGTTAATAAATAAAACTGCATTTAATTAATTGGACTATCCTTTTTATCCTTTATATGCTACCGGTAACAATAATAAAAATATCTACAAACACCAAACATAAGGAATCCTTAATCCCTCGTAGTAAAATGAATGTAATCTGTAGCTAGAGATATACGAAGAACAGACACATTATAAAACAGTGGCTACGTGACTATATTACCTATCCGGCTAAGTTTGAGCCGGAGTGTGAGTTAAAAATACTTACCAGCATTCCACGTCGTTTCTACTTAAACCTGCTTCACAGTTTTAATTGGACTTTAAGAGTAATTTCCATAGCACCCACTAACGACCACGAAACAAATAGAGCCACCCTCATTATGGGCGAAGTTGGTGGCGTATATGAGTTGTTTACAGACACGCTAGCTGAAGCAACGTGGCAGGAATAACAATTTAGTACTTTATTTATTTATTTAGTTTCGACTGATTAACATGTCCGCGACCCGATTGCTTTTTAACATACTAACAATCTTTCTCCTGCGGGAATCCTCAGTGAAATAAGGTAGCTAGTACCGAGAGCTCGCGAATGGAAAAGCGAAACTATTAAGGTTACCTGCAACAAGACCGGATATTCTGCTCTTTTATACATCTAGGAGCGTTCTTTTTTTTTTTTATCAAATCATTACGTTAAAATTCTTGAAATTCCCCAGATCAAAGTTGCTCGTAATTCGTTCCGCCTCCTTTCTGAAACTGTTGAACGGTGGCTGTTAACGAAGCAGACCTGGACCTTGAAACCTAACCAATTAGTAACTTTTATCAATTCCATTTTCCCTCGTTCGTGGAGATATTTTACGCGGCTCTCCACTTCCTTAATTCGCTTCTTTTTTTTTTTTTTTTTACGGGCGAACTGTCGCCGAGCTAGTTCCGCGCTGCGCCCACAGATGGCAGCACGCGCTGGAGCCAGCGTCGCTCCTGGCGGCCGCCTCGTAAATCGTGGCAGCTATCTCAACTCGCGGACATGTTTCAGGCTACTGAGGGGCCCCAAACCAATTGGTACGCCCGGCCTATTACGCTACTGGTACTGTAAGAAAACTCTTGTTAAGAGATACCAGCGCCAGGCACTCCGGAATAAAGAAGCCAGAAAGAGAGAGGAAGATAAAGCAACCCGGAAAAAAAAAACAGCCAGTTAAAAGCAGGCGACATTTATTTTCCTCCTTTTTCTGTTTTATTGCTTCTAGATAAGGCGAAGTGTTCGGAGAGCAGGCCAGTCTGAATGAGAAAGACCTTGACTAAAGGTTATAAATTACTGGCGCTGATGCGAAAAGGAGCCAGAGAAATTGTAAAAGAGAAAAGGGAATCATTAGTTACTACTGATATCCGATTGCAATTAAGCGTGCACGTGGTTCTTACGATACGAAATATGGTTTAGTTTCCTTTATGAAGACAATCTTACATTTTCTGAAGTTAAATTTTTTGATAGAGGTAAAGTAATTTCATAATTACAGGATAACGGAAGTGAGTAGGCAACGGAGTTAACGTGTGTAACATATGTAACGAATATGGCTCGATGGCGCGGGGTTTATGTGTGTGTGTGTGTCATGTGTTCCCATGTTACACATAAACTTACAATACGAAACTCGGACACGACTTTTAACTTTAATTCTTTAAAATAATGTCTAGCGTGATAAATACCTATATGAAAAGTATTCGTTTTAGGCTAACATGGTGAAAACTTTTCCCTTGTTAAATACCTAACTATAATTTTAACAAGCTGGTTCTATTAATTTCTCGGGCTAGCCGAACAACAGTATACAGTAGTACCAAACGCGTCTCATGTAAAAGACTCAACGCTGAACCTATGACATTTCCTTCTAGACCAGAATTATCATCGCCTACATGTTTGAGATTATACTTTTGGCGCGAGGATGAATTTTTAGTATGCACCAGAAATGCAATAAATAAGCGCGCATTACACAACGAAAATTTGCTAGGTTGAAAGTCCAATGCGCATGTACGCAGCGGAAACTGCTGAAGCCACGAGCCGAAATCGTCAAGATTGCGGACCCACGTGTCGAAGTATACACCCGTATGTATTAACTTTCGTGAACTTCTGGGGATTTACTAAATGTATTGTTGCACCAAAGTAAACTCTACGTTAGTGAAACTATCCAGGATAACAATACACATTCCCAACTTATAAAATTATTTTATTTATATTATTTATCATAAATTTTTATTTTACATGGTTTTTATAACGTATTAGAGAAACCGCATGGCAATGCGTCGCGCCGTTCAAGGCTAATGTTAGAGGAACGAACGGCTATAGGCACACAATGGCGCGCGCTTCTCGCTAATTTCTGCCAGATATTCCCGTCGTATTCACGAAATAACTCCCACTAAACTCTGATACCGAGAGCTAAGATGTTACACATAAAAAAACTACACTATAAAACACCAAGGACGCATGAACACTCTAAACATGCAAAGTCGAGCTTCTTACTTGGCACAGGCTATAAACGGTCTTTTTTTATGGGTTGTTAAATCCTTAAGTTTATTTATATAAATAATACTATCACTTCTCGAACATAGCTATCTCAAATACCACTAGTGCCCTTATCTTCTATATTTTTCGTTTAAAGGAAATCTGAAAAGAAAAAAAAAATCTTTTTAAAATCCGAACTGGGTATATTTCTGTTTAACAGGATAACACTATTTGTTGTTAAACATAAGTACTTATATCATTTTTGCACAGGAGTGATTTATTAGTTCGTTGATATTCATGAATGTAGTTGTACCCTATTTGCTTCTGGGTAGGTACACTTTAGAAAAGGAGTTACTTTAAAATCTTATAATGGCTGTAAATATTTAAGTATTCGTTTGATAAATAAACGGCAAAAATGTTTCTCATTTTTAAAACCCATATATAATTCTGTTAAACAAGATGGTACTATTGATTTCTCAAAATAAAATTGAATAGTTGGCGCTCCTCCTAATTCCTGTTACACATTTCCGTCCCTTAACTTCCACCGTATTCACGAAATTACTTCTACCAAACGCCGTTTACCGTGAGCTGAAATTTTACACATCAATAAACCACGAAGTAATGATAGAACACTGGATATTATTGTTTTGAAACCATTTTTAACGTATTTAGAACGCAAAGAATCATGACTACCGCCGCGACCAAACACTCGGCTTCTATTGGTCGCACGGTGTGACGTAAACGAAAGAGATGAGCATTGCCGAGCTGATCAGCACGGGTCCGTGCCCGCATGCGTGCCTTTGTGATGCTCGGTTCCGTGAGATCCGTCTCCGCTTACGTAATCCGTCTCCGCTTCCGTGTCATTGTATTCCGGGCCTCAGCGGTCAATGGCAACTAGTGATTGCGCGTTTCCAGCAACTCGCACAGATAAATAATTTCATTCCACCGACCGTGTAAACACATGGCCATCCCAGCGCCAATTAAAGACTGTTATACCACTATCCGTGTGGGCTGGTTCCACCCCCCCCCCCCCCCAAACCAACGAGACATAATTTTCGGTGTTCAGTTTCGACCATCGCGTCGGCTCTAACCGTTAAAAGTGAGAGAGCGATGTCCGCGACTGTACATAAACACTCGATTCAGGTCATTTAAACTCTGGAGGATATGTTCTCCGGAGAATAATAAAAAGCACGGGATGAATGAATAAAACGCATGGTGAAAAGAGGACGGGGGGTTAGGAAATATTGGGGCGACCAGGTGCTACATTTTAGGGCCCGGCCCAAGCACTGGTTTAATATCCCCTCGTTTAAGTGATTCCGTATTTAACCGGACGTCGAAGGCACTATAAACTTGAAACTCGTGCTGCGTTTTTTTCTTCTTGTTTTTGAAAACGCGCGCGCGTACGTAATACGTTATTGTAATTTGTTGTCGCGGTGGTTCGTGAGAGAGAGGGAGAGAGACGTGGTTAAAGCGAAGCATATAAATGTCTCATTAGTAGGAACGGACTGTTGTGTGGGTGTGTCGCGCTAATTTACGCCGCGCAACGGTCGGGGAGCGAACCAGTAGCCGATGCCAGTCGCGCCTGTGCTCTGCTCGGGCGAGATAAACTCCGTCGTTCCTGCAGTAAACTAAACAGAGCGGTGTTGCAACCAGGCGGTGGCGATGTCTGCATGGTAACTGGGCGAAGTCTTCGGCTAAGTGTAGCGTCACATTGGTTAGAGACCAAAACATTAGCTCAAGTGTAGTGTTTGCATTGTAGAAACAATTTTAAGTGGAATTTTTGCATTGAAGTGACGGTTTAACGACGGTATTCTAATTCATACTTACTAAGACGTTATCAAGAGACTTCTCCGCAATGTTTTGAGTGTGACAAAATGGCGATGGCGAAGTTGAAAAGTGACTTTAACTACGTCACAGCATACGTCCCTTGACAATTCCTACTCCATGCTCGAACATTCGCCATTAGCACCGAGCATGGTCGCGCTGGAAGGAGGCGGCTGATTGGACGGTATAACCGCCCGCCCGTGCCGACCTGGGGATGACGTCACGGCCACATCCAGCATCATGCTCACGAGAGTACAGGGGTGGGCTGTTTGCTTTCGATTCTTTCCTTACGTTGTTGGGAATTATAGATAGTAAGGGTTTCAAGAGGAAGGGGGAATACATCCCCAAAACACACCCGTAGTGATGCAGGAACGTCGCAATATTTCAGTGAGGTAAAATAATTTTTTTTTTTTCAAGAAGTAATGCCATCCAAGAATTTTTTTTTTCACCTGGGATATTTTTCACCTATTTTATTGAATATTTATTTATATACATATATATAATATTGATATATTTATATAATATATTTAATGGAAAAATTGTTTTAAAATGAGAAAATTCACGTTAGCTTCAACACGCTAATCTAAACTTTATAAAAACCTTTTTCATAGAAAACATAACTTCACAGTTTGGGTAAGCCTGTTTGTTTATAAATGAGTCAATAAAAAACTTCAAATATAGTTGAGGCAATTAACAACTTTAAAAAGAAATTACAACGTAATCAAGATACCTATACAAAATAATTTTTTGTTCTGTTGTCTGTGTACAGAAACTTTCAATAGGCCCTCTCGTTTACAAGACAGATTTTTTTTTTTTACGTATTTTTATCTTTTAAAAAACCAGCTATCATTTGAAGCTTATAAGCTAAACTGGAAGAATGCCTATGAGTAAAGGCAGTTTCTAGTGGGCGGAATGAAGGAGGCGACACAATGCCTTGCGCAGTCGCCCATGCCACGGTCATGTGCCCCCCCCCCCCCCTCGGAAGAAGAGAGAAAGAAAGGAAAAATTTGTAAGAAGCTGAGGAGAGTCATAAAGGTCCAGGCCTGGTGACGGGTGTGGGGTTGATTAATGACCTCTGACCCCGGGCCGTGGGGAGGATGTGCGATAAAGGAGGCGAGAAGAGAAAGCCGTGGGGCGGTTGAGGGGGAGGGGTTATTGGATTGCCAGCCCCGGGTCGCAGATAACGCCCTGAGGTTGGACTCGTCGGGAGGAGAAGACGGAGAGAGCGTCTCCTGAATTGGAGCAAATTCCGCGCCCATCTTGCGAAGCAATAAAGGTTTTTTTATTGCAGCTTAGCCCTTGGTCACCCCCCCCCCCCCCCAGCAAAGGAGAAATTGCTTTCCGATAGCAGAAAAGAGCAATGGCTTCTCTCCTCGCCGACGGGTCCGCCATACCAAGTCAGTGCAGCTCTGACCGACTCGCGCAGTACGTTTTGTAGGCCTAACATCTGGACAGCGGACTTAAAGCCTTTATATAGTCAAGTTTTTAACTAGGCGTCCAACCCATCGCTCTGAAAAGAAATAGCTAACCTTCTGCTAATGAAGCAAAAATCAAATAAGACAACAGGCTTTCAAATTTCGTTTTTTCAATTGCTATAGTTGATAGGTATGACTTTTTAAAATACAAAGTGTGTAAAGTAACAGTTGTTGTATTAAACATAGCTAAAGCATTGGCGATATGAGCACAGGGCACAGCAGCTTGGCTATCCCTACTATATAGTAATAATATTGTTACGAGCGCACTGGGAAGTAAGGCCAGGTACCTGAACAGGCTGACTGGCGGTAGTCTGGCCTGGCGGCCCCTGACGTCACGCATGGGGATTAGAGCGGCCCGACTTCACACCCCCTTACTTGGAACTGTCATCTGTTCCTCAGTGGCTTACAGAGGCGGCCGCGTGGAGTGGCGTGCTGTTCACGCCACTGTTCTGGATGCTTCGGGCGTCGGGTCTGTCCGGGATGACGCGACACGTCATAACCCCTACAGTCCTTTCCATCAATGTTTTGCTATGGTTGAATTATTCAGTTTCACCACCCGCCAATCTCTCATGATGTTTCTACCAGTTTCATGTAAACATGACTCGGCGTACCCAAAGTCAAAGGACGCAAATGGTTCGATACTTGGATTGTTGGTTGATTATTAATTTTATAAACATAAATATTAGCCATTTGGTCAACCCCCTTCCCCCTTTCCCAAACTGAAAGTATTAGTTGCGCCCTTGGTTACAAACATTACGGGCAGTGATTGCTTCCACACGAGAATCCGCAAAAGCGCAGTAGTTAACATCACGTCCGACGCGCGAGGCTCAGCCATTACTCCCAGCCCTAGGGTCGTAATCACCGAGCTCATGCATTTCAAGCACGCCTATTACCCCATTCTCCCCTCTTCCTCCAGCTTCCTACCCCTTTTAATATCCTGTTCGCGGTAACTGGTGTGTCGCGCATAACCCGTAGCGAGTTAATTAAATTCCAATGAGGAATTAATGAACGCAGAATGGCAGCTGTGAATTACGGCTGCGGCTCGTTTAACGAGCTCCTCATCACTGCCCGCCCTCCACCCCCCTCCCATGTTCGCACGGAGCGGGGAAGTGTTCTAGCGGCGTCGCAACAGACCAATACGCCGCGTCGTTAACTGCGACTGCGCGCCTACAATCTCGCGGCCCTGCGACCTTGGACTAGTGTTGAGGTAGACGGCACGCATTGACTGCGAAGAAACAACATCTTTAAGGCCTAACGCTGAACGGCTTGTTTGCCGGTAAAACCGTCAAAAGCATATCTTTGTTAGATAATCCATAATTCCATAGTATATTTCACCACCAGGCTGCCATGTAAACATCTGTGTCCTTTCAAGCCTTGTGATTGCACCATCGTTAGCCCGACACACACCACTATCGCCATGCGGATACCAAGAGGATCAGTACCATCCCTGGAGTTTTAGTAGTATGGAAGTCTAGCCTGGTTGTCGAATATATGTACTGCATGGCCTTTTATTTGTCACGGCGCACAAATATAGCACTTTTGCAAGGTCAACTATGAAAGTTTTTGGCACTTAATATGTTTTGAAAGTTCGTAAATAGTAGGAATATTTAGATGTGAAGTGTGTCAAACTACTGTATTTATTTATAGGGCGAGTTTTTAAAACGAGGTTCCATGGAGTGTGTGTGAAAAGAATAAATTGAAACAGCAGTATAACAAGAACTTACCAAGAGGCAGTGCTGGAACTTGCTACACTACCTCTAGGTAAGTTATCGTCACATTGTACGATGATTACCTAATCTTTTCAGGTACCTATCTTCAAAGATTCATCCTGTATTTAACATTATAAAAGCTTGAGCCTCTAACTGAATAACCACATGTGCCATCGCTTAAATCAACTGATTCCAGTGGTTGAAGCAAGTTGATGTCACTAAAAAAAGGGTGGAGGGGGGGGGGGTTATCCTTCCCTTCCCGAAGTAGGGAATTTTTTTTTAATATTATCAGTTAAGGCATTATGTTATTCTACTCCTAAATATATACACAATTAGAAGGAAAATAAAATGCTCTAATATTATTTACACACTTTTATTTAATAATCTGGAATAACAATTTACATCTTCTCCATCACAGAAAAAAAAAGCTCATACTCTTCTCACAATATGAAAAAAAAAATAAAGCAATAATTGTTAGGTAAACATAAACAAGGATTACACAAATCTTCCACGGTGTTAAGTACCTACCCAAAAAGTGCACTTACAAAAAAAAAACTACTGCCAAAAAGCACACACTTTCCATCAATATTTAGTACCAATTTCAAATAAAATCATCGACACCAAACTACATCTTAGCTTAAGGTAGGTTCGGCTAATTTAGTAATGCCGGTCACTTCATCATTAAAACTTTTGTTGAAGTTATCATAAGTCTGTCACCTGTCTGGATCTTCAAAATACATACAGAGCTTTAGCCAAGATGAGTCATTTAAAAACGTCTCAACATTCCAGAGTGATGTCCTTGCAAAAGGCTTGCCGAGAGAGCAAGAGTGAGTGAAAAGGTGGAGGGGGGGGGGAGGATTACTAGAAGGGCATGATTGGGTTTTGAGTTTTTTTTAATGCATGCATTTACCTTGAGAGTAGGACAAAATTACTAGTCAATTGATAATAGAATTCATTGTATACCTCACAAGTTATAAAATATGCACAGATGATTATGTTATGGCCACTGTTAACATTTAGTCTAAATATTTTTATTTAATTGTGGGATGTGTAAAATTGTACATAAAGTAATGGGAATTATTTGCCCTGAGGCCCTTAGCATTTTTTGACAGCCCTGCTTGCAAACATGTAACAAAATGTAGATGTTTGAAGTTTAGAATTGTTAATTTTGGCTTCAAACTGTATTTATTCTTAAAGGCCTAACTGGCTAAAATTATCATGCTCATACTTTTTGTATGAAACTTCCAGTAAATTAACTGAAACCAGCCAACTGCAAATGTGGTAGTGCCACCATAAACCTTCCAAAGAGGAAACGTAGCATTGGAACCAGAACATGGTGGGCAAGAAACCGGTGTATCCTGCCATTTATAAAAGAGAGCAAGGGGAGGGAATGTATAGTTGTATATACACACTGTAACTAATGTTAGAAATTAACTTTCATTGATCAGCCAAAATTATTAAATTCTATACCTGTGTATGTGTATAAACATTAAAAGCATTCTGAATGAGCACTTCTCCGTCAAAGAATGAACAGAATTCCTGGAGTTCACTGACACTCGTAGATCTACGATCATGTAAACTATGAGAATTGTGCGCTTTACATTACAAAGACAGCAAACACCATCAGCGGTGTCTTTAGAAAACTCATCAGCATCATGTGAACCTTCTTACACTGACTGTGCTTTAAAACACATTACCAAGCAAGATCTCCACAGCACTTTCTCGAACCAGAGCAGAGTTCGCTTGTTCTTTGCCAACAGCCTCCAAGGCAACACGTCTGGCCCATTTGACTGCCACATGGAGTAGAGCTTCCTGAGCACTGAATGTTCATTGGTCAAGAGCCCCATGTGCAAGGTGCACAAACAGACAAAAACAATCAATGTGAAACTAACACACATGTACTTTTATGAAGCCAGTTTTAATGCAAAATGACAGGACCTTTGCTAATCACTTGTGACTAGCAAAATTCACATTATTTTTTCTCACTAGGGTAAATTTCACAAAAATACATAGGCCAGCGTCATTTGTTAATTGATTGTTGTCACATTGCACCCTCCGTCCTGGTTGCACGTGTTTGTTGCAAGACTGTTACTGGCTTCTAGTCTTGCAGGGAGAGTCAGATAATCCCAAACCATTATAGAGGTGATTAAAATCTTAAATAAATTTTAAGTCCAGCCAGCTGCCACATAACACAAATATGCTGGTCCCCAAAGCTACACACCTTTACGGGAGGCAATGGTTCTGGGGCTACAACTACTTACACTCGTCTCCCGCATTAGTCAGTGCAAATTAAAACAATCGTTAATTATAAAGTATCTCAATTAACAATCGGGTAATTCATTTAAAGCAAATGCAAATAAAATATTCTACATTGAAAATTCTGTAGTAAACATATTATATTCATCACGAGTTCAATGGAAATAATTTAAAAATTGCTAAAATAATACCTATTCAAAAATTATTTATTGTTTAAAAATAGTATTGATTTAAAAGATTTTCATGGACATACACCGATTTTGGTTTCAACTGTATGTCATAGAGAAACCACAAGCATCAATAAGAAAGATGAATACACAAACATGCAGAAAACACGCTAAAATCAGTTAATGTCAAATGTTAAACACATAGACAGCACAAAAAACAATTCCGTGGAAAAAGTTAGTCGGAAAAGTTATCACAGCACAGACAAACAGTGGACTGATGACAGTTGTAACAAGAACAGAAAATACTGACATACAACACAGCAACCAATTCCTTCCCTGCTGACTGTATGTATAACATTGGACATTGGCTGATTTTGGCTTGTTTTCTGTGTTTGTGTATTCATCTTTCTTTTCAAATCTAGAGGTTTCATGGTCATATGCAATGGCATATGAATGGTTCAAAGAACGTAAAACTAGTAATGCTGTAAAGCTGATATTAATAACAATCAGTGACTAATTATTCACTATTTTCGGTAAACTGTAATTGGTTCTTAGTTATCATTAATACTGCACATAGCTTCACGCTTGTTATACTCCATTTGTTATAGTCCATTTGTTTGTGGTACTCATTTAAAGTGAAACAACTGAAGTTATTATTTTAGTTAAAGGTTGCAAACAAAAAAAACTCTAATGTAGAAAATACCACCTTACAGGTAGATCTACATTCGTCAATTATTGTTTGCATAATCTGTAATAAGAAAATTGATGTCAGAGCCCACGGCATAAAGTAAACATTTGAAAATGTTTGTTACTAACTAAACCCGATTACAAAACGATCACATCAAACCATGAATTTAAGAACTAATTATTTTGACTGAAATTCATAATTTTTCCCACTAGCCTTCAAGTCTATAGTAATGTATATTTTTCCACGTCGTGGATGAACGGATGTCAGACCAAAAGCATTAACAGAGCCGACCTTTTTTAAGTGTTAAATGAACTCTTAAGGCTGGATTTATAAACAACGCATGGAACGCGACAATGCAACACACAAGAAAATCAGTCATTTATAAAGTACCCAAGTCACAAACGTCATCAACCATAGAACTTTAAACTGTAAAAAAGTAGAAAATCAAATTTATATGCTACTTTAAAAAATTAATTTTTATCTTGAAAATAAAATAAATGGTCGATAATTTGATTTGAAAGTGAAATTTTCTTTCACTGTGTGGAAGTTTTAAAGTAAAAATGTGATATGTATTGTAAAAAGAATGTTGTGGTCTCTGAGCATGGCCGTCAAAAACCCCAGAAGTTGAAAGTTAGTCTATGCTTGCGTTGCAATTTCGCTTCTAGCATAGTTTATAAACTGGTATTTGAAAACGTCAATATTGAAATTTATGCATAGCGTGTTTCTTGCATTCTCGGATAGTTTATAAACCAGTAATAAAACAAATAAAGTGTATTTCAAGTGATTTAAGTATATATACACAAACATTGTGACCAACAATTCAGTATATAAACATGTAAACACCACTTGAAAGTCAGAACCACTTAATCTACATAATTTCATTATAAACACTTCCATTTGTATTTAATTGGGTTACTTCAGTATACGTAACTGTAGTGGTGGGTGATTGTAATCTTTAATGCACTATGGGACTTTTCGCTACTTTATGTTTTGGGTAATGTTGCTGTGTGTTTTTATGTACTGTATTGTGTATTTATTTTTTAAGTTCATTATCCCTTCTCTTTATCTTCAGTGTAACTGGAAGTTTATCAAGACTTTGGCTTACTCTCGAACCACTGTAAAAATAAAATATCTGAATGTATTAAGAACATAGACAGTAAAATAAAATAAATAGTATCACCAAACTCTTCACATGATTATACTTAGTTCAATGTCACTGAAATAATGTTGAAAAAAAATTGTACAAGTGAGAATTTAACTAATAACAAACTTTAATATTAAATATACTAGTGTCTTGACCAAAAATACCTTGGATAAAAAATTATCTTAAAAAGGGCTACACAGTTTTCTAAACATGACACAGAAAGTCTAGAATAATAAACACACTCTGATAATTGGGATTTTAATATCCAAACACTACTGAAACGTTATTAATATAAATAATTTGAATTTTCAGCAATTACAACATTTTATCTAGCAAACATGAATACTGAGATTGGCTGTGGTTTCAAAAGTACCTGTAGCTCTCCTAAAAACATGTTAAAGAAATTTCTTCATAATTCTTTAAGTAGTTCCATTATAATAAAGTTTATTTTTTCAAAGTTTTCATTGGACTTCACAGTTATAACTGCCTGAAGTTACCCTCAATTGGAAACCAGGTAAAGTTCACATTTAAAATAAGTTAATTAGTAGCATTCCCATTACTTTAAGGAACATTTGAGCTGGAATCATATGTTGAGAATGAGAATTTCTTGTTACAATTGTTTCATATAACATTTAAGGTTAAAATATTCTTCACCATGCTAAAATAATGTATACATTGGTTTAGTATTCTAATAAGAATGATGTAGTTTTTAAAACTAACAAAAGGTACACTCACAATGAAGACTTAAGTTGAGCACTCTTCACAGGGCAGACACACGCCAGCTTGGATCCACCAGTTCTCGTGTTCTGTATTTTACAAAAAAACATCACATAACAAAACGTCTCAACCAATTATTAGAGGTGAACTGCTTTTGTAATGTTCTTACGAGGTATCACTACCACACAATCAACTAAACTTAAACCAGTGAAGGTTCCGATTTAAAATCCTTCTCAAGTGAACATGTAACATTTATAAAGCTGTGTTTCTCCAGAACTACAGTTGAGTTTCTAAAAGAATACTCATGGCATTAAAGAAGCACTTGCTGTATTTAATAGTTGTTTTGATATTGATACATCTGGTACAATCACAATCTGATGCATGTAGTCTCTGCAAATGGTTGCCATTCAAACACCATTAAAAACAAGTTATAGTCATTCTATATTTGTGACAGCGACCTGACATGTTTACAAAGCCTACAAACTGCACCACATATTACAAAGGAGGAATTATGGTAGGTCCAGAGCACTCAACACTCCAATATTGTGAAATAATACTAACGACATACTCGCCTGTGTGTGTGTGTGTGTGGGGGGGGGGGGGGGAGGGAGGGAAAATGATAATGTTGCTGCTAGCTCAGTGAACAAAGCAGCTTGAATCTAGCCTACTAGCTCATTAAATGTTCCAAATATTAAAACCCTACAATTAATATTTTAGTAAAATTAAATCAAAAAGTAACAATATTCTCAGTTTAATTTTTTTTTAAAATTTCATTTTACATAGTTTATTATTTTAGACTTCAATAATAAACACACACACCAATTATACCAGACTGATAATAAAACAGCAAGTTTACAAGCCAAAGTAAATTGAGCTGTAAGTGAGCAGTGAGTTTGCAAGCCAGGAACCAGTAATCTACATCAATGTAATTGGACTTCAAGAAAATATCAAAATACTGAAATGCTGAAAACTGTTCTTAAAGACTCTCCATGCTACACAAGCATTTCAAAGACAGCTGTTAAAAATTAAAAATGAACTGCCAAATGTTTTCCAAGGTGTAAGCTCATTACAAGAAAATGGGAAAAAAAAAAAAATATATATATATATATATATATATATATATATATATATATATATATATATATATATATATATATATATATTTATGCGCAGACACACCATGCCTCTTTCTACAGTGCATTTGCTTCAACAAAATGCTAAATATAAAATAATATAAAAAACAGGATGTAAAGATACAAAAACATATGACAGTTAAAAGTTTTGACTCTGCAGGAAATCCCAAATTTTTTATATTCCTAAATAATGCTCCTTAGTATTAGGAGAGACAAATGGGGAGTAACAAGTATGTGACCAGTAGATTTTATAATTCGTTAAAACATACCCATATTTAAAAATTATATTTACTTGAACTGTCATTTTAATTTTGAATTGGTCCAGATAATATACAAATTTCCTCTGATCCACACAAATTTTTAACACATACAAATCTAAACATAATTTATTTAAACAATCACAATTACAGATAAATTGGTTTCAAAAAACTTTAAATAGTATTTGTTTTAATATATCCAATTAATAATGTAATGTGTCATTATTTTACATCTAATTAAAGTGATTTTATAAGTTTGGTTCTGTAATTGTGAAAAGAAAGTTTAAGTGACAACCCTCCCTATTTAAATTTCAATTCTTTAAACCACTCAAAACAGAGCAAACAGAGCAGAAAGTGGCAAAAAATAATTTTAAATAAAACTGCAACATATCAGCATCGTAAAAAATAAAGCTGATCAAATTAATACTCCTGGCTTCAATATTCAAAAATTTACCAATGAATAAAATGCTAGCAAAAATAAATAAGAGTGCAAATGAATCACCTAGCAAAAAAAGTAAACACAAAGAGTGTCTCAACTCTAACCTGACCATATCACAATATAAAATCTTGCTTCTTCACCTTCCTTCCTAAGAAGTATCACAAAAATAATAATTTACCCTGGGAAAAAAACCAGTTAAAAAATTACAAAGTGCACACTCAACTGAATAAGAATGAAGGGTATCAGTTAGCAAAGGTACTGCATCTGGAACATTGCTCAGTCTCGAGTCATGGGCTCGGGCAAGCTCCGAACTGCACGAACCCAATCCACCAGGATCCACAGAATCTGCCGGGTGCTGCAGCAGTCTCATATTCCACGTTCATGCCGTGGGATCCCGACCGGCCGCTTCACCTGTCCCGGTCCTGCTCCGGCCGGTGACGCGTGCTGTTGGCGGGCGGGAACAACGGCTCCGCTTCCTCCTCGTGTGCGTCGTCTCCGTCGCCCGCTCCCTCGTCACTGCTGCTGCCCTCGCGCGCGTCCTCGGGCTCCGCCTGGTACAGCACGTCGTGGCACAGCGGGCAGCGGTCCTGCACGTACAGCCACTTGCGCAGACACACCCCGTGGAAGTAGTGGTTGCAGCGTGTGATCTTGGCACCTGCCATCTCCTGGTAGCAGATGGCACATACATCGTCCAGCCGGCGCAGCTGTTCACCACTCGCCTCCGGCAGCGAGTCGATCTTGTTGACGGCCGTGCGGCGCTTCATGAAGACGCTCCAGCCCGCTCGGGCCTCGCACCAGATGTTGAAGTATGCGTGGATGCACATCATGATGGCACGAATGGCCCCGCCCGACTCGAACACTAGGATCCACGCCCCGTTGAAGAACAGGAAGATGCCGAAGAAGAACTCCACGGTGTTGCCGAACGCTCGGATGTAGTAGACGTAGTCGTCCAGCTTCTCCCAGAAGGTGGTGCGGTAGGCATCGACCAGGAAGAGCGAGTAGATCATCAGCGACACCACCACCTTGACGATGACCTCCACGCTGAAGGCAGAGACGGCCAGCAGCCAGGTGCTGACGGCGTGGTGCGACCAGAGGTAGGCCAGCAGCGATGTGGGGAACACCACGAGGAAGGCACACACGCAGAGCGCGCGCACGTGCCGGTGGAGGGAGGGGTTGTGCGACGCGCTCAGGGACATCAGCAGAGGGTTCACGATGTTGTGGATGAAGTGCAGCAGGGCGGTGAAGAGCAGCCCGAAGTTGCGGCACAGACGCACGAACCTCTTCTCGGGCTCGAGGCCGGTGATGCCGGTCTGCAAGGCGAGGATGTAGAAGAGGATCGCGGAGACGGTGCCTATGCTGCGGTCGTCCTCCTCCTCCGTCAGCAGGAACCACTGGAAGAAGCAGCCTACGTAGTGGCACACGTATGACACGACACTGGTCATGCCCAGCACCGCGGTGAGCGTCTCGCAGCCCGTCACCAGGAGGCTCTTCAGGCCGGCCAGCAAGGTCTCCAGCGTGACCACGCCCGTGTCCGAGAGCAGGCCCGCGCAGTGCTCCAGCACCCGCACCACCCAGAACACCCTGAGCACGGTCGGCACGCACAGTCGCGACCACTGTGACTCGATCAGCGCGGAGAAGCCGAAGTTGCCGACGAAGTCGCGGGCGTGGAGGTAGCCCCCGTACACCGTGTGCACCACGGCGACGGAGCTGTAGCAGAGCACAAATTTGACGAGGGCCAGGGGGAGGAGCGCGGCGAAGACGGGGGCGTGCTGCAGCACGGACACGGGCAGGGGCAGCAGCACCAGCAGCGAGGGCCCCACGAAGCACGCCAGCAGCAGCATCTCCACGAGCGGGTACCTCGGCCCCATGTACATCAGCTTGAAGAGGTAGGCGAGGGCACACTGGCAGGCGTAGTTCTGCACCAGCGCGAAGCCGTAGCTGCCCGGCTCGCCCAGCCGTGCCACGTCCAGGGACAGCACGTCCTCCAGCAGGCTGGTCGGAGAGGCGCTGGCGCTGATGGCGTCCACCGCTGCCTTCATGGTGCTCACGTTCATCCAGTAGGAGAGGAACACGATGCCCACCGAGGTGAGATACTTGTACACCAGCACCAGCTGCTGTCTCTGCAGCGTGAAGACGCACAGGGCCAGCAGGATCCCTGCAGCACACGACACGCCCTGTATCGCTGTCTAGCCATTGGTTAGGAGGTCAAACAAGTGATATTACAAGCAATTTTTTATCTGTTTACAATGTACAATTCGTCATGTTTACATATCCATGTCATCCATGTCAAGTGGTGAACCGAACATGCAGGGAAATTGCTAAACTCTAGCTTTATTATCACAGATATTACAAAATTAATTTAAATACAACTAAGGAGGAAAACAGTCTTGGCCCCGGCCATAACATACCGACATTAAACAGTACATAATGTTTTTATAGTGTTTCTCTTCCATGAATTAATAATGAAGTCAGGATTTTTTTTTTGAACACTAGAGATGTGCCTATATTTACCTTCAAAACAAAATCCTTATATTCTTTCTGGATTCTGAGAAATCACTGTTAATAGGTTACATTACAATAACTTTGCATTGATGCGGCCACCACAATTTTTTTTTTCGTTTCCTGTATGAGTCTGTGTGTGTGTGTTTATGATTTGGAGAACTTTGGTTAAATAGTGAAAATGGTCCATTACATTAGGTTAGCTACATTACAAATACTTAAAAACAATGGTGGTTGGTTAGTATAGCCACATAAAAAATAATGTGAAATCATATGAACGGTTGGTTAGAAATTGGTAATTCCTAAGCAACCTTATAAAATATGTTACAGTATTATTAATGTAGCCATTCTAACCCAACCAACAGTCCAAAAGGTTTTGAAGAATTTTTAACGTAACTAACCTAATGTAATCGACCATTCTCAAGATTTAACTCAAGTTCTACATTTCATTTACACACAGACAAATAAGAAAAGCTAAAAACGGTGGTGGTGGCATCTCTAATTCAATTTGAATTTTTTGCTGCCATTGGAATAATCTGTTACTAAGTGACTCAAAATACTACTTTAAATACAAATGTCAGAAAACATTGATAACGTAATGCAATTACCTAGTTATTTATAAAAACAACAAACAGAAAAAAGAAACACTAAAATTTTCATAATCATTGCAATAAAATTGTCTTATCAACTACTTTGAATAGCAAAACAATACCTCTGTTTACTAAATTTCTCAAAAAAAAAAAAATACAGACCAACGCGGAAAAGAAAAAAATGGCCACTGCTGCATCAATGTACACACTTTGTAATACAAGCATTAAACAGTGGATTTTTCAGACACCAGAATGAATTCAGTAACGCGGTTTTCAGGGTGAATATAGAAACATTTCTATTGTATGAAAAGAAAATATTTTCGGAATTTTTTAATTTACGGAAAAGCTGCGATTGAGACTATTGCCCATTTAAAAAACCCTGTCCTTTTTATAACAGTTTCGGCTATGCTATATTCCTAAGGACCTCTGGATAACTCCAGAATCAAGTTGCACTAAGTGTCTAGTAAACAGTATGACGGCAACAACAATCAGTCCAATTTTTCATGGAAAACAGTCTCGCCTACCTATTGTAACCTATAAACAGAAATTTCTCAGAAACTAGTAAGAATTTTGAAAAACTGTTGGCAATACTCGGACATCACAGCCTTTTAGAACCTAAATAAAAAATTTGAAAAGTGGTTTTCACACACTACATACGTCCCTAAATTTATTCCCAAGGGATGGTTTCGTGATTCCAACTAGTTTGTGAAAAAATTCAATTTTTATATCTTACATTACAATACCTGTGCTTTTACGCTGCCACCGCAATTCATTGTTTACCCGCAAAAAATTAGAATATATTTTTTTCCATATACTTGAGACATTCCTGAATTAACCCTGCGGTACACGATGCTTGCTGTTTTAGTTCAGTATGTTGAAAGATTCTGTACATAAAAAAACATTGTTATATAATAATGAATTGTGATTGTAAGTCAAATAAAAAGAAATTATTTATCCGACAATCGTAATTCATTTTTATTGCACAATTTCTTTCATGTGCAAGATCTTTCCACGTACTGAACTAAAACAGCAAAAAATGTTTAAAAAAAACTCACACGGATAAACAATAAATGTTGGAGATAGCGTGAATACATAGGTATTGTAATGCAAGCTGTAAACTGTTATCCTTGCCGCTGGGTGGAAGCACAGTCTAATTTAAACACCACACAGGTCAGTATATACAAAATTTACATGATTTTAAAAAGCTCTTTTTTTCCAAGAAGCCTCGTAACTAGAAAATGTCCTAGCTAAACAATTTTAATTCTAGCATTTAATATTAAAATGTTAATTATTATTTATTATATTCTGCAAATATTCATTTTTTCCCTTATGATTACAGAACTGAAAACTACAGCATTAATGTATCGAAGACTAAAACAACCATGATAAATAAAAGAATGGGGTCAAGTTAATGTTGTGTTAGCAAGGAGACTATGATTGTTTTAAGTTGTGTAAAAGCTTATTGCTACAATAATTCATGTAAAAACGTTCAACTTGATTGTGTCCGGGGCTTTAAATGTAAAGATGTAAGCTGTCATGTTGATGACGTCATAGATTAAAAATCGTGTCATACATAAATCCCAGACTGAAAAAATACGCTAAGACATTTTCTTATTAGTGGCAGTTCTATGAAACTCTTATATACATTTAAATACAATCACTTACCCAAGGATGATAAAACTACTTTTAAAACTGTCAAGACAAATACTTTGTACATTTGTTGATCATCCACGAGCATCACAATCCGGTCTATTTCACTTTCTGTGTCTGGTAACGATGTGAGTGTTGCATTTTTGTACGTTATAGTCTGATTTTCACTAGTAGGAATCCCCAAGTTTATTTTCAGAAGTTCATCGACTAAATAAATAGGAGGCACACGAAGAAGAATTTCAAAAAAGAATGCAGCTCTTTGCCGTAATGACATCTTAATGTATCACAAAACTAATTCTTCGCTAGTGAAATAACCTATGAAATCGGAATTACTCAATTTCTTCAGTTTATAAACATGATTAACTTCATAGACGTAACCCTAACCATAGATAAAGGTTAACTAAAATTACAATTACTTTCATCATTGAAAAATTTAGGTCATAGAGTGTGTGAATATTAGAGTAGAGCATATACAGATGGAGCATTAGGTTCGTTTCAAGTGAATCAAAAAAAGGGGTAGGGGATTACAGTGTTTTACACATACCAATATGGCAGCCGTTTCTTTACAAATGTATCAGCTGTATCTGTATTGGAGGTTAAATTGGGGAAAATTTCAACTCTTATCATTACATTTGTAATATGCAGATTTGTTTAGGGCGAGATAAATGAATAAATTAGGTTGTGTGGCATCCACTCTTCGACATTACATTAAGATGCCTTTGCTAAGTCTATACTATGTGTAAACTGTTTTAGTTTATTTTATAGGGGATAGCTATTATATACATTCCGAATGCTTTTCATTTCTTTTCTTTTTTTCATTTCAAAGAGCTTGTATACAGAAACTGTACAAATATCAATTCTTTGGCCAATGGTGTTAGCTTATTTTGAGTCATGTGTAAACCTTTCACCTGACTTATTATTCTGCTCCTTATTTCCCAGGAGACACTTCTTTTAATGACCAATAATCGAATCAATAATCAGTCTTTAGTACAACATACAAGCCAGTAACTATCACATAATTTTATTAAGAAATAAAATGAAAAAATTTAAACTCGGATGAAATCATGGCAAAATTAACAGGAAAACAGAAAAACTGAACTGAAGAATCAGCAATTATTTGTGCAATAAAAAAGAACAACTGTAACTCATATATTAATCTATAATGATTAATTAATAAAAAAAATTCATATTCCATACATGGGATTTATGTAAACTAGCATATTCTTAGTTGGAATTAACATATTAACAAGTTCATGGGTTCTTAATTACAATATGATGGGCCTTGATATTTTACTCCCATCGCACCCAAAGAAGTTTCACTTCAAAACATTTTATGTAAATTTCCATAATCTGTGAGAGTGATGACAACAACAATCAGTGCTCCTTCGATTACACAGCCTGCTATTGGACATCGGCGCCTTGCTAGAAGTGTGTGCGACCGGAACGCATAAAGGAGTGCTGCGATGCGAAGACTGCTTCCCGCAAATTTGTCGATTGTAGCCCGCACGGCGTACTGTACTAGTGGCTTGATCTCTATTATATATATACTTATTATATGAAATGAACCCTCTTTTATTCTTTCGAGTCTTTGCATTTTCCTATCCCATTTGACTGTTCTAAGTCAATGTCAATGTAAGAATGACAAGGCCAGATTCATTGCTGGAAATTATTTCTTGCGGTGAGTTTTAATTCTTAAATTATGTTTGTAATTATGCCAACCAAAGTCTGTTTTCATAAAAACAGTTGTTGCTATGCCAACAGTCAAATAGAACAAGCGAACAGAGCATTCGTTTACAACCACTACTGCTTTTCATTTACAAAGCAAATTTTAAACTGTTATAGGAAATCATATTGCCTCTTATATCAGGAGTAATTTAAAGTAACTGTGATAACACACGAACGTTTCAAAAATGGAAGAGAGTGCAACTCCAGATGAGGTATGGCAATGAAATTTATATTTTCTTGTTCATGTGTTTATATTAGGTTGAATTACTTGCAGTTGGACTGCCACACGTCGCGCAATTGATTATTCATTAAGAAATCACACGAAATTATTTACTGATTTTAGCTAGGTGGAAAATGAGCATAAAACATTTAAAACAATATTTCTCAAGATGTACAATGTTGCTAGTTTACACCATGTCTCATAAACAAAACGAAACGAGATTTGATCTTGTCTAATTAAGCTGTTTTTCTTTGTGTGTATTTATCTTTTTATTTTTAAATTTCTTTCTGTTCTCTTTATGGTACCTACACAATACAAACTAGCAGTGCCTTTTGTACGGAATAAATTGTTATTTATATTTTAAAATCTTTTTAATGATCATTTTATTTATTTTATACACATAAATGTAGGTATATATAATAATAACAACAAAATATAAAATACATTATATTTACAGTAAAATCATAATGAGAAAGTTTGGTTTAAGTCATCCTACAACCTTTATTATAATTTTTTTTCTTCATAAAATTTACCAATCTTTGAAAATTTATTGCAGAAATGTTTTTGTTGTTTATATTTTTAACTTATTGTTGTAAACTATTGTACAGGCAGATGCCCACAGAGTAATGGTTTTTGGCATATTGACTGGTGGAGTGAGAGGGTATTCAGATGTGAGAAGAGGAAAGGACTTGAGGAAGAGGCTTCAGAAATTGGTGGAGATGGGGGACTCCTTGCCACTGGGCAGAAGCCCAATCACAAGTGTAACAATCAATCAATCAATCAATCAATCAGAGGTTTAGTGAGTTCTTATTTTATATGGGTGTATGTCACTGTATGTTTTGTGGAGAACAATATTATGTTTAATCACTGTAATATTTTTACTGCGCAGCCTTTTCATGAAGTAACAATAAAATTTCAAAAATACTTTTTTCAAACACTAAACATGTTTCTGTATTTACCCTGAAAACTGAATTTCTGAATTTCTACTGGTTTCTTAGAAATCACAGTTAAATGTGGGAATGGTTAATTACGTTAGGTTAGCTATATTAAAAATGCTTCGAAATATTTTTGGACAGTTGTTTGGGTTACTATAGCTACATTAAAAATATTGTAAAATAATTTTAATTTTTTATTAGGAATTACCAATTTAAGATGTAACTATCCTTACCTAACCTACCATTAACATGATTTCACACTATTTGAGGCGAGGTGGCATGACTGCAAGGGGAAGCTTCCCCTTCCAACTGACAGGTCGTATTTGAATTCATGCCAAAGGTTATACCGATTAAACCCCTTGAAACATTCATGTAATTTTAAGAAACACATTTGATCAATTTTAGCCATTACTTAACTCATGGCAGTATTTATAAAGTTTGATAAATATCCCTCTTAGTGGTGTGCAGTCAATGCACTTGGTGCATGGTTCAACTCCATTCTTATATCTACCCTGAGATAATAAACATTCGGGGGCATGGACTAAAAATTGAAACATACAGTAAAATTAATAAAAATAGTAAAATACTATAGGGGACATGGCACTGACATTACCTACGCCTTTTGGGTGGCGGACAAGCGCGTATTCATTCACTCACACTGGATGGAGGTTTGAAATGTGTGGCGGGTCATAGAGGTTGTTGGTAGGAGGAGCAGGGCAAGGCATATTGAGCTTAAGGGAGGGCATAGCCCTGGTTGACGTCAATACACAGACATAAAGTTAACACAGTGAATGGACTAACAATCCATCACATTCGTCCACGATCTGCAGACAGTCAGATGGACTGATATATTCCTACTGTTCACCTGTCAAAACCTTACTAAGCTTTTAACTTTGGATGGCCAGACAGATGAATTACAACCTCAAAAATGTCTGAAAGGGTTTGCCTTTTTTTTAACGATATTTTTTAAGGTGGTTTTGTTGTTTATTTGCTTCCATAATTGTTATGTTTTTAACTTGCATTTGAACATGATCTTAAGTTTGACATTTGAAACAAAAATTGACGTAGACAAAAATGTGTAATTAATAACATAGGTATTGATGTCGGCGGAGAATGTGATAATGTCGCAACTGGTCACCACCGTATTTAGGTATACGGAACCTGCAGAAACTCAGTTCTCAGGGCCGTGATGTCTCCCATGTGGGGGTTGACTCGGACCATCCTAGACCTGGTCCGCTCTCAGCGTTAGGCACGCTTAACGCTTATGAGCTGAAAAGAAAACACTGGTGAAATTTTGGCAGCTCCCACACCGCTACCCTTTCACGTGTGCACCCGTGACCGCAAAGAGATCACGTGGTTCCATTAAGTTCCATTTGTTACTTGTCACATGAATTACATTAAAAGAGAACTTTACACAGTGGTTAAACGGTGAAACTGCAACACGTGGCTGGACGATATGTTTGTCAGTAAAGATTGCAGGCTTACGCGGCCATTGTCTGGAGTTGCAACTCCAGATACATTTCTGATAATGTCTTGGTTCCCGGAGGGGTAAGTATTTAATTAATGAAACAGTTCATTCCTCGTGGCTAGCTCTGGCGATGCACGAAAAAATTTAATAGTATTTAAAGATGACAGCAAGAATGGATCATTGAAACAAAGGTGATAGTCCCGGGGTGCTTTGGCAGAGTCTGGTCACAAGAAGCATTGAAGTTCACCTGGGGAGGGGGGGGTGGAAGATGGCCATAGCAGGAGCTAGACAGTGTGCCCACGCCAAGCTGAAATGACCGTTAAGTCATATAAATTTGTGCTGTGGACGTAGTTAAAAAAATACATAATTAACTCCCTAAAAATATTACAAATTATTTAAACAAAATAAAAGTTGAATTTCATTTGTAGTACTTTAATGAAGTTTAATATTACTGCCCACTTTGGGAATCCTGTGTTCGAATTCGAGAGCGTTCGTGCCAGAGTCTCTCATTAAATGAAATTGATTCAATAAAAAAAATATATATATATTTTCGAAAAACTGAAAACAAAACAAAACTTTAAGAGCAAAACATAAAAAGGTAACAATATAACAATATTAATATTAAGTTTTTAGGGGAACGAGGCATTGATTCTGCAGCACACTTTATCACCCTCGTGCGGAAGTTAGCATTATTCAAACACTCCGGCACGTACTTGTCACACGCTTATTTACGTTGCACTAACAACTGTCATAAGGATAGGAGTTGGTCCGAGGGGTGGGGCAAAGCCCCCAATGATATTCGTATGGTAACTAGAAAATAAAAATAAAAATTTAGAACAGAAAAATAGTTTATTGATATATTAGTGTTTAGGTACATGATCATCAAATTAATAAACCTTCACAAGAGAAATTTATACAAAAATTGAAGCCTTTTAGTTTGTTGGCAACATCCTAGTGGAAAAGTATTATGACAGAGCGGATCTTTGTTAATCGTTCAGCTTGTTCACCTATATTAGGAAGGTTGTACAAGACTTTGCTTGTTACCAGTGCTGGACATATTTGTATTCAGGTGGCCCAGATGTACAGTATCATTTTTCAGAATTATATTATTCCATCTCCTCTTCATTTTTCACGTCACTCCCATGATTTTCTCAACTTGTACATGGCATGTTTGAAGTTAATTTACTTTAAGCTATCAATAATAGTTTTATCCTTTTCTGTGTCCCTGAACAAATTTATCAACAATATTTGCCATTAGTGACGCTTTAGGTTGGCTTGAATAATTTGGAACTTTGGTTAATAGAAAGCTCAATTAACCAAGAACTTACAAAAATTAAAAAAAATCACAAAAAAAAAAATTAAAAGGGGTTTTGATTGACAAGGTTTTAAGGTGAGAAGTTCATATCTTAATGAGATATATTGCTGTGCAGTAAATACAACTTCAAATTAACTTAAAACATGTACCAGTAATTGTCTGCAGTAAATTATTTAGCTGAATGTGTATATGTAGTTGTGTTCCACTGCAGTCCACAGAAGAGAAGTCTCAGACGGAACGAGAGGATGGGGAGAGCGAGGAGGACGAGTTCAGTGTCCTGGAGCGAGAGTACAAGGCGGTGAGTTGTGTGACTGTCACTCCTGCCCGAGTGTGAGTGAAGAGGACCTGGACCAGTTATGGTCCATGGCAGAGTCCTTTCTCGTCATCCGTGCGTCTGTGTTGACCTCGTTGGTGACGAGACGTGAATACAAAGTTAAAAAAGAAAAAGTTAGTAGTTTATGGAATTCATTGCAGAAGGTGGCAAGCATTTTGGTAATCGCCTCTCAATGTGGATAACAAGTTACTTGTATTGATTCCTGTTAATGGCCATAGTCATAGTATATAATACATAGTAATAATATCATACCTGTGTTTAGTTCATACTGTACATACATTCTGTAAATGTTAAACTTGCAGTCATTTATAACAGATATGTGTATTCTTAATTTTTTTTAAATCTGTACAAAATAATTGTAAAAAATCATGGAACTGTTATCTTTTAAAGGTATGCACAGATTCTTTGCATGCCTCTTGTGGAGCACAGGCACACATACATGCACATGTTGAATTACTTGGAGGCACACATACATGCACATGTTGAATTACGTGGGGGCTATAGAGTCTGTAGGTGGGAGAAGAGGCCTGAAGCGGGGCGAGGCTCATTGGGCTTAAGGTAGGGCGTAGTCTTGTTTGATGTCAGTATCTGTTACTCTTTGACGTCATTGATTTCTTCTGTAGCTCTCGGATATCACAAATTATAATCAGAGTTTGTACAGTCCTTAAAATGTCTTTTAATTTCCATTATAGAGCCTTATACTCTACTATGATCCTTAAAAGTCCTTAATTTTATTCAACTTTTGCAGAAAAGGAAACGTTTTATCTTATGACTGAAGTACTTGAAACGAAAGAAGGCCTAGTTGGAGACAGACGTTGCTGCATCTGAAGAATCTGTGGCATTCTTTCACTAAAAAAACTCGGTACCCAGTTGTTGAATTGTTGTTCAACTCTACTGTAGTTACAGAGATAATGTCAAAAATTAGCACTAGTTATTTAAAGTTAAAAGTAAACTATGTGAACAATTATACAAGAGCAATTAAAAAGTTAAACATTATTTTATTGTCTTGTCAGTCACAAAAATGTTTTTGACCTTTCACATTGTATTTCATCAGGATTCAAAGATCATTATGTTATACTTAAATTATTTTGATTACTGTAGTTGATTTTTAATACAGGGGTACAAGGGCGTAGCCAGGGGGGGGTTTTAGGGGTTCAACCCCCCCCCCCCCCCCCCTTAGCACCAAATCTTAATTAAATTTCTTATTCATCACTCAAAATAATTTAATATTAAAAATTAATAAAATTTTTACCATTACAATATTTAAATTTAAGTACCGAAAACTGCTAAAATATCACTATTTGACACCTCAAAATCCAAATTTACCCGGGGGAGGACCCCCGGACCACCCAGCTTTAAGACCGGGGGGGGGGGGGGGGGCATGCTTCTTAACACCCCCCATACACAAATGCTGGCTACGCCACTGCAGTAGATGTTGATTGGTCTTTTAAAATGTTTTCAGAAAGTCCTTATTTATTTATTTATTTATTTATTTATTTATTTATTTAGTTTCCAAATGGTTAGGAACACTGCTGAAATGTCATCCACACTGCTGCTGTGCAGTCCCGCGAATGCACTCGCAGGTGCTGCTGGACCTGGAGAAGAGCGAGGCCCCGGCGGCAGTCAGGCAGGAGTACGAGCGCATGTTCGTGACGGTGCGTGAACGCTGGTGCACTCGCAGGTGCTGCTGGACCTGGAGAAGAGCGAGGCCCCGGCGGCAGTCAGGCAGGAGTACGAGCGCATGTTCGCGGCGGTGCGTGATGGTGCGTGAACGCTGGTGCACTCGCAGGTGCTGCTGGACCTGGAGAAGAGCGAGGCCCCGGCGGCAGTCAGGCAGGAGTACGAGCGCATGTTCGCGGCGGTGCGTGAACGCTGGTACACTCGCAGGTGCTGCTGGACCTGGAGAAGAGCGAGGCCCCGGCGGCAGTCAGGCAGGAGTACGAGCGCATGTTCGTGACGGTGCGTGAACGCTGGTGCACTCGCAGGTGCTGCTGGACCTGGAGAAGAGCGAGGCCCCGGCGGCAGTCAGGCAGGAGTACGAGCGCATGTTCGCGGCGGTGCGTGACGGTGCGTGAACGCTGGTGCACTCGCAGGTGCTGCTGGACCTGGAGAAGAGCGAGGCCCCGGCGGCAGTCAGGCAGGAGTACGAGCGCATGTTCGCGGCGGTGCGTGAACGCTGGTACACTCGCAGGTGCTGCTGGACCTGGAGAAGAGCGAGGCCCCGGCGGCAGTCAGGCAGGAGTACGAGCGCATGTTCGCGGCGGTGCGTGAACGCTGGCGGTGCGTGAACGCTGGTGCACTCGCAGGTGCTGCTGGACCTGGAGAAGAGCGAGGCCCCGGCGGCAGTCAGGCAGGAGTACGAGCGCATGTTCGTGACGGTGCGTGAACGCTGGTGCACTCTCAGGTGCTGCTGGACCTGGAGAAGAGCGAGGCCCCGGCGGCAGTCAGGCAGGAGTACGAGCGCATGTTCGCGGCGGTGCGTGAACGCTGGTACACTCGCAGGTGCTGCTGGACCTGGAGAAGAGCGAGGCCCCGGCGGCAGTCAGGCAGGAGTACGAGCGCATGTTCGCGGCGGTGCGTGAACGCTGGTGGTACGTGAACGCTGGCGGTGCGTGAACGCTGGTACACTCGCAGGTGCTGCTGGACCTGGAGAAGAGCGAGGCCCCGGCGGCAGTCAGGCAGGAGTACGAGCGCATGTTCGCGGCGGTGCGTGAACGCTGGTGCACTCGCAGGTGCTGCTGGACCTGGAGAAGAGCGAGGCCCCGGCGGCAGTCAGGCAGGAGTACGAGCGCATGTTCGCGGCGGTGCGTGACGGTGCGTGAACGCTGGTGCACTCGCAGGTGCTGCTGGACCTGGAGAAGAGCGAGGCCCCGGCGGCAGTCAGGCAGGAGTACGAGCGCATGTTCGCGGCGGTGCGTGAACGCTGGCAGTGCGTGAACGCTGGTGCACTCGCAGGTGCTGCTGGACCTGGAGAAGAGCGAGGCCCCGGCGGCAGTCAGCCAGGAGTATGAGCGCATGTTCGCGGCGGTGCGTGAAGGCTGGCGGTGCGTGAACGCTGTTACACTCTCAGGTGCTGCTGGACCTGGAGAAGAGCAAGGCCCCGGCGGCAGTCAGGCAGGAGTACGAGCGCATGTTCGCGGCGGTGCGTGAACGCTGGTACACTCGCAGGTGCTGCTGGACCTGGAGAAGAGCGAGGCCCCGGCGGCAGTCAGGCAGGAGTACGAGCGCATGTTCGCGGTGTGCGTGAACGCTGGCGGTGCGTGAACGCTGGTACACTCGCAGGTGCTGCTGGACCTGGAGAAGAGCGAGGCCCCGGCGACAGTCAGGCAGGAGTACGAGCGCATGTTCGCGGTGTGCGTGAACGCTGTTGGTGCGTGAACGCTGGTACACTCACAGGTGCTGCTGGACCTGGAGAAGAGCGAGGCCCCGGCGACAGTCAGGCAGGAGTACGAGCGCATGTTCGCGGTGTGCGTGAACGCTGGCGGTGCGTGAACGCTGGTACACTCGCAGGTGCTGCTGGACCTGGAGAAGAGCGAGGCCCCGGCGACAGTCAGGCAGGAGTACGAGCGCATGTTCGCGGCGGTGCGTCGCGCTCACGAGCGGGAGCTGGCCCTCCAGGAGCAGAACGGCTCGCTACGGGCTCGCATCGACGCCGATGCCGCGAAGGTGGCAACGGCCATCAGGCTCTCCGAGCACGATAAGAGCACCATCGATCAGCTCAAACAGGTATGTTGGCCTTCATCGAACAGTAGCTGAGAAACCTGTTTGATAATGTACTGTGCAGAGAAAGGTCTATTTTTGGTACGTTCGGGAAAATAACCTTTCTGAATTAACGATTTTTCCGGGTTATCAAATGTCAATTTAATTTTATCGGGAATACTAAAATAATTAATAGGTATACAGTACAAAGATATCCAAACCAAACTGTAATATGGTGCTCCATATGAATAAATAATACAGATTATCAATACTGTGTAACAGTATCTCTGATACGTTTGCATCTATGCTTCACATGTATTCTTGAATTAATAATTACAGAAATGTACCGGTGAAATGTAGCTCGCTAGGAAACAAGAAAAACTGTGCTGAAATTCCACATGTAAAATGTAAATGCAGTCTGCTCAATCAGTGCTTGTTTACAGACTGTGCCAAATCACAGAACCTTCCACTGTACTTATCCCAAATTTGGTTCGAAAATACAAATTTAAATTTTTATGAAAGTTCTGTTTAAACTAGTTTAGCACTTATAGGTAGGGACACCTGTATTTCGCGATTTCATTTCATGTCAAGGTATTTCACAAAACACTGTAGCTGTAGTCGTGGCAAATTGTGAGGGTGCAGCGGTGCGGTGACCACATTCTCATTGGCCCCGTCAAGAGCGGGACGACACCTCTCACCGACCTCAGCCAATGAACACAGGAGAAAAGCTACAGTATTTTGCGAAATACCTTGACACAAAATGTATTCCCGAAATACAGGTGCCCCTACTTACAGGGATGGGGAAGGCTGGATTATCTTAAATTGCAGAATGTGTGAATTATTTGTTAAAACTTCACCGGGGAAAGTGTTGGGGGAAGTGAGGTGGAGCGGGGTCGCAGGAGCTGCGCGAGATGATGGCGCGGGTGGACGCGGCCCACGAGCGCGAGCAGGCGGCGCAGGACGCCATCGAGAACCTGAGGCACCAGCTGGCGCAGCGGGACCTGCGACGGGCCTCCGACGAGGGGTGAGCTCGCGGCAGCACCGTCCCAGTGTCGGCTCGCTGGCGCCTTTGAATATATATACCGTATAGAAGTCGCCAGCCCAGGTTAAGATTTCTAATACGGTTTTGAGGTAGTTGGTTAATTCACCGCCGCAATCGCCACCATCTCTAGGGCATCGACTTGTGGTGGTCCCTGGCGGACAAGTGTCGAACTCTTCAAACACCCCTTCCCCCCCTCCCGCTGAACGTCCTTGAGCTGCAGTGAATGATGGATGGGGGGTTGCGGGGAATGACAGCGGGCGACAGTGCTGCGCTCTAACGTGTACATGACAACCTAAGACGATACAGGGTGTTACGGCAGCGCACTGCAGCGGTGAAGTTCCCAAGCTGCTCTTCATACGCTCCTGAAAAACGTTGAGTAAATCCTATCCACTCGCGACTTCTATACAGTACATATATTCAATGCTGGCGCCGACTGTGTGGGGCCAGCCCTCTGGTTGTTTCCCGGTGTATTGCGGCTGCCGGCGTTTGGTTACTGTCGGTCTTCATTCCAGCAGTAGCATTAGCAAGGATTTGTGTATGGGGGGTGTTTTAGAAGCATGGCCCCCCCCCCCTTCCGTATTAAAGCTTGGGGTCCGGGTCTCCTCCCCCGGGAAAATTTGGATTTTAAGGTGTTAAATAGTGCTATTTTAGCAGTTTTCGGTACTTAAATTAAAATATTGTATTGGTAAAAATTTTATTAATTTTAGTATGAAATTTGTTTGAGTGATGAATAAGAAATTAATTAAAGATTTGGTGCTAAGAAGGGGGGGGGGGGTGGTTTGAACCCCTAAACACCCCCCCCCCCCCCCCTAGTTACGCCCCTGCATTCCGGCACAGTGTTTCGTGCTTTTTAGTGGGTTTCACACTTGTTAACAAAACTATGCTGGTGTTAGATAATCTGGAAAAAAATTGTTAATCCAGGATGGGTGATGGTTTCCAGGGTGCGGTTCAAAAACATTTTACTGTATAATCTAATTTTGAGCTATTTATCTTATTTTTGGCATCACAGATTATAATTAATATTCTCAAGGTTTTTTTTTAAAGCTATGTTAAAATCTGATATTTACAAACAGTCTGCAACAGCTGGGAGAGAGTGCTGTTTATTCTATGCGGGCGGCTAAAAAATATCATGATAATTATACCTCAGTTTACGAATGCTGACTTCAGCAAGTGGCCAATGCTAGGTGTTTATAAGCCACGAGTCAAAAAATTTGATACTGAAGTTGTATAGCAAGCTGTAACAGTTAATTTGAACGTCCCCTGTGACAGCAGGATTTGGGAAAACTCAACTTAAGACAATGTACTTACAGGAAATGTCCTTTATATTGTAAGAAACTTGATGGAAAATTACTCCAGCTTGTTGACTTGTCTCGTTGTCCAGTGTGATTTAATCGAATCCTCCTGTGCAGCAATACAGGCAGTAGCTATGCCTTTGACTCTTTACACAAAATGTATTTTTATGCTATAAATTTTTTATTTTTTATTTTTAGCTTTCTCTAAGTACTTTGCAAGGCAAATTCTGTTGACAAATTAGATTACGTTTAGCAGAAAAGAACTAACCCATTACAATACCTAAGACTATATAAATCTAAACAAATGTTTACCAAACAATGGTATAATGAACACTAAAAGTTCCTTATCAAATTAACCCCTTCATCCTGTGATCCTGTGATACATGATGCTTGTTTGTTTTAATTTAGTATGTCAAAATATCCTGGACACAACAAAAAATCATAAGTTGAATACAAAAGAAAAAATTTCCACAAGACCGGACTTTGTTCTTATTGTGATGTTTTGAGTTTTTGTTTTGCTAGGATCTTTGGGCATACCTAATTGAAATGGCACAGTATCGGTGTGTGCAGGATCGAGGTGATACCTAGTGGACTGTGGGAAGGAAGAGTAGTGTATAGTTATGTGCTTCACGATGACCGGGTTCAGGAGGTGGTCGGACGTGGTCGGACGCTGTGGTGTAGCCAGGATTTGTGTATGTGGGGGAGGGGGGGGGGGTTAAGAAGCATGGTCCCCCCCCCTTATTAAATACAATAGGTGTAAGCAGGGGTGCAACAACAGGGGGGGGCAAGGGTATTTTTCCCCCCCTCTGAAACCTTGAAGTGGGGGCAAACGGGAGCAAATAAAGTGCTGTGTAATTAATTTTTAGATAATAAAACTGCTTAAATAGCACCATTTTCCACCTTGAAATACAAATTTTCCCGGGGGTGGACCCCCGGACCCCCCACTTCAATAGGGGGGATTGATAATTCTTTATAAAAATATATATTGCCCCCCTTTTGGAAATTTAGTTGTTGCGCCCCTGGGTGTAACATATCTGAAAGCTTGGGACCCGTCACGGCTTCTGCTCGCGACGGGGGCAGGGGAAGGGCAGGAGGATCGGTAGGGCTCGCTCGCCTGCTCTTCCCCGCCAGTGCAGTGGCCGGTGGTGGGACGCGGTTGCAGGCTGGGCGCGGACCAGGCGCGGAAGGAGTGCGAGGCGCTGCGCGGCGAGGTGGGGCGGCTGGAGGCACAGCTGCAGGCGGTCTCGGCCGCCAGGGACCAGCTGCTGGAGCGCCAGCGAGCCGTGGACCACCACCTGGCGGACCTGGCCCAGGAGCTGGAGGTCAGCACTAGTCAATACCCACGGCTGTGAATTGTGACAGGCATCGACATCAAATGAAATAATATTTGGACGTAGTTATGCAAAAAAGGAACCAACCCACAGTTTTGTTATATTTTATTTGAAAATAAATTAAAATAGTACCTACAAGGTTGATCGTACCGTCGTTGCTATTATTATACCAGTATTTATACTAGACCAGGGGTCGGCAACCTGCGGCTCGCGAGCCACATGCGGCTCTTTGGATGTGAAGCTGTGGCTCTTTAGTTCCGTACCAGAAATACTGCATCACCAGGTTATTTATACAGATAATACTTTTTTTATTACAAACCAGTAGTAAGCCTGTTTTTTTTTTTCCACGCTTGTTATATTTTACTAAACAATATGTCATCAAGCAGTTAAATTATCAATTTAAAGCTATCCATCCGCCCGAGGTTTTCGTTTTACTAGTACTTACGGGCCCACCCAAAAGATAGCGCCACTTGACGCGCAAACATGTTTTCAGTTTGCAACATATCAGTCGCACTTCTATATCTCCCTCCTTGTTCTGTGGTCCGTCGGAAGCTCTCGAATAACGCCGTCGTCTGATGTTTCTATGTAGGATTTAATTCGTTTCGACGCAAGACAGTTTGGCGTCTTCACCAGTGCTTTGGCTGTGACGTATAGCTTGTTGTTTCAAGTAGAAGAGTTAGAAGCGAATTATCTTCTCAGGGGTATGTATGTACATATATTATAATAATAATAAAACACCGAAGTAAAGCTAGGTAACATAATAAGTATTATATTTTTAATATACATATTATACATTTTTGTAAAAATAATATATCTAACTCCTTTTTTGAAGTCAATAAGAAGTGTCAAAAAAGAAACAAAGTACACTTTTTGATATTACCGCGAAAGTGTTTTTATTAAAATAGTTAATAATTGCAAAACTTGTCATCTGCTGTTTTGGATACCTAAATAATGATTTTAAAAATTCTTTATTACAGCTTCACCGCAAGCATGGCATCTACAAAAAAAAAGAGAAGAACTGAAGAAGGGCATCGATAATTCAATCGGGATTGGACGGAGTCGTTCGCTTTCATATGCAACTCAGATGGCCTTCCGACCTGTCTCATTTGCACGAAAAACTCGCACACAATAAGAAATCAAATTTAGAGACACACTTCACTACAAAACATACTCAGTTTGCTAGTAAATATCCAGCCGGTGAAGAACGAAAAAATGCTGTCGACGAGCTCCAAAAACAAAAACAGCAATCAAGTTCCATGTTAAGTAACTGGACGCAATCTACAAGTAATGTTAATCTGGCAAGCTTCGCGGCATCACTATAAATCGCAAAAAAAGGCAAACTATCCACATATTGTGAGTATGTCAAAGATTGCTTCATACGTTCATCTGAAGAACTGTTTCGTGATTTCAAAAACAAACCAGAAATCTTGAAAAAAATCAAAGATTTGCCACTATCCGCTAAAACAGTACAAGACAGAAAGGCAAACATTTCTTCAAATGTAACATATTTGCAGGTGGAAGACATTCAACTGGCTTCTTCCTTATCACTTGCTATAGATGAGTCTTGCGACATAAAAGACACGGCACAAGTTGCCCTTTTTGTTAGGTATATGTCTTCCCAAGGTCCAAAAGAAGAACTTCTAGGATTTCTACCACTCTCGGGACAAACTAGAGGGGAAGATATAGCGAATGCCGTGCAAAAATGCCTCGAAGATAATAAGATCGATTTAAATAAAATCGTTTCAATAGCCACTGATGGGAGCCAGAAGTATGACATGGAAAAATAAAGGGACAACAACGATTCTTCAGAGTAAAATAAACCACGAAATTCTTACGTTTCACTGCATAATACACCAAGAAGCACTTTGTGCCCAATTATTTCCGGCCGAAATAGTTGAGGTCATGAATTTGGTAATCACGATTGTTAACAGCATCTTGTCAAAAGCACTCTACCATCGTCAGTTTAAAGAATTCTTAAACGAAATGGAGACTCAGTATTCTGACCTCCTTCTTCACAATAAAATGCGATGGCTTTCCAAAGGTAAGGTGTTGAAACGTTTTGCTTTGTGCTTGAATTAAATAAATACACTCCTCAATGAAAAAGGAATTAATCACCCTGAATTAGATGACGGCAAATGGTTGCAAACATTTTACTTTATGGTGGATATCACAGCGAAATTAAATGAGCTGAATCTAAAACTGCAAGGAAAGGGAAACCCAGCCTATGTTTTGGTAGAAGAATAGGTTAGTTTCGAAGAAAAATTAATTATTTTTGCAGAAGATATTCAGAGCGGTAAATTACTTCATTTTAAATTTCTAAAGCAATATCGTGATAAAACCAGTGCAACTGTTGACACGAAATACTTCAGCACAGTTATAAAAAAAATTAAAGATGAATTTGCTGACAGATTTCAATTCAAAACGAACAAAACCACTCTAGCATTCATAGTAAATCCTCTCAACACAAATGGTAACGAAATCCACATTGAGCCATTTGGAGTTGATACTAGATCTCTAGAAATGCAATTATTCGATTTAAAAAGTAAAGCTTTGTGGAGTAGAAAATTTACGTAGTTGAAAAGAAAGTTGGAAGAGTTGGAGGTTCAGAAATGTATGTACGTAACGCAACAAAAGTGGACAGCTTTAAAAGAAATGCCGCGAGTTGAGGCACTTATATTCGACGCATGGAATAGTCTTCCTGATTGCTACAGTGAGGTGAAGAAGTTGGCATTTGGAGTGCTGACTATCTTCGGATCGACATATTCGTGCGAGCAAGCGTTCTCTTGCATGAATATAATTAAATGTAAAGTAAGAAGCCAACTAACAAATGAAAGTTTAGAGTCGTGTTTGAAACTTAAAACCACAAGTTATGAGCCAAATTTATCCAATCTTTCTAAAACCATGCAAAGCCAACGCTCCCATTGAATGTGTTTGCGCAATTTATTGTTATTGAAGTACAAGTTAGTGCTGTAAGTAAGTGTTTTATTGTTTTAATTTTTTACTAATATAATAAGTTATTATCTAATAAGACCATATATTATCTAATTTGTTGTGAAAAAACACTACTTATATATGAATAAATATTTCTTATGAATAAATAGATAAGTTTTTTTTATCAAAAAACTTTATTTATGCAAGTACTATTTATTGTTGGCAAGAAAATTTTTTGTGGCTCTTTAAAAACTTTGAAACTTTGTAAATTGTAATTTTTGGCTCTTCCGACTCAAAAGGTTGCCGACCCCTGTACTAGACCATTAACATGATACCCACATTATGTTATCAATAGGAGAATTACAATTTATTATTAACTTTAACTTTAAAATACTCAGAATAGGTTTCATGTGGGTTGGTTCCTTTTTGCATAAATACGTCCATTTGTACTACAAAAAGTAAACAGTTATTACGAATGTTGAAAATTTCATATATTTTTTGGTGCACATTTGGTTGAAATAGCAATTATCTAACTTAAAAAATAATAATAACTAAGATTTTTTTTTTTTTTGGTAGTTTGAAAAAAGGGGGGAGGGGGAGGGTAGAAGGTGACCTTGTAAAAGCGTTTGGTACATAGCAGCTGATTGTGTAATATTCACGTGAAATATCACTCTACCATTAGACTTATTGAATTAATGTATAATCTTTACATAAAAGTAACCTAATTCACTTTTTTTTTTTTTGCATAATAAGATATTAAAATTTCATTTCCAACATTCCGGTCGCCTTTCCCCAATAATATATCTGAGATAAATAATAGTCAAGTCATAAGTAGCCAGTAACACTCAATTTTATACTGGAAAGTTTCCATCTTGTGATCCAGCTGGTTTTCCTCCCAGGTAGGCAGCCCAAAAGGTAAAAGTTGGGATTTTGACAGCTAATTTCAAATAAAGTATTTCATAAAATTTCTTACGTTTATCATGCGCCCTGTACATCTCCCTACCCAGTGGTTTGGCCTATGTTATCGGCCGCCAGTCCCGTGGAGGACTGGCGAGTTGCAGCGAGCGCGCGTCGAAACACCCTGATGCCCCGTCACACCCTGAGAGGTCTGTGCTCTCTGCGCCTCGTAGGACATTGTTTGACTCCGGGGCACGTCAGTCCCCACGGTAGGCACCTGTGGACAAGCGTGTGGGGATGCAGACGCGACGCGGGCGGGTGGGTTGCAGACACAGTCCAACGAGCTGGCCAAGGAGACGCGCCTCAAGGACAAGATGGAGGCAGAGCTGCAGGAGCTGTCGGAGATGCTGGCCGGCAAGACGGCCGCGCTGTCGGCGCTGCAGTTCGACCTGCAGGAGTCCCAGCACGGCGTCGCCCGCCTCGAGGCCGCGCTCAAGGAGCAGAGGGTGCGTCCTCTGTCCCTCGGCGACCTTGTAGGGCCCTCGGCCGAGTTCACGAGTGTTCCACCCCGGTAGTAGCACAAACAACTACATTGCCTGAAGTAGCTCGGGTTCTGGGTTGTAGCAAGTGTCCTCGGCAAATAACTCACCGACGTTTCGGTCCACGTTGCAGTCACCATCAGGAAGCAGGTGAAATACGTTCACAATACATGACATGGTCAGTTTAAAATTACATCTAAAAGGAAAAAAAACTTTACATTATTCGATAACCTAACCTGAAATATGACAAAAAATTATGACAAATTATTATTACTGGATTTTCATGGTAAGGCTGTAATCTGGGTTGTTACAAGACATTTGTGCCCCACCTAAAATCATGAAGTTTCCACTCCTCGGACTTGCTAACTAGTGAGGGATACTAACATATGACATATAAATTTTACTTTCCCAGAAAAAGTTATTACATTTATTTAATCCAATGCACATATAATTATTGTGCATAGTATTTTATTAGTGAAACCCCTAAAGCTTTTACATTTTTTGTTGTATCGTGATTACTGTATTTTTCATATGTTTAGTTATGTAGTGTTATCTGTTAATTGGTGTGGTAATAGTATGAGTATATAAACACTTGTATACTGTCATAGAATAGTATTTAGTGTATTCTACACTACTGTAAGTAACCATACACACACATAATAGATCAAAACTCGCAGATGAGTCTGAGGTCCAACTCAAGTTGGAAATGTAGCGTATGTAGCCATCAGTCTTTGGGTACTCCCCGGTTCCCCTTGATCGCTCCTGGAGCGGTGCGAGACGAGACGAGACGTGGCGACGTATTGCAGGCGGCCAGTGAAGCGCTGGGGCGGGACAGCGAGGCGCTCCAAGGACAGCTGCAGAGGCTGCAGGCAGATCTCCAGGCACAGACGGCCGCGCTCGCCACTGCGACTCGCGAGAGTGCGGACAGGGCAGCAGAGCTGAAGGTGAGTAGGTGCATCTCAACACTCTAGGAATCCACCTTTCTTGTGACGGTCGTAGTCAGGTGGTCAACGGCAAACCTAGTGAGGGTGAGGGTTACACCTGGTTGAGATGGCTGCGAACCGAGGAAACTTGTGCCACAATTTAAGATGTTACGCTGTGTTAAAAATGGCTGGCTGCTGAAGTGCATTAAGTCCTCGATTAACAGACACTTAATGCAATGGACTCCATAACTTAGGTTTTAATATTCAAAACTGATGCTTTACTGATTTTTACAGACTTCAGGCTGCAAACCATTGCAGAAGACAAAAATGATACAGTTTCGTGAAATCACAACAAAATTTTTTTTGTTAATTTATGGTCCTGGTAGGCATGGTTTCTCGGGTGTTAATGTTTCCAGTCAAGTATTTTTTTAAAATATTCTCACTGTGTACTGGTTGTCAGTTTGGCGAACCTGTACACCAGACTGACCCTGCAGCAAACACCAGCCAGTGGTGGTTTTGTTTACATTAGTCATGGTGGCAAGTACTTGTAGTGTGTTCACCGTCCATACAGAGCCATGGGACTTTGTAAGAGCCCTATACCAGACAAAGTTAAATGAATTTACAAAAACAAGAATAAGACCAGATCTAAGATTTTTATATGCTTCTTGGTTAAAGTGAAGCACAGGTAAGTGGTGCCCCTACTTGCTGCATAGCAGAAGTATAAGTTTGTATGCAGTGTGTGAATTTTTAATGTTTAATGAGGTATCTTTGCAGGTTTATTATTGTTTTACATGCTTCATGATTTTGATGAGCCAAATTGATGATTGTGGTTTGGCCATAATTTTACAGTACACAAAGTTATATTTATTTTTTCACAAAATTTAAAATATGTGTATTTAAAAATCTTTAGAGACATCTTATGTTAATAATTTCATTGTAAATATTTTGCTATCAAACTATTTTTTGCCTAAACAGTGCTATTTTCGAGTTTATAATGTTAAATGATTGTTTTTTGAATGCCTATCAACATAACTCTGGATGTTAATGATTATTTGGTATAGAGAATAATGATTTAAATATCAGACATTTTGATTTTCAGATATTTTCCAGAAAAATAATCTGACAGTTGAACGAGAACTTAAGTGTATGTTTTTATTTGATTTTATGTGTATTTAGGATAAGATATGGTTAAATACAAATAAATTTTCATTTGTAACAGTTTAAAGTTTTTTTGTCAAAATAATTTGACTGATGCACACAAGTTTTAGTTAGCGATTGGGCAGAGGGACACCAAATTAGATTTCAAACAGATCTCCAAAAAAAATTAAATTAGAATAGAAACCAATTATAGTTGCTTTTACTACTGCTCGAACCATACTAGCCGCATGGTGCGTGGGGTTTCTTCAAGTATAGAAACCCAAGGAAATGGGGCTGCTGTCTCTGGACCACACAAATGTATTCACAGTAGGCGATTGCATGTGAGGTGGGTGATAATTTATATCACACCTTGTTCGGGGTGATATCGCACACGCAATTTAAACTGTAAAATTAGCTTCCGTCAGAAACTTCATTTAATAAGTAATGTCAAGTACTTAACACAAATATAAACCCAAATTTTTTTTTTAGTTTTTTAAAATACTAAGTGGTTTAAAAATCTTACTAATTTTAAAATTATTGATTGGATGAATTAGTTTGTTACATTATGGGAGAGAGAATTTAATTATTTTGTAGGGAGTGGTATTTGACGTAGCTTTTTTGTTGTTTGTTTTACGTGTGTTGTGGGACCTTTTTTCTGGTAGAGGTAGGCCACACAAAAGTAACACCCAGCAGCTTTGCAAATTACGAGAAGTTAAAAAATTCCAGTTAATTTAAAAATGTATATCTACGCGTGAACCAACTCTTGGGTGCTAAGGTAAAAATCCAAGTTAGCAGAAAAATTCCAAAATCGCTTTTTCGGATTGGGCATTCACTCAATTCAAAAGGTCTTTTAACTAACATGATGTTCAGATATTATTTCTTAAAAAATTCTTCTAAAAGTATCATACCAAAATTAATATTTTATACACTGTGAACTAAAATGTACCATCACTGACCCAGTTCATGGCAGTGCTTGTAGAATAATTTCCCAAGTTGATTTAAAGTAAAAACTATAGCCAATTAAAACAAATACTATACAATGATTGCAAAAGATTTACACCTAAAATCATAATTATAACAATCGCCTGAATAACAATAAAACTTCAATATTAAAATTGTAAAAACACCTAAATTTCTATTTAAAAATCAACTTGTTTACTGGGGGAGTCATGCACAATTTAACAGCCATTACACTCAGTTGAATGTTTCATTGCTGCAGTCCTCAACCTGACAGATTAATTAAATAATTGCCAAAAATTTGTTTCGTCAATGAAGCGAGTAAGTCACTTCTCAAGCTTTGCTCCCGAATACATGATTGGGGATACAAAACTCAAATCTCGCGACTGCATCTTCGCAAATATAGTAACTGTTCCTGTTACACTGTCCGCATGCGATATAAGCTGCCTGCACCATCACCATCAAAAATCATCACAATAGTAATTAGAGTTTTCTTCTGGTTCAGCATCAACACTCAAATACGGCACTAAGTATCGTGCAGCCGAACAAATGTGTTTTCCAGGCTTTTGCAAAGTCTTAACACACAAGCCGGCATAGTCAAGTTAAGTCCGCCTCATCCATGGTCTTGCAACGACCCCAACCAATTTAATGGCTTGTGACGTAGTTCTCGGCTCACGAGTACCTACAGACTGTCTGCTCACGCACCCAGCCCCGGCAAAGATGTGTCTTCTTGTAGTCAACAGACCAGCAGTGCCAACTCTCAATTATTGTCACTAAACAAAAGTTTTCCCTGACTCCCCTGTGCGCTTCCCAGTATTCATAATTATTTTAAAGTTATTTTTCTTTCCGCAAGGTTTGAAATTGTTTTAAACAAAAATTATTAACAGCATATAAGCGAATACATAGAAGGAAATAGCTAAAAAAATTAAATAACTAAATCTTAATACAATACACTCCCTATTATCCGCAAATGCTATGAAAAAATACAGCACATATGTAAATCTGTATTTTATTACAAGTGAGCAAATTGGAACTCTACTGAAGAGTATATTGTGTGCAGTATACAGTAAAACACCACAGGCCTTCTCGGAACACATGCAGTAGGCTGGTATGTGTTGCTATTTTTGATTCTCTTGCGCTTGGTTTCTAGTCATATTGTTGAGCACTTTTGTGTTTACATTACTGAAATGTATTGTATGTTAATTATTCAGTAAAATACTAACATTTTAGCATCATTTAAAATTTTTTTACTTTTAATTGTAACATTACTGTACATAAATTTTTAGATATTGAAGTTGAAATTGTTTCCTTTTTTGTTTCCCATTTTCGGCTCTTTGGCGGATTATCCGCAGTGGCCCTGCCACTTAATTTCGCGGATAATCGGGAGTGTACTGTACTAACTAAAAACAGTAATTTTTTTTATAAATATAAGCTGAATCATTACACATGAATTAGAATTATGATTATAAAATACTTGACAAAAGCAAATAATTTCTGACTAGGCCAGTTGCTTGGCCACAGTATTTTATTGCGTTCATGTGTGCACCTAGGAGTTACGCTGCGAGCGGAGGGGGTGGTGTCGCAGGCGAAGTAAGCGAGGACGGTGCAGCTGGAGGGCGCGGTGCGGCAGTGCAAGCGTGTCCGTGAGCTGGAGAGCAAGTGGAGGGGGTGGTGTCGCAGGCGAAGGAAGCGAGGATGGTGCAGTTGGAGGGCGTGGTGCGGCGGGCCAAGCAGTCATACGAGCGGCAGCGCAAGCGTGTCCGGGAGCTGGAGAGCAAGCGGCTGGCAGCGCTGCAGCGACTGACTAAGCAGAAGGAGGCTGCGGACGCCCAGCAGCGAGAGCTGCAGATGGCACAGAGGGAGCTGCTGGACCGGCAGGCGGAGGCTGCACACATGGCGCGCACCATCCAGCTGCTCACCAACAACTTGACCCGTGCACAGAGTGAGTCAGCTTATTGTCTTTTTTAACTAATATTTAAACTTTCAAATAATCTTTGTGTTGATGCACCAGAAGTTTTAGAGGTGCCCTGATAAAATCAGCGTCGTAGGTTACTGTGGGTGCCACCGTGTGGAAGGGCACGTTGACTCAGCGGAGACAGTGTATCAGGGCCGTGTGATCTGTGTGGGTGTAAGACTTGAAGTTTCCCCTTTCCTCCCACCACAGGACCTGGCCCACTCTACGCATCGGACACAATACACAGTTAATGATAGTCGTTGATTACGTAGGAGCTTAGGCGTCCAACACGCCTTGGAGTTTCGACTGCATCACACACATGGTCGTTCAGATAAATATACTGTGATACCGGGTAAGAATACATTTTTTTTATGCAACTCTTATACAAATTGGTTGTAATGTTGTTATATAGGTGAAACAGTAAAGGAATTAGCTCACCTTGTGGCCTGGATTAAGATCAAGGTTTGTCATTAAAGTTCAAAAAATTCATTAACGGAGAATACAAATAATTATATAAGCATTCTTCCACTCGAGGTATGCCCTAAAGAAAACAAAGTTTTAAAATTATAACTGTAAGCAACAGATGTAAACTGATTTTCTTAATCCGAGTTGAAAACTTGGGGATGCAGTGAGCCTCCTACCTCAAGTGGCAATCTCAGGAGACTCGGCTGAGGGCAGCATTTAGTGGCCGACCACTGGACGAGAATGAGAATTAGTCCGATTTAGAAAATGTAAATGAAACTAACAAACGAACAAAAAAAATCTTCAGTAAAAATCTAAAAAATAAAACACATGCCCTTTGAATATTATGTTAATTTTATTTAAACATACAGTAAACTCCCGGTATATCGCGCCTCGATTGATCGCGGAATCGGGTATATCGCGGGTCAAACCATGTCCCCCAGTCAGAAATGAATAATAATAATGGAATAAATGGTTGACAGCCGATTAGGATAATTTTACGTTATAACTAACAAACTAAGCATCGGGCAGTAAAAAGCCTAGGCGTAGAAAATGTCCGCAGTAAAATTTTTAACAAGATATCTCCGTACATTATTCCTCTATCTTGTATGGTTTTCAAATTATGGTCCAATCCAGCCCAGTGATATTTTCTGAAACACTAGTTCTTAAAGTCGCTTTATCTCACAAATGAAGCATTGGACAGGGGACCTTATAAAGCCCACCGCCCAGCGACATCCAGCGTGACTCGGCTGGGGATTGATGTTGGATAGGCTTGGTTGTCGGCAAGCGCGGGGTAGGGAGAGGCGAGCCGAGAATATGGAGAGAGGTAGAGATTAGAGCGGGCAGAAACACGAGGGGGAGTGGGGGAGGGAATGTGTTCACGCAGCACACAGGCAGAGCATGAGTCACTTGACTGAGCAGCGTCGCTGCGTACAAGGCAAAATCAGGTAGTCCGGTGTTTAAAATTCCACTCCAGAATCTTAATTGGTACTTTACTGGACATCTGTATATAAATGTTTTGTTACAACTTAAACCTACAGACATAATATTATTGGGTAATTCATTGTATTATACAAGTTCATCTTTTTACTTTGGTATAATGTTTTAACATTAAATAGTAAAGTAAATCGGCTAGCGTATTTTTAATCTTTGCCCAGGAATTCCCAGTGGTCCAATATTTACGTGAACCATACTGTACCACTTTTGCCGTGAGGTAGTAAACAAGTCCCGGAAATGTTTATGTGTAGCTGTCTCCCGACCTTTAAACAGAGGCTGGGGAATATAACACTTGCCGATCCGAGCCACACACACTCAGCAACTCGACACAGCGTTTGGTGAAATAAGTAAAGACAGTTTAACACGGTTTTTAATACGGCGTCACTGATTGCGCTAAAATTTAATTGGCGCAATTTTTGTTTCCCACATGTGACCATTTATAATTTACTGCAAGCATGGATAATAAAGTTTAACCACTTGACACGAGAGACGATTCTTTATTTTTTATTGTACGAATGCTAGAATCGTTTTTTTCCTGTATCTGCGGCCTGCTTCTGCAAAAGACAAGCTATCTGTAAGTAAATCTAGAATTTTTATTTTGTCAATCAAACTCGGTACTTTGCGATTCATATTCGGTTTGAAGTATCACTACGGCCTTTCTTTTTAGAAGACTTTGACCACAGAATCGTGTGTAACCGCACACACTGCACTTACTTTGTTACGGACACTGACGAAGCAGATACTGTGGCTAACACCACGAGACTGGCAGCAGCTTGTGTGCCGCACGTGTGTATGGCGGCGTGTGGCGCGCTCGTAGGCCGTGCGACAAACTGTGCGCGGCACACGGAAAAATAAAAACAATTCAACATTTAATATTTATCTTTAAAATTTATTATTTTTATTTTTTCACCCGTGTTTAGTGAAAACTGCGGATGCAAAGTCCGCACAAAGGCGGGCCGTCTATACTGTGCGTGCTTGCCGACCTATTAGAACACAGGCGGTGTTTTATGCCTTTTGACCTTGGTCACATGGAAACATCGCGGTTATGCAACAACGCGGGTAAAAGTTATGTCCCCCGACAACCGCGTTAAATAGGGAGTGTACTGTATGTAAAATATTTTAGAAACGGGGTGCGTTCCAAAATCCCATGTGTATAACACTGCTCCATCCTTATTGTTTACATGCTGAAAAAAAAAAAACACTTGCGGTAGTAATGAAAAATGAAGTTGACAATATAAAATTAAAGTGATATTTAGATAGTGTTAAAAATAGATTTAGGTGATAAAAGAATGATGGGATCATGGTGCTGGTTTGGGTCTAACATGTTGCCCGCGCTCACTCGCTGGCAGGAGATTGAACATGGTGGGAGGGGGTGGAAGGGGGCTGTGGGGGGTCACGTGGGGCTCACAGGGGCATAGCCCCTGGCTGACAAGAATGGGGTAATCAAGTCTGAGTAGTGTGATAGCATGTGTGATGTAGTACAGTGATAAATCTTGACTCCAGCGTTCTAATGATCTGTATTCTATACTTCGGGACCAATCGAATCACTCACGTTCTGGCCGCTGGTCGTATCGCAGCAGCGCTGCCAACGTTTTTGGTTACTTACTGTCAGTTTTCATTTCAGTATAGAGTTTCCTGTTTTCTAGCAGGTCACACTTGGTATTCACGTTAGAACTATATTGAAGTTGGATAATCAGGCATGGTTGTGCTTGAGAACGTACTGGGCTTAAAGACATTTCATTGTACTAGTTCTTTACGATACTGTAGTTTAGCTTTAGTGTGCTGTTTTGTAACACATTTCATCCTTGAATTACAGTGTGCATTTAAATGGGAGTTTTATCTCACACAACTTGTAATGTAAAGAAAAATTTTTAAATGTATCTTAAACATTGTATTTTGTGAATTAAAATTTAGAATCTGAATATTGGATTTTGGATATTCATTTTCCTGTTGTATTTCATCATTAAATGATATTCAATATTTATTTCTAAGAAGTGGTAATTGAAAGATGCCATTTAGTATGTAGTTAACTATTTTTTTTTTCAATATTTTTATCTTATTTAAAATTAAGTATTTTTTTTTTCATTTTTTAAGAATAGCACATAATTTTATGCAATGCCTTGTTATTAATAGTAATGAACTACTACAAATAGTTTTTCTGGGGAAATAATAATTGTTGTTTAGCATAAAATTATTATATTTAGTTTAAAAATACTAGAACTGTGATAATACTGTCAATAAACACTAATTTATATTCTTTAAAAAATTCAACATACAGTAAAACTAAAAACAAAAAAAAATATTTTTAAAGGTGGTATGCAAAATAAACTATCTAATGTTGACGACCTGGGTGGTAGCCTGTGCCGCCGTCCGGGCGTGGGACGGACTGCAGTTGGTCTCCGAGTGTGGCCAGGAGGTGGCGCTGGACCGATGCGTATGATGGCGAGACGAGGGAGGTGGTGTGGGCTCGTCGCAGGTGGCGCGCAGCAGCACACGGAGATGATGCAGCTGCAGGAGCTGGCGAAGCGCACGCTCGAGACGGAGCTGGATCGCTGCACGGCCGAGGGCGCGAAGCTGCGCAAGCAGCTGGCTGCCACGGAGACCGAGCGTGACAAGTGAGTGTCGCCCTGGCCTCACCCTCTGTGACTGACATTAGGGTGCACTGGAAGTTGTCATAGTATTTATTCTAATGATTGTATGCCAGCCATCTTTTAGCTTCCATGAGGAGGGATGGGGAATCCATTTCAGAGGTATATCAGAAAAACAATCATACAACAACATAGCTGAGCCTGATTGTTTGTGTGTATTTTATTATTATCTCTCTCTCTGTATACACACACACACAAACACACACATACATGCAGTGTGTATTTGTGTGTGTTTGTGTTTGAGTGTGTGTGTGTGTTCAGTTTTCCCGATTGTATTCCTATACCATTCGTTCAATTGTGATGTGAATCGTTTCAACAAATGTGTGTATTTCATGTAGTTTATCTACAGTTTATGTGTTTTCATTGTATGATGAATATAATTAAATGAATTAATTATAAAAGAAATATAGAGAGAGATAGAGTGATAGAGAGATAAAGGGAAACAGAGGGATATAAAGATATAGATCTTTCAAGCTAGGATGGAGGAGGATCCCAAACCTCGCTGCCCAAAATCCCCGAGTCGGTTAATGGTCGCAACACAGACTGCAACTTTGCCCCATAGATAAAGGTGTCTGCCCACTAGCACCATGTTCAAATCAGTTTCCATTTGCGAACTTCACAAAAAAAACTCATACATGAACCTAAACCTAAAATCCTTAAATATGCTTGTAATAAACGGGTAGCCAATCATATAAATAAAAACCCACCTAAAACATGACTTAAAAACAAATACTAAAATTTAACAATTGATTCGTATTCTTAACACCTTTTGTTCTTGCAACATTTTGCTAATACCAACTGTCCTGTCTGGAAAGAACTATAATAGTGTTTACAGATAAATTTTTTATGATTAGGACCAACTCATTTAAATTTGATAAGGAACCTTTAAAAGATCTAAAACCCTAACATGTTTTAAGACTTAAAAAATTAAAATTTTAAAAGTAGCTGAAATGAACTGGCATATACGTTACACTATATAACAAAGTGTGCAAGTAGGCTGTAATACATACATGCCATGTAGCCTATACTCACCTGATGATGATGCCTCGACTCAGCTGTATAAAGGTTTGTAACTGGCCAGAAGCCAAGTAGTGCCGTGGTCCGCGGGCCTGCAGGTACGTGACTCAGTCTCTGGAGCTGAAGAAGGAGGTGGACAAGGCGGCGGGTGAGCTGAAGCTGAAGCAGTCCCTCGCGTTCGACGGCCTCAAGAAGATAGCCGAGACGGAGACGAAGCTCCGACAGCAGCAGACGCTGTACGACGCGGCGCGTGCGGACAGGAACTCGCTCAGCCAGAGCCTGTTGGAGTCCCAGGTTGGAGCCCTGCCTCGCACCGGGCTTCGTTGGCCTTTTTTCACTTGCACAGAGTCTGTACCCAAGTGGTTCGGAGCCCGCTATGTCGTCATCTTTATCCTCTGTGATTTAGCGTGTTACATTAAGAGGCCCACCTAGTCAGGGATGATAAGTGCGACGCTCGCCGGTGCTTCTAATGCGGTATCTCCTCTAAGTGCAACGCTGTGAACTGACGCGCAGTCTTCTCGTCATGCGTGGGGCAACTACGAGATTTGAGCGGTAACTATAATATTTATGGTGGAGAAATAATAATGCAGATATAATGCAAGGCCCTTGAGTGCTGTCAAGAATCTGTACCTGGTTTTTTCAACCCCAAAATTATTCCGTAAACACGTTTTAGCCATTTTCACTCATTTAAAAATACACTTTAAAAGAAAGTACGGAAACAGAATTACTCATCTGCCCTCTGTGTATTTCTAAATGCTTTTTGTAAGTATACCCCACACGGATATCTTAAGCAGTTTTCAAATTACCGTGTTTTATCACAGAATCGTCGCACGCGCGTAATCGTCGCAACAATATTTTCGGCTGTCAAAATTGGGATAAAAAAACTTCTTGCGTAAAAGTCGCATGATGTTTTTGGTCCCGCTAGTAGATGCCGAACGCTTTGTGTAGGTATCTTTTCCATATAAAACGATGTATTTTAAAGTATAAATCTAATATTTATTCGTTCATTACCACTTAATAAATTAACGGAAAAATACGACGTTGTTTGGCATGTAAATTTTCTTACAAAGACGTTTTTAAAAGTTTTTTCCTTTATCTGATCGTCTGCGGCGCCGCGGTGTAGGTATAATCTAAAATTTAATTTCGGTTATTACCACTTATTTATTTAATTAACGGAAATACAAAGTTGTCTGACACGTAAATGTTCTTTTAAAGACGTTTTTAAACGGTATTTCCTTTATCTGATTGTCTGCGTTACCGTGGCGTACCGCTTATAAAAATGTAGCCAGCGCATCATTCATGTTTGGTTATGTTGCTTCCCGTATAGAGCGCGCTCACGTAGTCGAATATCGATATCTCACCGATTGGATCCAACTCGCGCGCTCTCTGTCAGGTGCCGAGTTAACTACATTTGATAGCCCGCATTCTTTCGTGGCAAGTGTGTACACTACGACACGTTAGTTCACGCGTTCGCGTTAGAGTTTTGGTTTTGGTTTTTCTATTTAAAGTTGAAGAAAGGTTTTTGTTTAAGGAATTATTAATATAGATTGTTTGGCGTGCTCTTGTATACTCCGCCTTTTTTTAAATAAACGTACTTTCCATGAACGGGATTTGTTTTTATGAATAACTTTACCTAACAAAAATTTTTTTTCCGCACAATGGTCGCACCCCTACTTTTCAAAATTGATTTTAGAATAAAATCTGTGACGATTATGCGAGAAAACACGGTATGTGGTTTTTAATGAAGCTCTACACAACGTGTGTGTGCCAAGGAAGGCAGAGCCCTTCAACCTATAAATTAATAAAATAAATAAAATAAAGTAGGGCATAGCGTACAGACTCAACCCAGTACAGAGACTCCATGGTCTCTGAGTATCTCACTTCTGACTAAGGCAGTCTAGTTTCTAGTTTAGTCCCAACAGGGTCGTGCTTGGATTGTTTGAAAGATTTCTCAGTTTTCCCATCCATTCTTCCCTTTCAATGCTCCATTCTCATCTCGTCGCACTTCATCTCTGACGACCCGAGTATCAGCTAGACATTAAGGGCTTGGCTCACTGCATGCGATGGGATGAGTTACGATGCCACAAGACACAACGAAACTGTCTCCAACAGCGTGGCACCACTTGAATGTCGCTGTATCATACAAGACGCGTGCTGAATATGTTAAAGAATAAGTTAATACATCTGAATCTTTTGAAATTAAAAGAGAAATTAAAGGACAACATGCACGTAGAGTTTTATGTTTTTTTTCCCCCCCAACATTTATCTAAATTCATCATTTAAGGGGTGAAAATGAGTAGGTTCTGGTTTAGCCCACTCTTTATCTTTATGCCTCTTGTCACCATCACCTAAACTATGTGAGCTCATATCCCACAAGCAATTTTCTGCATAAACTGCACTCTATTTTTCTGCATCCATGTTTGAGGCAAGTGGCAAGACCGTCTCCTGAGCAAACTGAGATTGGCGCACTAATATTTGTCACTAGGTGACTCGTCACGTCTCGCCTCGCTTGGTGTGGCCACTTTCATATTACCCCCAAGTGTCGCGTTGCGTCTCGTCTTGTCGTATCCCGTGTGGCCAAGCCCTAAGTATTTAGTTAGTTCATTCAACCCCGTACATGTGATGTGTGAGGCGTCGCGATCACGCCCGCATCCGTATAATTACGTATTTGGAACAGGCTTCTGTACAATATTCAATTAGAGATGGGAACCAAGAGTAGTGTGTTTCCCTCCCGCTCTTACTGCACAAGCAGCCTAACACAATATATTTATTCATTGGGGTTGCTGTGAGTATATAAATCCATGGAAATTGGGAGATGAGAGGGAAATCACAAAAATATTTCTTTAATTACGTCTCTGATAACCGAAGTGAAACAGGATATGCCTCTTGTGCAAATATTACGGATCTTAAAATATGGTAAAACACATAAAGGTATCGAGAAAATCTGTGTCTTTTTACCCTTCGTAAACTTGTAAAAATTAAAAAAAAAAAATTGATAACTTTAAGTAACCCTGTCAAGTTGAAAAAGTGAACAGTTATTCAAGTTGATAGTCAAATTTGAAATATAATTAGGATAGATGCAAATGAAACAAGAATGACTGTGGCGAGGATGAAATGGCTGTTTTGTCTGTTTCGTAAGGCGGAGACAACGGAGCTGAAGCGCAAGCTGAAGATAATGAGTCACCAGGTGGAGCAGATGAAGGAGGACATCTCGCACAAAGAGGGGCAGCTCATCAAGGGAGAACTGGGTACGTGATTGCGTGGCTCCGTGAGGATGTAGCTACATCAGTCTTCGGTATTCCTGTGTATAGTTCCAAGGCTAGGGAAATATTTTAATTACCGTATTTACCTGAATGTAATGCTATTATTTTTACCAAAACTGTGGAATCTAAGATTGGTGGTCACATTATAATCACAAACTTGTATCCAAGCATGGCTCCAGAAGGGGGGCGGTAGGGCGATGCCCCCTTCCGAGGCTATTTTTATTTATTTTATTTTATTTAGGAGGCTATATTTATCTTTACTTAAACTTGAAATTTTTATCTCGTCGAAAGTTGTATGGAAGTATTAAGGTTCTGTATTTGTGACCATAAATTTTTAAATAATATTCCAAGGCCAATCTCTGACTTACCTGTTGTCATTTTTTGCATCTCCATCCTAACTTTGTATGGTAGCTCCTCCCAAAAAGTTATTCTGGAGCTGCCATTGCTTAGTTGAAAAACCACACATTCTGCCTGTAAACTGCGTAACTTAAGCCACTTTAGTCGGTCTTCCTGAATCTCTGCACCTGATAGGACAGATGAGAGATGCTGGATGGAGAGGTGGAAATGGAGTGTGTCACTGGGTTCATTGTGGCTCCGTCCTCTTCCACCCTCCCAGACGACGACAACCACCGTACATCACCACATTCTTCGCCTTCTGAACAGCCACTGCCTTTGAAGTTTGGTCATAGAACATGATTTTTTTTCTTCTAACTGTGGCTTAGTGTTTCAGATGAGACCATGTACGAGACCGTCTATTGACGAAAGTGGCACCTGAAATGATCTAATAAATATGGAATAAATTTAATAATTAAAATAATTTTCAAGTGCTGTCTACTTGAATTGCGATTTCCAATCCATTAATGTCTTTTTCATTAACTCATAATAAAAAAGGTTGGGATCACATTACATTCAGAGTTTCATTATTTTTGGGTAAATACAGTATTTGAATTCATTATAATAGAGCAGTCTGAAATTGAATTAAGTTTCATAGGTGGCCACCAGTGGTTGTAAAGTATTTTACTATGGGATCTTACTACACCCATGAATTTTAAACATACATGGTAGCTACTGAAGAGTTGAGCATTAAGAAAAATTTCCAGAGTCATCTTGATTGCATGTTCTGTATAGATAATAGAATTTTTTTTTGTTGTTTCTGCTGATCTGTATTTTGAATGCTTTATGTTTATGATTTTAACTGTAAAAGAGACATGTAACCTTTACTAAGATCAGTATTATCAATTTGGTCCCTAAACCCTTAAAATTGCTTGAAAATTCAACCGAAAAGGCTGTGAGAACCCTGTTTATTATAAAACAGTCAAAATCTTTTCAGAAGGTTCTGAAGGATTGTTAAACTTGGGCTCATAAAGCTCACAACGGGCAGTGAAGGACTGCATGGACGGCAGGAACAGGCAGCATCTGGCAAAAATCCATTACGTATGTGTAAATGTATAGCTTTATAAACCAGCTGTGGTCTTGCATTGGTTGGACACTGAACTTTCATTCTGGAGGACATGGGTTTGAAACTCGAGAAACCCATTTTTATTTTGGTTTTCAGTAGTTGCCCTATTCACTCCAGAAAATTTTGGTAACACGACACACAGGAATGAATGATTAAACTTAATGGTTTCCTACCTCTTCGCACACTTAGTGTTTAAAACATAATTGTATTTAATCTGTCTGTTATTTGTGAGTTGTAAAACATCACACAAGTAATAGTGATTATATTAAAAACACCTTTGTGACTTTACCACTCTTATATTACACTTATTGAGTACATATCTGTTAAAAAAAATTTAGTGTGATAAATTTACAGAAATATTCCTTTAATAATTGCGACAAGATAATGAAGTAACCAACGTGGCATGAGAGACCGAATCTTTCGAGGTAATTTTCCCCTGTACGTGTTATTGTGTGGTATTGCGTAGACCGTTGGCTTGTTTGAAGCGTGTGCGCGGCATCACCGTGGTGACATGTGTGTGTGTGTGTGTGCGGTGGCAGCACTGCAGCGGGCGGAGAAGGAGCGGGAGGGGCTGCGCGGAGAGCTCAACAGGCTGCAGCAGGACGTGAGGGCGTGCCAGCAGCAGATACAGGAGATGCAGCTCGAGGAGCGCAAGCTGCAGCGAGCTGTGCAGCAAGGCGACGAGGAGCGGCAGCGGCAGCACAAGGAGATACGTCAGGTACGCTCCTGCCAAGGTTGTATTCAGTTTGTGCATTTTATTGTAACAAAGGTGAATCCAGGGGGGATGGAGTCAGCTGCCCCTCCTTTCAAAGTGGGGAAAATAAAAATGAGCAAGAAGCTGTTGTTATAGAAAATGTGGAACTAATCTTTAGAAATCAATTATCCAAAAAAAAAAAAAAAAAATCCATAAATAATGTTCTTCCTTTTGTTGCGGCACTAAGGGCCCTCCACCCCCACAAAAGATGTCAATTTTAAAAAAAATAGTTATCCTCTTCCTCACATTCTCCTCGTCTAATTTTTTTGAGCCTGATATTCCCTGGGGATGTGAAGTCTGTCATCCACCTCTAGGAATCTTGTTCATCCCTGATGTCCGAAGTTGGTGGCACTTTGCCGGCTCCTTGCTGGGCCCACTGCATTAGTCTCATCAACATTACTGCTTGTATTTTTATTTCGAGCTCAATTTTTTTTAAACAGAAAATTTTTGGTGTTGTCATATTTTCAAGAATTTTTTTTAAAAAGATATAAAGTGTGCTTAAATTTTAATTACACAGATTTTTATACTGAAGAAAATTTACTTAAATCGGAAATCAAGTCAAAATAAATTGTTTCAGTAGGTGAAAAAAATTGGTAATGGTATCTAAAAAGTATATGAAAAATACATTTTCAATTTTTTATAAATTCATTAGAAATATTCAATTATAATGAAAATTTTTGAGTTAAATAAATATATTAGTACATGATCAACATAAGCTACATTTATATAGTAAACCTGGCGTTGCCCAGGCTAAACACATCATAATGTAAGGAACATTACTACCGAGTTTCAAGTCTGTAGGACACACACTTGAAAAACTGGAAATTTTGATTTTAAAGTCCCATTGGTTGCACAATATCGATGCATCAAGGCTATGCATCAGCAAAACCGGGATGTCAATCTTGAGTTTCATTTATTGGGAAGGCAGGTAACTCCTAGGCAAGACGTGACGGATGCCATCTATGGACAAAGTTCTAATCTAAACTGTTATTAGCACCTTTAGTTCGCTAGCAGCTGCGAACTTCACTAAGTGTATGGGTTTCACCAAGGAGAAGGATAGGAAGTTGCCAGACCTAACTATCTGACTGTGTGGTGGACACAAACTCACTCTTGTGTGTCTATGACCTACCTCCTATGATTGTCTATTATTAAACTGAATTTACCCATTTTTCACTCCCTTAGGGTTGTAGTCTGTCACTCACCATCCCATAAACTATCTATATGCAAAAAATCATATTGAACCATTGCTCTGTTACTCTGTGATAGAAGGACAAACAGACAAACACACTTTCACATTTATAATATTACTAGGGATTATTTTTTAAGTTAAAATACAATGAAACACATCTTTAATGTTATTCATTATATCAATCCAGTCGTGTGAAATGACCTCAGATATGAGAAGCCTTATAATATGTGGTGTTCTTGACTGTAGCGAAACCCTGATATAATAATAAGACCTCGAAGGTAATATGTTCTCGAAAATTAGAGAACTTGATTAAAAGATGATTTGATTATAAGACAATGCCGAGTGTAAAAGAACTTGAAATGTAAGAGAGTCTTGTAGTCCAAGGGAGAGCTTCAATATAAGACAATCTTGAATGTAGGCATGTGAATATTAGGTGACCTTGATGTAAGAAATTTGGCTGTTGAAAATCTACATAATATGCATCATAATTGCGTCCCTTAAGGCACTTAAGACAGCTGTGAATTTCCATGTATTTAGTTGAAAACCCACACGTAAACTGCGTCACATGCGTCTTTAGTCTGCTCTTCTTTACGGCTTCCAGAACCTTTTGGCAGAGGAGGAGAGAGTGAATGGAGTTTGTTGTTGGGTTCCATCTATTTCCTTCTGTTTCTTTTCACTGCGGTTGCTAGCTAAGGCACCCTCTCCACCCCTCTTTTTTTCCTTTTGGGCATCTGTCGTATATCACAGCTAGTGGTGAACCGATATGACTTTACCGATTACCGATTCGATTACCGATTATGAGAGCAATAATCGGCAGATACCGATTCAGTTACCGATTACAATGAAGAAATGTTTTTTTAAGTGTAATAATGCACACAAAATTTTTTATTGCCATGTGAATTTAATAACAAGATTAGGTAAAATTGAGAATACAGTTATAATAACAGTATAAAAATATATAAAATACACTATTAAGTCATTGCAAAGTGTAAATTAAATTAACTTCTATTTAAATATTTGTTATTGTAAACAACTTGAACTACAGTCTAATAATTGTAATTTACAATGGGTAAGTATTTGTTGCGGAAAACTAGCATTATTATCGACTATCACATAAGGTTGCATCAAGAAATTACCGTTTAGCAATGTAAACATGCTGCTTTATTTTGTTCACTTGAGTTTATAGAAAAATGTTTCCACACTTCATTTTTTTTCTCCCTACTCGCCATCTCACTATAATTATATAAAAATGACTAAAAATAAATTCTAGCACATGTTATTTTATTTATGTTGACTGAATATATAAAATTATAAATACTTTTTCACTTTTCACGTCACATACAAATAACACAAGAACGGATGTTACCAAAGACGCCCATAACGAGTTGGTAAAATGCAGTGATAAACTCTAGAAGGTATCGGGACCACGATTTTGAACCGCTACTACGACTCGAAAAGATCGATTGTCATAGAATCCACTGCAACTGTTTGTGGTATTTTGAGTGCGTGACATCTATTTTACGTGTCTGGCTATAGGTAATGAACAAGACCACTAAACAAACAAAAGACGAAACGTAAATAAACGTGTAGGAAAAATGTATTTTTTATTGTTCGAGGCAATGAGATTTATTAAACTTAACGAAATATCTGTAATTATGATATGACAGAGTTAGATGAATTTTGTAATATATACAAATATTACAGTATTTCGTCCTAAAATCTGTAACAAAATATTACACGGTAAAAACCTACTTAATTATGCCGGGACGTAAATAATCGGCAAAGTAATCGTTAAGATAATCGCCGATTACGATTAATCGGAAAGTACCCATAATCGCCGATTACGATTCATCGGTATTCGCATCGGTGCACCACTAATCACAGCATTCTTTGCTTTCTGACCAATGGCTTTTTAGCTACATATATAGCCATAAAAATCTTTTTTTTTTTGCTATTTACTGCTTGCTGTTTCAAAAAAAAAGTCCATGGTAATTACTTTGTCACAAGTGGCATCATAAAAGCCCTTAATAAAAATTGTACAAAGATACTATTTTAAATTTTTGAAATGAGTTTTCCACTCCATAAATATTTTTAATTAACTCTCACTCAAAACGTTTGGGGTCGCATGAATTTTTTAAAGATCTCGGCTTTAATGTTTCTTAGATCCCTCCTTATTTTTTAACCTTCAAGGTTCACTGCTTACCTCCACAAGCCAGCAAGTTACCACCAAGTGAGATTGTGCAACAATAAAACATTGTATTGAAGTGGTCGGTCCGCGTCATTTGAACTTCGCGCCGCGCGGCGGACTTCGACGCTCCTTTCCTTCCTACTCCCCCCCCCCCCCCGCCCCCCTCTGCGTCTAGTGCTGTGTCTGACTTCCCCTCGTGAGGTGTCCGCGCATGCGCGTGGCGCCCTCTTTCTTACTTAAAACTAGGTGTATTGCCTTGAAGGCTCTTCTTGTTCGTTAGCACTCAGTCGGTGCTGGTCGTGCGGTGCTGAATTAAGCATGTAGTCAGTTAATTGCTTTAGAGCAGTGGTTCCCAACCTTTTTTTGATCAGGGACCACTTTAATGTCATTATTATTAGCAGGGACCACAAGGTTAAACAATAATCTGTATCAATCTAAAAATAAACTTTAAGCCTAATCGGTCAATGTTAATCGAAACGTTTAACATAAATAATTTAAAAAACCAAAATAAACATTAATTAACAGTGTTATGATTGAAAACATATATTTTTAGTACACAATTCAGTTTGCATCAATGAGATTTTTGAGCTTGCATCTTCTGTACAAGATCATGAATTCTTGGGGTAATATTTTTGCTCAAAGCTACACGCATATCATAACTTACTTTCAGTCGATTCCTGGATTTGTTTTTAATGATCAGTAATGCAGAAAATCCTTGTTCGCATATATAAGTTGTTGAAAAAAGCATAAGATAGCGCAAAGCGATTTCTCGAGTTTTAGTTTATGAAATTGCTTTCTTACACCAAAACGTCTCCAAAGAATCAGAATTTAAAAGCGTCCTTACAGTTCCTGTCGTTTTGTAATTCAATAAGTCCTTCTTGGATTTCTTCTGCAACTTCTCTAGTGTTAGTGCCAAAAGGGTTGCGTATCAGTTTTTGGTCCACATTAGCTTCTGTATTGTTATATTCTGGGAAGTAACTGTTGAATTCATCAACCAACATTTGCAAATGACATTTGCTGTTTTTTTGTATGCTTTCCCTAAACATAACATACTTTTTGTCGTCAAGGAGTGCCTTCAATGTTGCAAATGCACTATAATTGCCCTCACAAACTTGACTAATCCATAACTTAAGTTTGCATATAAAAGCACGAAGTTTATCTTCAAAATTAAAAATATTTGCAACGCCTTCTAACTGTCTGTTTCCTGAACCTTACGTTTGCAAGTTCAACTTATTTAAGTGTGTAAAAATATCCACATGATATGCCAAATGCATCTGGGATGTCAAATCAGAAAACATTACTAGTAAGTCTTACATTTTTTTCTCACCTAGAAACAACTCAATCTGTCCTCTCAGTTCGTATAATATTTCCAGCATATTGCATTTCGACAACCAACGAACCTCTGTGTGAAAGAGGAGGTTCTCATGGTTGGAGTCCATTTCAGTGCACAATTTTTTTTAAAAGGCGTGAATTTAAGGCACTGCTTTTAATGACATTTACTACTTTTATGGCCAATTGCATTGTATCATTAAGGCATTTAGGAACACTCTTGGAAGCTAACGCCTGGCGATGAAGGATACAATGCGATGTAAATGTTGACGGATTCCTCTGTTTGATTAACGTTGCTAGACCGGAATGTAATCCTAACATCGCAGGAGCACCATACGTACAGAAACCGACTAGCTTTTCCCACATAATGCCATATTTATGGAAATATCCAGTTATATTCATGAAGTCGATACTTCTTGATTAATTTCCAGTTCCTGAGAAAACAACAGTTCTTTGATTATGTTGTCGTTGTCTAAAAAGCGGACAAAAACAAGTATGTAACTGAGCACAATTAGAAATGTCAGTGGATTCATCGCACTGCAAAGCGAAGAATGGCGACATTTTAATTCTTGAAACAAGTTGCTCCTCGATATCATTTGACATGAGTTCAATTCTAGCTTTCACCGTGTTGTTCGACAAAGGTATATCTTGTATTTTTTTTTTTTGCTTCTAACCCTAAAACTTCTTCGACGGCTTTGATCAAACAAGGTTTCACAAGAGTTTCTCCTATTGTGTGAGGCTTTTTTGATTGTGCTATTAATTTCGATATCTCAAACGATGCTACTAATGTTTTTTTCAGATGATGCATATCTTGTACCACTAGGCCCGAGTTTTATTTTTTTTTAACGCTCCAATTTTCCTTCAAAAAACTCTGGTGGTCGGTTAGAAAAATTTGGATGAATCGTTTCTAGGTGGCGTTTTAATTTCACTGGCTTCAAGGATTTGTTCGCGAGAACAGTTGCGCATATAACACATTGTGGTTTTATTTCTCCATTACTTTCTATCGAAGTAAATCAAAATTTAATGTAACTATTATCATATTTTCTCTTAGGCAGCATTTTCTGAAAACAAAACCAAAATGCAATAGAATGTACACTGTTATGCTTATATTATATTTTATGCCAAGTAAAAGAATAAAAAATAATATAGCTAAATTTTTTCATAATTCATAAAATAAATCATTAAATAAATATAAACTGGCTTCCAAAAAATTCTAACCTCGCTATCATTTTTTTTACAAACTTAGATTTTTACTATACAATTTAAAAAATAATGTTGTCTAATCGTTAAAAACAAGGGTCTTGGTAGGTACCTTTAATTTCCCTTAACCCTCTTGGTGCCAGCCTCGAATTGTTTAATTCTATGACTGTTATACTAAAAGTGCCAAGTCATTTTTAAATGAATTACATATCTGGAGTTAAATATTAATACCTTTTTTACCTTTAATAAATTTTTACCTTTAATTACTTTTTTACCTTTAATAACTTTTTTTCCTTTAATAACTTTTTTACCTTTAAGTATGGAAGTATAAATTTTTACATCTTATAAATAAATTATTCTTTGTCATTTTTTAAGATTAAATAAAACATATAATGCATTCTCTATTTATTTTATTTTAAAGTTCTCGTGAAAAAGTTATATTTTTTAATGGATTGGCGTGCGAATAGGGCATGGTTATCAAAGTAATATTCTTGGCACTAAGAATTTAGTGGGAAAATATAATCACTACAACTATTACAAAAATGATTTTCAACGCACAATAAACAACAATAAAGAATAACTGGCAATTTATAATATCCACAAAACTGCTTATTATTTTTTGATAAAGCAACTTCATAATTTGTTTGCCAGAAATATATAATTTTTGTAAATATTCGCAAAATAAATTTTTATAAGCAGGAACACATACTTATGTATAAAATAATTAACACTTATAATTTACAAAAGAATCAAAAGATAATTTTTTTTTAAAAATAAAAGTTGAATTTCTCACAACGGAAAGTTAAATTCAAAACGAAGAAATGCACACAAACACGGTACCAATCTGTTCGAAAACAGCATGAGAACCCTGCTCTATCAGGGAAGGAAGACAGAAGCGTGACAGCTCTGCTCTCTATTTTGAGAAAAAAACAACTCAATAGTAGGACGAGTCAAACCGAAACGGTAGAGTGCGCTGCAATTGTCGTAAATGTGTCTTTGAAAAAAAAAATATTCAGGCCGATTTTTTAATCCTCCAATTTTTCGTACAACACAGAAAAGGCGATTTATCCGACTTTGGCATTAAAAGAGTTAACAGTGTTTTTATTTCGTTATGAAAAACCTAGAACAGCATAACAACAATTCAACAATTTAATGATAGCATATTTTTAAGAATTTTTGTCGTTGGCTCCACTTTTTAATTTGGGAGGCCAGTGTTATTTTACTATCTTAATTTTTAATTTCATATCGCTTTATTTTATATATAATTAGGTTTTCAACTAACTGTACCTAACTGTTGTGAACATTTGTAATACACAAACACAAGAATCATACGTAAACTAAAGTCCACAATCTGTTTTGTAATTGCATGTTTTTATTAAAAACGTTTAACAGAGAAAAATGCGTAGCCTACTTACCCTGTTCATATTTTATCAAAATATCCATAAGAATATTGAGGAATTACAGATGTTGACCCACTAAACAGCTAAACAGAATCACTAACACAACACTGCTGAGCAAAACAAAAGAAAACGTACGATTGACTGACCGGCTTGCGCTATAATATTTAGTCAGTTGCTTGCCCTTCCCCCGGTCGCCTGCGCGCCGCGCTCGCTTTTGTTCACCGACGCGCGTTCATTCAAAGTTTGAAATCTTTCACGGACCATATTTTAGCTCTCGCGGACCACTGATGGTCCGCGGACCACTGGTTGGGAACCACTGCTTTAGAGAGAGAGTGTGACAGCGGGGAGAATGCACGTAAGTGTTTTGTAAGGTGGTGACCCTTACAGTCATGTAATCGGTACTTGGTAATAGCTGTACTATAAATTCTTATTTCGGCCGTCACCTTCTAAATTCTATTTGGCATTTCTTTTTCTTTACCTTGCTCGTTTTTTGTATTAATACCACGTATAGTTTGTTTGACGTTTCTCCCCGTCATGTCTTCACTCTTGTTTTTACGTAATGTATTTAATGTATTAATTTGTGAGTTTTCTTTTTATATCATGCCTTATCATGCTTTACAGTAAGCTTTATACCGCCTAGTGTAGGTCAGGCCGCGGTCGCCTGCATGTTCATTTAACGTTTTTGTATTCTCTAATGAGGCATTTGTCTGTGTTAACGACATTCATTATCCCTGTGTGTAAGCGTTATATTAATTGTAAAACTTCTATCCATCAAGTATCTATCAAGTTTCTATCATGTATTCTATCAAGTATTTAATCCTAAAGAAAACTTAGATATGCGTTCACGTATTTTGCCGTGGCATTTGTACCGCTGCTTTTTCTTGCTATCAGTATTAATAAATACTCAGTATTATTTTTGTATGTGAAAGAATGATGAATTTGTACAAGGATTTACGTGAGGCTTTTGCCCAGGATTAAACGAAATGTATTAATTTCATTACTTGCTAATTTAACCTTTGCATCCATCCTTGGCTATAATTTATTAGATTACCCTTTTGAACACTGTTTACTCAGCTTAATCATTTTTAGTATTTTTTAAGGATAGTGTTACACGCAGTTGAAGGTTCACGTGAATGTACTTCACCTGTTGACACTTTCCTATGAAGCTCATGGAAGCCTTCAACTGCGCAACTCTGCTTTGTTATGCTGAGCACTAAAGTGTTTGTTTTTCTCTTTTGTCTTGCATGCACCATGGGGTCACCGGTCACGGGATGGGTGTATCGTCTGCGCCGTGACGAGCTGGTTCAAATCCTCTCCGAGGAGGGCGTTTCCTTCGAGGAGGGCGCTACTGTTGCTGTTTTGAGGAGCCTACTCGTCCAGCATGTTCGTAACTCCTGGGAGTCGGCGGATGAGGTACCGTCTCGGCAGTTCCCACCCCCTTCTGGCCCTGCCTTGAACTCAAAATTTAATTCAAAAATATTTTTTTCCAACCTCAAGCTTCTTCCTCGGCTTGATAGCTGCGAGCCACGAGCTGTTTTGGATTTTTTAAGTGCGGCATCACGTCTTGAAGGGCTGAAATTAGTTAGTGAGGCAGAATTGTTAAAGGCCCTGCTGAGTCTCTGTGGAGCCGCATTTCTGCAATTACTTACTGACGCAATTACTCAGAATCTTTCTTTTGCTCAGTTCAAGAGCTCAGTTTTGCAATTTGTTTGTCCTCCACGTGTACTTGAGAGCTGAAAACGGGACTTAGTATTTAGGTTTCAATTGCCTAACGAGCCCACTCTTCAGTTTATTAATTCCGTGGCCAATTATGCCGCCGTTCTGAATTTAAACCTCACAGAAACAGAGTTAGTACAAACTATATTAGGGAATGTCTCTCCGCTTGTGTTTCAACATAGCGCCATGCTTAGTCCTCCCACAACTTTGAATGCTTTACGCAAGTGGAGCTCTGAAGTGGAGAATCGCTTGCTCGCAGTTAGAAAATATAAGGAGGAATTCCCCATTTCATCTACATCGCGGTTTTATAAGCCCAAAAACTTAGAATTTCAGCCTGCTGTGAATGTTTATTCTCAGTCCGCTCGTGCTACGCGCGCGCCGCAGCTCGTTGATTGTGCGGTTAGTGTAACCGAGCCCCTTGTCGGCTCCGGCCGCGCTACCGACAGGCGCCCCCCTTCCACTAATGCGCCCGGCCTTAAGGCCAGCCGGTCTAGGTGTGCCAACTGCGGAAAGTTCGGTCACGCGGTGTCTGAGTGCACGCAGCCCGCTGTGAGCCGCGATTTACGCAAATGCTTTAGGTGCAACCGCGCAGGGCACTATAGGGATCAGTGTCCGGGAAACGGGCCCCGATCGGGCGTATGAGCGGTCGCCGCGATCGTTGTCAGAGAAAAGCCGCTTTTCATAAATTTTACAATTTTGTTCATGTTAATTTGTTTAGTGATATTGTTCCGGCTTTAGTGGATTCCGGAGCCACTCGTTCTTTGTTGAGTGCTGATTTTTTTGATTCCTTACGTAATAAATTTCCTGCATTGCAGAGCCGTGTGACTACGTGCCCTGACGTCATTATTTGTGTAGCTAACGGAGAAGTAGTACGCGCTAACATGACAGTTGAGCTTCACATTAAAATTGCCGGATTTTCCTGGAACTGGCATTTTTACGTTATTCCTGGTTTGTGTCATTCACTTATCCTTGGTCTGGATTTTCTGGGGAAAACTCGTTGTTTGATTGACGTGGCTAATCAGCATCTTGTTTTTGGCTTTCACCCTTCATTAAAAATTAAATTAATTCCGCAGAATGCCGCCCCTGAAGTCATGTCTTGTCCTGACATGAGTGACGTGACCTTCAGAGACTCTCTGATTTCGGACGTTTTCAGTCGTTATCCTGACGTAATAAACAGTCGTATAGGTAGGTGTGATGTATTGCCCTACAAGTTTTATTTAAAGGATCGCACGCCTGTTAAGGCCAAAGGCCACAGAGTATCACCCCCTAAACTACAAAAAATGAAGATTATTGTCGATCGCCTCATGGAAGCTGGGGTCATTGCCCCATCTATTTCTGATTTTAGCTCGCCTACTTTTCTAGTTCCTAAAAAGGAGGCTGGAGAATTTCGCTTGGTTCACAACTTCAAATCTCTAAATGATAAGGTCATTCAGGACTCTTACGAATTACCGACGGTAGAGAGCGCTCTACAACACCTAGGAGAGACAGCCATTTTTTCCGTCATCGATTTGAACGCCAGTTTCCATCAAATCCTCTTGCATCCTGATTGCCGTAAATACACCGCATTTTCTACCCCTTGGGGACAATTTCAGTTCAATAGGGTGCCCATGGGAGTTTCATTTGGTAGTCAGGCCATGAGCCGCGTGCTGGACCATATTCTTTCTGATTTAAAGTATACATTTGTCTTTAACTATATTGATGATATTATTGTTTATAGCGCTAGCTTAGAAGAGCACAAACAACATCTAACTCAGGTGTTTGACCGTCTTCGAGCGGCTGGGTTAACTGTTAATCCTGACAAACTTCGTTTGGCCCAGGACCATGTTAAGTTCCTTGGTTACATTATTTCTAAGGGAAAGCTCATTATGGACCCTGACAAGGTTTCACCCATAGTTAATTTTCCGCCCCCTAAAAACGTCAAGGGAATTCAGAGATTCCTAGGCATGACAGGTTACTATGCACGCTTTATACCGGACTATGCTGCGGTCTGTGGTCCGTTGAATAAGCTGCGCAAGAAAAATACAGCCTTTGAATGGGTTGACGCACAACAGAAAGCCTTTGATAATCTTAAGGCCCTTGTCTCTTCTCCTCCCGTTTTGATCCTTCCGGATTTTCAGCGTAGGTTCGCACTTCAGGTCGATGCGTCTAGCATGGCTCTAGGAGCCGTCTTGGGTCACCTCGAAAATGATAGATTACGTCCCATAGCTTATGCTAGCCGATCGTTGACAGACGGAGAAAGGCGTCTCGGCGTGTATGAGAAGGAGGCGCTTGCATGCTTGTTTGGCGTTGAGAAGTTCGCCTCGTACCTGGACTGTCAGGAATTTGACCTGTACACTTAGGCACTTAGCTGGTTATTTAACCACCCTAACCAGCTAGGAAAATTAGGGCGCTGGGTGTTACGGCTGTCCCGTTTTAACTTTAAGCTACACCATCTTAAGGGTAGTGACAATGTGGTCGCGGACACGTTGTCACGGATGTTTACCCCTGAGGAGTTTGACACCAGTGCCTTGCCAGTTTCCTGTTCTGAGCCAATTAGTGCCACGGTGTGCAAGGTCTTCCCAGAGTCTTTTCTTAGTATCCGTGATTGTCAGAAGGATGACCCGCTGTGCGTTCACATACGCAGGGATTTGCATCATGGCACTGTTACGCCCTACGTAGAGGAACAAGGTGTAATTTATTACACAGGGAAGTCAGGCAAGCAGAGGAAGGCAGTGGTCCCTGCCTCCCTTCGTCCGATGGTTCTTAAGTACTTTCATGACTCATTGTTGGGTGCTCACTTGGGTATCGAAAAAACGTTCCGCCGCATCAGCGCGCATCTGGCTTGGCTCGAACTACGAGCAGACGTGCGTCACCACGTGAGGTCCTGTGTTGACTGTCAGGTTTCTAAACCCCCGCAATGTGCCAAGGTTGGCCAGTATTATGCAGATCCCCCGGTTGCTCCATGGCACGTTCTGCATATGGATATTTTTGGGCCCCTTACACGCTCCAAAAAGGGAAATATTTGCATTCTAGTGGTTCTGGATATCTTTTCCAAATTTGTGTTGTTACTCCCCTTAAAAAATATGAAGGCGATTAGTATTGTTAAAGCCTTAAGAGAGCAAGTGTGGAAATATTTTGGTGCTCCTGCTATGATAACCTGTGATAATGCCCGTTACTTCCGGTCTGTATTATTTAAGGATATGTGTTTTGAATGGGCTATTAAACCCATTTACAGTAGTCCCTATTGCCCCCAGGGTAATCAGTCTGAACGTGTAAACAAGGTGCTTAAAGCCACTCTTACTGCTTATTACAGGGATGATCAGTCATTGTGGGACAGTGACCTTGAATTCATCAACGTGGCGTTTAATTCTGCTGTCCATATGGCGACAGGGTTTCCCCCTTCCATTCCCTTCATGGGCCGTGAGTTGACCCATCCCTTGCTTAACTCCTGGGGACTGCCGCCTCTGGAACTCGCCTCTGACAGTGATTCCCTGGAGGCCATGCTTGATGATGTGAGTTGTAATCTTAAGAGGGCCCGCGAGGCTGTAGCCGCCTCTTATAATGCTACGCGGAGACCACATGGTTTTGCTGTTAATGACTTGGTTCTCTTAAAGAATTTTAAATTGCCAAAACTGGCTGATAATGTTAATTCAAAATTGATTTCTGCTTTTGTTGGGCCATTCGTGATTGATACATTTTTGGGAGACAACACGGTCCTATTGCGTAACCCTTCTGGTTCTAGAAAATATAAAAAGGCCCATGTGGGTCAATTAAAGAAATTTCATCAATAACTATTTTTTTTCTTTTTTTTTAGACTTAGTTTTTTTGTTGTTGTTTGGCTGTTCGTGTTTCCTTCTCTTTCTTTTTTTTTTTTCCTTTCCTCCCACCGATGCTCCCGCCACGCCCAGAAGAGGACTTCGCGCCGCAGCGCTCCCGACGCTCCTCGCCCTGCCCGAGATACCGTGACCGCAGCCGCCCGCCGGGTTCGTCGTGTCTGCAAGGTCACTTGCTTGCTGGGACGTTGGTCGCCGTCACGTCACCGATGAGGAGCGGTGGCATGGAGTCGCCGCCGTCTCCTGCCCGTGAGGGGCCGTGACGCGTGCGGAGACTGACTCTTCTGCAGCGGCCGCTTCGGATGGCCCTGCCTGCCAGGCGCCGAGCGTGGGCAGGCGGTGGGGACGCCCGCCGTTCTTGCCCTGGGTTCGCGCTGAGTGAAGGCATGCTGTTCCTGCTACTTTGGGATGAAGAAGATGCTGTTCGATATTGAATTTATTAGGGACGTCTCGTACTCTAAACCTTCTCTTCAGCGCTGAAGTGTCTTTATTTCAGTGGAAACGCTGAAGACTCTTTATTTCAGTGGATACACTGAGAATCCATACTAGGTGTCCTACACGGAAAATTATGCCAGTCATGAACTCACTTCAAGAAATTGTTATTTAGAAACATTGTTTGTTATTGTATACACATAGAAATGTGTTGAACTCACTTCAAGAAATTGTTATTTAGAAACATTTTTTGTTATTGTATACACATAGAAATGTGTTGAACTCACTTCAAGAAATTGTTATTTAGAAACATTGTTTGTTGTTGTATACACATAGAAATGTGTTGAACTCACTTCAAGAAATCGTCAGTTAGATACACTTTTGTTATTGTACACACATAGAATTGTGTTGACTTGACATTTGAGTTACTTCAAGAGTGTTGTGACCGGACCTGCAGTTCCAGCTCGTGTCTTTGTGACTTGGTTGGCGAGGCTCGCGGTTGCGTTCGTCAAGGGTGGGGGAGTTGAAGTGGTCGGTGCGCGTCATTTGAACTTCGTGCCGCGCGGCGGACTTCGGCGCTCCTTCCCTTCCTACTTTCCCCCCCCCTCTCTGCGTCTAGTGCTGTGTCTGACTTCCCCTCGTGAGGTGTCCGCGCATGCGCGTGGCGCCCTCTTTCTTACTTAAAACTAGGTGTATTGCCTTGAAGGCTCTTCTTGTTCGTTAGCACTCAGTCGTTGCTGGTCGTGCGGTGCTGAATTAAGCATGTAGTCAGTTAATTGCTTTAGAGAGAGAGTGTGACAGCGGGGAGAATGCACGTAAGTGTTTTGTAAGGTGGTGACCCTTACAGTCATGTAATCGGTACTTGGTAATAGCTGTACTATAAATTCTTATTTCGGCCGTCACCTTCTAAATTCTATTTGGCATTTCTTTTTGTTTACCTTGCTCGTTTTTTGTATTAATACCACGTATAGTTTGTTTGACGTTTCTCCCCGTCATGTCTTCACTCTTGTTTTTACGTAATGTATTTAATGTATTAATTTGTGAATTTTTTTTTTTATATCATGCCTTATCATGCTTTACAGTAAGCTTTATACCGCCTAGTGTAGGTCAGGCCGCGGTCGCCTGCATGTTCATTTAACGTTTTTGTATTCTCTAATGAGGCATTTGTCTGTGTTAACGACATTCATTATCCCTGTGTGTAAGCGTTATATTAATTGTAAAACTTCTATCCATCAAGTATCTATCAAGTTTCTATCATGTATTCTATCAAGTATTTAATCCTAAAGAAAACTTAGATATGCGTTCACGTATTTTGCCGTGGCATTTGTACCGCTGCTTTTTCTTGCTATCAGTATTAATAAATACTCAGTATTACTTTTGTATGTGAAAGAATGATGAATTTGTACAAGGATTTACGTGAGGCTTTTTCCCAGGATTAAACGAAATGTATTAATTTCATTACTTGCTAATTTAACCTTTGCATCCATCCTTGGCTATAATTTATTAGATTACCCTTTTGAACACTGTTTACTCAGCTTAATCATTTTTAGTATTTTTTAAGGATAGTGTTACACGCAGTTGAAGGTTCACGTGAATGTACTTCACCTGTTGACACTTTCCTATGAAGCTCATGGAAGCCTTCAGTATATATTAACATTCAGAAGAATCTGAGTTTTAGTCCCAGGCCACTCATGATTTTGGTTTTCCGCTGTTTCCCAAAATATTTCCGAATGATGCCGGATGGCTGCTTTAAACAGGATGCTACTGCAACGTGTATGTCCATCTCTAATGACCGTAGATGATTCTTTGAATCTTTAAACCTACCTTCCTCCCACCAGCTTTGTAGTTCATTCTTCTCTCTCAACATTTGGGGAAACAGGTCAGACCAACAAAATATCTCATCTGACTTAAATGTGTTTTTTTTTTCGTACCATTCTCTTTAAATATTCTCATTTATTGTGTTATCCTCTGTTCATCTAATGTTTTTGTCTGTGGTGTTTTTTGTCCTGTAGTCACATTCCTTTCTGTTGTAGCCCATATACCTTTGAAGTGCCTGCAATGTCAATTGTGTATTTGTGTTCTCTATGTGTTTATATATTTGTTTGACTGTTGTTATGTCATGCCACCTCAAAAGTTTTCCAACTGTCTGTGGGCATTTTACAAATACAAATTTTACAAATGTAGAGTTCATGCGTGACTGAAGTGAAACTTCTTGCTTATTATATTATTATGTATAGGAAACGTAATTCTCTTAGGCTGAGATCACAGGTAAAATAAAATATGCAAATATATGATGAGTGCTAAATTAGGTATGCTATTGTTCAAGTATGCGAGTGTTCAAGTATGGAAATATGCAAGTGTACAAGTTAACAATAGTGCATGTTAACAAGTGTGCAAGTATGTGAGTATTAGAGTATGAAAGTATTCAAGAACGCAAGTATGCAAATGTGAAAGCATGCAAGTATGCTGCGTCATTCCACCACTCCCCTGCCGTCTCCTCCACAATGTACCTGTTCCTCCACCACTTAACTATTCCCCTCATGTGATCTGAATTTTGGTAACACTATAAAATTGTAGCCTCCTCAGCAAAGATGTTTCACTTTAAAAATGTTAACTTTGACGTTCGTAGTGTGAGGGTGTTTAATTGTACGGAAGGGACGGGGGGAACGGGGGTTGAGACACCACACTGAGGGGCGCGGGCGTGTGCGTGCGGCAGATAATGAACGAGCGGGACATCCTGGGCACGCAGCTAGTGCGTCGCAACGACGAGCTGGCTCTGGTGTACAAGAAGGATCGCATCCTGGAGACGACGCTGAGCCGCGGCCAGGCGCAGTACGACCAGCGGCTGGACGACATCCGCCTGCTGCGTCTCGAGATCAGGCGCCTCAGGTTGCAATGTGGAGTTTAGCTGGAACTGCAGGCCAAAACTAAATTTGCTGTCAATGACTGCAGAGTTCTGCTGAGGAAACACGAAGCGTCCCGATCACTTCTGACTGATCCCGGACCACTCAAAGCATTTCCGATCATCACTTCGTGTGCATGCTGTAAAAGAGCATTTTTGAACTTTGCTAGAAATTAAATTTTTTCGCTAGAGTATGCTTATTTGGCTTAAATCTGTACATCCCTTGCTGGGGTTGGACTATCAGGCATTCTGGACTATGGGATGCCTGATTATAGGGAGTTTACTTTATTGAAAAGGCAATACAAAAAGTGATAATGTAAAATTCAGCCCACTACAAAACAGGCAATTCTGGTCTGAAGTAAAAAATGACCGAAATAATAAACTCTGAGCAAACTAAAAAACCCGGCAGTGCAGTAGCGTGGCTGGCGGGCAGGTGTAGCCTGCGTGCAACTGAATGAATTAGAACATGTTTGGTTTGTTTGGCGCTGGCGTACAGAATGTGCTGGATTAATGATATTATTTTTGTATTTATGATTTAAAATTTGCAGCCTTAAAATTCTCGTTTTAAGTATAATCCAGGAAAACAACACAAATTAAAAAAAAAGAGTATTTTGAGTGTGATACATAAGCAAACTTGAATTTTTTTACTAGGGATAGGATGCTACTCAATGTCCTTCCTCACACTTACCGCTATGCGTTTAGTAACATTGAGCACAATATTAATTTTTTTTTGTTGCAAATTTCAAGAGAAGAATGCTCCTACCCACACCACCATTACTGGAGAACTAAAATATTAACTCGATAACTGACAAACGATAAACCACCAACTACACAGTATTAATTTTTTTGCTACAATTAATTAAAATTTTACTTGTTTTTGCAATTATTTTCAAACAAATAAAACTTTTTTTCTTCTTGTTTTCTACCCCGCCCCTCTCCTCCTTTTTTTAAAAAATAAAAGTAGAAAAACTATTTCAGTACAGTAGGGCCTTGAATGTCCGAGCAAATGTGAACCTCTGCTCAGTTGGATAAGCAAAATCTATGTTAACTCTGTTATAATAAGAAAACCGTATTAGTTTTCGGGGTGGTATTTTCCAGCTTTTCTTCCGTGTATATTCTTCACGTCACTTCGTGATTTGCCCAACCTGATCATTTTCTATGTCTTCAAGCAAATGTTTGAACAGTTTTTTCCAGGTAATTGCTGTTTAGGTCGGCTTGGATATAAAGGAGCCTTGTTCAACCATAGCTCAGTTGATTGTGATGCTACTGTACATGCATACATAAATTCTTGAACTTGTTCGGCAGTTAGAAAATGAAAGATGTTGCGTGAACCGAGTCCTTTTCTAAGCCGTGTGCAGGGTGCCAGTTAGACCAGGAATAAAGACTGAAGGTTGAAGTCCCACGGAGATGTTCTCGCGAGAGTTGAACGCGGACTGATGTGGCTGTGCCCCAGGCGAGAGAAGGGGCTGCTGGTGGACAGCGTGACCAACTCGACAGACCTGCGGCAGGAGGTGTTCCACTTGCAGCGCGACCTGGCGCGCGAGCAAACCAAGTGCCGTGCCCTCGAGGAGGAGCTGCAGACGCCCCTGAACGTGCACCGCTGGCGCAAGCTGGAGGTGAGGGCCGCCTCGTCCCACTGTTCCTGATCTCGGCCTTCCGAGGCTGTTGTGGTTCCTTGCAACACTGGTCGCTGCATGGCGCTCCTCGCACGTGTCCAACTCTAACAAACTACTTTGTTTTGTCTATTGTAAAGCCTCCGTTAAAGAATAAGGCCAAATGGAGTTTTAAACCCTGAAAGACAGTTGCGAGTCCATAGAAATATATGTAGGTGTACAGCAAAACTCCTTTATGGTGTACCTCTTTATAACAAACTGTTTTCTAACTACCATTCAAAACTCTGTCCAACCAAACCTTTTTCACCTCTATACATATAACGAACATTTTTCTTCTCTTTCAGATGCTAACACAGTTATAACAAAGGGACAGTTGTATCAATACATATTATTTTTTATTATAATACCAAAATTTATTCAATTTTATTTATTAATGTATTTGATAAATTATTTATTTAAAACAATTTTTTGGACTATCACCATGGCTGGTCTACACTTTGTCATAGAGAAACCTCAAGAATGGCCAAAGAGATGAATACACAAACACACACAAAACAAACATGCCAAACCCAGCTGATATTAAAAGTTAAATGCATCGACAGCACAGAGTATTCCGTGGAAGGAATAAATTAGCCTAAAAAAATATTGCAGCACAGACAAACACAGTGGTTAACAATGACAAGACAGTTGTATTAAGAACTGTAAATACTGACAAAAAAGACTTCATTAGACAGATGAACCAATGAGGATACTAAATGTATAATGTGTACACCACAACATAGTGATGCTCAGAATGTCAATTGTTTTCATTTTACCAAAAACTGTTTAAAAATTTAATGAAACAATAGCAATTAAGAATATTCATTTTTAAAATATTTAAATATTCACAAAAAATTATAGCAGAAATACATTACAAAACTATGCCAAAAACCCAAAATAGTGAAAATTTCTAATAAAGTAATGAGAAAAGAATCAAAACAAATACATGATCATTATTTTGATTTATTTCTTTAAACACATAAATTTTGACAGAATATGGCCTGATTGACTGACACAGTTTAATGTCAGTTGAGAGTTTTACATGTATCTAATATATATAAATGTATTTAAATTTAAAATTTAATATATATAATTTTTTTTTTCTAGAACTTAATTGTCAATTGGTGCACCAAATTAACTGCAATTTTTGTGATAGTCACATTCAAAATTTCATGCATTGTGTGTATCAATAGTGGAAAATCAGAAGGTGCATACTTATTACCTTTGCTTCTTTCATTTATAACAAGCACATAACTATTTGGTCCCTTCAATTTTCTTATATAGAAGTTTTACTTCGACGTGCGATGTGCCACGCACGTCTGTAGTCCCGAAGCCTTCAGCCCCTCTCTTGCTAATCACATGTGGGCCGCCGCAGACGGCCGAGATAGCAGTCGCCGCCCGTTGCCGAGCGCTGGCAAAGCTATCCGAGCCTTCCTGACCGGCTGCTACCCCCCGCCCGCCTCCTCTCCCACCAGGCCAGCTGAGTACCTGGAAGCGGCCGGCGATTCCCGGCGTCACACCCAGGCCTTCAGGTCGGCCCGTGGCCAGACGAGTCAGTAGGCGCCACTGGTAGCCGAGAGTTCGCTCTCCAGCCTCGGGAGTTGTAGTGCTGGTCCCGCCCCGTTCGACCCACACCCGTACTTGTCGAATTAGTGAGAGAGAGTCGTGCAATAGACGTTGTGATGGAACAAAAGTCAAGTCCGGGACCTGCCGTAGAGTAGGGAGAGTCGACTAGTTCTAGGCCGAGTTGTGAGGGGAGGCTGTCGCCCCTGCTCGTGTATATTCGCAAATAATCCCGTACACAGAGACCTCGTGCGCATAATTTTTGGGAGAAGGGGCATCCACTGGGAAACCACCACGCGACAACTTTATTTAACATAAAAGGGCAGGGGTGAATAAAAATGAAAGAATTAAGGTTGAAAAAAGGTTAGCTATATTTACAAAGATAAAATGAGGCTACATAAAGTCACCAAATTAGATTCTGGTGTATAGGTGAATATGGCAGAGAGAGAATGCTACATGTTAGTGAATGGTCGCCAACTGAATGGTAAACTTCAAACATGAGTAAGCACAGTTGGCTAAATAATTTAATGTAGAACTGTTTGTAATACCAGCCTAAGCAATGTATAATACTGGTAAATTTTCTAAATTTTTGTGTTCACAAAAAAATAAGTTCCTAACATTATCTCTGCTCCAAAAGTTTTGGCTGTTTGTTATTTTGTTTCAACTGTAGTGCTTTTATCCGTGTACCGGGTTGCAAGAATAACATTTAAGTTAGTGACTTCCATGTATTTTTGTAATTATATGTAAACTGATGAAAATTAGTACTATTAATATCAGCAAAAATCACATTAACGTTTAACCATTTGTTTTTTTAAGATCAAGAATTTTCTCTAAAATCAGCACGTTTTAGTGACTTAAACATGTTTTTTTTAAATTCCTTGACTTTTTGTATGTTTTGACTGACTTAACCTTTCTTAGAAGTTCTGATTTTTATGGGACTTGCCATTTATCACATTAGTTCATTTTCTTTTTGTATTTATAGTTTGCAAATAGTGTCAAGTAAATATCCAATAACAATATGTGTGACCAAACACAAATGAAAGACATACCTCTCAGAGAAAAGTGACCTCGTAAGAGTGCAATAACCAGCATGCGTGTGAAACTGATCCATGTCAGTGAACAGTCTTAATCTTGTATTCCATGGATTGGCACATTCTGTAATTCGGCACCAGTTGGGATGCTCGTGTTAAGATTTTTTCCAGGTGGATTCCAGTTGTTGACCTGCACCGTGCTGCACTTTTTAGTTCGCCTGGAGTTTGTCATTACTATTAGTTTTCATTTCAGCACAGCATTTGGAATCATTCCAAATGATTTTTTTGAAGAAGACCAAAGCTCATTTGTACATTTCATTCTGGATAGCAGCATAGTACAAATTGTTTAAACACCATTGTAATGTTTGTTAATTTTCCTTTGGTATTTCCATTATAAGATATTTATGTTTGGTAATCTGACCTAGCTGTGAGCCCATTTCCATGAATTTGCATAGGTAATAAATAAAATTTTATCCTGGAATACTTAAAAAAAATTTTTTTTTATCATTTAGTAATGAATAATTTATAGTCATATAATGTGTGTGTAAATTATATATTTAAACTTTTTAATGAATTTTAACTAGGTGTTCTTGTCAAATTCAGTATTTTTTGAAGTCTTTTTTTTTGTTTTTGTCTGACACGTTTCATTATATAGTTTAACCTTTCGCTCTGCAAATTGAATGATTCTATAATTGACATAGCTGCTCCCATAACAAATTCTAGCGGCTGGTGCTGAACTATGTGTGAATCACGTTCAGAAATTTAGTGATTGATACTGAATACTAGTCCATATAATTAAACGCAATAAATATTTTGTGAATATTATTGATAGAAATGCTACGAGCTGCTGCCCAGTAGTGGTGTAAGTGTGCGGGAGACGGAGCAGTCAGCGAGGGATGTGATCGGCAGGGCTCGGACCCGGACTGCTACGAGCTGCTGCACAGTAGTGGTGTATGTGTGCGGGAGACGGAGCAGTCAGCGAGGGATGTGATCGGCAGGGCTCGGACCCGGACTGCTACGAGCTGCTGCACAGTAGTGGTGTATGTGTGCGGGAGACGGAGCAGTCAGCGAGGGATGTGATCGGCAGGGCTCGGACCCGGACTGCTACGAGCTGCTGCCCAGTAGTGGTGTAAGTGTGCGGGAGACGGAGCAGTCAGCGAGGGATGTGATCGGCAGGGCTCGGACCCGGACTGCTACGAGCTGCTGCCCAGTAGTGGTGTAAGTGTGCGGGAGACGGAGCAGTCAGCGAGGGATGTGATCGGCAGGGCTCGGACCCGGACTGCTACGAGCTGCTGCACAGTAGTGGTGTATGTGTGCGGGAGACGGAGCAGTCAGCGAGGGATGTGATCGGCAGGGCTCGGACCCGGACTGCTACGAGCTGCTGCACAGTAGTGGTGTATGTGTGCGGGAGACGGAGCAGTCAGCGAGGGATGTGATCGGCAGGGCTCGGACCCGGACTGCTACGAGCTGCTGCCCAGTAGTGGTGTAAGTGTGCGGGAGACGGAGCAGTCAGCGAGGGATGTGGTCGGCAGGGCTCGGACCCGGACTGCTACGAGCTGCTGCCCAGTAGTGGTGTAAGTGTGCGGGAGACGGAGCAGTCAGCGAGGGATGTGATCGGCAGGGCTCGGACCCGGACTGCTACGAGCTGCTGCACAGTAGTGGTGTAGGTGTGCGGGAGACGGAGCAGTCAGCGAGGGATGTGATCAGCAGGGCTCGGACCCGGACTGCTACGAGCTGCTGCACAGTAGTGGTGTATGTGTGCGGGAGACGGAGCAGTCAGCGAGGGATGTGATCGGCAGGGCTCGGACCCGGACTGCTACGAGCTGCTGCACAGTAGTGGTGTAAGTGTGCGGGAGACGGAGCAGTCAGCGAGGGATGTGATCGGCAGGGCTCGGACCCGGACCGCTACGAGCTGCTGCAGAAGGTGCGGCTGCTGCAGCGCAGATTGCTCGCGCAGTCGGATGCTGCGGTGGAACGCGAGGCACGGCTGCGTGAGCTGGAGCGCATGCAGGCGGAGCGTCCCGCCGCGGAGCCCCAGGAGGGACCGAGCACCGCCGAGCTGCTGCACCGCGCTCAGGCCCAGATGCGAGACAAGCAGCGCAAGATAAAGGTGAGTTAAGAACGCCGTTTTGGTGGGAGAAAATGTTGTTCTATTGTAAGAATGTTACTTAAGCACTGTTGCTGAAGCATAAGCAAATAGTGATGAAACAAACTTTTAAGGTTGTTTTCAGGGTAAGGTAGCTCTGTTTCATTTTTAATTGTGTTGGGGTATTAATGTTTGGACAAATACTTACGTATAAGGGTGTGTCTTAAATCAACCAAAATTTTTGGTTGCAGGTTCATAACGAAAAAATAATTTGAAAACTTTACTACAGATTCTTGTTCTAAGTGCTTTCCACGTGTGGTCTTTTAAGTGGGAACTGAATAACATTCCTAGTGTAAATAAAAGAAAATGTATTAAAGATGAAACACTGAACATATGGATTATGATTAATTTAATGAAATTTTGACACTATTAACAAAGCAAGCTATTTCAATTGCAGAAATACTAAATACATTAAAAGTTGAACAACATTGTTATGATAAAACACTGCAGTAAAACATACAGTTATGTCTCAAAATGCTTTAACTAGTACTAGTAAGTTTAAGCACTTAACAAATATTGCCTAGGTAGCCTTAGGAAAGCTTAAAAGTTAATTATAATATCTAAATTTAAAATCTGATGCTGAGGTTCTGGTAGATAATGCCTTTTTCTTAAGGCAGTTGGATCATCCCGAGGGCATATTGAGGTGTCGGCTTCCACATCCGACCCCTTCTGGTGGCACACAGCAGCGACCTCTCAAGACTAGCCGAAGAACCGGAGTACCGAGCGCATCGCACATAAATTCCTCATTGCTGAACATGTGTCATTTCCCCCAAGACGGAATTATCATTGCCTGCATTTTTGAGATTATACGTACTTCTTTAGGCACTTTGAGGCTGAATTTTTAGTATGCCCAAGAAATTCAATGAATTAAATGCACATTACACAACGTATACAGAAAGTCCATGCATGCACTCATGTAGACACGAGTTGAAGTTAGACCCACGTGTGTAAACATGCACTTGTGAACATCGGGGGATGTACTAAGCACATTGGTATGTCAAAGTAAACTTTATGGTAGTGAAACTATCTTGGAATACAATTTGTAAACTTGAATAATCATAATGTAATATAATAACTTAAAAAATACCTGTCAATTATTTAGCTAGGAAAATTCTGTTGGGACAACCGTGGTGTCAACGATATTTAACATTTTGTTGGTTCTATAAGCATTACAAATGTGGTGCTATCTTTTAGGTATTTTTCAAACTAAAGGTTGCAGTCCAATAGATCCTGGTTTTGGACCTGATTTTCACCTGGAATTTCATTAAAATACTTGCCGTCTTGTTAAAATTCATTACACAGTTAATACTATAAATTTTCCGCACATGTTAGAAGTTATACTTCTATGGCATTACTAAAATATTACCGTAATCTGAAACATTTTAAAAAATGTATTATAAAATTAATTTGTACATTTGTTATTGCTTAAATGACTGTCTGTAAATACTTTCTACAAACAAACCTTGCCCTTTTTGAGTTGATTCAAAATTTAATTTCTTTATAATACTATGTTATTAAAGAATGGAAAATAATGACAAGGAGGAGAGGTTTTACACCATGTACCTTGAAGTGATCAAGCACGTGTAATACCACTGCGTCATCAGGACATTGGGAGTTGGAAAGGAGAATATTTATTATTATCATTGTAATGCCAGAGTTTCTTACGTTTTTTAAACTTGGGATTACATTTTACTATGATGATTTTAGTTTACCAAATATATTTCACTATCATAAAGTTTCATTTGGCACACCAGTGTGATTGTTACGTACCCTAATATTTACAAAAGTGACAATATACAGGTTTATGTTGCTACACGTGGGTCTGCCATCTTTTACATCACATGTCCGTTCATCGACTTCCGTTCCACTTTCACAGATGCTGTGAACAGAGCTGAGCTCATGTTGCCAGAGAGACTGGTAGGCACCGGTGCGGGGGAGCTGAGCGGGCTGTGTGTCCCAGGGTCTGCTGGCGGAGCTGAGCATGTGCGAGGCCCAGGCGAGCGAGTACAAGGCAGACCTGGACCGCACCACCCAGGAGCTCGGCGATCTCAAGAAGAAGTACTGCGTCTTGGTGCGTGCCCCTCTGCTCTGACCACCGCCTCCAGAGCGCTGATCTGTTGCATGCTTGCATCTGCTACTCAAGTCGTGACAACGTTGTTTTTAAAACAGGATATTTCTGTGTTATTGTTTTTATTTTTATATATTATTGTCTTTATTCATTAAAAAAAAGTGTATAATTCAACAAATATGAAATTAAAATTCTTCTTAATTCTTGTTTCACCATTATATTCTCATTTTGATTGACACCTGATGCACTTATACAGTAAAATAATTAGTAATAAAGCATGTCTGTAAAAGAACTATTTAAGAAAAAGAAAATTAACCTGCAAATTTGTGTGTGTTTGAAACATGTGCTGTCATCAATGTAAAAATGTTTCTAATATTAGGTGCAAGATTAAACAATATACGTAATATTTTTTCCAAATTCATTTAGGTCATACATTCTGGCACAAAATTCATTCTAAATAAATTACATTCAATGAATTTACCATGTTAAAAGATTAAATATTTGTAATTTTGCATTATGTTTCTCAAATTGCTTATTGATTTTATGTTTTTAGTAACATTTTGGTGCTAAATTGTGTATAAATGTGCATTTTTGTGTTATACATATGTATTGACATGCTTTGCAGTGTTATTTCAATTATATTGCATTTCACCATATAATCTTGTCCCTATGTATTGACGATCAGAGCATGTTTGTTTTGCCCAGCCTCGGATAACGGCTGTCAGTGTCTGGGACTTGGCGACCAGCAGTTTAACAATGACGTGACTACAACAAAAAGGGGAGGGGGAAGGAAAGAGTGACATGTACAGTACTGAACATAGACACTGCTGGTGGTTATTTAGTTACCATATTTGGACTTGGTACAATAGCAGCTTAAGTACCATCCTTGTTGGCTCCGTGTAGCAACGAAATAAGTACGGTAGCATAGGACAACCCCTCATATAAGACTAGTAGAAGATTAAGCACTTCCAATGATAAAATATTCTTATATTTTACTCCAGAACCTACTTATAATCTCTCTCTCACTTTTATAGGTAGTGTATGCCTATTATACAGTAATAATTGTTCTAAAGCTTCATGAATAACATTAGGTTGGACAATGTTGGGAAAAATGACTTTATAACAGTTGCAAATGGACAGTCTAGCCAAAGTTTCTTCATGAATTTCTGATGGAAGCGAGAGAATTCCAACACCACAAACTCCTGCACCTTCCCCCCTCCCCCCTCTTTCTGTGGACTGTTGAGCACCAATGGTTTAGTGATTTAGTTAACTTAGCTTGCCAACATTGTCAATGAGGTACAAATCTTGTAAAGTTAAGCAAGTAAGGACTGCAAAATGCATGAGACTGCAGATAACTAGATAAAGCAGTTATTCTAATTTTTGTCGTTAAGTCATTTGTACTGATTTTTAGAGGTGGGCCGAGACTCGTAAACTGAATCCAAGTCGTGTGATTAGCTTCAGCTCAACTCTTCTTGAAAATCTTGTTCATTGTGATCTACCGGACTAGACTTGACTGTATTTTTTTAAACTCAATATATATTCGACAAGTGCATTAAACTAAAATCACATACGACTATTATGCAAATATTTTACAGTGAAATATTGTATTTAGGTTCATACGATTAATGTTTTCCTGCCATTTTCACAGGTTTCTTAAAGTGTGGTATATTATGTAGTTACGATAGCAGGAAAATATTCAATTGATAGTATCTATACATATTTGTAGGGTTGTGCGAATGTTCGGTATACCGATACCGATATCGAAATTTTGCTACTTTCATTTTCGATTTCGGTAAGAATTTCATCTGTCGAAGTTCGTTTTTAGCGAAATATTTCGAGCCAAACGAAAGTTCAATAGCTTACCGAAGTTCGTTTGTTCTAGTTGAAAAAGAAATCGTAATTTAATAAAAATGTACAGTATAATACCGGTACAATAACGTTCCTTATTATAAAGTATATTTCACTTAACGAATTTTTTTTAAGTCCCCGCCAAAAATCGTATCTTCGCCATGCAAAACGGTTTCAGTTTAAAGTATCATTTTCACTATAACGTATAAATTCTACTAGTAGCGTGGCATTACTACACCAAAATTTACTTAAACTGGAAAATAAATTTCCAGCTAAATAATTAATGTAGTAGAACAAAGATACACAAATACCAATGCAACGTATTTTCTAACCTCTAAATTCTCAAAACAAAGTTAACAAACGTTGCGCGCACAACCATAGATTATACCGTACGTAGTATGCGACGTGAGCAACACAACACCATTCGATACATCGAAAGACTGAGGTTTGAGAGAAGTATTAATTATTTAGACAAAAGTGTTACGCTACGCTAAAAATACTGTTTGATGTCTGTGCCGGGATTGTTTATTGTTATTGTTGAGTTTATTTTCAGGTTACGTTATTTAAACACCGCATTGTATTTGTGCTACAATATGAATGATCCTGGAGATAAAAAGAAACGAAAGCAATTCACGCTTAAGGAAAAAGTGGATATACTCAGAGAACTAGACACGGGGAAAAAAGCAAGTCGCAGTTGCGAATACATATGGCATTGCGGCTCTCCTGTAGCTATTTTTTTATATATTTTTTTCTCTTTGTAAAGATATGTATGCATGTTTCAGTGCTAAGTACAAAAACTTGAGGTACCTGTAAGTACTTAGCACTGAGATTCTACTGTAATGTCCTTATATGATTTGCTTGTTATTACTAATAATGTAATAACATATGCAAATCATATAAAGACATTAATTAAAAAAAAGATTTCCATTAAGATTAATTTACGTGGTGATGAAAAAAACTCACGTTAATGAAAATACGGTAAAATCATAATTTGAACAAACATGGCAGATAAAGTAAACAAAATTCAACCGTGATTACAGTAGGCCTAGGTATCAAAACAAAATCATGCAATATTTGAAAAATTACCTGATTCATTTGCTTTCAAACAGTAGTGTAGGTACTATATTCGTAAAACATACATTCCAGAACTGTTAGTACACTATTTAGTATTTACCGTATACACATAAACAAAGAACGTACCTACTTTTATTCGCGCACAGCCAAACAAAAACATTGTCGTCTGCTTTATTTAAATTTTACATACTCTGACTGGCATATAAAATCCTCATAATATACAGCCAATTAGACAAAAAGGTCAACAAGTCACTGCATGTAATGACCACTTGGCAGCAACCATTTGTTATGTTTTGTTTTGACCATGTCCATTGCCTAGTTTACAGCTTCCTGAGCTAGCCATGTGTGACAGTGGTGCAAGATGGCGGCCGTTCCGCAGTATTCACGTATTTTTTCATCAGTACCATGCACGTGATAAATATATTATCATAGACTGCGACATTACGACTGTAAAGGAAATAGTCTGTGCGCTGAAAGATCTGGATTGATTCTTGAAATTTACGAGTGACATGGGGCTGTGTTGTGTGGTCTAGGGCGGATGTTGATTTTATTAAATAGTAATATTTATATATACATCAAAAGGTACCAAAATGATTTATGTAATAGAATTTATTATTGAAGAGCAAATTTTGGGGCACTTTTTTTCTTTGTTAATTAAAAAATTTCGCTTAACTTTCGTTAAGAATATATTTATCTCATAGAAAAATTCATTTTCGTTTCACTTTCGCGAAACTTGATAAATTTTCTTTCACTTTCATTTCGTGTGGATAAAGTCACTTTCGCACATCCCTACATATTTGGTACGAAACTAAGCAAAACCAAAAGTGTTACGTCTTGTAGTAGGTAGTTGAAACTTCATATCTTTTATTATCTTTTGAAACTGTCAGATGGCTTTATTTTTTTTATACACAAGGCGATAATAAAATTTGCATGTAGATTTTTTTTGTTGTAAAAAGTATACAGTAGAATCCCGCCGATGCTACCCCACTCTGATGCGTCCATTCCATTTATACAACCGTTTTTTGAGAAACCGTGAAAAATTTGAGCAGAGAAAGTCGAAAATTTGAGTAAAATCGGCTGAAAAACAAGTCTGTTACACTTTTTTGGGCGCTATGTGTTCATGTTTATCTTGGCGAGCGCTGTACTGTAAGCAGGCAGGCATACAAAAGACGGCTAAAAAAAGATACCACCCCTTGACTGTCCACGCTAGCCAATACCGGTAATCTGTGCGCATCACCTGATAGCATCTACGCGTGCGTCTATTGCCGTCCCGGTCCCATTTGACGATTGTGACTCGTTTCTGAATTTACACGGACTCGTGGATTCGTGAAAATGAGTATAAAGCGAACCAGTTTGTCGCTAATGAAAAATTATGAGATTATCCAGCAAGTGGATAAGAAGACAATTTCCAAGACGAAGATAGCACAGAAATATGGCATTCCGAAGTCTACTCTCTTCACGATTCTTAAAAAGAGAGAAGAAATTATAAATGCAGTACAGAAGGAAGGCAGCAATTTGCAATTGAAAATTTTGAGGGGCGCGACATATTAGGTGCTTCAAGTGTGCGTGAGAGATAAGATAAAGAAGGTGAAGAGGGCGAGACCTGCCAGCCAATATATTTGTGGGAGGGGGAGACAGAGATAAAAGAGAGCGAGCCCTGCAGCAAGCGGAAGTGGTTAAATTGGCCCGAATTCTCTATTGCAACCATTCCGTTTATAAGTCAGTTTTTCCGGAAACCGTGAGGGGTCGCATCAGCGGGATTCTACTGAATTTGAAATGAGAGAAGTCATTGACCATCGTTAATCAGAAAATGGCAGGAAAAAATGGAAAAGAAATATAGGAGTTGAACTTTCTTTCAGTTGTGTTTACACTTTTCCATTTGACTATTTTAAAGTGAAAGAGCAGGTTTTTAACATGTAAGTTGGTGTTAAAAAGTTAATTTAGTCATTTAAATTCTAAAATATTTTATATTCTGGGAAGGTAGACGAATATAAACAAAAGTGTAAGGTATTTTATGTTGTCGGATACGTTAATAATAAATATATATTATATTTTATAATAAAAATAATTAGTGTAATTGACCTGACCAATCCAACCTTTTACTTAAGTTATTATTTCTCTTATCTCCAAAAAATACCAAAATACTTAAAATATTTCTAAACACGAGCTGATAAAATTTATTTTGTTAAATTATCTGTCTTATGATAAATTGGTCAACATTTTAACCAAATATAATATTTACTAGTAAGATTCTGCATGCATTATTTTATTTATTTTGACCAAAAGTATTAGAGCATAATCCATTTTAATACTCTACACATAAATAAAACAAACCTTCTGTGACTACTTGACTCGAAATTAATCACGTCCATTTCTTCTAATTTTAGGACATGGTTTGAAATAATGGAAATGAACTGTGATAATGTATTTCAAGTTTTATCTCTGAATTTAATTTGATTGTGAATTATTTTAGAAAGGTCTTCTAAAAATAAATTTAAAGACTTTAATGCAATTATTTGAGTTGCCTCACTCACAGGATACCTAGTTGATGTTTAGGCCTGCAATTTTTCCAGTCTTAGTAAAAACAATGCAGAATCTGAAAGTGTTTTTCCTTAGATACATTTTGTTATGGTTATGTTAGAAAATTTAGTGAAGTGTTTTATAGTCTTATATAATTTTCTGTTTCCAGAATTGTGTGTTAATATAAACTTAGGGATAGGGCGAATCCTGATTTCCTCGAATCCGAATCCTAACTCAAATCCTCGACTGGAATTGCCGAATCTCGAACCCGAATCCGAATCTTTTAACAGATGATGTCCACATATCTAATGTAAGTGAGATGTATTCTGCTTGCACTAAAAGTCCCTTGACTTTATCACATGTAGTTTGGTACATTTCTGGTATAGCCTAAGTGTATATAAAGACAAAAAAATTTTCTTGAGAAATTTCAGTTTTAGTACAGATTAGCGGTTAGGATTTTTTCTATAAATAAGCTAGAGGTCTGCGAGCCTAAGAATTTTACTTCGAGCCAAGCTCGAGCTTTCGTGGTACAGTTACACTTTTGGGAAATTATTTTTATCTTAAACTTAGTATAATGTTTGAATAAAGTATTAAAATGAAGTGGGCTTATTAATTTTGGGTAAGTATTGACAGTGTGTGTTTACATTTTGCACTGCTAGAAAAAAATAACATTTTTTTTCCATTGAATCTTACCTGTTTCCATTGGTTCATTAGTAACTGATATCATCCAACTAACATAACCAAGTATATGTTTTTGTAAATGTAACATATCTTTGGGAAAATTTAATCCTTGTCAATTTTTCTGGAGTCCTTACTGAGCTTCAACAAACTTAGCACCAAAAATCATGTTGTTTGAAAAGTACATTCACATTGTTTCAACATTTCCACTTTTCAGCACAATAATTCTGAGAGAGATTGTCACAGAGTATTAAATTCTGTTCTTTAATCTATCATGCAGAACAATAATTTGTTCTGCACGTTCAGGAGTTAAATTAGCTCTACGATTGGCGATAGTGTTTCCAGCAGAAGAGAAGCGTCTCTCGCTGGCAACCTGCTTGGCTGGAATGCTTTAGTAAAATTGCTTAACCCCAAAATTAGTGTCATAAATATCTGTAACTGGTCATTAAAGTTTAATCAATTGAAAGTAATAAAAATAAAAGCATTTTACTTCATTCAATTTACACTTGCAAAAAAACATACACACATAAACCTACATGGAAATTAAAGTCTTTTTCAATATCCTGAAATCTGAAATATGTTTACTCATGTCATTAAATGTACAGCTGTATTGAAGAAGCCGATTTTGCCAATATTTAGTTGAATCGGCATTTCTGCCGACTTCCAATACAGTACGCTTGTTAATTTTCGGCCGATATTACTGAAAACGAAAGAGACTGACATAACCTGGAATTGTGACAAATGGGTAGGGTGAAATGTAAGTCGAAGCTTAAATGTGTGGGTTGTAAAAAGGTGTGGAAAGATGGAGAGAGTGGTGTACGGTGTGACAAATGCGAAGGCTGGGTCCATACGGAGTGTGCAGGACTAGAGGAGGGGGAGCTGGGTAGTCTGGGGCAGGAGTGGATGTGTAAGGATTGTGACAAGGATAACAAGGGTTCAGGAAGTGTAGTGGCAATGGCAGGAAGCAGTGGTAGCCAGGAGCTGGTAGGTGGGGTGTCAGGAACTCAGAGGGAAGGAGGGAATGTAGATGTGGGTAAGGACTGGGCACTCAATTTCATTGGTGATATTCTGGGAGGAAAGATTGTTGAGGGTCTGAGTGGGACAAGGAGGGAAGTCGATTTGAAAGAAGGATTAGGTGAGGTGTTGTACAGGAAGGAGATGGAAATAAAACATAGATTAGAGAGGGTAGAGGAAGAAGTAAAAAGGGAGGATGGGTTGAGAAGTGTGTTAGTAAGGGTCGAAAGGCTGGAGTGCGAGCTGAAGAGGACAAAGGAGGAAGTTGAGAAGGAAAGGCAGATGAGAAAGGAGGCAGATGTGGAGGTAGATAGGCTGCGCAGGAGGGTGGAGGAGCTGGAAGGGAGGGAGAAAGTAAGGACTCAAGCTGTTAAGGCCACATATGCAGAGGCATGTACTGGGGAAGTTCAGGAAACAGGTGTCAGGTTGCAGAATGAAGGGGTAGCAAGGAGGGTGCGGGAGGAGGCCGGCAGTAAGGCTGTGGGTACAAGCAACGTAGATGTGAACAGGCATGAAGAGGGCAGGGATACGAAAAGGGGTACAATAGTTAGACAGGAGCCCGAAGTGATTTTCCTGGGTAGCTCTATTGTGAAGGGGGTAGAATTGCAGGGGGTGGGGAAAGGAAGTATATATAAAGCTGCGTTTGGGGGTGCAAAGATTAGGAACTTGGGGGAGAGGGTAGGCTGCATGAAAGGAAGCAGTAAAGTTAAGGTGGTGGTTGTTCATGTAGGGGGAAATGATGTGGCTGGTAGAGTGGTGGGGAGGGAAGTAGAGGAGGATATGAGGGGGCTAGTGGGCAAGGTGAAGGAGAAGTTCCCTGTAGCCAGAGTTGTGGTCAGTGGGGTACTAGTAAGGAGGGGTATAAACTATGTCAAGGCTGCGGCGGTCAGCGAGGTGTATGAGAGGGTGTGTAGGGACTTGGGAGCCATGTTGGTAGATAGCAGGAAATGGGTGGGGCAGGACTGTGTGGGCAGGGATCAGGTTCACCTAACAGAGAGGGGAAAATGGATGCTAGGAGACCTGCTAGGAAGGGAGACTTCTGGCCATTTGGAAAGGGCAAGGTTTGAGCAGCAGGGAAGAAGATAGCAACTAGATAGTGAGGAAGGTGGAGAGAAGGGGGGTGATTGTGAATATAGAGCCGATAGCAATGCTAGGGAGGAGGTGACAGCTAAAGTCAACAAAACTCAGATTGGTTGGACGGGGAGCGAGGAAGGAGGAAAGAGGGGGGTGGAGTTGGATAGGGCTGCAAGAGTGCTGGAAATCGGGGTTCTAAGGGGAAGGGGCACTCGTATCAGGGCGGAAGGGACAGAGGCGCAAAGGGGAAAATGCCAATATGTAAAAGTCGCAGTTATAAACTGTAGAAGTATATATAAGAAGGTGGAGGAGTTCTGGGGCAGGGTGGAAGCCTATGGGGCGGATATCATTGTAGCGGTGGAGACATGGTTGGACGAGGAAATTAGAGATGGGGAACTGAAGAGAGCACACTTTGAAATATTTAGAAGGGACAGGAACAGGAATGGAGGAGGGGTAATGGTGTGCATGCGAGAGGGACTCTGTGGTAGGGTTGTATGGGTTGGGGGGAGAGCGGAGTTATTGGAGATGCAGTTCCAGGTAGGAGAGAAAAATGTACGGCTGATTGCGGTGTACCGGCCACCAGGGCAAGGGGATGAAGCCATACGGGAGGTGCAGGACAGGTTGGACATGCTAGGGGAAGGCAAGTGGGTGATAGTGGCGGGGGATCTGAACATGCCAGGGGTGGCATGGGAAAAGGGGCCGGAGGGGATGGGGTCAAGGGAACAGAGATGGGCATCTCAACTGGCAAACAGAGGACTGGAGCAGGTGGTGACTGAAAGCACCAGAAAAGGTGCCAGGAGAGGAGAGCAGGATGACGGGAACCTGTTGGATGTGGTACTTGTGAGACCAATGGAGGCGGTCAGGGGAAGTGTGGTAATGGAGGGCATCAGTGATCACAGGATCCCAGTAGTGGAGTTAGACGTGGGCTGGAGGGAGAAAAGGGTAAGGAGGGGAAACGTGGTAAACTGTTGGGGTAAGGCTGATAGAGTGGGGGCAGAGGCATTCCTGAAGGGGGAATACAGTAGATGGGTAGATATAGAGGACCTCGAAGGTAGATGGGCTGCCTTAAGAAATATTCTGCTGCAGATGGCTACACGTTTTGTACCTCAGAGGAGGGTAGGCCAAGGAGGTGACCCTCCCTACTATGGAAGGGAGTTGAAAGTGTTGAAAAGGAAATGTAGGAGGCTGCATGCGAGGGCAAGGAAGCTTGGGGGAGAGGAGATAGAGGCGGAAATGAAGGCGCTTGGGAAGGAACTAGGGAGGAAATCGCGGGAAGCAAGGGATGCTTACATGGAACAGCTGATGGGGGAAGGGGGGACGGTAAATGGGGCGGAGCTCTACAGATACATAAGAAGAGTGAAGGGTGAGGAGGGAATAGGGGTTCTCAGAGGAGGAGGGGGGCAGGAATATACAGAGGACAGGGAAAAGGCAGACTTACTGCAGGAGCAATATCTGGCAGTATTTACAAAGGGGGAGGCATGGGAGGGTAAAGAGGACGACAGTTTAATGGGCAGGAAGGCCTTTGAGCTGCGACTGACAGATGTAATTAAGGTGATCAGGAGGTTGAAAGGGAGAAAGGCAGCTGGGCCAGATGGTATAGGGAATAGTCATTTGAAGTTGGGTGATAGGGAGATTGGGAAGTACCTGTTGGAGGTTTTCAAGCAGTCTCTGGAGGAGGGGAAACTACCAATGGAATGGAAGGAGGCAGTGGTAGTTCCCATCTACAAGGGGGGAAATGATAAGGCGGAGCCAGGAAGTTACAGGCCGGTCAGTTTGACGTCCTGTGTAGGAAAAGTGATGGAGAGGTTGGTAGGAAGGTACGTAAAGGGGGAAATGGAAGTTCTGGGGTGGGTGGATAACAGGCAGCATGGATTCAGGATGGGGTTCTCATGCGAGACCCAGATGGCTGGGCTGTTGGAAGACCTGGTGGAAGCGGTGGACGGGGGGAAGCAGATAGATGCAATCTTTATAGATTTTGAAAAGGCGTTTGATAAGGTCCCCCATAGGAGGTTAATGGAAAAGGTTGAGTTGCTGGTGAGGGATGGAAGGGTGGTAAACTGGGTGGGTGATTTCCTGAGGAATAGAAGACAAAGAGTGAGAGTGGGTGAGGAAAGCTCCGAGGAGGGGGAAGTGACGTCGGGGGTGCCACAGGGGAGTGTGCTGGGGCCTCTGTTGTTCACAATTATGATAAACGATCTGGGGGAGGGCATGAAAGCCAGATGGAGGCTATTTGCAGATGACTGTGTAGTGTATGAGGTTGTGGGGGAAGGGGGATGTTTAACAGAGGACTTGATAAGGTTGGAGCAATGGACGGAGAAAAATGGAATGTCCTTGAATGTTGGTAAGACAAAAGTTGTCAGATTTACAAAGAGGAGGAAAGTCACACGAAATGTATATTACTGGAAGGGGCAGGAGATAAGAGAGGCAGCAGGATATAAGTACCTGGGGGTGACACTGAAAAATGACCTAGGATGGGCGGAGCACATAGAGGGGGTGGTCAGGAGGGGAAGGCAGGCGCTGGGGTTGCTTGGTAGGACCCTGCAGGGAGCTGGGAGGAGGACAAAGGAGAAGGCATACTCCACATTGGTCAGGCCAATGTTGGAGTATGCGGCGGCGGTCTGGGACCCCTACCTGGTGACTGAGGTGAAGGAGCTGGAAGGGGTGCAGCGCAGAGCGGCTAGGTGGGTGATGGGAATGTGGAGAAGGAGGGAGGGGCAGGATGGGAAACTGCATAGCCCAACGGAAATGATTAAGGAGTTGGGGTGGGAAACGTTACAGAGGAGAAGAAGAGTGGAAAGGTTGGTCAGGATGTTCAAGGTGCTGAAGGGGGAAGGGGGATGGGGGCAATTGGGAAGCAAAGTACATAGAGGGGAGTACAGAGGACGAAGAGACCACAGATGTAAGCTCCAGAGGGTGTGGAGGCGGACAGAGAGAGGGCGGAACACCTTCCTGGTGAGGACGGGGAGGGAGTGGAATGGGCTGGGGGAGGAAATGGTGGAGGTCAGGGATGGGAGGGAGCTGAGGAGAAAGCTGATGGAGGGGGGGGGGGAGAGGGGAGTGAGTGGGAGTTCTTGCCACCGGGTGAAAGCCCAATTGCAGGTTAAGTAATAATAAAAAAAAAAAAAAAAAAAAAAAAAACCTAAAAATCCACGAGTACCATTTTCACTTTTCGTAGTAGTACTGCATTCTTTCACATCACATTATTTCTTAGCAAAATGTGCCAACCATACATATCAAAGTTTAACATCCTTTTTTTTTTCCAACAATGTTCTTTAATTTAATATGTCATAAATAAATAATACATTACTATCACGGTAAATATACATCTCGGTTGTTACGGTAAATATAGTGCAAATATGGTAGCCATCATGCTTCTGTAGTAATTATGGTATTCTACAAAGAATCTTTAGTTCTTATTATGGTAATTATCTTAAAATATCTATTGGCTTTGTACTGTAGTTATGGTACATCATCCATATTTCTTCGTATATTGTTGTTCATTTGTCTTTTCTTCATATTTACGTTTTACGTGCGCCATAATTTGAGACAGAAAGTTTCAGAAAAAATTTTAACGGACTTTATATCACACATTTAATGGCGTAAATGATGCGACCTCGGGCAATTTAAACGCTTTATACGGAAAAACCTACCATGCGGGACCTCGTGAGTTTTACTGTATTTTTTTTCCCGTAAATAGTAAAAAACCGAATCCTTTGACGAATCCTATATCAGACCCGCCGAATCTTCGAATCCCTAGGATTCGGCGGATATTGGATTCGGTCGCCCCATCCCTAATAAACTGCTTTAAGAAAATTCTATATTTCACCTGTTGTTTATTTTTTTTACGATTGTACACCAGTGCTTTTCCGGCGATGTAGCCGACGAGATGACTGTTCCTCTTCCAGAAGCGCAAGGAGCAGAACAACAGAGACAGACGTCGCAGCCAAGACGACGCAAGCCCAACTGCCACAGAAGCAGCGGGCGACGGAGAGCGGCAGTTCGTCGGAGGTGGCTTCAACCTGTCAGCCACACCAGCCAAACCACCCTAGACTTCCTCTCCAGTTTGTATCTTTATATTTTGAAAAGTAAATAAACAAGTTGAACTAATGTAGTACCACTTACAGCAGTGTCCTGCTAATCCGGATCATTTGGATCATAGAAAGTCCAGAAGAAACTGTGTTTGCCTTAAAATGCACATACTAAAATTCACAGATGGGTGAAACTATAAAAAAATTTTCTCTCATAAATATAAATTTTCCTAGAGCTCAATTTTAGATTTTTAACCTATGAACTGATTTAGGACTAACTAAACAAAACATGTTTTTAAATCTTGTCCAGATTAACTGGATGTCCCAACGAGCAGGGTCCAGAATAAAGGGACTTTACTGTATATCCCATGCTTAAATTGCAGTCTGTGCGAAGGTACAGTAAACCATGTAAAGCAGAATCTCACTATTCAGAAATAAACTATCCACCAGAACATTGGATAAGTGACGATGTTGTGTAATAGGGACGTGTTAAGTAAAAGCTTATTAAACATTAAGCTATGTTTTAACAAAACAGAAAAAAATTAACAGGACAAAAAAGGTTGATTAAATAATTAGCTGCAGTAGTCAGTGCAACAAAAACAACTACCGTAAAACCCAGTTATTACAACCCCTCACTATCTCCACATTTCAATGCCAGCATTTTAGCTTATTTTTTAAGTTGTCATAATTTATATTTATGACTATAAATTATAACAATGTATTAAAGGCTAGTTGTACTATTAAAAAGTTTAGTTTGGCACACCAATACGTTTACTACACCCCTCGATGTTTCCATCTTTTCGAGATTTCCGAGTCTTCCACAGATGGCAGCACCATGTTGAAACATTTCTGTTCCAATTGAATTCCATTCCATTAAAAAAATTACTCCTAACAAATGCAGAATACGAGAGCTATGACGTAAAAAAACCAAAATGTACTATACCTTTGGGCATACTACGCAGTTCTTTACCTAACCTGTAACTACAAAATTTCATACCTAAACTATAATACTGGGTGTCCATAAAATAATGTCCCTGTTTCAATGGTATATTAAAAATGTTTAATTCAGACTATTCAACAAATTAAACATCAAACTGAAGGTATATTAGCCTATTTTTACACGCTTTATATTAGCTTCACCTGTTTGTATGTTTGTAACCGACTTCTTTGGGTGCGATTTTAACCCACTTTAAACGGCCAGATTTCATTGAAACTTTGTAGATTTATCGAGCACCGATGACAATACACTAATTTGATAAGATTATTCCATTAATCAATTTGCAAAATAAGATTTCTGTCAATTTATATAATTGGTAAAATGAAACAAAGACAATTACCGTATATACTCGTGTATAGTGCGGCCTTTTTTCCCCTCAAGTAAAGGAAAAAAATAAGGATGCGCGCTATACACGGAAAAAAATTGTTTGGTGGGGGGAGGCAGGGAGGAGTGGAAGTCGTTAACTGCCGTATGACGGGTGACGTTTCTGGCCAGCCCCCACACATACGCACAAGCAACAAGGCCTCTGTTTCACACACACACAACTCACAACCTGGTCTCTCGCACACACACACACACACACACACACACGCGCGCGCGGCACAAGCTCGCACATCATGGTCTCTTGTTTATTTTTAGACCTCCCCCCTTTACAGAAAGCCAGCTCAGAAGCTAGTAAAAAGAGAGAGAGAGAGAGAATGTTGTCACCAGTCCCCCCCCCCCCTCCCTCCTTTGCTTCCTCCATTCCTCGTCCCAGCAGCGACTGGTGAGTCATCTAGTTCTCCTCCCCAGCTTAGCAACGTAGCGGCAGCTTAGCAACGTAGCGTGGCACGCCTCCCTCCCTCCCGTCCATTTACCAGTTGTGACGATACAGCGCTTCATTATCTTCCGTCTACACAGCAGAGTTTAAGTATTTTCCTGACGCATCACCACACATCAATTTAAATAATCAGGTACCACAAAAGTTAGTAAAATTTATTTATGGGAAAAAAAAATTCTATTTTTTTTTCTTTGGAATTTGTTGCAAAAATCGTGGTGCGCGCTATACACGAGGGCGCGCTATACACGAGTAAATACGGTATGTACAGAAAACCATTTTGCTCATGTGCGAACTCTTTTCTTTCAGTTTGTCTTTGCCGCGATATAAACAAAGCCTACTAAATATTGTGACATTTAATTAAATGAAAATTGAGAGTGGGTTATGATTATTGTGAACAATATACTTTCTTGAAGAGAATATTATCTATATTTGTAAAAAATATGAAGAAAAAAACTGAAATAAGGGCTTTAAATGTTGTTTCTTTCTTTAAATAGAGAAACACAGTTACGTCTTTGTTTCATTTTTACCAATTAACCAAGAGTGAAACATTATAATAAAACAACATTTTATGCAAATATTTCACGAAACATGGTAAAATTGAGGTTTGTTTTTGCTGTGAAACCAACAGCAGATGGGAAATCAAACACCATATGCATAACCTCAATAGCCACACCTGATGGGCAGATTTTTGAAATTCCACTCGAACACCAACCTGCAAATCTACACCAAGCAGTTACAAATACTCCAAACTATGCCAAGGTCAGTAAATCATTAAATAAAAGACATCAAACACGGAAAATATGGATAAGTTTGACAGATCAAAAACATATTTGGATAGAGAGCAAAACTTACAGTTTAAGGATTTTTACCTGGAAGAAATTGAGGAAAAAAAAAATGCTTCTATAAATAAACCAAACTAAAAATTAGAAAATAAATAATAGTTTCAAAAACTAAAAATACGCTTTATATAGAAAACCAAACTAACAAATAGAAAATAAATTTTAATAAATTTGAATAAAGAATAGTTAAAATTTTTTTTTACAAATATAAATTAATAATAGTGTAAATAAGAAAATAATTTTATTTAAAAAAAAAGTGTGGGGTGCTTTTAAGATATTATCGAAATGATAAACCTTCTACTCATATCTGCCAATAAAATATTTATAACTATTGACTCCATGCACCCCACGATTTTTTTTAAATAAAATAAATTATTTTCTTATTTACACTATTATTAATTTATATTTGTAAAAATATTGTACACTATTCTTAATTCAAATTTATTAAAATTTATTTTCTATTTTTTAGTTTGGTTTTCTATATAAAACATGTTTTTAGTTTTTGAAACTATTATTTATTTCATACAAATGTTTAGATATGTGGCACATATCCAACCATAAGTCCAATTCTTCCTACACTTTAGTTAACAAGTCCAGAATAATGTAAGCAATAGCCTCTTCAATTGTGTATCTCAGCTCTGGTAAATCATTAGGTAGCAGCAGAATGTAGACGCAATCTTTTATAAATCCCCAGAGATATTCCAATGGGGACGCTGAAATTACAGATTCACTCTCAGCAAATTGCAGAACACTAAACGCTTTACATTCAGGAGTCACCATGTTATGTAGGTGGCGCTCCAAGAAACAAAGCAGTACTTGTGCATGCGGTTATCTTACTTAAGGCTGTTCAAGAGGTCCAAAAATCGTCCCTACTTCAGAATGTCTTCAAACTGATACATCACTCACAACAGCATGAAAACTGATGGCCGAACACCCTGACAGCGCTGTATAAGACTCAGGGTCGCGCCGCTGGGCATTCAGTGGCGAGACAGCCTCCAAAGGGGAGGTTATGTTTATGTCGCTCCGCTCCCGAACAATGGAAAGGCGATGCGCGTAAGAAAATGGACAGTGTCACTCCTAGCGGAGGGAAAGCTAACTGCTTGTAGGCTGGGAGCAGGTAGTCGCGCTGGCTTGTGGGAGCGCCCTTTGGACAAGGGGTGGGGGAGGATGTGACAGACAACAACTCGGAGCGCAGAGCCCACCTTGTCGTGTCGTGGCCCGGCGCCTGGCTCGCTGGCCAGCAGTGCGCGGCTTCACACGTGTTCCTGCTCCACGCCTGCCATCTCGCATATACTTCCTAGATTCTTTTTAATGATGCTTCATACACATGCATACGGCCTGTGCAGTATATAAGCTTATATAACTTTTATAGTTATAGGCATAAATTCTTTATTTGCTGTTTGTTTACATTCAATATTAGAGATGTCGTCGCATTTAGCCTAGGTGAGCAGGGTGACGCTAATACATGTAATGAAACTTTTTTTAATCATGTAATAACGTTACCCGATTTATGCACTAACTATTTTTAGAGGATGGCGCACAAGCTTACACGAAAATACATTACATATTTAATGTAATAAGGTAGTTAGAGATATCATTGATGTGTCAGTCAGTTACACATAGCACGCCGACATCTCTCTACGGCAATCCGGGTTTCTGGACAAATACCACTTTAGATGTTTGGTGTTTGAGAGACACGGTAAACGCTGTGAGTCTGAGAGGTGATGCATCATTTGCATCTCGCCGCTCGTCAGCGACGTTTTGAAAATATTAAAAGTACTTTGTAGTTGTCACTACAACACTGATATAGAGTGGCACATAGACAAATATTTTAAGCAAGAAAATATATTGTAAATAAAAAAACAAATGCACCAGACAATTCAACATTTCCCCTCAGTGATAGTTGTGCTGCTCACGGAAAACCGGTGATCATACTTGCAAAGTGAGGTACTGATATTTTTCCTGCTCATTTTGGGATAACTGGCAATATAAATCTTGGCCGTTTTCTTCAGCAATTTTTTTTGAACGCCTGCTGTGTTCACTTTTGCTGTCAGATATTTTTCCCAGGCCTGAAAGTCATTAATATCAAAGTAAAAATAATTTCAGTATTGAAGGAATATAAAATGTTTTTGTTGGTTAACTACATTTATTTAAGTTCATATAAGTAATGCTTATTCTTAACGTTCATAATATTCGTGTTAATTAGTGTGTCGCTATTTATTAATGCTGAGGCTATTACACTGAGTAGTTTGGTGATATTTGTTCTACAAGATAATGCAATGGAATGTAACCTGGTATTATTTCTTTCATGGAAACGCAAAGTACGTGCGCAATGCACTAGGCAAAGAAACGTAATCATTGATAATAATTGTAACACCTGTTCAATTTTAGTTTCGTGTTTTCAAAATTTCTCATTTGTCATAACGGGAGTGTTCATAACGGAAAATATCTCTTCGAGTTGACTGTAGCCAATTCCCACAGACACAGCTCCCCAAACAGCAGCATCATTGATGTCTTCAGACTGGTCTTTATTGTGAGAAGTTATGTGTTGAACTTGGTCGCAGGATGCACATACAAATTATTGCCATGTATAAAAAAAAACAGAATAGGTTTTTTTGTGGAAATTAAATTTTCTCATGGTGCATTCCTTTTTGTGGGAGTTAAGTGATTCCATTTGTTAGATTATATGTGCAATATCGACACATCTATCAACACACAGCTGTTTGGTGACAGGAATGTATGAGTCGTCCTTTTCAACTATCAACTTAGGTAAGTCACCATCAGACTCCTCAGATAAGTCATTGTACCCATCTTCTGTTGTGTCACCAGTTTATTAGCTTGGCTCAACTAAAACATCTTGTTTCCCGCATGACCTGTAAAAAGAAAGGAATAGATATGAATATGCCAATAAAGGCTACATGTATTTAAAAGATGGTTTTGGTTCATGGTAAGTAATTTGTTTTAGAGCTAAGGGTAGCTCCACTAAGACACCTTCCAGTAGTTAAATATAGCCTGTGACACTTCTGAGTTGATGAGCATGCAACAAATCTATGAAGGAATTAAATATCTAAAAAGCAATATGATTTATGTAGTGCTTATTATTAAATTGTACGAACATATTACCATTGTTATGCTGCTTCATTAAAAATATTGCAGCATATTTTTAAAGAGAGTTAATATTTAACTGAACTATTAGACCTCGTTGTTCTAAACAAAAGCGATTTCTTGTAATTATCTTGTAATTTTTTAGCATCGCATGCGTAATGATACTAATAACGATATTTGTAAATGAGTAGGTAGTTCTTTAGATCCTGTTTTATTATATATATATTTTTTTTTAATTTCGAATAATTTATTTTTCTTATTGTGTACAGAAAATTACGAAATATAGCATAAACATTTCCAGTTTTTATTTTTTTATATAAGTTATAAACTAACAAATACTATAAACCTGTATCACTGTTGCAAAAGAAAATTAGGCTATTGGCTGAGCAAACTGTTTTTTGAAAATTCATTAGCATACTGAAACCCTGAATAATGTATGAATAAATATACACCTCAAAACGAGCGTATGTTTTGCGTCGGATTTGTCGAACATGTTCCGGTTTCGGCCTTGGCTTTTTTTCTTCTTCCACAACTGCCGCATGATTTTAGATTTTCGACAGCATTAATGTATCTGCTTTGATGCCCCATAAATTAGGGTACGATTGTTACGGCACCACTTCCCCCGACATCAACGAGAGATCTGTGACGGCAATGGACAGGAGGAATGAGCATTAAGGTGGCAACACTGCTTACGGCCGTCTGGCAACATGGCCCTGCCGTCAGCGGAGCTGGAAGGTCACGAGAGGCCGCAAGCGCTCCCTCCGGAGGATGCCTAGCCTTGGGACAGGCCAGTGACGTCCGCTCTCTCCGTACCAACAGGGGGACACGCGAGTGATGTCGATCAACACGTACCTTTAGACAGTGTGATTTAAACTAATTCATATTTATTTTTATCACTAGCGATGTACCAGGTTTATTGGAAATTTAATGTTAATTGCTTCTTGTATTTTTGATAATAATATATATATTTAAAAGATAAAAAAAAATCTCTCCACAAAAGTATGCTTCATTATGGAAATAAACTTCTCTAATTGATTTCATATGACTATCTAGATAAAACAAAATATTAAGCTATCTTTCTTGCGAGCAGGCTCAATACTAATACATACCCTTCATCCTCTCCAGCTATACTGTTATATTCTGTTGATGAACGTGACTGGTTTGTTTCCTTAAGAACGTTCTTATCCCTGGAAAATAATTCAACAATTAACATTTTCAAAATTTGCTCACCAATATTTATAGTAATTCTTACCACTTAAATGAGCCATACGAATCAGATAACATATTTTGGGAGCCTTTCTTATTAGCTGAACACAAATATTTCACGAACAAAAAGAACACACATTGTAATTTTCTAATTAAAATATCCTTCTCGCAACATAATTTAAAAAATAATATTTGTTATATCTAACGCAAGAAACAAGTTGTTCGCAGTCAAGAAATTGTGATGAAACAGAAACATCACTGCCACACGATTATTTAAACACAAATTCATACAATTTCGCTCAGAAATACTGTTCTGCATCAATACAATTAATTTGTATGCAATATTTTAAGATACATTATTATTACAAAAAATAATATATGAAAAAAACAAAACAATTTCTGACGTACTCTTGAAATATTCACTTCGATTGTCCTAAATTTGCTTTACAAAGAGCTACACTTTATTAAAATGGTAATTATGTATTTTTACTACATGAAAATTTGAGACAATTCAAGAGCTCTATCACGTTGCATACCGATATTCATATCTATCCAGAAATCCTATAAATGAGAATTCGGTTTAGTCCATGGTTTGTCATCGGCAGAATTATTCCTGCATCGCAATTCATATTAAATTTCATCCTAGCCTGTAACAATATAAAAAGTCTAGACTGTAACTATATAAACTATTTGTAACTGAGATAGGCAATTAAAAATGGTGAAATATAAAATAGTTACAAATATTAATACAATAATAAATAATATCACTGTTGAAATGAGGCAACGAAAGAGTTTGAATCCAGATATCTTTATCAACATTGTAACTTCCGATTCAAGGAATAAATAGTATGTATTTAACCTTTGTTATCGTAGTAAAACCTTTACTGATAAATGCTCAACCATAACCAGTACGTTGAAGAAAATATTCACGTTAAATACACATTATGTATATATAATTCACTAATTTTTAAGCCGATTGAAAGAAAAAAATACTTACCTCGTAACTTCATTGTTTCTTGTTAATTGATTTTCGGCTAATTTCTTTTTCTTCCAGAGAGCTCGTTGGATTTTAGATTTTTTACTCCGTTTGTAAGGCCGTGATTGCTTCCGTCGCCGAGCCTTTGACATCGTTAAACACCTCGAGGACAACGAAAAGCCTAATTTTCTATACCGCTGTTTGCTACAACTGCAATCACAACACTGCACCTCAAAAAGCCCGCGAAAATTAAATACAGCAAGCGAGTCCCCAACACATCTCAAATACCCCACGCAGTTGCAAGAGGTGGCCTCACTGGTAGGTAACAACGGCGCAGAGGCGCTCGCCATGGCAGCTCTCGCGTCGCAGAAGAGGATGGGCACGTGCTGCTTTGGGACAGCACCGGAATGAATAGAAAGCTCGCATTGCTATAAACTTGGTATCGTAATCAGGAATAATGCTGCTATGTGTTAAAAATGTAATATTCGATAGAGATAAAACTGATTTTGTTTTTAGAGTACTACTAATGTTGCTAATTTTCAATACAAAATTTGCAAACAAGTATTATTATTTTTTTCTTGAGAACGACTTCTCGAAACTACACAAAACTTTCTTGGCCTATTAGAAATATAATTTTTTCAATTATAAAAAAAATTCACCCTTAAAAACTAGACGGTATTGCAGTTTTGTAAACATAATATCAAAACGATTAAATATTAAAAAAAATAAATATATTTTTTAATTACTTTGTGTTATTTCTGATGTACTATTTAATCAATGGTTTCCAGACAGGACAATGTAAATATTAAATTTCAGACTTTTTTTACCCTTGAACAGCCTTAAACTGTTTGAGGTGCTCTTTAATTGATTTGAACCAAAACCCTACAATGCTTACAGTTGATAGTATTAAAATTTATCACTGGGAAATCTTTTATGGGAAAACCATATAGTGGTAATAAAAATAATCTTAAAACTGATATAAAAAGTTCTTAACAGAAGATGAATTCTAAACATTATACAGTAGAACCTCGATGATACGTTCCCGTTTCATACATTTTCCCGTGTCATACGCCGATTAATTTTGGTCCCGCCGAAAGTACTATGTTTACAATGGTTTACTTTCCCGGAACATACACTTATAAAATCATTAATTTCCCGTTTCATACGTTTTTACGAAGCGTAAAAGCCCAAAATTCACAAATTTTTTTGTTATATTCCTCCTGATAAACTACGTTTTAATGCTTTTATTTTGAAAAACGTTCATTGTTTACATTTGCAAACGTAAGAAAATAACTTTATCCCACCATGATATTGATAGTATCAGGAAGACTGTGCACTTCGCTAGTAGCATCTATGGCCAGCACCAAGCGAGACTAGTGGCGCAAACTAGCAATGATTATGAAAATGGTGCACGCGCTTTACCAAGGCACGGATTTCATATTTTGTGCATTCATTAATCTTTGAACTGAATATACCCGTTTCTTACGATCGGAGTGTTTTGTATTTTACGTTTCTCAAGTTAAAAATATTATTGAAAATTGTTCTGTTGCATAAAGTTGTTTGTAAAAAGAAACAAACATGCATAAATTTCTGATTTTCTTTTTACAATAGCCTAATTTTTTTAATTTCTAATTTAGGCTTGGTGACTTTTCCTGCCCTCCAAGAAAGGACTTCATAACATTTTGTAAGGCCACTGTTTCTCATGTCAGCTTTACTTGATTATGGACTGTATTTTACATTTCTGGTGGTTTTATTATATGTATATATAATTATGAATTCATATCTTTCATATAATGCAATTATTTACACATTATGTATTTAAGTTTAATCTGACATTGTGCTTGTATGCTAGATTGAAAAAAAAAATTATTTTTGCCATTCCCTTTTCATACACTTTCCCGCATCATACACCATTTTTGTGCCCTCCGTTGAAAAGTGTATGACAGGGGTTCTACTGTACATACATGGGTACAGACTACAATACAGAAAGATTGTACGATTATCTCAGTATATAAACACATCTTAAACTATGTGAATCTATGATGGTATTGGAAAAAAACAAAATCTCCAGAAAAATTTGTGGTTACAATTTCTACAGAAAATCTTTGGCTGGAATCCTCACAGTACAGTCACGGCTGCCGTACCCACCAGGTCTACCGGCCAAGGAGTAGGAAGTAGGCACGTCACATCAAACAACTTTACTGCAGTAAAGAAACAGAAATCTTATTTGAACAGGTGCACATATGGTAATGCTCATCTCACAATATATTACATGTTTGTGTATTTACAATACTTGCAAAAAAAATTATGTAGTAAGTCATAAAAAAAACCTAATGCTCAGTCATCAAATTACTACTTGAGCATATGAGAGTCAACAAAAGTAAGACTGTTCACATAAATATTATATGGATCTGGGAGTCCCAACACTGCACCTTCTCTGTAGATCACAACTGTGACTCTCTCTACATTCAAACACCATACCATCAATTTTAGGGTCAGTTCTGGTCGATTGCACAGACACTGCGAGACATCGACCCATTAGATCCAAGTCATGCTTGTCACGACTCCACAAAACAGTACGCGATGACTATCTTCTCTTGAAGCCATACTTTTTCCGTTCGTAGAACAAGTCCGTCTTGGAGCTGCCGAGGTTGACGATCTTGGGGCAACCATCACGCTGAAACAACACTCCAGCATAAGCACACTTCCTGGATCAAATTTCATGCACAGAAATATCTGCTTAAAACCCATCCAACAAGCTGATAGTAATTGGATATGACACATATTTTATGAATTAATTAAAGCATAAAGATTTGCTTGAAACAACAATAGCGTTGGATTGATTTAATGGAATGGATTTATTTGTTCATGTTTTTTTCAACCCACCTCTTTACTATCATGAGCCAATTAGAAGTAACAAATGATTAAAAATATAGTTTAAAAAACTAAAGAAACAACATGCTTTTAAAGATTATCAAACTAAAAAGTAAAAAATAATTTTAAAATTTAATTTATGACAATAGTATATAAGCAATACTAGTATAAATGAGAAAAAAGCTTGAGGCGCTTTGTGCCATATTTTTTGTATATTAAGCGCCCCATGCTTTTTTCTCATTTATACTAGTATTGCTTATATACTATTGTCATAAATTAAATTTTAAAATTATTTTTTACTTTTTAGTTTGATAATCTTTAAAAGCATGTTTCTTTAAGTTTTTAAACTATATTTATTTTTAACTTTTTAGTTTGATATTCTTTAAAAGCATGTTTTTTTAGTTTTTTAAACTATATTTATTTTTAACTTTTTAGTTTGATATTCTTTAAAAGCATGTTTTTTTTAGTTTTTTAAACTATATGTATGTATAATTATCATAGGGAAATGAGTTACCGACACTACCTATTACCATCTGAGATAACTATTTGGAGTTGCAACGTCACAAAGAAATGGTAAAGTCTCTCCGAATCATTTACAGTTAGATGTATGGATATAATCTTAGAATTTACCGGAAAAAAAAAAAAACTTTTTTTTTCCGGCGTGGCCGGGAGTGGAACCCACGATCGCTGAATCCGAAAGCTGACGTCACAGAAGTCGCGCGCCTTAGACCGCTCGGCTAACGAACGTAATGAAATTGGTGGGACATTTTACAGTGATGAGCCACTCACTCTTAGTCGAAAGAGTTACAGACGGACAGACAAACAAACATACAGGTGAAGCTAATATAAAGCATGTAAAAAGAGATAACCAAACCGGGATTATAGCTAAACCTGTTATAGCCCTCGATTGTTTACTTACAGAAAACTAGGAAGAAAACTAAGGTTTTTTTTTAAGCCACAGTTACATTGTTTGTTTCTAAGATGAAAAGAACATACAAGGGGAAGCTACGACATTCGGATCACAGATTTTATTCAAACTTTGTACACTTTTAGTAGTCCATTAGGACAACATAATGTGCAAGCCACAAAGGATAAAAATTTCATACAAAAATTCAAAAAATCGTATCATATGGCACTTACACCGGCTCTTGTTTTAGCTTATATGCTAGATCCAAAAGAAAAAAAAAAATCGTCACTTGGTGTTGATTTGACTGAAGAAGAAAAATGCACGCGTCCGACACAACAGGCCCGACAAACTGTCGTGCAGCATCTCAGCACGACAGATTTTAAAGCGTAGGGTTACAATACCATAACAAAAATAACCCGATGATTTTCAATTTGGCCTTCGCCAAATCATGCCAAGCTAAATACTTCAATTAAAATGCATTATTATAGAATGCGCTAAAACAAAGTAGGCTATTTTATTTATTATTGACAGTTGAAGTGCAAAAAAACATTTAGTCCTCTGCGATACGAAGTAAGGTTAAGTTGATTCGTAAAACAAAGAGTAGTTTATTAAGTTACAAGGAAACAAGATAAAGATATGTCAGTGAGGGACAGAAAATACTACTGATGTTAGCTGTGCGAAGAATTAAAAAGAAACAAAATGTTAAAAGTTTGGACTTTATTAATTAGAAGTTCTTCGCTGAACTCGTCCATTCTTAAATCCAATCTTCACGATTCTAAAATAACGTCTTTAACCATAAACACGATGATATCTGTTTATGTTTATACAAACATACTAAGGCAAGCTACAAATTTTTCAATTCACCCACATGTAAAACGAAATTTCACTTTTCAGCAAAAAGATTTACCATGTAGGTAAATATTTTTGAGATTTAGTTCTATACTGTTTCCTTTCCGTTGCCGTTTTCTTTTCTGCCGGGCAGCCCGACACGACGAGCTTGTATTTCATTGGCTATTGAACTTGTCGGGCCTGTCGTGTCGGGGCCGTCGGGGCATTGTAATTCCAGCATAAGAGTGAACGGAGAATACGGTAAATAACCTTACGGCAAAATAATTGCTGTTTTTACTAATTGTTTACTGTAAATACCACATTTTACAAGCAAATAAAATTACCGCAGCCTGTTAAATACAGTTAAAAAAACACCAGACCAAGCTTTTAAAAGCTATGTGTTACAAGTGACTACATCTGTGTACTTATCTTAAAATATGATACGTTATTGGGGTTAAGTGTGTTTACTAAATTTCTAAGTTGGAAAAATTACTAATTACATGTAAGTACGGTGTAATTTTAGGTCAATGAATTGTATATCTGATAACATTTTTATGCCATAAGTGATTCTCCTCGAAATGTATGTGTTTAATTATACTATTTTGGGTAGTGCCCCATTATAGGCCGACTAGATTTCAAGGTTGACAAAACTGGCAAAAAAGGTCGGCCTATTTTTGGACCAATACAGTAGTATTTTAACAATATATTTTACAAACTCATATGCCTAAGAATCATAATTGGGTATATATATATGTATTTCATAAAATTTACTTAAGAAACAATTGGATGGTCTTAAAATGAAATATGAGTATGCTTTAGTTGCTGGCAGGTGAATTACAATATATTTAGTTTGAATTATGAGAATCAAATAACTAATGTAATAAAAAAAACCTGGTTGTTTTTTTTAAAAAAACTTAATTTTTTTTCAATCATGAGTATGATTATTTTTAGGCCAATTACTGCACTGTGATAAAAGTTTAAATGGCCAATAATTTTTATAATAGTACGTTAAGGGCGCGGTTCAAGCATAAAAAATCGCCACTCTCGCAAATCTGTATTCTGTTGGTGTAACATGGTAGTTGGTGTCGAAGTGATGTTCCCTACTACTCCACTAGACTGTATATAGACAGTGTGGCTAGCAGGAAGCGCTCAGTTGAGAGCCGGCTGTCGGAGGAGGAGGTTGTGTCAGGTTGCTTCGCGATAAGCCTTCCAGATAACCGCGTAGTTCAGACCTTCCCCCACCTCCAGCGTCACACAGCCGTAGCAGTGTTGCCACACGTATTGGCATCTGCCTTCCCAAACCTCCCCGCTCTTCGTCGGCAGCCGCGCCGCGCCGGCTCTTTCCACGCGTATCCATAGCCACTGCCATCCATCACCCAGCCACCATGCGCACTGAGCAATCTTTATTATGTATAAAGTTAGTAATGCAATTTAGCAACTGTTATGGAGACTATTTATTCGTCGGAAATGTTAATATATGTTTAACAGTTCTCAAATGTCTGAAAGAAAGTGTCTCTTTGCATAATAATTTTTCACTTCAACATAAAACAATTGAAAAGATTTTAAATCCAATGTTATTGTTACAGTTACTATACTCAAATTTCAAAAGGCAAGTAATGATACTCAAATCGTATGGCACTTGCGAGAGTCAAGGTAGACTACTACCATGTCCTCCAGGCACCCGATGCAAGTCAATAGATAATAAACATAAGAATGGCCCAATTTAAATGACAAAGCGATGTGCGACTGCCACAATTATTTAACTTTAGCTGCGACAATGCTGCTTTTACGAGTGCATACACTTACTCGGTTCAGCACTCCTAAATTCAACTGCAGGGGTTCGGTAAATCTGAAATATACGTTTTCAGTTATTTTTCTCTGTGTGTGTGATGTGAATAAATATATGTGTGTGTATATTTATATAAGTAAAACCTGGGAGGGGGGAAACCACGCCCCCCCCTCCCCCCCGAATATAGAAGCCCTTCACTGTGGGGGACTGTTTCCACTTGAAAAAAAAGTGACTGTGAAACAGCAACGTAAGCATCAAAACTATGTTTTATGGAAAACTTTCTGTATATGTATTTTCAAGTTTTATTCTAATTCATGATACAGGCCAAATTATTGGCAATATACAATATTCGAGCACCTTATACAGAGAAGATGACTTGTGTCGGTTAAAACCCACACTCAAAATTCTTGGGTCGATATATATATATATATATATACACTAGACGAACCCGCCCACTTCGCTGGACGTGAAATAAGGTAAACTGCATTGAATGCAAATACTTAAGTAATGACTGTTATACGCAAGACCCCATTAAAATTCGTATAGAAGTTTTGTAGAACACCGCGTACAAACAGACAGACAGAAAAAGAACTACTGTTTTATTATAGTAAGATAGATAGATATATTATTCTTACATGTTCGCATTCATGCAGTATATGAAAAATCAGCATGTATAGCCCTATACCTATAACTACACGCAGCTGCTGCCCACGACTTTTTCCGCATGCAATTTTGTATTATCTTGCACCATTTAGAAATTTAAACATTATAACATAACAGTTGATACAGTTGTAGTAGTTTTATTATGTTTACAAATGATATTTTTTCTCACCTCTATTTCAGTCTTTGCAATAAAAATATGTTACTACCTAAATTTTGGGTAAATATGTTTCTACTTTCAAATGTAATGTCGGGAAGACACTTCATAAAATTTCTTTGTAAACCACATTTACTGTTTTCCCGTCTTGAGCTGGAATGTAAAGATTGTCTGCATTACTGACCCGCGAGCAAGCCATACACATCTGGCCGTGTGACAATCAGACCTTAAGTCGACACCAGCTGCCTTAAGGCTCTGATCCTGAGAATTATTTATTGTCATTGTGAAACAAACTGCTATTGGAAACTGTGGGCACTTGAACCCGAACGGGAAGTTATTCGGGATGATCGGTATGCGTGGTATGAAAACAGTTTCACCTGAGCCACATCCAGTAAGAATCTCAGCTTTGATTATATTTCGTTGTAGAGCAGTTTACTTTAAGTCGGGTTCCATTGCACAATTTTGGGGAAGTAAGGTTCCTCAGAAGCATTATTAGAACACCGACTTTGAGAACAATTTCGTGAACAGGAAGACCACTTACAGTGAGAGAACTCAGCTGGATAATTATTGACGTCGTCCTGATTAAGGACGCTGTTAAACTATGTGTAAACCACTTCAGCCCCATTCAATTCGTTTAAAATTTTTTCATTGATTGCAGCAGCTTGGTCATTTCTTGGAGTGAGTATGGCACGTTCACATAACCACGTATGTTCCTGATGTTGTATGTTTGACAGATCCCCGAATACCGAACGTATGAGTTTGTCTCCCGAAGATAAGACTCTGCCAAGTATTTCTGGAAGCGTCACCTGACCGTGTTGCTCAGGGAGGGCACCTGTGTTCTGTCCACAGCTTCAACTGCTTTTTTATTCGCCATCGTGCATTCATCCCAAACGATTAGAGAGCAATCTTGTAACACTTTTGTCATATCACAATTTCTTGTTATCGAACATGTTGGTGATTCATTAGTGTCTTTATGAGAGCAGATTTTCATGAAATAAATTATTCCACGATAAAAGCTGTTTATTTAATTTAATTAAGCGGACGGGTTCGCCCCAAGGAGAAAATTGACGCGGCGAGACCTCGTGGACATAGAGAAATGACACACACTCACTATTTATGTGTCTATGAAACATGATTTTTTTCTGCAATTTAAATTGTAATATACTTTGTTAATAACATCAATACTTGATTTGATGGTTTCCAATTGAAATGTTAGGAAACGAATAACTTATTTTTTTCCTTTTTTTTTTCACAATTTCACAGTGAACAGAATACCGGTTTGTCACATGAAATTAACTGAGCAGAGAACAATGAGTAGCTGTCAAACAATGTATCACGCACCGGCGCAATCTACTTAAAATGTTGGTTTGTCCTGAATTTTTCCTGAATTTTCTTTGCTATAAACCTCACGGAGCCCGAGACCTTTCCAACTACTGCAAAACCGTGGAAATCGGTTTGTGCGTTCTGGAGTTATAGCGTCAGGAAGGAAAACCCGACTTATTTATATATAGTATATATATATATATAGATATATATACACACACACACACACACACACACACACACACACACACACACACACACATACATATAGTGCGCTTTTCAACCTAAAAAATTCTTAAATTTTATAGAAACCTAATAAATTTTCTAACGAGCCTCCAATTGGTTAAAACATAATTTAACAGAAATGTAATATCTCTTAAATTTTACACATTACTTCAAATATTACTGGTTGAAAATATTATATGCTTGAGAACACAAAATGGTGTTTCCATGTTTTTTTTAAAGATTTAAATCTCGAAGATAAAAAAATCATTATTTCAATAAGTATAATATAACAAAACAATTGCTGAATAACAGCACCAGAAATATAAAAACTAGAAGAATATTAGTTCCTATCTGCACACCGGATAACAACAACTCGTAGTAGCCTATATAACAGTATTTTCTGCGGCTGGTGCTGGTGCGTGGAGCATGAGCGGGGTGTCCAGCATCTAGGATTTTGATGTCACGGCGTCTGTCTTGAAAAATCTTGACCTTGACCATTTGGGATGACATCAGCAATTTTGTTTTATTGAATATTCTACCATCTCGATATTCGCCATTTTCAATCATTACATCACTTGCACCATATTGATTATTTTAATTACCTACTATCCAAAAATACTGGGAGTGATTAAAAATTTATTTAATTAGAATATTAAGTATATTTTGATTGAAAAACACAATGATTTCATGGAGCTTGTAGACCTGTTTTTGAACCTTGTGAGAGCACAATATTCAATCGTTCCCCCATTATGACAGCTGTCAGACTGATCCCCACCATGTTTACCAATGTGTAGCCTATATTTCGTCAACTAGTATGACTACATAAACCAACATCTTGTAACTACCATTTTTTTTTGTCTGAAAGAGTTTGCTGCTGCTATACTGGTTTAATTTTTATCCTTTAAAGTGCAGTAGTATTAATTATCAGACATTCGTAACCGCATCCAAGATGGCCGCGCATGACGTCATATTGGTTGGCATAATATATGCATAGGTAAAATTGGTGTGGGACAGTCTGCCAGCAACCACAATGGAGAAATAATTATTTAATTTTGTACCCTCCTTAGGTTAGAACCCAGGTCTCCATGCTCCAAACTTCATGAGTAAATGAGTTTATAATAAAATGTATTAAATCTATTATTCAACAATTTTTTTATAAATTTTAATTTATAATAATTTTTTGGTTAATATTTAAAGATTATAACCAAGAGTAATGTACAGCCAATGCCAGCATGAATTGTGTAGAGCTGTGTAGAGAGCTATGTACTTGGTACATGGTTTACAAGTCCCGTCCATGACATACGGGGCTCTTGACTCTGTAATATATATACATACATCTGTATTATAGATAGTTGCAAAGTTTCAAATCCATACGACCATTAGAAGTTGGTTAAAACTGACTTGTAAAATTTGTTTACATAGCTCGTTATTTACTTAGTTACAAGTGAGATCAGTTCGATGGTACGAAATTGTTTTGTTATCTGGGTTACATAAACTTGCAAAGTTTAAAAGCGATAAGACAATTAGAAGTAGGTTAAAATAAACTTGCAATGTTTGATTACATAGTTAGCTAGTTAGTTAATGTAGTGAAGTTAATACAAGCGTGTTAAAAAAAAGAATAATTGTAAAATGTAAATAAAATTAGCCCATTGTAAAACCTTAACTTAATTGCAGTATAATATTTTGGGTGGATATTATTGTTACAATTTGATCACAAAGAATATGCATATCATTACAAAATTATTCTTCAATTACCATCAAGTACGTATGAAAGTTATCATTAAATAGCTTAAGTTAAGGAATAAAGTCAGTAGTCTGTTAACACTAAGCCATTTTTAAATTGTGTTACATACGTAAGACAGTTTTAGAGTGAATGCACAAAACCGACTAGAAATAATAATATTGTATACACGACAAAAATACTCGAACTTTTCATTAACTCAGAGCCCCAAATTGCTTAATTTTCTGCAAAATCTATGATAAACTAAATCAGTTACTTCTAAAATCAACCACTGATTCGCCTTACAAAAAATATTATGGTATTGCTGTCTCGCAATTCATTGAGTCTACGAACTAACATTAACCCTACTGTCATGTAAGTTCTGTTTGTTTGCACTGAATTAAATTATTTGCGTGCACTCTTCATCTCGCCTTTTCTTTTCTTGACGCACAGTTTTCCTTCTGTTCCTCTTGCGCTTTTAGAATATATTCAGGTTCACGAATACGTTTACCCCTGCTCACATTTGGTTCCACAATCTCCGGTAACAAACAGTGAATATAAAACCGACGAAGTTTCGGAACCATTTCTCTCTCTTAAAATACAACATCTTTGTAAACCTTTACAATATGCAGATTTTCTTTCAGATCACTCATCACTATCAAGTAGCAAGCATCTCGTTCTGAAATGTTCAGTGTCCCTTGAATTTGATAAAAATATTTGTGTGTTTTCCTCAGAATTAATTTTCCTTCATTTTCTTCTAAAAAAAAAGAAACTTTTCTTCTGTTTAGCCATTTCTTTGAGCCCGATTCCAATGGCTGAAGGAATACATTTCACTTCGATGATTGAATTTTCATCCCTCAATAAGCCATCAGGACTTGCTCCTAGAAACCCGTATGCCAAGTCAACAAATAAACCACATTTTTCAACAAACGTAACAGTTGTTTCTTCTTCAAAACGTTTTATTGGAACACACTCATTTGATCGTCCGTATTCTATTGCAGCTGTTGTTACTGGTGGCTTGTAGAGAAGTTGCTTGACGAGGGAAGAGCAAAAGTAGTCTCTTTCCTCCGGCAAACTGGCCCGAAATTGCTGGCTGTAAGACGTATTCTTCTCACTTCATGCCACAGTTCACAATCTGACTGTCCAATCGTCTGTTGAACAATATGGTCACTGCTTTCTGCTGTCACACTCAAAATTTTAAGAAATTCTTCGCATTTTCTTTGCATATTATTTAAATCCTCAGGTTCCTCTGAATCAGGCCTGTAGTCTTCGTCAGTAGGCGTGAAGACTTTATGCCGTTTAACTGGCTTGTCGGTTTCAGAATATTCCAATTTACGACGTGTAATAGTCACATGCTGTCGAACTCTTTTTTTGATTAACTTCTTGTGTACCATTCCTGGACTCCATTCAGTCAGTTTCTTAAAAGGGCTGATCTCCCAAGTGTGGCCTTTCTGGAATCGCATTCCAGCAACAGTGCATCGATGCTTGAAGGAGCCCCTTTGTGTGAAATTAATTATTTTACCGGCGTTGTACTTCGCCAGGAGACTCATATAAAATTCTGCTTGGTTGCTTGTCTTATCTGCTATGAGTCTTGTTGCTTTAGCAACCGATCTGTTTACTAGAATTTGAACCTGATTAAATAATTTGGAATCCTTAAGAGATTCAATGTAGCAGTTACAGCTTTCTTGGGAGCAAAAGTATTTACGGCAGTTAGAGTGCTCACCAAAGACATAAGGGCTATTGCTTAAATCTTTTATCAGATCTTCAACTTTGTCACCAGAATTGGCACAGTGTCGAATGGCACTTCTCGCTGCTGCTGTCAAACGAGGAATGGACGATTTCAAGATTTTTCTTGCTTCAGAGGGAAAGTTTTTGTCGGATGAAAGTTTGTGGAGAGCACTTGTATAGTTCTTAACACAGTGGTGGAACACTCTATTTTGTGGATAGAGCGTCCGTACGAAAGATTTTGCATGAGTCTAGCATAAACGCTCGAATCGCCATCACCAACAAAATATTTGTATTTCAGACCATGCATTGCTTCACTATTCTTGAAACCTTCTACGAGAATATCCTGCTCCATTGAAGTCGAAGCTCTGCATTTGTCCCAATTCTTATAACACACATGGGGTATTCCTGGGACATTCTGCTTTGCTGCTCGCTCACATATACAGCAGTATTTGTTGCGGACACCAATAAAAAGCAGCTTACCAGTAGCCTGGCCAATTATAAAAGCCTGAAAACCAATTAAATAAATATTGATAGCGTACAGATATTTGTTGTAATAAATCAGTCAAATGCAGTTCAGAAGCAGTACGTCAAACATTGGCAAGTAAACATTCATTAGTAAATAATATGTTTGATGGTACTTCATCTATATCTTCAGCGCCAATGAAGATGAAACCAGGGGGTGGGGGAGAACAATGTTTCATCATAAGAATGGGGACATGAGAGTATCCTGAGACAAACCATCGACCACCGGCAATGCAAGCCACTACTCTCATTCGAAAATCCAATGTCCGACCCCTCCGGAAGTTGAACCCGAATTGCCTTGATGGAGGTTGACTTGCTAAGTACAGATACAGCACATCCATTTTTGTTGTTAGTACTACAACATAAATAAAGGACCTCATTTCGAAAGTAACTTTACAAAAGCCTAAATCAAATGAATGTTAATCAGCGTTTTGAAATAAAAGGAAAAATTGTATTATTGATGTCCAAAACGTATAACATGCATTGAAAATGCATGTTTCATCATTACAAATGCTATTATTAACTCAACATTTTCTAAAAATAGTTATACAATTTATACATTTCTCTGAGTAACATAATAACTCTTATGTTTAAAATCAATAACAGCTAAATATAACGTCATAATATGCATTCTCTTGCACACATTAAGTATATGCCATTATCACTTCTGATTGACTGGTGGGATCTTCTTTACATACATACTGCCATAAAATAGATGGTATGCGAGAAGAAAGGTCATGAAAATGACATCTCTCGGAAGGATGACTAAATTTGGCATTCCTATCTGAAACACGGTGTATGCCCACTGATAGCCAAGGTGCAAAATTGATAGAAAGAAATATTTCTCCATTTAATGTAAAGTTGCATTTACAACATGTAATGAAGAGAATGTATTAATTTTACAGTAATTAAAATATATTTTATTGTTTACGAGAATTCCTCATTAAAATACTCTACATAGAGCAGTTTGTAATTTTTTTCACCACTGAATTAAAATGAGCTCTAAACACCTCAAGTGTAAAGAGTTAGAACATACTATCACGAGGAGTTTGTTAAATATTGGTGTGTGACGATGCCATAAATTTGCACACATTTCTGTTGTTAATTTATGCTCACTAACTACTTCCTCGTTGGGTGATGTAGGATACTTTAAGAGATACTCACTACAATAAATATAACCTGCAAAATGTGTCAGTGTGGTTCTTTGAATACGTTACTTAAATTCACGGTTCACAAGTCACAAACTTTGTATTTATAACGTGAATAAAATACCACTCCAGATGCTGCGTTGTAGTTATGCCCGTAGCTCCGTTTGCTCCAGCCGCCATCCACTATTACGGTAACAAAAGGGACACCATATTCATCCACATCTCCTTTTTCCACAGCTAGTCTACGTTCCAGTACACCTGATTCTGTGATGGTTGTTTCCAAGTAGTCATTCCATACCTTCAACTTTAAGGAAATTATTGCATATCATAATATTGAGTGTTTAAATTTTTTTCTAAATTATTTAAAAGTCGTTGTACGAAAATTAAGTTACATTTTCCAAATGGATTTAATTTTTCAAAAATGTATTTTTGCTCATAGCAGGTATTTCGAGGACATTCAACACATTTTCAAGCTGCGTGTACCCGATTCCACTAGTAATAGCTGCCCTATTAAGTGTTTCATTGCCAGGTTTTTCATTGCAAATTCGGAATTCACGAAGACAGCCATCACACTCCAGCAACCACTGACATTCTATGCCTTTCCTGATTTTTTTTGTGAATTATAAGGTCCCTGCCGTACACTGTCTTGTGTGATGAACTTGCAACTTAAGCATGAATGGAAAAACGTAAGCAGGATTTAAAATTCTGTTTCCCATCAAGTCATCCCAAGAAGTTTTAAAATTCACTGATTCTGTAATAACTGCAGGCAAATTACTATCTTCGTCACAAAAAAACATTTTTTCCCTGAAATGTAAAAACAATCTAATTAAAAATAGGCCTCTTAGTATTTTGGAAATAAAATAATAGTTAGGCACAAAAATTTTTTGACTAAGTGACCAGTAAAAGTTCAGAGTATTAAGTATCGTAAGTTGTGAAACGGGGCCCACGAGTTTCAGAACGGTTAGAGTGCATTCAACGTATCCAGCGAGGTTGGGCGAGTATTTTCACATGTGGTAATAGCACCAGTCGATGCCTATAATCCGAGGTTGGGGGAGACGTCCAGTATTCTCTCCGCCCTTGAATTCCGACGTTCTGCTGCGAGTAGCAAGTCAAATGCAATACCAGTTATTTTTCGTGCTGATAGATGTCTCAAAAGATTTCTTGTTGCCAATCACGTATCAAAAATAAAGTATCCCAGCAGTGCCTAATTTTAAATGCCAAAAAAGTTTGACCATTAAATGTTTTTGTGGTGGGTGTTCTATGCAATGAATGTTATTACCTCTACCTGCAACATCGCAACTAATTCTACTGCTATTTCTAAGCCTACATCTGCTCCTACTTCTGCCTTAGCGCCTGGAGGGGCTTCTAACTAGTTTAGTGTGAAACTTAAAAATGAGGAGTTTATTTTATTTTATCAGAATGTAAGAGGTTTGAGAACCAAAGCAATTGAATTTTTTGAAAACATCTCGCGTAGTGATAATGATTTAGTATGTCTAACTGAAACTTGGTTCACCGATAATAGTCTGAATTCTCATTATTTCAACAATAATTATCTTATTTACAGAACTGATAGGGACCCTTTATTAACTTTGAAGAGTAGAGGTGGTGGTGTCCTGACTGCTGTTAATAAACATAAATTCAAAAATGTAACATCTACGCATGAATATGACTATCCAGGAATAGAATCTGTCTGGATAAATATAAAAACACATGATAAACCTTTAATCATTGGGAATATTTATATTCCCCCTCAAACAACTCCTTCAGCTTACACTTCATACTTTGAAGCCCTTGAAGATAAGTTTGTGAATTCTGATGTCTCTTTATTAATAATTGGTGATTTTAATGTTCCAGGCATTGACTGGCATCAATTGCATACCCAAAATATAGTTCATTCAAATATTAAGTCGAAAGCCAGATCATTAATCAACTTTGTATCAGCAAGAGGTTTAATTCAGCTTAATCAAACTCAACCTTCGGCCCAACTCTTGGACCTATGTCTCACTAATATTGAATCATGTCTGGTTAGCAAAGCTCTGGAACCACTAGTTAAAGAAGATAGTTTTCATCCTGCATTAGAGATAAACTTCCAATTTGATATGTCAATAAACAATAATACATCGTCTTCATATAAAAACTATAAGATTGGTGACTATCTCGGCCTTTTTATTGCTCTTAGGGACCATGACTCAGCGGCGTAGCGTGCCATCTCGGCGCCTGGGGCGGGAGACCCATTTTGCCGCCCCCATTCTATAGGTGCTTAGTTAAAATTAAATTTCACATGCAATGAGGTACCTTTTATTGAAGTTAAAATAGGATGAGCGGTTTTACAAGCGGATTCTACGGGCCTTATGAGCAGCGAAGTCAGAAATAACTTTGTCAAAATCAATATTAGCAGCCAATTCTTGTTCAATCGACAATATAGCCAAGTTTGATAGTCTAGCGGAGCTCATAGTAGATCTGAGGTAATTTTTTATTAGCTTCAACTTCGAAAAACTTCTCTCACAACTTGCATCACTAATCGCCAAAGTCAAATATATACGAATCAAGATGACTATATTAGGAACCGAAATTCCGAGATTCAGTTTTTGAATGAACTGGAGAAGCTCCAGTGGTCCTTTACCACTTATATCTTCCTCTGATTCAGAACAGGCAACAACAACAAACTGCTGAAGACGCTTCCGCTCCATCTGAAACTCGTCCTTGTCGATGTCTTCAAATACATGGGAAAGATCACACTCGAACTTGCTGTCCAAAAGTTTCGCTGGCATCAAAAATCCGAACTTGTCCGATATTTCTTGAATTTGCTGGAATCGAGTCGTCATTTCTTGAATGATCTTGTCGAATGATGCGATAATCTCTCGACGGATTTCCTGTTTGTGAGACAAAGCTGCATCTTCAGAAGATTCATCGCCATGCATGCGTTTTTTCCTGCGAATTCTTCTCGTTTTGAGTTCGATTCCGAGTTTTTCGCAGAGAGTCTTAGCAAAGTCAATTGCTTCTTGCACGAAACGGTCTCTACTTTCCAATAAGAGGGGTTTCTAAGCGCAGAGTTTCTGAGCACACTTATCCACACTTAGTCCTCGTTGCTGCAGGTAAATCTGTGCATCATCTACTTCAGGTAGCACTGCAGCCCAAAAGCCAAGAAAAGTTAGGAAGTTAAATGACTGCATGGCTGTCAGGAGAAGACTGGCTCCCGATCTTGTTTCGGAAGTTTGAGATGAATCTGTTAATTGTTCCAGTACCTCAAGAACTACCTCAAACTTATTTTTAAGCATCTTGACAGCTACATGTCTAGCGCTCCAGCGCGTTTCAGTGACTCGTTTTACTGCTTGACCTGTGAGGGCAACCAAAGCGTTCCATCGAACAGTTGATGCGGAAAAGAAGGCAAACAGCTTCTCCAGAGTTCCAAAAACCGTCACGGAATCCACTGATTCAGAAGCAGCGTGTACCCCAGCCAAGTTTAGTGAGTGGTTTGTGCATGCAACGAATATAGCTTTCGGATTCAGTGCTTTAATCCAGGCTTGAACTCCATTGTGGATCCCTGACATTGTGGCAGCATTGTCATAAGCCTGTCCTCTCAGATTCTGTATGTCCAGTCCGTCTGATGTTATCTTCGCGATTATATCGTTGCTGAGATCTTCTGCATTTTTTTCCTTTTGGTTCGAAGAAGTCAATGAAAGATTCTACCACGGCGACTTTTTCTCCTTCGATATGTATGTATCGCAGAACTTGGCTCATTTGGTCATTGTGGGAGATGTCTGGTGTACTGTCGAAGATTACGCAATAATATTTAGCTTCTTGAATACGACGGATGATGGTGGATCGAACTTGCTGTCCCAGTAAGTTTATAAATTCATTCTGGGTTTCTGGAGATAGATACGAAACTGAGACTCTTGCTCCCAGCTTTATCTTTGTCAGGTGTTCCATTAGAAGAGGGTCGTATTTAGCTAGGAGGTGCACTAACTCCAGAAAGTTCCCGCGATTGGCACTATCATCTCCTCGAATGTCTTCTCGATGTCCTCTGAAGGCCAGATTCTGTTTGGCTAAGAACTGGATAATATTCAGCAACCTGTACAGTACATCCCTCCACTTCTTCTCCTCACTTTCGAAAACTTCTTGTTGTTTCTGATCGATGGTTGCTTTACAGTTCAGGCGAACTTCCAACTCCTTCCATTTCAAGAAGCTCTGTTCATGGCCCAGGCGATTTTCATGGTCTCCTATTCTTGGATTTAGCTTCCACCATTTGTTGAATCCTTCTTCAGATGCGAAGTTAGAGCCGGAATTGCCAAACAGCTTGCAAGAAAAACAATACAAGGATTGCTTCAAAGGCGAGTACACCATCCATGTTCGGAGAACCTTTTCGCCATTAGATAATGGTTTGTAGAACCACTCTTTGGTTAGTTTTCGGGTACCGCCTTTCGTTGAAGTCCCTGAGCGAACAGCATCGACAAATTTGGAATCGATGTGCTGTACTGAGTCAGATCCGCGACGTACTAGAAGCGTTCTTACTTCATCGGTCATAGGAGAAGGCCAGCAACCTACATCGTCGAGATTCACATCTTTGATTTCGGCAGGAGCAGAATGCACGATTTCAATTATGTCTTCTTTGGCAACAATCACTTTTTCTGCAGGCTTATGACTAGATTCTTGAGGTACTTTTGATGAGTCGACTTCGTCTTGACCCTGCTCTGTAATGGGACCAGAACTACTTCCAACTGCGACGGCAGGTACGTCTTCTTCTTGTACCTGTTAAATAAGTTATGTATTCCCATGAATATTGGCCGGAGGACACGTTCGAATTTCAAATAAGTATTTTATCTATCACAAAACAAAAGTGGTTTTAGTGACCGCGCGGTTTGCCGGGCTTATAGGAAAATTTACAAACAAAACTGATTTTGTATGGCAGCTACCTTTTTTAGAGTTTCCCGGTAAAAACTGACTGAGTAAGCCATGTTATAGATGTTATTAAAAGATAAAATGACGAGAAATTTTAGAAAAATCGTTGGCGCCATTTTTGAGCTAAATGAAAAATTATGTTTTCTTTGTATGACAGGTACCATAAATAATCAAGTTATCCAAAAAAAAAAAATATTCCTTGACTACTACTAGATTTACAAAACATCCCCTATTGAAGTTTTAAATTCAAGTAGCAGGACAAAATTCAGTCGTAAACTTAAAAAGATGTACCTTAACGCAATGTAAGTTATGTTAATATACTCCATACTTTTTAAACAATAATCAATGTTCAAACAGCTATTAGAGCAATTTTAAGTGTATTAAAAAATAAGATTTAATGAACGAGTGTGACTCCGTACTCGCAGACAAACCTAGGTGAATAGGTTTTGCGAGACTAATGTAAGAAATATTGTAACTTTTGTAAACAATAAATAAATAATAATAATAAATAACTGGAGTAATTCTAGGCCATGCATGATTCTAGATGGAGGAATCATATACCTACTTACACTGGAATCACTTCCGCTGCTGCAGGATGCCACCGAAGACGTTAACATGGCTTTCGAACTAGAACTGTAACTAAAATATTTCAGTAATGCACTTTGAGACTTCTTCGCATCTGCTTCGTTCTTAGCTTTTTTTTTTTTTGCGGAATTCCGCACCGCTTTCTTTGACTCTTTTCATTTTCAAAAACTAGTTCAAAGATTGGGTAAAGTTCTAAATGTTTAGTTTTAGAAGATTCAACAGTATTTAAAAGATCGAAACACAATCAAAATGACTTTCGTTCCGTATTCGAAACTCTCGTGAAACAAACATACGAGTAAAGCGTGATTGCGTAACGGTACTTCACGATGCACTAAAACAAAGATCAGTACTGTAGCATGTGTGCTACAGCTGCTACCTTTGATAATGTTTATGTTGGCAGAAATGGTTAACGTATTTTATTAATCTTTCAGATGCCCTGGTAATACGAGTTATTTTGGATTTCAGTTTGTTATATGTTGTTTTAAAAAAGAAATTTGTAATTCTTGTTTAGTCTTATTATTTTTAAGTTTAAGATTTTAAGTTATTAAATTGGTCTGGAAAGTTCGAGGACACTACCGAATATGTTGGTAATCGCTGCGCTAGACGGCGCGCGAGCAGAACAGCTGATTGTGTGACGTCAGGTGAGACGGGCGAGCGGAGTCGCCTGGTAGGCCCAGGCGGGCGCGCACGTGAAGTAAAACGCGGGTTGGCCATGGTGATGGTTCCACCACGAAGTAACTGTATACGAGTGTTCCTTTTTGAATATGAACGGGGTTCATTTATATAATTTAGAACGCTTTGGTACGATGAACGCGAGTGGTTGGTGAGGCGTGTGTGAATATCGCGAGGATTTTCCAAGGATGAATTATGTGCGCCGAAATAAACTCCAAGACGGTATGGCGAAGGATTCGTCATATCCGTACAATTACCTGCAGCTACGGTAACGTATAATGGCAAGGGTTTGCCATTAAAAACACTCGTGAGCAAACGAGTGTATTTGGTGATCGGACATCACGTCAAAAAGCAAGTAAGTGCCAGCCGTGCCACTGCCCCGTTGACCCCTTTGACCCCTGGTGCGAAACTATAATTTGTGGATTTTTGGGATTTAAATTAACGGACTAATAAAACTGAAACTGGGATTTTACGTTCAGCATGTTTCACCCAATCCCTGCCAGACCTAGAAGAAAAAAGGCGTCGACCGTTAGAAAATGACTTAACTGAGAAGGGCTTGTAAACCCATAATTTGTAATTTGCTAAATTTTTGGTATATTTATTTGCATGTTAAGGTGTGTCAATTTTTTGCTAGATTTCGCCTATGTTAATTGGTATTTACGGCGGCGATACGCCCGGTGCGTATCTATATTTGTATTTGTATTAATATGTTCTTATATATTTTAATGCCTTTTTGGTAATTATATTTAATTTTCGGAGCTCCGAAGTATATGATCAAATTATAATTTTTTGGGGAAATTGTTAAAGTATTTTTTAGTATTATTATATAGCTATTTTTTATAAATAGTAATAGGGTATGTATTTTATGATGGATGCGCCGATTTGTGATGAAACGATTTTATTATAAATATATATTTATTAAATGTTGTCATATAAATTTTGTGTCTTTTTAACTTGCTGCCTCCTCTCACTGTTCGCAACCTTATTAGTATTTTTTAAGCCTGCTATTAGTTTGGGTTTTAATATTTTTTTGAGTTTACCTGCGCTCGCGGTACGGGGCAATATAGGAGTTTTACTGTGTCCCGGTTTGCGGAAGTTGTTTGGTTTGCCCTGGGTTAAGGTCAAACTTTACAGTACAATGCGTAGTACTAAATTCAATGAGTGCGAAAGAAAGGCATCGACACGGGCCGACGCGTGAAACATAAGATTTTGTATGAGTAATTAATATAATAAGGAGTGCCGCTCAACTCGGCTCGCGTGCGCCGGGCGGCGCGGCGTGATGCGATGTTGCCGTTCGTATGTAAACAAACAAACGTTATAAAGAGCTCTGTCAGTGATTTCGCAGTTTTTCTTTTAAATAAATATTAAAAAATAGTTGGTACGCAAAATTTTAGATAAAAATGGAACATTATAGTGTGTCTGACACATGTTATGAATGAATCATAGATCAGATCTCAACCCGCTTCACCGGCGACCCGCCCCCGCGGGCTGCCGCCCGGGGCGGGCCGCCCCCTCCGCCCCACCCACGCTACGCCACTGCCATGACTGGTCAATTTTATACAATTCTAAAAATATAAATACCATGGTCGACTACTTAACGTGTACAATGAATGATCTTATAGAATTATATGTAACTACTACTATTAAAAAGGCTACAAAATATCCCCTATGGTATTCCAACCAACTAATAAAATCTCTTAAGAAGAAATCGCACTATCATAAATTATATAAACGAAATCTGAATCCTTTTTACTATTTATTATTCTCAGATTACCGCAAGGAAACTAAATCACTTATGTGTAGGGATAAAACAAACTGGCTTTGTAATATTAACAATAAAATTAAGCAAAACCCTAAAAAATTTTGGAATTATGTTAAAATAATGAGAAAGGGTTATAGTCGGCATCCCTCAATTAAAACTAATAACTCAATTACGGATAATAATTATTTAATTGCGAATTCCCTTGCTGAATATTTTTCAAGTGTCTGTTACTACAAATAACACAAATAACCAAAACATATCTCCTTGTTCATATAATATTCCAATGTCTAATATCTCGATTAGTTTAGTCCTATGGAGTATAAAAACCTTAAAATCTATATTGTCCACAGGACCTGATAACATACCAAATTTTATTATCAAAGGTTGCTCCTTAATCCTTGCTCCTCTCTTACAGCATATATATAATTTCAGTATTCTAAATAGCATCTACCCTGATAAATGGAAAATTGCCAAGGTTATTCCTGTACACAAAAAGGGCAAAACTTCTATTGTTTCAAATTATAGGCCTATATCCCTGTTAAATGGATTTACCAAAATTTTTGACAAAATAATATTTAAACACTTAGCGTTTAACGTAAATAATAGATTGTCTGATTCACAGCATGGGTTCAGAACAGGTAAAACAACCATGACAAACTTAGTCTCCTTTCTTAATCCTATTTATTCAGAAGTCATCACACGTGGTCAATTAGATGTTTGTTACTTTGATTTAGCTAAAGCTTTCGACACTGTTAATCATCAAATACTCCTAAGCAAATGCTCCAAAATTGGGCTAAGTGATAAATATTTATCATGGTTAACAAGCTATTTAAATAACAGAAACTTTTATGTTTCAGTACAGAATATAAGTTCAGATCTCCACCCAACTCCTTCTGGCATCCCTCAAGGTGGCACACTATCTCCTTTACTTTTCAATATCTACATTGATGATATAATATCTGGATTAAAGAACTCAGTTGGCACTCTTTTTGCCGATGACTTAAAGATATATAGAAAAATCTCTTCATATGATGACAGCTATCTACTACAATGTGATATTACAGAAATTGCAAATTGGTGCACAAATAATTTGGTCAATCTAAACATGGAAAAAACTGCTATCATTACCTTCTCTAGAAAAACCTACCCGTTGCAATATGAATACAAACTTGATAACTCACCTATTAAAAAATCTCAACATGTCAAAGACCTAGGAATTTTACTGGATCAAAAACTATTTTTTCATCTTCACATTGAAAACATTATCTCGGTATCTAACAAAATACTTGGTCTAATTAAATTTATTACCTTTAACACCTCCAATATTGACTCTATTCTCTCCCTCTATACAGCTCTAATAAGATCAAAACTTGAATATGGTTCTATTATATGGAATAGCATCAATAACACTGATATTGAAAAGCTTGACAGGATTCAATCTAAAGTATCTGACTATATTAACAAAAAATTAAATACCATCAATAACATAGATTTAAATTCCCTCCTTGGTTCATTATCAACTAGAAGAAAGATCTTAGATGCCATTTTTGTCTTTAATTGTTATTATGGTAATCTTATATGTCCTCATATATTTGATGTTACTGGCATTAAAATTCCTTCTTTTAATAGCCGTAACCCACCTTTTTTGTGCACACTTTTAAATACAAATGACATTATATATAGACTTGTTAACAATTTTAATATGTATGTTAATCACTTACAACCTACCAGAGAGAAAAAACTTGTTAAAAAAATTATTTTTTCGGCATCCAAAGATTAATTATCTTTATGCTCTAATGTTATTACCTAAATTATTTAATACCAGATATATTAATCTAAGGATACTAACTATATTTATCTACATAATATTATATGTTCTGTACTTATACATTTATTACTCTCACGAAACATTTTTGTTATTTTAAGTAATTTTTAGAAGTTAAGCACTCATATGGAAATCTGTATGTTATGTTGTCTTGTCTTTGTTTTTGTCCTACTATATGTTGTTCTTATAATTTGTCGTTTTGTTCTTATTTTTTTTTTTTTTTTTTTTTACTTGTCTTACATGTTGTGCCCACCGTTGGAGCCTTGTGCTGTTGGTGTGGCATGTAACAAATCAAATCAAATAAATAAATAAATTATGATATTAAGAATTATAATTGTATTGTTTTATTTTATTCAATTCTACAAAGGGAAATTTCATGTTTGCGACAGACATTAACGCATTCACTGCATTGTAAACCAAGATTTAAGAGCCACAAAAGTAATAAATATTTATATAAATATCTATTTTATAGATCCCGCAGGGTCTCCAGCTGCAATGAGAGGTCCACACGCAACGGGGCTGACGCCCCTACCGAACAGGAAGAACGATGTGTGTGGTGGGAAGGGGGGGGGGGGGCACAAGGCCAGCTTGAAGCTTATGGTGAGATGAGGCGGGCATGGAACATCGCTGGAATGCAAGCGCGAAATTCCGGGAATCGAACCCGGACCGCCTGGATGGGAGGAAAGAGTTCTGGTCACTACAACGCCATGGCCCCGCAAAAAAAATTAATCAGTGATAAATATTAGCAATTTGTTCGCATTCCCAATTCATTCACAAAATTACAAAAAATCAGTTTGAGAAACACATGTAAGTATAATGATTTTCACATGAAAAGGCCAAACGTGTTACTGATTTTAATTGGCAATTGATTTATGTACTTTGCACTGGCCACATGATTCAATACTTCATGCTTAAATTATCCTTTGAAGGTAAGTACAGCTTTTTGTAACACAGAATAGGCACTGTTTTATAGGTCATGACTTACGGTGCACTATGAAATAAACTGTTATTCATCTTTGCGAAACAAATGTCGACATAATATACAGAGGTATGTAACATCAAAATATGTCCGATTGTACTGTGAAGAAACTATAAATGGAACGAACTACAGATCTACAGAGTAGATAGTTTAATTTTTATTTAGGCAGAGGAATGGAATATAAAATAATAATCAAATCAAAATAACTTAATTTCTCCACACTATTTTAAACATGCCAATAATTTGAAATATATTGTTATTTAATTATTGCTGATAAATAAGCACCATATAAAATATTACCTAATTATGCAATTAGCTTTTTTTTTTTCAACGAACAACAATCAAGATTTCCAACATTACTCATCAACAAAAATATTGCAGTCGAAATAACAGCATTGTTACAAATGTAAAATACAATATCAATATTCCAAAATGTTAACTGTTGCAAGGATTCATTTTGCTGTGTAAAGAGACTGAATTTTTAATTGAGTGACTTCTGCGTTACGAACCGCAAGTAAACCGGCAAATGAGCTGTCGTGGCTGTCAGAAACGTAAATTATTTACGCTTACTTTTTGTTTTGTTTTTAACGAACTAACATGTTATCATGCATTAATATAGGAAAGTGTAAGCATACCTCATTTCATGCACGCAACGCAGGTCGCACAAGCATTCACAACACTAAAATTACTCATAAAATAAAACACGTATACTGCAGATCGTAATATTCATCACAAAGAAAATTATTCTTACATATTCGTTAGTCAGTTTAAAAACATTGAATTTTTTTTCCAGCTGAAAGCTTACTTTCTCTGTATTAGAATGAGCATCATTCAATTCAGTTTCTTGCGTCACTTCTATTACAACTTGTATTATTGGATCCTCTTTCCTCTTTCGCCAAGATTCTGCAATCGCTAACGCCCTTTTACTTTTCTTTTTATTGTAGTAGTGAACTTTCCTCGTACCCATTGCTTCACGAACAGTCCCGCTAGCAGTGAGTAGAGACGTCGGGTCGAAAGATACGGCAACGCGGGGCTATCCGAGCCCGCGCAGCTGCGCCGAGGCGGTTGCTGATAAGGCACCGAGTGCGCTCTGGTAGCGCGCCTCTCAACTAGAGAACAGCTTTCCCGTGCGTATCCTCACTGTTTATTGTTTTACGTTTAAACTACTGGAGATAATTTTTTTTTCGTTAAGTCAGAATTAAAGTGCAAATGCAAACCAACCACTGTACCACAAATTTATTACATTTTAAAAGCTTTGTATCCTTAAAAATATGTGTTTTGTGACCAGGCAAAGCAAACTTCGAACAAAAAAAAAATAATTAAAAATACTTTTTTTTATCACAGCATGACTAACACAATACAATTTGAAAACAGGGTTATTACATATTCGTGTAAATATAAGACAGTGATCATCTAACATTTTTTAGGCAAAATGAACACTAAACCACTAAATTCCAAAAGTATTGTAAAGAAGTAGTATTATTATTAACTTTATTACAGAACGTGGGTCATTTATTTTTTCTAACTATGGTGTGTGTGGAAAGAAAGCATTTTTTTTTTAATTTGTCAGTACTATGTTTTTTATTTCTTATTAAATATGTTTATTACAGCCACCCAAATTTGCTCGGAATTTCTTGCCATTTTGTCAACCGCGCCCTTAATGGCATTTCTGCGTAAATTTTTTTTGATGAAATGTTTATATTTCATATATATACAGTATTTTTACTGCGTAACCATAATTTTGCCTGCGAAGTTACTCTATATCCAGGGAAATGATTAGGCAGTTTTGTAAAGGTTTGTAAATTCTTTAAAGCAATATAAACTATGGTTAATTTAATTTGTAAATTATTTCCATATTTAGCCCACCGCTACTAAGGTCTTGTTTGATAAACACACTTTGTTCACGTATTGCTCTGCTTTTAAGGGCCTGGCACTTGGATTGTGGGCAGTGTTCGGGTCAGCTTGGTTTTCTGCGCGGAATACAAGTAAATATTTTTCTAATTTTAGCCAGTTGGTTAAGAGCGTCCACAGAGTGTCTGGGACATTACTGTTCTTGTTTTTGAAAGACAAGGACAGTTTGGAGCACTGTGAACCATCACCATTGCTCGCTAGCATCCAACGCCCCTCCAGACACACGGAGCCACTCACGTCCTTCTCTTGGATGGTGCACTCCTTGCAGTAGTAGGCGTCGGACACGCCCGGCCCACCACAGATCACGCAGCGTCCCTGGTACGAGCCGTAGTTGCACTCGTCGCAGATGCGCACCAGCGTGCACGGCCGCACGTACGAGTCGCAGATCACGCACTTGCCGTCGCACTTCTCGCACAGTCGCCCAATAGCTGCAACAAGCCCCGTCACCTCGCCTTGTTGCCAAACTGTAGGTTAACTTTACCTGTTTATAATTGAATCTATTTTTATATTTATAGGTAAATATGTAGTTGGGCGGTATTTGCGAAAAAAAATGTTACAAATCTGAAAATACTTTTATTATACGCTTTTTAACTTCCTCTTTTCAATAAACCTGGCGGAGATAAGAAATTCCAAATACTTTAGGAGATAACAAATTTTTTAATTTTCATATTTGAGCAATATTTGTTAAAAAAAATTTAAAATTACGAAAATACTTTTATTCTATGCTCTTTAACTTCCTCTTTTCATTAAACCTGGCTGAGATAAGAAATTCCAAATACTTTAAGATATATCGAATTTTTTAATTTTCATCACAATACCTGCGCATTCATACGGTGTTCCACATTGTTTCTTGTTTACGAGTATGAATTTTTTTTTATTGGAGAATGATGTCACGTGATAGTTGTGTGATTGGCCAGAATTCAAATGAACCAATAGGTGATTATTTATTCATTTACTGTTCAAAACGATGTGTAATTACAACGGTCATCCCCGCTATTAGGTGAGTTTTTAATGTTTCAAATTTTAATGTTTTGTTATTTGAATATTGTTGCGCAAGTAATAAGTAAAAAAAAAATTACGTGAGTTCCTACTGTCCATCCTTTGTCCCGGTTGGTTAGGTCAGGTCAGTTACATTATAAATAATTTAAAACTAAAGAATAATTAAAATTAATTCACATTATTTTTAATGTCCATCCTTTGTCCCGGTTGGTTAGGTCAGGTCAGTTACATTATAAATAATTTAAAACTAAAGAATAATTAAAATTAATTCACATTATTTTTAATGTCACCTTAGTTTCAAAGTATTTATAATGTAACTGACCTCACCTAATCGACCATTTTAATTAATTAGGCATTCAACACACGGCAAAATAACAAAAATTGTGACGGTCCAATGATTACACAGGTCTTCTATAGCAAAATTAAGAATGGCGATATCTCCTAAAGTATTTGGAATTTCTTATCTCCGCCGGCTCTAATGAAAAGAGGAATTTAAAGAGCATTATAATAAAAGTATGTTCAGATTTTTAACATTTTTTTCGCAAATACCGCTCAACTACATATTTACCTATTTATATTCTATATTTGCATTGCAACTTTATTACCTGTAGTACTATAAAATTGTTTGATCGGTCGGTGAAGACTTACCAAATTAAAGTGTTTCTAGCTTAAAGTAACCAGGCATCATTACTATTTTATAGTATTTGTAATATAACTAAGCTAACCTCACCTAACCAGTTGTACAAAACATTTTAAGGAATTTTAAATGTAGCTTAGCTAACCTAACCTAACCTAACCTAACCAACCAGTTACACTATTTTATTTCAAAGTACATAAATGTATCCAACCTAACCACTTGTTAAAATTGTAAACTACTGGTAAACTAAACTAAAAGAATGATTAAAAAACATGTGTGATTGTGAAAAAGAGTTTGAATATTTTGTTTTTCTTTCAGAAAAGAGGCACTCCTTCAGAATTATCTTAAATGCAAATCCACGAGATCTTTCCTAGAGCACAAGCAAAGTTAGTGCTAAGGGTACACCATCTAACTGAATTCTTGTTTTAAAAACATGGGGTAGGCTGTTGTCACAACCTGGCCAGAAATTTTTAATGTGAATATGGACTGGAGAGAGTTCAAGCCTACCTAACGACAGTATGGTGATGTCTACACAGGCGAGGTCATCCTCCTGTTGAGCCTGCTTCCTTCATCATCGATTAGTGGTACTTTTTTGGGATCACCATAAGTTTATCTTTTGAAGTGGAATTTCTTTGGGCACGATGGGAGTATAATGCAACGATTTTGTGAAACATTGTTGTGAAACGTTTCTGATGCTAAAAGGACGGAGAACAGGTTGTGGACGGTGTAGAGAATGCCTTGAGCGGGCTCCACGTGGCGGTGTGCGGCTGAGGTTGAACCCCGCCATGCTGCAGGGATAGGTGGGTTGCTGCAGTAGGGATCCACCTGTGTCTGACGCCACCCGACTTGCTGGCATCTAGTAAGGGAGTATTTGGGTAGAGGGCAACACACCATTTAGCAGCTTTTCTACAAGGAAAAAAAAATTCAAACAATGGTCTTCTGGAACACCAGACTTTCCTTTATTTTCCCTGAAATGAAAAGTGTGTGTAGAATTCCTACGGGTTTCTGAGAAATTACAGTTAATAGGTTACATTGGGTAGCCTGTGCAGAGATGCAGCCGTTGCTTTGTTGTCCTTTATTTCTTATTAGCATAGCCAAGGCGAGAGATTGGTCAGATCTCCTGCACGTGCTATAGTGTTGAAAATTAATTTTGTGATTTTTTAGCACAGCTGAGACTGTTTTCCACAAGAGTTTAGCCTGAGTGTTGTCGCCACCCTACTATTAACTTGATACTAGCTGAAACTTGACTCTGTGATTCCCCAGAGATCCTTAGAAATACAACTTCTCGACGCAGTTTTAAGAAAGACAGCGATGTTTAATGTCAGTATGTTATGTCTGGGGCCAATTAGAGTGAGAAACCAATTCACATCAAAAAGTCTCAACCCCAACAATTATGTACCAACATTAAACCTCAGAGACTTTTTGAAAATAGTCTCCGCTACGCCAATATCTTGTTGAAAACAGTCTTGGCGTTACACTAGTAATTAACAACACATTAACATCACTATAGCAAGCACAGATGATCAGACCAATCGCTCGTGGAAAACAATCTTGGCTGCATTAATAAAACATAAAGCACAACATGGTGATGGCCGTGTTACTGCATAGGCTATCTACTGTGACCTACAAATAGTAATTTTTTAGAAACCAGTACGAATTAAAAAAACACTGTTTGTAGGGTAAATAGATGATAACCTTTAGTGTTCAAAAAAATGTATATTTTTATTTACTGAAAAGCCGCGACGCTTGAAAGTTAACCTGAATGGAACTCTAGGGGAAGATTAAGGGGGGAGGTGAGTGAGAAAGGAGGACTCCTTACCACCAGGTAAAAGCTCAATTGCAACTACAACCAATCAATTACAATTTTGAAAAAGCTAGATAACCAACATTCATTAGGACTATAAAGATTGTTTACCCCTAATTGTTTTTATAAGATACTGCCTAAAATTCAAAATTACTGTAATTTTATCATAACTCAAAATTACATCTATTCAAAAGATAAGTAACAATTTATTTCCATGCAACTTACCAACGCCAGGTTGTTTCCTGCAAAATATAAGATCGGGATGATGCTTCGCCATTATAAATATTTAAATTTATTGAGGAATTATTTAAATTGATATTTAGAGTAGAATAAATTCACTGGTAAAATAATCCCCAAATAAATTCACTGTCAAAGTGAGCAAATCACTTCATTTTCGATTCTGTTTTCCAATCGTAGTATCGTGGATAAAGGTTAAATTGACATACCAAGCTTTATAAACGGATACTTTCCGATTCTATCATCCACTAATGGTCGTTGATCCACTAACTACCATCTCCTTCCTTGTTCTATTCTAACTGTCGACTTTATTTCGTTTTCTAAAGATTGAAACTTATTAATGATTTCTTGTATCAACTAAAACTCTTTGGATGGAAAAGGTTTTGATACTCATTATTTTATTTTATTTAATAGCTTATAATTTTTCTGGATGTTTAAAGTTTAACCTGCAAAAAAAAAAAAATTGTTCTTGTGCGCCAGTGCTACTAATACAAAAGGGAAAGTAGTCTATAAGTAAGTGCCAACAATCCAAACCAAAAAGGTTTTGTTGGCAGGTTCAGATCAAAACACGAATGTCTGTTTTCCTTTTTAAATCGTCTACTAGTTTACCAGCTGTAAAATGTATGTTTGTTTTCGTATTGTATCACAGAGATATCTCTGCTAGGGGTGCTAGATAACTCTATTACAATGACTGAAAATTATGTTTTAAATCATATTCGTCGGGAGATTGTAAACGTCAATTTATTAGTCAAAGCTCTAATACAGGTAAGTTATTATTTTTTAAATATTAAATTTAATCAGAACACTATCAGTGTGTCAATACTAATTTAATACTAATATAATGTATAGGGTTAAACGATATCCATATTTCTTTGCATCTTTTTTAACTTCCAAATATTTTACATGATGCATATTGTATTATGAAAGTTACGTTAATTAATTATAAATTGAATTTTTCTAATCAAAACCCTATTTGCTATCATTGTAAAACTTTGTGTTCGTAGCAGTTTACAGTCTTGGATGATAACTCACTAGGCCCATATGTGCAGTGCAGAGATGTAAAAGGTGTGCCCTCTCAGGACATAAACCACTGCTGCGGGCCACGGGAGCTGCTGAATGAGCTGAACAGCGAGGGGCGGGCCAAGCTGGCCACGCTCCGCCAGCACATCAACCAACTGGAAGCCCTGGCACGAGACGAAGACAAGCCGTCCGCTCGGGCAGCTCTGCTGGAGGAAGTGGAGGGCCACAGGCAGCAGCTCACCAGGTGCACCAACTCTCCTGGCCTTGCGACTGCCACAGAGGAGGACAGTTGTAATACTGTCGAACCAAGCACGGCTCCAGCAGGGGGGGTTTCTAGGAGAGTGTATTTGTGTTTGATTAATTACATGTGTTAAACTTTTATCTCATCTAAAGTTGTATGGAACTACTAAGGTTCTGTATTCCAAGACAAATCTCTGACTTATTTAAGATAATTATTTTTTTTTTTTTTTGCAACTGTATCCTTTCTTTGTACAATAGCTCCTCTCGAAAAGTCATTGTGTGAAACTGTCACAAGGAATAATACATCAGCAGTCTGCAATAATATTTATTGACTTTACATGACTAAGTGTATGTTTATACACTACATCAGTTATCATGTTCAATTAAAATGGAAATTGAGCCCAAATTTATTAGGCAAACCTGTGTAAGTTTTGAGTAGGACTTCAATATTATAGGCTTTGGTACACATTTTATTGGGATGTTCAGATATTTGCTGGTAATCATTTTAATAGAATGTAAATACCCTGTGCAAAATGTACAGCTCACTCCTAATGATTACCATCTTCAACCACTGTAGTTTTCAATACATATTTAACAATGATTAAAATGATCTACTTTTGCCGCAAGGATTTTCCTAGTGGGTTTTAGATTAATATAGGTCAACTCTCTACAAGGTTTTTTTAAATTTTTTTTTTTTGAAATTTAATTTTTAACAGAACGGAGATGCAAAGTACTGCTACAAAAAATACCTGTTGAGGGTTGATGCTTGGGTTTGGAAGCACAGTAGGTACTCAAGCATTTTTTAAATTTGTATATCAAGAGCCATAGAATAAAGTTGATGAACTACAACACAGTGGTGGCAGCCACATCACTGCTCAGGCTACCTAATATAGCATGGTAAAAACAAAAATGCTGGCGGCCACGACAATGCACAGGTATTGTGTTGTAAGCTAAAAACTGTGATCTCTCAGAAACCAGTAAGTAGGAATATAAAGACATTTTTTTCAGGGTAAATACAGTAATGTCTCTAGTGTTTGAAAAAAGTATTTTCAGAAATTTTATTGTTGCATTACTGAAAAGCCGTGCTGTAAGAACATTACCGTAAGTGTGATGGCCATATGTGCAGAACAATTCACTGTGAAATAATGGCAGACATTAAGCAGGGTTTTTAAAAATGTTAGTTACCATCTGAGTGCAACATCATGACAGTCAGTTTCCAGCTTTTCAGAACAGCTTGGCTGTGGCACCTGCAATACTCCAGCTGTATAAACACTATACTATACAATAAAATACATAAAATTTCCTCGTTTGTGTGTATCTCTGGCTTTACGTCTCATCAACAAGGAGTTTATTAGAAACAAAATATAACAACAACACAATGAATATAACTGAAGGAAACAATGGGCCATGTTTTGTGATAAGGAACCAGCCCAGCACTCAACTGGAGAGTTTCGACAACCAATCAAATAATGAAATCAGGTCAGCCAGTACGGGGTTTGAACCATAAATGTCCCAAAAATCAAATCATTTTTTTGCTGTACCACTGTTTCAGTATTTATTCTGAGCTGTGGTGGTACTTATGCCATTTGACACAAAAGATTTTCTTGAAGTCGTGTTAAGTGAAAATTGTTTCGCAAATGAGGTCCAATTCACAAGAAATTTCCACAATACCTAGAGTGCCAATATTTGATAGTGAAAGTCTTTTAAGTTGCATTAAACAGTACAAAAGCATCAATAGCGAGATGTGAAATAAATAATTTTTGGTGCCATAACTAGTATTCTAAAATTAACAATTATTGGGATTTCTCTGTAAAATATTTTTGTATGAATGTAAACAATGAGACGATTCTGTCAGTATTGCCAACACAGATTTTTCACATGTGAGGAATATGGCTGACGTTACTGTTCACAGGTTGATTTCCCCTACACATGCATTTCGTCAGTGCTCATCACCTTGCATCGTCTCTGACCCCCATGTCAGCTAGACCTTCAAGCTAAATTCACTTCCATTTCAGTGACTATATATTTTCTTTTAAATTCACTATCCATCAATAAATAGTAGGTTATGTGTTGTGTCGCAAATAGCAGACAACCATACACTTAAATACTTTTGTATAGGCTAAATGTTTTACTTTTAGGTACATAACAAAGGCTTAAGGCAACAAAACATCCTAGCCAAGAAGTCTGTAACTGTTCGGTATATAACTCGTGATCATAAATTCTGTCATACTGAGTATTAGTCGATCATTGCAAAACGAGAATAGGGCCAACACTATACTGAATGGTAGTTACCTTACAGTTATACAAAACCTGGACAACAAAGAACTTTAGTTTGTGTTGTAGACGGTGTAATTCCTGTTGTGACCCGGGATGATGCAATATTGTTGCAGCTCGTATGCAGCCTTCCGCAAGGCGAACGTAGCGTGCCTGCTCAGTCTGGACCGCGCAGACAAGGAAGAGCTGCTGGATGCTGCGGGAGAGGAGGTCGCCCTGAGGCACAGGTCAGTACCCCTCTCGGTCATGTGACTGCCTTCTGGCTCCTAGTGTCAGGTCGGACAAGTCATGATATAAGAACTTCGCATAGCGTGCGTTCTGGTGTGTGGTTCCCTTTCCTTCCTTAGAGCTGTATTTACACTATTGTGTAACATGCTTTCTTAATTTAACAGTATTTTTCTGTCATAAGGTGCATTTCAATGTAGTTCTTTTTTTGACTTTTTGTTTCCTTCGCCATCGTGGGAAGTATAGCAGTATGACGGCATTAAACTTTGTTTGCAAAAAACTTTGAGGATAGAAGTTTTAAAAGTGCAGGTAAGTAGTTTCTTAAGCAATTTATCTTTTTACTACGAAGAATATATGTGTCAGAACATACTTCATCATAATACTTAAATTGTTGCATCAAATGTAAATTTGCATTAATTATTTTACCTATACTAGAGCTCTTTTTTCTTTAATTTTCATGTTTTATCATCTCTAGATCTTAATTTTTCACTTGACTCCTCTCACTATAATGCAAACCAATGTGTTAACACACTCAGGGAGTGGCTTTTGTAATTACTCACACCTAACCACATGTGAATCATGGCAATGCGAAGGTCCCGAGTCAGTGCAGTAGCGTGCGACTGTTGCAGGCAGCGCCGGGACAAGGAGGGCCTGGTGAAGGCATCGTCGAGTGTCACGGACCAGTTGCTCTCCATCAGCAAGAACCTGGCGGAGACCGCGCAGCGCAGCGCCGGCACGCTGGACTCCCTGGGTGAGTCCTCGCAGAGAGAGCCTCTTGCTGGTGTTTACTGCATTCACAAGGAAGATGAATACCAAATACACAGATAAGCAAGCCAATATCAGCTCAGGTCAAATGTGTGAATGACTAGACAGCACAGAGAATTTCATGGAAGCAATTAGTTAGAAAAGAATATCACGGCACACACTAACACAGTTTGCTGAGAGTGACGATAACACAGAACAAGCAGACAAACCAACGATGATTAGAGAGGGTGAAAAATAGCATTTATTCTGGTCATTTATAGCATTCAAATATTTACTTGTAGCATTTTTATAGCATTTATTATCAAAATTAAAGAATTTTATAAGCGCTTCACCAACCACAGGGACATAATTTTTTCTTAGTCCCCAGAACCAGGAATGTACTTGTTGATGTATTCCCTTACAGCCGGATCATCGATTTTTCTAAGAGGGATATTAGCCTTGAGAAATATTTTCACAGTCTCTTCAATAAATTCCTTTTTGTCAATTTTTGCTTTTTTTTTTGTTATGCAGTGTGGTTGTTAATGTTGCCGGTCGTTTCCTGTCATCTTGTTCAGAAAATTGCTGGAGTCTGTCAATGTGACCCGATGTTTTAATATGTTTATCCGACGTATCCTTTTTCTCCCAGTTGATGCGAAGGTTGCACGGCTTGTACATCAAAATATTCATATTGCTAACTTAAAAATGATGGCCCTTATATTCCGATGCACGCGAATGTACGGAAACGGACTTGGTCCGCCCCATATTATCATAAACACGTAAAAACAATTACTGTATGGTAAAATGTGAGCACTATAACAAAAATCCGCACAAACTACACTTTGTTGGCAACCAGCGTAAAAACCAACGGTAAAAACAAAGCAAAGGTTTACTGCACCGCATAGATAAGCTGCACCGTATGTGTACTGTAGCAAATGGCGCTACGGAAATACATCGAGAATCGTCAATCGATATATCAAATGACGTAGTACCGTTGCGTACGAGATTCAACGACACTACTCGTACGCAGTAACTTCGATAATTTCATAGAGAGAATATACTGCGGCCACATTTAATTTCTCTCGTATTGTTTGTAAAGTTGTTGACAATGCCGAAAAAAGTGTTGGCAGCAATTCTTTGGCAATATGGTGGCGTGGTTTGTTTCTAGAGTAAATATTAAGGTTTGATTACATCTACGTGAAAAATTACCATTTAAAATGTCAAAATTTCCATGAAAAATTATTGTAAAATGTATTTTTATGTTAGTTTTGCCCAGCAAAGTGTTTACGAGACTTTTTAGTGTCAATTCGCAGGAATATGGGATTTTTGCATTTAATCGCAAGTAATTAACGAGTCGCTTTAATTCGCGGCTATATCGTTTTTACGATTTTTCACCCTCTCTAACGATGATACTAAAAGATAATCTAAACAAAACATTAACACAGTGGTGCACAGGTGAGCCCAGATATCGAATCAGATATTGTGGACACAGACATGTGTTCCCGTCATCACATACAAACAGACTAGCTATAATCAGCCTGCCCAGAATTTTCCTGCAGCGTGGAGAAACAAATGCTAGCGGAATGGTCCACGACCACCTTCATTTTCAGCGATAACTTAATACTAGAGCCACCTGTTTTTCGCAGCGCACGAAATCATGAAATTTTCGCCATAATCTAGGAATTTGTGCGAAATTTACCGCGATGCCGATAAAACGCGAAAAAATCACGAAATGAACGTATTCCTCTCGCTGTTGTGTTTACTTTTATTAGATTGAGCGCTATAAGTCAATCAGACCATGTTAACGTGAGATATATCGATTATATCAATATTTCGTCGACTAGCTCGTTGCTGTCCACAAAAAACTACCATTTGCAAACAACAGAATAACGAAAACTGCTTACGCTCGATAAATACCGATGTCATGTTCGTGCTAAAGAATCGACGGGTTTTTGTTTACGTGACAATTACGAGACCTCTGTCTGACTGGGTTAGGTTCAGGTTCATGTCGTTAGGTAGGTAAGGTGCAAAGAGAAAGTTCGAAGTTGTGAGAACTTAAATGCGAGCAATTTGAAGTTGAAACACGTTCTCCAACTCCAACAGTTGCCTACTGGACGTGCGAGAACGATTCGTCAATTTAATATATTTATTTGGTTAGTAGTATTTAGTCGAATGTCGGGAGTCTTGCGGTGTTGTTATTCTGTGATTATTTAGTCTCGTCGTAGATCTGCTTGTTTACTGTTTGCTTTGTTGACTGCGTGTAGTCTACGAAGGTTTAATGTAACGTTACAAAATAAAACGTTCATAATGGTGGTTACAATTTACGACCGCGAGAAAGAATTCTCGCACGAAGTATTGTAACGTGCGCATCGAGTGGGCCAGGAAGGATACGTTTTTGAAACACATTAATGGCAGCGCTTTCCACAAAAAGAATAAAGCGTTCACACAAGCTGCAAAGAATCTGAAGCAGCAAATACGTCAGGTGTCAAACGTCAGATTTCACTCACCGACGTAATTTCCCGCACGAAAAAGGCTAAAGAAGACAAACAAGAATTTGTTATGTCAACAGTTTGTGCTTTCATGGAAGCCAATATTCCTTTAGAGAAACTTGATCATCCTAAATTAAGGGATTGGATGAACAAGTACATTGAAGGTAGGCCTACTTTTAAAAACATCCTTTGATTTACATACTTCATGGTTTTTTTATTATTGTTTTCACAGAAACTTGAAACTACACTAAAATTTGTAAAAAAAATTAAATTCCAGTCAATGAGCATAACATTTCAATACACAAGAACTGAAGTGCTTTCTGTACCTAAATAAAACCGAATAAAACCTAAATTATCATAATATTTTTAACATATCTGGTTTTAAATTCCTGAAATTCTATCCAAATGTAGGAAATGCCATAGGCCTAATTATATAACATTCCTGACATTCATTACTTTTCCCAGGTGCTGGTGATTTAAGTAATTTTTAAATTCTTGTTTTTTCTGCATGACTTCAATAAAACTAAAAATTTTAAAGATCACAAATAACCTGAATTTTTAAAAAGAAATAAAAAAAGCATTAAAAAGAAAAAAAATTCTAAAAGTGATGAAAATTTTACCAAAATTAGTTTTAAAAATGATGAAAAATACACCGAAATCAGTTTTAAAAATGACGAAAAATACACCGAAATCAACAAAAAAAATTGACGACATCTGCCATTTATTATCACAGCAAACAGGTGGCTCTACTTAATACTAAAACTTTTAAATCAATTTTTTCCACCTTAGTTATCATAAGTATATTTGCGTTTACATGTACTGTGTTATATTACCACTTCAAGTTGTTGATAGAGATTACTTGCAAGGATATTTTAGAAATAATTTTGGTCATATAACTGTTCAACATGCCTCAATAATTGACCGGTTTAGCATTATGTGTATATTGTAGCTTTAATAAAACCAATAGCATTTTGGTAATGTTGTCTGTAACAAATATGAATTTAGGACATTTTAAAAATACATTTTGAAGTTGTTGGTCCTTTTACTAAATAGGGCTTGGGAGAAGAGTGTGTATGTGACTGAATTACAGCCTAATGTCTCTTTGGAATTGGGCTATTGGTATTCCAAGACGTTCGGGTAAAGTAAAAGTAATGAATAAGCATTGCCTTGTTAGAATACAACCATAACCTAACTCGTGTGGCATATTCCAGAATGTGTCCAAACCAAATTCCAGTAAGGAAACAGAACAGCAACCGTTCTAATAAACGGTGCCCTGTGTGAGGCTAGAAACACATTCCTACGTATTCTTCAGAGGATGTTTCACATCCATTGATACAATTGTTTCGGCAAAAATCTTAGAGATAGCAGCACCATCGCAACAAAATGGAACCATCTTTCTCATTTTCTCAAGTACTTTTTAAGTTTTGATATTTCTTTTTATGACAATTAATGTAAACAAAATTTATTCCAGGATAGTTTCGCCACCATAAAGTTCACGAATGTTTGAAATGTTTACGAAAGTGACTATATAAGTGTTAATGGTGCCAGACGTGGGTCTGCCATCTGGAAAAAATCACAGAAAACATGAGCTCTGGTCATGCATTGAAGTTTGGGCAACAGATAGGTCATGGATAGGACACCAGAATCCATTCCCTAAACAATAAGGGACTGGCCGTGACCTATCTAAGGGTTTGGGAGTGGTTTTGTGCACTTGGAATATGGTTAGGGTACTATTCAACACCTAAACCCTCATTTTTATGTCTTTGAATACTGGCCTTAGAGGCAATGAGGACCGATGAGATGAAAATGGGAATCAGTGGCATGGATTGCCCCACTGCAATGCCCACTGCATTCTTGGTGGGCCTGGCAGTTGTCTGTCACCACCTTCGACTGTGCACCGCTCGGGGCAATGGAGATGCGCAATGACATTGCCTCTGTTGGTGACGCAGTGGTAACACACGTGACTCGCATGCCAGGAGACCTGGGTTCGAATTCCAGTCTGGCTATTCTCTTTTCAGTTTAATGGTTCTCCGAGATTACTCTGGGCAATGTTATTCGTATTGTGTCTAACTTTAGACCACGTCCAATTCCTTCCTCTATGTCTCTGCATTGCTGCCATGTATTATTGATTTGGGAGTCCAGTTACGGATTTATGGAGTGTTATTTATTCAGCCACTCATCTATCGCTCATGTTGCTCATCTAATAAAAAAAAACATTTGTGAAATACCTCATCAATATTTATTCCCTAAATTATCTTGCTTTTTAATAATTGAGTGTTTTGCACAAACATGTGTAATTTTTCAGTTTTTTAATAGACTTAATAGCTTGTTACAAAATATTGGTGAGTTTTAATTATTTTGTAGAGCATAGTATTTGACATGAAGTTTATCGCATTGGCTTTACATGTATTCTGTTGTATGCGTGATTGTGATTAATGATAGGTGTGCCTTCAAGTTGGCAGCACTGTGTAGTTGTACTCAATTGTCTGTAATGACTTGGATGTTGACAAGACGTTACGACTCAAAGAGAAAATAAATGTTCCAGTGAACTCGTCGAGCAATGTGCACGACACACAGCAGGAGCTGTTGACGACAGGAAGCGTCATCTTGCAGTCCAGCAAGCTGCTCGATAAGTATGGCCGTCGAGAGTTCACGGACAAGGTTTTGTTGTTCTTCGCGTTTGCCTTCTTCCTTGCCTGCGTTGTGTACATCATACAGAAGAGGCTCTTCTGACGGGCGTCATGAGACAGTGGGGGCACCACGCCGGAACACACCAAAACCAGAGAGCTCTTCTTCTTGTTAGTAATAATCATTGACATGTGTATTTTATATAATCAGTCTTATCCTATACATGGCCTCTAGCTAAGACAACTGTATTCGTGGGAAGGAAAAATTTAGATTTTTTACTTTCAAGTGCACTGCTGAGGAAGCTGGCTATTAAGGACAAGAATGTTTTGTAATTTAGATTGATGACTGGATGCAGTACCCGGTGTTGCTCGGGCTGAACACAGGATGATATATTTTCCGCGAATTAAAGCAAAATACCCGAAGTTTCTTCTTTCCACTTGAAAGCTTACAATGTATATACATTTTTCATCCATTCTCCCTATGTATGAGAAATAATTGATGGTTATTATAATCAATAAATGGGTTATAATCAAAAGTGGCATCTTGAAACAACTTACATTTACTCATTGTAAACGCATGTCTCCTTCCGGTCTGCCGTTCAGCATTTGAAACACTTCGTCTTTGGGTTTCTTCAGGCGTCTATGCAGCTATCGATGATGTATGTCGCTCGGCATCTAAAACCTGACGGGCTTGAGTCTGCTCTAAGGTCGCGGCAGCCCTTTTAACTGCGTACACTCTGCATATAAAATCTGCCGGGGCTTAATCTGCTCCTCAGATTCTTGGTTTATAGCTACTTTCATAGCTCGAGCTTGGATAGAGCTACATGCTAGATTAGATTTACTCTTGCGAGGCATATCGGCATCAGTAGGTACCTTAAAAAGAACAAAAATAAGTGTAAGAAAATTTTTTTCCTACAATGAAGCTATCTAACGTTTTACAGAAATCTCAAGTCTACTCACTAACTACTTAATAAGAATCAGACAGAAAAATAACTAAGTAGGTTACTTTACCTACCTTCCTATTAAGAAATTACATATATGAAAACTACAACAAATGAACAAAACTATTTTATTTAAAGTAGGTATAACTTTGTACTAAAGTCCGGACCAGGATCACGATAAAATCAACATTTATTACTTTATAGGTTAAACATACAAAATACGTAAAATAACAGTAAATAGGTATTGCTTTTCTTAATTGAGATGGAAAAATGTCCAAATTTCTGACTTTATAGGTTAAACATATACCATACATAAAATGACACTAAATATTGACTTTCTTCATAGAATTGAAGAAAAAAATGTGTAAAGATTTCTAACTTTATAAGTTAAACATACAACAAAAATACAGCAAACCAAACTTAAAACAAACAAAAAAAAAAAACAAGCATTTTTATTGATTTGTCTCCATGGCAACGGGTGTTTGTAATGCAATCTATCGGCACTCAAAGAAAACTTACCAAGGAGAAGGTTGTACATGACCGTGTGGCAGACATAGAGAAATAATACACACTCACTTATAGTATCTCTATTACCTACCTCCTATGACTTTCTATTATAAATCTGAATTTACCTCTTTTTCACTCCCTTATGATGAACTTTCATAATTATATGTAGTCTTTGTCTTATTTCAGGATATGAGGTGAGCTAGCTGCGTGTCAAATTTCACTCAAATCTGTTGAGCCATTGAGGCGTGAAAGAGAGAAAAAAAAAAGAAATTATTTATTCCCCATACAAACTTTCATCCCCTATTTCACCCACTTCAAATTTTATTTTAATGACAAAAAGTAGCTTATGTCTTTCTCCAAAGTCCAATCTATTTTTATACCAAAATTTATCAAAATTGGTTCAGTGGTTTAGGCATGAAAAGGTAACATACAGATTGAGTTACTTTTGCATTTATAATATTAGTATGGTAGTATGGATTATTATTAACATATTATTCACATTTTCAGAAGAAAAATGAATTATACAGAAAATAAAGAAGGTGATGCGAGCACTCTTACGAGAGCACTGTCTAAGCTTGCAGTGACACTGCAAGAGAACTATTGTTATGAGATTGTAACTGTATTACAGTTTCCATGAAAAGACTATTGTAAGAACAAATTGTGAGGGAAAATGTATGGCCGTCTGCATTGTAGATTCGTAATGCTGAGAGTGCACAAGACACCGGAGGCAGTAGACATTATTTCTCCATGTCGGTCATGTGAAAGTACACTCCCAGCCGCAAGCATATCAAGACAAGATATTAGTATTGGAGTGCATCTGAGCCCCTCACACACTGACAGGAGATACTTCTGGCCGCTGTTTTCCACTAGTTCGAAAATATGTTTTGGGAAAATTTACTTAGGCAGTTTTTCCATAAACAAAATCCCATCTTAAAAGTGTTATAGTTTTTTTGTTATAACTTATTGTTTACACGAAGTAAAATGTTTATTTATGAATAAAATTATGAAAAATAGAAGATAATGTGACTTGCATATTTTTCTGTTAAGCTTATCCTATAAACTAACAAATGTTATGTATGTTTAAATTAAATAAACTTTCAATAATTTACGAGTTAATCATGTAAGTGAATTAAGGTTTTTGGTTTGCTGTGTTTAGAAAGTACGGTGTACATTTACAAAGGAGTTTTATTGAGGTGATTCAGAAATGTAACCGACACATTATAAGCTATTGTTACCAATTAACATCTTTCCTCGAGCCTGTTGTGCCATGTTTATTGCTTGTGTGATGGTCACCGCCTTCGTGCGTGCTGAGTCTGTTTAAACAGCAGGCCGGCTGTGTTATTCAGTGTGTCTGGTTTTTGAGTTATTCTTCAGGGTTTTAACATTTAAATAATAATATCATCAATCTATCAATCATTATTCATCCCATCAATCAACATCTAATCAGTCATAATCTATCATACATCAAATCGATCAAATCAATCATCAATTATCATCATCATCATCATCATCCATAATCATCTATCATCTTCTGTTACTTAACCATTTCTCATCCTTCACTCTAATCCAGTCTTCTCTCTCCTGCACTTCTTTAACTACCTGCTCTTCCCACCTCCTCCTTAATCTTCCTTGGGGTCTTCTTCCTGTGTACTTTAACTTCATCATTTTCCTTGGCAGCCTCTCTTTTCCCATTCTCTGAACATAGTCATACCATCTCATTCTTGCTTTTTCAGTGATCTCATTCAAGTCCTGTACTCCTGATCTTGTCTCACCACATAACTGCCAAAATACTCCTCATAAACTTAATTTCTATTGCTCTGACCCTCCCAGCATCTCTGCTCTGTAAGTAACTATGGGTACATATAGTAGGTATTGTACACTTATTTCCATTTTAAATGGAACCTCTCTCTTTCATTCCAAAATTCTCACACTTGTAGATTGCATGCATCTCTTTGTTGTCCTCTTCTTACAATTTCCTCCTTGTTTTTGCCCCCTCACTTCCTAGAAACCTTCCTGGAAACCTTCATGTATTAAGTATCTACAATAATAAAGTTGTTATTCTATCACAACATTCATATTTGATTATGTTTGGACAGTACCATCAGAATTCACATTAATATAATTTGTAATTGTTTTATTTAATTACTTAGTTATTAAGTATTAATATTGTTTCTGTATAATATCGTCATAGCTTGTGTTTTATAAAAAAAAATTGTGTGTAATAATGTTATATGTCTAAACAGATGTTCTGGACACAATGATGACAGCACAGGCAAACACGATAGGCTTCCTACATCCAAACATTTATATAATTAATAAATATAATATGTTATTTAATGTATCTCATGACAGGCATTTATATGTCTATATGAGTATATATGCCGACCACTGTTTATTCCTGCCAGAGAGCAGACGTGTTTCTGCAGGGATTCAGGTTAAGGGGTGTGGAATGCCTTGAGATCCCACTTACTCAGCCTGCGTTTGAGTTACCATAGCATCCTCGTCACTTAGAGTAGGGCAGGATATAGAGTCCTTAAAAAGCCATAGGGAATCTGCCAAATAGGCAATGTCTCGCTCTAGGACTGAGTCTAACCAAGTGTTTGGGCCCATTAATTAACATAGTGTGGCACTTAACACTGTTACACGATAGCAAACTTTCCCAGATGAAATACTTAACACCGTGTAGAAACTTAATAAAAAATCTAATATTTTTTTAGGTAAGAATTTTATCTTTACGTGTAACTCATGTGATTTATCTGGTAAAAATAGAAGACAAGTTAACATATCATTCTCAATTCATGTAAGAAATAAATACTTTTAATCAAGAACTGGTGTGTTACGAAAATTGTCACTATGCTAAATGAATGTTTTGGACTGAAACCATTAATGCACACACTGTGGTTAAGTCTCCAATTGGAATTGAGGTAAATAACTCCAAGCCTAGTCAATTTCATAAAAACTATTTAGAAAATGCGAAGTAAACAAATTTCATTACATTTTCTCTGGTCTGTATAGACACTTTTGGTCATCACGAGCTTTTCTCTTTACAAAAACATCCAGTCGTTTCAAATTACCTATGGCATCGGCGAATGTTTTTGCCACATGTGGATCACAAACTTTAAATGAAATGCAGATTGAACTCAGCATATTTATTGCACACCACATACATTGCTATCTAACATACAAAAAAACCATTTTTACATCAATCACAACATATTTTAGTATCTTAAAATGTGTTAAAACCTGATTCATCTATTTTATCTATAAATAAATGATTTTTAAAAAAATAGGAAAGAACACGCTCTCCATTATTGCAATATAAAATATTGTTTTGTTACACAAAATATAACATCTGTTACAACATTTTTGGACCATCAAGTTACGTGCGAGCACCTTTCGACATGCTGACAGCGCATTACCACAGGTCGTCAAACACGGAGAAAGAAGCGATTATGTTCTCGTCCTGGAACAGAGACAATGTACATGGCGGAGTAAGCTCAGAAGCTAGATGTGCCTGTCATCGTACCCTCTGAGGAAAAATAACTTGGGCATTGATACTCATGTACCATGAGTACATGAGCAATTATTTCAAAATTAATTCTACAATAACTCCCAATGATAAAACAAAATACAGTTGTTTATAATAATAAAATTTTGTCCATTTAATTATACAGTAAAGTAGTGATAGTGTTTATAGTTATATTTTCTGGATCATCTGTACTGTCATTTGTTTTTATTAATTTTGTAAACAAAAAGTACAAAACATTAATGCAAGTACTATAAATAAATATAATTTATTTTAACAACTAATTTGTAATGCATATTAGAATTATGCTTGTAAACAAAGATACATGTCCAGTCGAATACGACTGGAACATATTGTGATATGCTGCCATTTGTTCTGTTGGTTTGTGTGGAGAATTTCTCACTGTGCGTGTCTCGTAATGAAGTGTATAACCACAAAAACAAATACAACAAATGGTCGCATCAGTGGGTTATAAGCGTAACTTGTAACTGTTATAACTGGGGTTTATCAAATATTCCTATTTTAGGGTATTGAATAGATAGGTTGGTCTATATTCAATGTCAGAATGTTTTCAGGTCAATGCGGTACTCCATGAAAATATTTTTTTTTTGTGTTCCACTTTGAATGTACACCATGCCACCACTTTGAATGTACACCAATTTTGTGTTCCACTTTGAATGTACACTAATTAAAAAGGAAAAACATATTTTTTATTTAAAGCAAAAAAAATATTGGATAGCATTAATGTGTTTGTCAAATAAAATAACAATTGTTATTTACTTGACTGAATGTATAATTTTTTTATAATCACTTACCTTTCTACTGAAGCAATTGTAATTGATCCGGTGGCTTTTATAATATAATATTCTTAGACAGTACAATACTTTACCAGTACATCTCTGATAACGTACTATTTCATAACGGAAAGTTTTTCTTTGAGCAAATTGTATCAATTATAAGTTTGTGCCTGTGCATGTGATGTACCTTGGAACAGTAGTCGATGAATTCATCGATTGTGATGACTCCGTCGTTGTTGAGATCCAGTTTCTGAAACATGACAGAAAAAGTTGCCCATGTGTGACTAAGACCAGAATGAGGGAGGTTGGCTGATTTTAGCTTGTTTTCTATGTGTTTGTGTATTCATCATCTTTGTCCATTTTTCAGCTCTATGACATGCAGAGCAAACTAGCAATGGAGTTTGTTAAAATGATGATTTAAATGAGAAGCGAACCTGGAAGATGCTGTTGACATGCGTGAGGGTGGACTTTCGTGGGCGATCGCGCTTATCGCCCAACAGGCTGTATATGGCCGAGATCACTTCGAGCATCTCCTGCCGTGTGATGAAGCCATCGCGGTTCACATCGTACAGCCTGTGCACACGCACGCACACACACGTCACATCATCGGGCCAGAGAGTGGCAAATACAATCATCACGCAAGACTTTGCCTGGACTTTCAGTGTGCACAGTCGTAAAAAAACAACTTGTAAAATTATAATCTTGTAGCTGCCAGAGTTTAAGTGGAATTACTATTTAACATGCTGTGCATTGATTTAATACTATAAGAATAAATTATTATGCATAAAAATTAAATATAGACTTAAAGGTTTTATACTACCAATTTTATTTTACACATTAAAAAAAATATAGGAATATTATTGGGGAAGAGTGAGGGACTAAAGAAGCTTAATAAAATTATGCATCCTACGTGCTTGTTACGATGCCTCTGTTCAATTAAAGCAATATCAACTGGCAATGGCAGTGGTACAATTTCTCAAATACACACAGAAACATGGCCAGTGGTGCCAACTCACGAGAACGCCCAGCGACAAGGGCAGTGGTGCAAACTCACAAGAATGCATAGTGGCAATGGCAGTGGTGCCAACTCATGAGAACTATCAGCAGCTAGAGCAGAGGTGCTAACTCACGAGAATGCCCAGCAGAGTCGCTCCTGCAGCGTGCCCTTCATGATCATGGACAGGCCAGCCATGAGGTCGCGGAAGGTGACAGTGCCTGTCTGGCTGCGGTCCAGAGTCGTGAAGATGTAGTGTGCATACTGGCTGGAATCTGCAAGCACACAATTCCACCTCAGAGAAGTTCAAATCATTGAAGGAATGTAGTCAGTCATCTTTCTGCTTATAGACACCATTGTATCAGCGATATAGAACATGTGACCTGGGCCATCGAGAGGTGATCACTGTGTAAGGAGGAAAGGGAACCCACAATCTTGAGACTGAGCAGCAGGATTGCCCCCCTCCCCCCCTTCCTTCCTAGTTGAATTTTATGATTTTTAAATGGATGGGCTTTATTTGAATGTAGTACAAAATCAGAAGATAATTGCTAATATACAAGTTATGAAATAACTGCGCTTCACATTCACAGTTATGGCCATAATAAAGTTTACAATCATTAATTTTATATTACTAGTGAGGTTGAAAAAGCTATACATTAATTATTGTGAAAAGGTAGGGGAGGGGATGAGACGACAACAATTATTTTCTCCTGGGCCCTTAGTTTCTCTCAATGGCCCTGCATTTTAACAAAAAATAATAATTTAGGATTTTCTAATGCATTTTCTTGTATTATTATAAGTGGTAGCACAACATTAAATAGTTTGTCTTTTATTCGAAAGGACTTGTGTTCGAATACTGATCCCTCAAGCCATGGCTTCGCAAAATCACCCAAGTGAATCCTGGAATGGTTCCTTTGGGCCATGTCCGATTCCTTTCTCAAATTCTCAGAGGCAATGAGTGGGAGCCAGGTCTACAGTCACTCGCTGTGTTTAACGCACCGCAGGGGAATAAGTGGACCAGCGGTGAGATTGACTCCCTGCCGCCCAGGGAAACGAGTGTGAGCGAGGCTCGCTGCCACACGCTGCGGTTCGGGTGGAGCGAGTAACAAGCACCATATAGGTGGTTGGAGGCCTCCGAGGCAACGCACTGGCTGGGAAGAGAGAGTGGGACTCGGAGCAAGCGACCCGAGATGAATGGACCACAAGCGAGTGTAACTTGCTGCCGGTGGCTTGAGAAGAGGGGGCCACGAGTGGTGGGAAACCACTAGTTGCGGAACCTGGCAGTCCTGGACATCACTGAATGATGTTATGTGATTACCGACCCCACAGATCATTACGAGGACTTCAACCATATGTCTATGGTTCGGGCGAGCACAATTTGCAGTGGCTGCCAACATTGGCTTCAGAATCACTAATATTGTTTGAATAGAGAAAGTAAAGAGTAAATAAAGTAAACAGGACACTAGGTTTAGTCAATGAATGTGTACTACTCGCAAGTAATTTGTTTTTTTGGTAATTTGTGTCTCAGCCAAACAAGTTGAAGCGTACAATGATCATATAAACAAAGAATGTAACTCAGTCAGAGGAAACTTCACGTGCTGAGGAGTAAAACAATGACATATTGAATTGAGTGTTACACATTATAAGGCATGTACATCGTTTCGCTCCTTAAGATAGGATCACCAGATAAGCAGTGAATGTTTCACTTGTCCATGATCGTCTCCACAGCACTCCGCGTAGCTTACTGTCAGCCTCAAAAACGAAATGCACAAGAACGAGCCGAGTTAAATAAAGAGTACATATGGTGTAAAGAAGAAATACATCCGCAGAAGGAAAATATTTCCTGAAGGTGGGGGTGAGGGGAGCATGTGCACTACCAGACAGAATCAAGGGGAGTTTGCAGACACAAAAGAGGAGGGGAGGGAGTAAGGAGGGGAAGGGAAGTGACTCGCTACCTAAGAATCAACCCGACGTGAACGGAAATAAAAACGTAGCTCTTGCAGTATACTGCAAAGTAGTGGTAAATTAATGTCTGCGTTCTTAATTCTGAATGTCAGTACAGTTTTTCCCTGTATTGTTTGTATGCTAAAATGTTAAGATATTGATTAATATTAATGTCATCCCTTTATTTGTTGTCAGGCTTAAGACACAACTTAGGAGGTTCCTGAATAACAGCAAGTCCGTCTGTATCATGAGAATCATATGTTTACTTTGTTGTGTAACCTATCACTTGGAAATAAATGTCATGTTGTGGAATGAGTTGTGCTGTTTCACATCCCCATCTGTCCTAAAGTCCTTGTTGGCTTGTTTACATTTTACCAACAGTACAAAGAAAGGATGCAGTTGTAAAACATGACATTACTAGTTCAGAGATTGGCTTGATTGGAATAGTTATAAATTTATAATAGTTTCATATAAATTTTAATTAAAGAAAAAAATTACACATGAATTTAAGTAAAAATAACTTTACAATCCAAAATAATTAAAAAATCCAGGCAAAGTTTTCGGCATACAGCAGTGCTTTTGCAAGGTATTTATTTTGGGGTTATCCTATTATGATTTCTACTTCCACTTCAGGATATTTAAAATTCTGCTTGTGACTTCTGTATTAAAAATGTATATGTGTGTGAAAAAAAAACCTTTAAAATTTTATGAATACATGTGGTTAATTAGTAATGTATGGATTTTATCTCATAACATGTAAGTTAGTTTTTCGGTGTTTTACCTCGCACAGTTTTGCACAGTGGCTTAAGGCGACAGAACCTCCAAGCTTGTAGTGGACTTGAAGTATCTTGGATACCTCCAAGGTGCTCGTAAACTTGAGACGGGATTGAACCCACAATGACGCGGGGAGTACCCTGGCCACACACTGACGATGCACGCTACCTCCAAGTGGGAAGAACTTGGCGAAGATGTGCTTGAAGGTGGGCTCAGTGATGACGCCGCTGGGGCACTCGGCCTTGAAGGCACGATACACGTAGCGGATCTCGTCCTTGGAGAACTTGGTGGCACGACTGATGGCGTCCAGGCGGTCCGGCATCTGGCGCGCCGGGGCGTGGACCTCCTCATCCTCCGCATCGAGTTCTGCAACCAGGGCCCAGGGGTGCGGGGTCCACATGAAACTTAACCAATCCTGAGTACAGATACCTATAAATCAATGGTCCCACTACTTTTTTTTGTTTTTTGTTTTTAAGCAAGCAAGACAAATTTATTCACAATGCCATGATTGATTGTAGGTTGGAAATATGTACAAAAGTTGGTGTGCCACTTAACACGACGGCATACTGCCCGATACTTCACGACACAATCGTTATTTACAATTCATTATCAGGTCTCATGAGAAATTTGAGCTAAAAAAATAATATAAATAATATAGCATTTTACATTCCAGCATCCTTTGGCATCATGATATACTGAATATACAAGATCTGTAAAACGAAGCTGAATAATATATGACAAGAATGAGTCTTCCACACCAAGGAAGTGGGATGAAGACAAAATATTAATAGAATATAATGATCACGAAGAATGTGAAAATACTAATGATAACAACACTATCCTAGAAACTGAAAGCTAACTAAGAAAGTAGCATCTTCATGGGAAATGAAAAAAATTTTTACACCAACAAATAGTCGCATCCGCGAAATTGAGGACAATATAGAAGCAGCACTTGAAATTGACATTAATGAAGACTGTAATGATACCCTGAGACCAAACATCTGGAAACTGTGTGTTAAATAAAGTTATTCTGATCAAGCATATGATAATTACGACAGTGACTTCAAGGCTGGCGATAAAATAAGAAGACTGTAAGGGAAGGGAGGGTAAGATGGTGAACATACGGTTATTCCTTGATTTCTAGCCTCTGGGAAATGCTAATATTTGATGTTTCTATATCATATGCAAGTAAAATTAACCCTCTTGTAAATTTTTTGTATGCAAAGTTGTCATCTTACTCGCACAGATGGGTCTAATGATGAACTAGTGCTGGTAAGATGAATGTGAATTTAATGAAGAAAACAGAATGTTCATTTCACAGAAAAAATGTATATTTACTAAAAACTTATAGTATTCAGAAACAAATAGATATAATTTAAGTAGGCCTTGAAAACTGAAAGTAAAATTATTTGATTTAATAGCTTCATTGGTTACATATTCAATCATAAATTTTTTCCATCAAAATACATAAAAAATTTAAATATTGGTTAAGTTACCATTCATTTGTAACAATAATCATTATAAATAAAAAAAAACTATGTAGGCCCTTATAAAAATTAATTACAAAACTCACATTCCCATGCTCCAAGTTTAGCAATTGCTCTATCCCAACCAGTACACTGAGCATGAGCCCTGTCTTTACGTACAGAACTTTGATACCAAAGTTCATTCTTCCTTCTCTCTCCACACAATACAGTCTATCTCCTCAACAAGTTATATTATTTTGTCTTCTGTTTCCATGTAGACAACACTTATCATCTCTTGAGTCATTCATATGGCTGGCTAGTTCCTTTGCTTTCCTTTCCTTTCCTTAATAATAGGTTCCTTGGAGCTGTCTTTTTCCCCCTTTTTTTCCATGACAATAGTTTTTCTTCTTTGCAGTTTCTTCATTAACTGCTCTGATTTTTTTTAATGCTCGCTCTACGGGTGAATGAAGGGAGCTTCCTGCATTAATGCTTAGTTTTAAGATATGCAACAGGAAGAACATGCAATGAATAGCTACAGCTTGGTTGGGAGATGGCTTTTGACATGTCCAGAGTATGCAATGTCTTTTCTGTAACAGGTACTGTTGGCTTTGGTTTTCTTTCTATACATATAGTTTTTTTTTTTCAGTAGCTTTGGTGAAAATCTTTCTTGCTTAGCCACTGGTGAATGCTGTGGTCCTACAATAAACACCACTGGTGAGTCCCCTAGTCCAACAGTAGCCACCACTGGTGAGTCCCCTAGTTCAACAGTAGCCACCACTGGCGAGTCTTGTGGTTCTACAGTATCCACCACTGGTGAGTCCCCTAGTCCAACAGTAGCCACCACTGGTGAGTCCCCTAGTCCAACAGCAGCCACCACTGGTGAGTCTTGTGATTCTACAGTATCCACCACTGGTGAGTCCCCTAGTCCAACAGTAGCCACCACTGGTGAGTCCCCTAGTCCAACAGCAGCCACCACTGGCGAGTCTTGTGGTTCTACAATAGCCACCACTGGTGAGTCCCCTAGTCCAACAGCAGCCACCACTGGTGAGTCCCCTAGTCCAACAGTAGCCACCTTTGGTGAGTCCCCTAGTCCAACAGCAGCCACCACTGGCGAGTCTTGTGATTCTACAGTATCCACCACTGGTGAGTCCCCTAGTCCAACAGTAGCCACCACTGGTGAGTCCCCTAGTCCAACAGCAGCCACCACTGGCGAGTCTTGTGGTTCTACAATAGCCACCACTGGTGAGTCCCCTAGTCCAACAGCAGCCACCACTGGCGAGTCTTGTGGTTCTACAGTATCCACCACTGGTGAGTCCCCTAGTCCAACAGTAGCCACTACTGGTGAGTCCCCTAGTCCAACAGTAGCCACCACTGGTGAGTCCCCTAGTCCAACAGTAGCCACCTATGGTGAGTCCCCTAGTCCAACAGCAGCCACCACTGGCGAGTCTTGTGGTTCTACAATAGCCACCACTGGTGAGTCCCCTAGTCCAACAGCAGCCACCACTTGCGAGTCTTGTGGTTCTACAATAGCCACCACTGGTGAGTCCCCTAGTCCAACAGCAGCCACCACTGGCGAGTCTTGTGGTTCTACAGTATCCACCACTGGTGAGTCCCCTAGTCCAACAGTAGCCACCACTGGTGAGTCCCCTAGTCCAACAGCAGCCACCACTGGCGAGTCTTGTGGTTCTACAGTATCCACCACTGGTGAGTCCCCTAGTCCAACAGTAGCCACTACTGGTGAGTCCCCTAGTCCAACAGCAGCCACCACTGGCGAGTCTTGTGGTTCTACAATAGCCACCACTGGTGAGTCCCCTAATCCAACAGCAGCCACCACTGGCGAGTCTTGTGGTTCTACAATAGCCACCACTGGTGAGTCCCCTAGTCCAACAGCAGCCACCACTGGTGAGTCCCCTAGTCCAACAGTAGCCACCACTGGTGAGTCCCCTAGTCCAACAGTAGCCACCACTGGTGAGTCCCCTAGTCCAACAGTAGACACCACTGGTGAGACCCTAGTCCAACAGTAGCCACCACTGGTGAGTCCCCTAGTCCAACAGTAGCCACCACTGGTGAGTCCCCTAGTCCAACAGCAGCCACCACTGGCGAGTCTTGTGGTTCTACAGTATCCACCACTGGTGAGTCCCCTAGTCCAACAGTAGCCACTACTGGTGAGTCCCCTTGTCCAACAGCAGCCACCACTGGCGAGTCTTGTGGTTCTACAATAGCCACCACTGGTGAGTCCCCTAGTCCAACAGCAGCCACCACTTGCGAGTCTTGTGGTTTTACAATAGCCACCACTGGTGAGTCCCCTAGTCCAACAGCAGCCACCACTGGCGAGTCTTGTGGTTCTACAGTATCCACCACTAGTGAGTCCCCTAGTCCAACAGTAGCCACCACTGGTGAGTCCCCTAGTCCAACAGCAGCCACCACTGGCGAGTCTTGTGGTTCTACAGTATCCACCACTGGTGAGTCCCCTAGTCCAACAGTAGCCACTACTGGTGAGTCCCCTAGTCCAACAGTAGCCACCACCGGCGAGTCTTGTGGTTCTACAATAGCCACCACTGGTGAGTCCCCTAGTCCAACAGCAGCCACCACTGGCGAGTCTTGTGGTTCTACAATAGCCACCACTGGTGAGTCCCCTAGTCCAACAGCAGCCACCACTGGCGAGTCTTGTGGATCTACAATAGCCACCACTGGTGTCCCCTAGTCCAACAGTAGCCACCACTGGTGAGTCCCCTAGTCCAACAGTAGCCACCACTGGTGAGTCCCCTAGTCCAACAGTAGCCTCCACTGTTAAGTCCCCTAGTCCAACAGTAGCCAATACTGGTGAGTCCCCTAGTCCAACAGTAGCCACCACTGGTGAGTCCCCTAGTCCAACAGTAGCCACCACTGGTGAGTCCCCTAGTCCAACAGTAGCCACCACTGGTGAGTCCCCTAGTCCAACAGCAGCCACCACTGGCGAGTCTTGTGGTTCTACAGTATCCAACACTGGTGAGTCCCCTAGTCCAACAGTAGCCACTACTGGTGAGTCCCCTAGTCCAACAGTAGCCACCACTGGTGAGTCCCCTAGTCCAACAGTAGCCACCACTGGTGAGTCCCCTAGTCCAACAGCAGCCACCACTGGCGAGTCTTGTGGTTCTACAATAGCCACCACTGGTGAGTCCCCTAGTCCAACAGCAGCCACCACTTGCGAGTCTTGTGGTTCTACAATAGCCACCACTGGTGAGTCCCCTAGTCCAACAGCAGCCACCACTGGCGAGTCTTGTGGTTCTACAGTATCCACCACTGGTGAGTCCCCTAGTCCAACAGTAGCCACCACTGGTGAGTCCCCTAGTCCAACAGCAGCCACCACTGGCGAGTCTTGTGGTTCTACAGTATCCACCACTGGTGAGTCCCCTAGTCCAACAGTAGCCACTACTGGTGAGTCCCCTAGTCCAACAGCAGCCACCACTGGCGAGTCTTGTGGTTCTACAGTATCCACCACTGGTGAGTCCCCTAGTCCAACAGTAGCCACTACTGGTGAGTCCCCTAGTCCAACAGCAGCCACCACTGGCGAGTCTTGTGGTTCTACAATAGCCACCACTGGTGAGTCCCCTAGTCCAACAGTAGTTAACACTGGTGAGTCCCCTAGTCCAACAGCAGCCACCACTGGCGAGTCTTGTGGTTCTACAATAGCCACCACTGGTGTCCCCTAGTCCAACAGTAGCCACCACTGGTGAGTCCCCTAGTCCAACAGTAGTCACCACTGGTGAGTCCCCTAGTCCAACAGTAGCCACCACTGGTGAGTCCCCTAGTCCAACAGTAGCCACCACTGGTGAGTCCCCTAGTCCAACAGTAGCCACCATTGGTGAGTCCCCTAGTCCAACAGCAGCCACCACTGGCGAGTCTTGTGGTTCTACAATAGCCACCACGGGTAGTCCCCTAGTCCAACAGTAGCCACCACTGGTGAGTCCCCTAGTCCAACAGCAGCCACTACTGGTGAGTCCCCTAGTCCAACAGCAGCCACCACTGGCGAGTCTTGTGGTTCTACAATAGCCACCACTGGTGAGTCCCCTAGTCCAACAGCAGCCACCACTGGCGAGTCTTGTGGTTCTACAATAGCCACCACTGGTGAGTCCCCTAGTCCAACAGTAGCCACCACTGGTGAGTCCCCTAGTCCAACAGCAGCCACCACTGGCGAGTCTTGTGGTTCTACAATAGCCACCACTGGTGTCCCCTAGTCCAACAGTAGCCATCACTGGTGAGTCCCCTAGTCCAACAGTAGCCACCACTGGTGAGTCCCCTAGTCCAACAGTAGCCACCACTGGTGAGTCCCCTAGTCCAACAGTAGCCACCACTGGTGAGTCCCCTAGTCCAACAGTAGCCACCACTGGTGAGTCCCCTAGTCCAACAGCAGCCACCACTGGCGAGTCTTGTGGTTCTACAATAGCCACCACGGGTAGTCCCCTAGTCCAACAGTAGATACCACTGGTGAGTCCCCTAGTCCAACAGCAGCCACCACTGGCAAGTCTTGTGGTTCTACAATAGCCACCACTGGTGAGTCCCCTAGTCCAACAGTAGCCACCACTGTTGAGTCCCCTAGTCCAACAGCAGCCACCACTGGCGAGTCTTGTGGTTCTACAATAGCCACCACTGGTGAGTCCCCTAGTCCAACAGTAGCCACCACTGGCGAGTCTTGTGGTTCTACAATAACCACCACTGGTGAGTCCCCTAGTCCAACAGCAGCCACCACTGGCGAGTCTTGTGGTTCTACAATAGCCACCACTGGTGAGTCCCCTAGTTCAACAGTAGCCACCACTGGCGAGTCTTGTGGTTCTACAGTATCCACCACTGGTGAGTCCCCTAGTCCAACAGTAGCCACCACTGGTGAGTCCCCTAGTCCAACAGCAGCCACCACTGGCGAGTCTTGTGGTTCTACAGTATCCACCACTGGTGAGTCCCCTAGTCCAACAGTAGCCACCACTGGTGAGTCCCCTAGTCCAACAGCAGCCACCACTGGCGAGTCTTGTGGTTCTACAATAGCCACCACTGGTGAGTCCCCTAGTCCAACAGCAGCCACCACTGGCGAGTCTTGTGGTTCTACAGTATCCACCACTGGTGAGTCCCCTAGTCCAACAGTAGCCACCACTGGTGAGTCACCTAGTCCAACAGCAGCCACCACTGGCGAGTCTTGTGGTTCTACAGTATCCACCACTGGTGAGTCCCCTAGTCCAACAGTATCCACCACTGGTGAGTCCCCTAGTCCAACAGTAGCCACCACTGGTGAGTCCCCTAGTCCAACAGCAGCCACCACTGGCGAGTCTTGTGGTTCTACAGTATCCACCACTGGTGAGTCCCCTAGTCCAACAGTAGCCACCACTGGTGAGTCCCCTAGTCCAACAGCAGCCACCACTGGCGAGTCTTGTGGTTCTACAATAGCCACCACTGGTGAGTCCCCTAGTCCAACAGCAGCCACCACTGGCGAGTCTTGTGGTTCTACAGTATCCACCACTGGTGAGTCCCCTAGTCCAACAGTATCCACCACTGGTGAGTCCCCTAGTCCAACAGTAGCCACCACTGGTGAGTCCCCTAGTCCAACAGCAGCCACCACTGGCGAGTCTTGTGGTTCTACAGTATCCACCACTGGTGAGTCCCCTAGTCCAACAGTAGCCACCACTGGTGAGTCCCCTAGTCCAACAGCAGCCACCACTGGCGAGTCTTGTGGTTCTACAATAACCACCACTGGTGAGTCCCCTAGTCCAACAGCAGCCACCACTGGTGAGTCCCCTAGTCCAACAGTATCCACCACTGGTGAGTCCCCTAGTCCAACAGTATCCACCACTGGTGAGTCCCCTAGTCCAACAGTAGCCACCACTGGTGAGTCCCCTAGTCCAACAGCAGCCACCACTGGCGAGTCTTGTGGTTCTACAATAGCCACCACTGGTGAGTCCCCTAGTCCAACAGCAGCCACCACTGGCGAGTCTTGTGGTTCTACAATAGCCACCACTGGTGAGTCCCCTAGTCCAACAGCAGCCACCACTTGCGAGTCTTGTGGTTCTACAATAGCCACCACTGGTTAATCTCCTGGTCCTACAGTAGCCACCACTTAAAAAAGGGCATGACATGTCTAAAACTTTTAAAGATTGCAAAACATTTGTGTTACTATGTAACAAATAAAATAGTATATATTTGTAAGTAGTTTATATTTGAGAGTTATAGAACACTAGCAAAATCCTTTGAAATTAAAATTAAACATTTATAAGTAAAATAACTATCATAAAAAATGGTTTTGTAAGTCTATTTGTTTCCTTTAAATGTTTTTAACTTACATTATAACTCATTTTAAACTGTGATTTTTGATACTGAAATTGACCGAGATATAGAAGTGTAATTACAAAGTGTAAATCTAAAAATATATAAATAAATTAAACAAAAAATGAGTGGTTTTTGAGTTAAGTGATTGATAAGTGTTTAACTTTCATGATAGCTGATCTAATTTACCTGTAATTGAGAAATATTTACCACTATTAAAGCCTTATAGTCCGTTGCCAGCATCAAGATTGAAAGTATTTTACGGATATGCGGATCATTGTGAATTACTCGGTATGTTGACTGAGAGACGGGTGACGGATCATTGAGGATCCACCTTTATCCTGAATGGCGGATGGGCCAATCTTTGCATTCGCAAGTCCTTCAACAAACGTTTTTCGTCGGAGTGTACCTGCACAGTCAGCTGTTGTCGCGCGCGGTGTACTGTCCCTCCGGGTGACCACATCTGCGCAACATCAGGAGGTGGCACGAATTTCCGCAGACGATCCAAATATTTACCTCCCGAGCGGGTTTGGCTTTCGAACTCTCGCCTCTAACGTTCACAAACACCCCCCCCCCCTCCTCCGCACGGCTATTACCCACGTCCCCCACACCTCACGGCTACGCCCGAGTGTGCATGCGAGGTATTGTGTTAGTTGCCTAGTTATATGCAGCGTGAGTGGTTTACCGTTTTAAGGAAATATCACATTCTCAGCGCCACTTCTGTCCGATGTCTGACCGTGTTGTCCGACCACGCTGTCAGATACGTTTTCTAGCGTGCCTCATTTACCTGTATGATGCATCTGGTTCGCGTGACAAAAGAAAATGACAGCTCGATACGTGGTACTCTTCAAAGCTAAACATTTATGGAAATGTATATTCATGGATTTGATACATATTTCTTGAAAATTTAACTCAGAGATTAATATAAATTTGGATCAAACCAGTTATCTTCACTTTCTTCACAATTTTATTTGCCTGTACATGTAATTTGTTTTTGTTTCAAAGCAAATAAACAGAAAACAAATATAACAAAATGGTTTCCTTGTCGAAATGATAAAAACCTAAGTTAAAATGTTTGCTAGGAAAAAAAAATTCGCGCAAAAATAAATTACAGTTGTTTGTACTGATCCTCCTTTCATTGGCGGATATTGTTCAGGACGTCAGATGCAGATGGAAGTTCAAGTTCGCCAGCTGTGGTCAGACATTATCCGCTCCACGCTACTGTCATAGGTCAAGTGAATCAGTCGCATCTGCACCTTCGGCTCCGACACATAGGCAGACACGACCGCGCGATGAGGCAGACCGTTCATCGGTCGGGCGCACAAGTTGGCAGGCTCGATCCTGATTCCAATTACCAAACGATATTTAGTATTTGGGTTATTTTACTTAGGCTGGGAGAATTCGCGTGGGTGACATAGCAACGCCGCATATAGATAGTTTATAATATTATTTTTCAATTTTTTGAGTTTAACGTTGTTGTAGACAGAAACACACAATGACACAGACCTATCGGGGAAGAATTCTGCCATTGCCCAATTATTTATTTAATTGTAGAACTTATTTTACGTGGCGAAGTTAAGGCGTGCCGCCCTGTTGAAACCTTAACCACAGACACACAAAATTATTAAATGTAAAATTATAACAAAACATACATAACTAAGCCAACCTTAATAAAAGATAATAAACAAGAACATGATAAACAGCTTGCAAAATACAATATAAACTAAATGAACAAACCAGTTACTAGGAAATAATGAAACATGATTTATGCTTATTAAACTACACGTTACTAGTATCACAATTTATAATGTTATGCTAATAATAAACGCAAGTAGTACATATTGGCCGATCCTACTGTGTCGGTGGTGTCGGCGACATAATGGATTGTGACGTCATGGTGACTGATGACCTTCAAAAATTGTCAAAACTTCGACGAAATTCACTAAAATTTCCAGTTTTTTGGAATGATTCTGTTTGGTAAGATGGTATTATTGATTTCTCAGGACTAGTCAAACAACCGCAGTCCAACACACATGTAAATGCCTCAACGCTGAACTTGTGATATTTCCCCCTAGACAGGAATTATCATCGCCTTTTGCAGAAACTGTTATAGCCACGCGCCGAAGTCGTCAATATGGTGGACCCATGTGTTGCAACATGCATATATATATAATGTTTTGCAAAAAAAAATATATATATATATATATATATATATATATAATGTTTTGCAAATATATGGGGATGTACTAAGCGTATTGGTGTGCCAAAGTAAATGTTGTGGTATTGAAACTATCCTGGAATACATTTTGTACACTTGAATAGCCATAATATAATATAATCGCAAATGTAAAAATACTTTGGCGTCTAATTTATTGGCCAGGATAATATGTTGGAACAAACACGGTGTTAAAGATTTAACATTTTGTTGGTTCTCTAAAGCATTACAAACGCGGTACTATCTTTTAAGGTATAAATCAAATTAAAAGCTGTAGTCCAATAGATTCATTGAACCATTTTAAAACATATTATAACACTAAGTTTATGTATGTTAATTTTTTTTCCTTAAACGACAGAAATGAATCTGTAAACACTTCCTACAAACAAACACTAAACTTATTGAGCTGATTCGATATTTAAGATTTAACAGTAAACATTTAATCATGAAATACCTTTATTCAACATGGCGTCGAATACATGTAGGCTATCAATGGGTTGTGACCCTAAAGTATGACGAACTCTACACTTCAATGTTAACCAAGGATTGTCAAAATTTTGAATTTTTTTAACGAATTTTTTAAGTTATGATTTATCTTTATGAATATATAATAATATATAAATCGTAAAAAAGTATTGAAGAATAGTAGTCTATTGTATAATTTTATTTCTTATTTCCGAGACTTCCACAGTTGGCAGCAACATGTTTACACATTTCCGTTCCAAAAGATTTCTGTTTCGTTCGCGAAATTACTCTTACCAAATGCCGACTTCCGAGAGCTAAGATGTGTAGTTATTAATAAACAATTAATTAACCGTGAGCTGATTGGCGTACCTACATGTTAAGTTTATAATTCATTAGTTTTTTTTCAATCGTAAACCCACCTTTACTACAAGAGTTGCGCAGTACCAACATTCTGGGCCTGACTTAGCAACTTTCTTTTGTTAGAAATATGTTACGTCCAGACATGCACAGCACAGCTGGCAGATTGTTTGTGCAGATTATGAGATATAATGGCGCTTCGTATGACTGAGTGTTTTATAGCTCGCAACTACTATGTACATTAAAAAGCTATATATACAGTGTTTCATTACAATAGTGCGTGTAGGAGCCAAACATCTATCTATTTTAACTGAAGTCCATGGCTTTGTGCCTAAAGCTGGGTTCACATAAATCATATAATTTTATGATAGATTATGCGAAATTTTTAGTGGACAATATTTAAGGTACCTAAATTAAAATTTAAACCTTTTTTATGTACATGTGCGTGCCCCCCTTTAGGGGTTGCAAGAAGAAAGGAGTTGTTGAAGCTTCAAGGCAGTTATTTGCCAGGGACTTGATGAGACCATTAGCGGTGGCTGAAATGAACACCACCTCCAAAGGAAGGGCCTAAGTGCCAGCGCGATCAATCAGCGCGAAGGACGTCTGGTTCTCTGGACCTCGGCGTCAGCTGATGAAGATGGGCGTAGAGACTGGATGCAACCACCGTCATCATGTGAAAAAAAGAAGGGGGGGGGGGAGGACCATGGCCAGACTGGCTCGCCACTGCTTGCCGCATTGTCTGCAGTCGTCGACACTAGCGGTGCCTACCTGCAAACACTGGAATCAATATGCCAGCCATGACTTCACACATGGCTGTTGACAGCAGACGATCGCAGCAAACGAAACTCATCCAAGTTACAGAATTTTATGTTGTAGAAATAATGTCTACTATACGTTACTACGGGCAACATCTGCCGCCCGGAACACTTTACTGTTCTCTAAAGAAAGAAAAATGACACGATAATTTAATAATCCATCATGGCGGGCGAACAAAGAAGAACGGGCGAGGCTGATTCGTGAACAATTGATGCCGACAGTGTCCCAGCGAGGTTGCGTGTAATTCTCTCGACATCTCCATTGAGTTTTGGAGGAGGAAATAGGGATGGGGGTAGAGAGACGCGCTATTATAATTCCGCGAACAGAAGGAAAAGAAATATATAATTCATCCCGGCCTGTGTTGTCGTGGCGCCCAGAATAGTACAGTTCACAGAGGCGGAAAACTATCTCGTTTAACCCTCCCCAAACACTTTTTATTCTCTCTTTGTAACGACAAATAAACCCCGTATATCTGATTACCCGGCAATATTTGTCATAACTATACAAGCCTGCGGAGTGATTTGAGAGCAATGAAGCAACAAGAGGCAAGGCTAACTTTGAATTTCCCGCTACTTTTCGAAACAGTTTAGAACTGTCGCGAGGTAGTACTAGTTTCCATAGTTTCCAAGTTTCACCATGTAAACAGGCCGAGCGTCCGGTTTTGAGTTCTAGAGTATTTGATGTGATTTTGCCCGACGATAATTTTAAACCGTTGGTTGGCTATTAAAAAAATTTGGTAAGTAGCTAAGTATGGCCAGGGGAATTTTTTAGTTCGTGTTTTAGCAAAAACGGTTGTCTTTTTAAATCAGACGCACTACTTTAGTTTTGCCATGGAATCCAAAGAGTATATTGTCCCTGGAGATCATTATACTATTTCTCAAAGTGATGCAAATGAAATAACAAGCAATTATATGTAAATAAATGTAATTTCTGGATTGGAATTCAAACAGGATAGAGCCCATAGAGATAATGATAATAAGTGGGTACTTCTAACTTTGGTCATTACATAACGTAAATTTGCGAGATTCAGTTCAGGGCGAACTACTAGTTAATTATGCACTTCATTTACTGGCTAACGGTGTATACGTTTATCGTATTTTAAATCTATGACAAAACCGCTTCAATTTTGTTAAGTTTTTCAGCTTTGTACAGCGACTACGACGGGGAAAAAGTGTGAAGATTCAATACATAGAATATAGTTTTCACTTGTACAAGTTTCTTATTTGCTCTATGGTCGAGCGCCCGCACGAGCGAATCGAATGGAGAGAGAGTAGGGTGGCAGAGGGAGCGAGAGGGAGAGAGCCAATCGAACGCGCGCTTCTGGGCGACATCGGTGGTAGGTGCGGATTGATCGCGGGGCGCGCGAGGTGTCTGGGGCGCAGGACGGGGTGTCACGGGAGACCTCGCCCCCCCAGTGCGCCGGATGGCGACAGTGGTCGATAACTCACTGCCATGCCCGCCAACACAGCTCTGAAGCGCCGTAGCACGCCCCCTGCCAGCTGTAGCGTCGTCGTTCCCTTTCCTTCCGGAAACAAGTCAGAAGTATGAACCGAAAAATTTCACGGGTTCTGTGAACTTTAGGATGGACTCCACAACCGTCTGCATTATTGCCTAGAAGTCGCCTGTCAATTTGCTGCTGACTTGTGAGACTTATCATCAGGGTAGCTCGCCATTGGATACTTATTTGGTTGAGGTTTTCTTATTGGTCCAGTTTCCTTCAGATGAACTGCCAGCCAATAGTAGAAGCAGCACAGATGTATAAGTATATAAATTTGAGCCTATCATGAAATGAATCCGCGAATTCTTCTGGTCTGTACTGATAGTGAGTTATTTACTGTGCCCGGCAGTTATCTTGGCGTCTCTCAGCGCGGGGGTGCGGGGACAGCGGGACCGGAGAAAGAAGAGGGGGTAAGCAGGCGGTACGTAGCCGAGAGCCGTGTAGTGGCTGTTAGGAAATATCGCCCTTCACTGTAGTCCCGAAAATGGAGGGCGAAGGTGGCAGCTCGCAGAGGTGCGGTGAAGTGATACATAGCGGAGAGCGGGAAATAATAAAAACCGTTTATTCTATAGTATAAATTGCTATTACTCCAAAAAAGCGCAAAAGTGGCTTAAATGTAAAGTTTAACATTGCAAGTTATATGTTCTGCATTGTTTGTACACTATGAATGCTGACAATCGAATAGTAATAATAGTAATTAATTTTAACTTAATTTTGTTTTTCGTCACCTAATGCAATAAATTATCATGGAAAGAGAACTTCACACTTACATTAAACAAATCATATGATATATATGAGGTTTTGAAGGTTATAATATGCATTCTAAAGTGGAAGTACAATGCAAATTGTATTTACATTTATAATAAATAATCGATTAAAGGTGCATTAAAATATAAAGCCACACATACACAAGCATTTTTTAAATGCCATTAACGTTGGTAGTCAGGTGCTTCCTAAACGACTGACATGAAGTTAAAACAGAAAATATAACAAAACAAGCTCCATGTTTAGTTAAATGTAAATCCAGCGCTAAATGGCACGTTTTAGGTACGGAAACCGGAGAACGATAAGGACTAGACTGGCTCCTACATCAACTGTGAGATAGCTTTCGCGTGGAGAGCTAAAACTGCGCAATGTTTTGGTCGTTTGCTTTTTCTTGTGAGACTTTTTTTTTAAAAATAACTTTGAGAACACAATGAATTGAGAAGCATAGTTTTAAATTTATTTTACATACTAAGTGACCTAGTTTTCCAAAATAAATGGTGTCTGGTTTTCGCTAGTTACTGAGTTAACAACATTTCAATTAATTTTGGTTAGCATAATAATTAGCAGACACCGTAAATATATTTGATGGGACAAAGTAAAACGTTGCAGGTTTAGATAATAGTTTGTTACTTTTCCTGACAGATGAGTACAAATATTCGAGAACAACCACTGCAATTTACACAATGTTACACTTATGTAGTACAAGTACAATTAATAGGATTTCTCACTTTTGGTTTGGTAACCCAGCGCTCTTAACCAAAAGGCCTTACCGCCCTGGGGTCCCCACGGGCGTGGATACAGACTTACGTAGTGTAGGAAGTCACGCGCCGAATGTTTTCTGTTCTGCTAGTACAAACATGGCCGCTGACCTTGACAATAGGGTATCGCTTTCTCTTCGCCCTCCCCTTCCCCCAGACAGGACTAGGGAGCTCAGACGCCAAGTTATCTGCCGGTCACAGTATGAACAGACTATGCACGACACTAAAATGGCATGACTGGCCAGCAATATAGCGGAACAGTACGTTAATCACTGGCCAGTTGTTAAGGCCCGGCCAATAACCAATCAGAGACAGGGTCGTTCCCGCAGCCGGCAGCCCCGGCTCGGACAATAGACGACAGAGTGCGCCATACTGCTTCGATTCTGTATGCCCGATTTTTGGGTAGTTACGCATGATCAGGGCGTACTAGGCGAGATGATACTGCAGTGTACGCACCCTTCTGGAAGTAACACACCGCAACCTCCAGTCCTCGACCTGTGAAGAAACTCACAAGTGCTGCGAATCGAACCCGGGACCTACGACTCACCATCCAGAAGCCGTAACCACCGAGCCAGTAGGGCGAACACGCGCATCGGGCGGGGTATCGGAACTACGTCAAGCGAGCTAATGCTGGTTGCCGTCGCACGGTCCTGGGCGCCGACTCGTGATGGGAAACATCCGTGATCGAAGCGCGCGTGGATGTGCTAGGCTTGTGACCCGCCGGCCGCTATCACCGAGAGATTAGTTCCCATGTGTCGACGCGTGGGATTGGTGCTCGTGGCACTGTCTCTCCAATACCAGCGCCTCCTGCATCTCTTGCACTCGGCCCATCAGCGTGCGCGACTCCCCGTGGGGCGACTCTTGACCACGTGTTAATGAGAGAAGGACTCGGTGTCCACCCTCTTCGAGAGCCAGAATTGTTTACAATAACAATGCATTGTTTGAGCAACATTAGAGAGAAGCCCTCTCTTTAAACACGTGTCACGATATAATCATAAGCAACGGTAGCAAGGATCCACATTTCATGTGTGGCGATTTTGATATAAGAATTTAAAATGTCATGTTTTAAAAAAGTACTTAAGGTTCCTCGTTTAAATAAAAATGTGTTTTCAACCATCACACTAAAACAAAAGGGATTGGTTTGTTTTTACATAACAGACCAAGTTTCTGTGAATGGGCGCTACATTTCCGTAAAATGACCAGTACATAATCTGAAATTTTTAAGATTGAGATCACCAGTAGCCTTGTAGCACATAATCTATTATAATTCTGTTACATTAATTGATTCAAAACTGAAGGGAGAAAACTAACAATACATTCACATGTAGCCTTTCAGTAGTGAGTGCTGATTAAAAAAGGCCATAATTTGATGTTACACTAGAGTGGTTACAGGTTCAGTTTTTCTTTTTCATTACGACATAAACTATTATAATCTTAATCCAATGCGATAGTGCTACGTAATTTGTTAGGTGCCAAAAATGACTCGTCATTAAGCAACCTCCGGACGGCGTTCAACTGTTGGCAATTTGGCGGGCCATAAGGCTTGATTAGTCCTGGAACATCGTGTTCGAAACTGTTGGCAGTGCGGGAGCTGGCTCTTATCTCACAAGATGGGAGAAGGCCTTAAAAATCAACTGAACTAGAACTCAAAGAGGAGAGGAGAGAGATATCTGATTATCAATTAGAGGATACTACTAAATGTATTTAGATGAGACACTCAAATTACTACTCTATGTATACTGCTCTATGACATCAGTTCGTGCTCACCTGACTTGTTGCCGAAGGGGAAGCGCACTCTGCGGAAGCGGCGAGCCACCTTGAAGGAGAAGGACGCCTCTAGCTCCCTCCTTCAGTGGCACAGTCTACCTCATCACTACTCTATGTATACTGCTCTATGACATCAGTTCGTGCTCACCTGACTTGTTGCCGAAGGGGAAGCGCACTCTGCGGAAGCGGCGAGCCACCTTGAAGGAGAAGGACGCCTCTCGCTCCCTCCTTCAGTGGCACAGTCTACCTCATCACTACTCTATGTATACTGCTCTATGACATCAGTTCGTGCTCACCTGACTTGTTGCCGAAGGGGAAGCGCACTCTGCGGAAGCGGCGAGCCACCTTGAAGGAGAAGGACGCCTCTCGCTCCCTCCTTCAGTGGCACAGTCTACCTCATCACTACTCTATGTATACTGCTCTATGACATCAGTTCGCGCTCACCTGACTTGTTGCCGAAGGGGAAGCGCACTCTGCGGAAGCGGCGAGCCACCTTGAAGGAGAAGGACGCCTCTCGCTCCCTCCTTCAGTGGCACAGTCTACCTCATCACTACTCTATGTATACTGCTCTATGACATCAGTTCGTGCTCACCTGACTTGTTGCCGAAGGGGAAGCGCACTCTGCGGAAGCGGCGAGCCACCTTGAAGGAGAAGGACGCCTCTCGCTCCCTCCTTCAGTGGCACAGTCTACCTCATCACTACTCTATGTATACTGCTCTATGACATCAGTTCGTGCTCACCTGACTTGTTGCCGAAGGGGAAGCGCACTCTGCGGAAGCGGCGAGCCACCTTGAAGGAGAAGGACGCCTCTCGCTCCCTCCTTCAGTGGCACAGTCTACCTCATCACTACTCTATGTATACTGCTCTATGACATCAGTTCGCGCTCACCTGACTTGTTGCCGAAGGGGAAGCGCACTCTGCGGAAGCGGCGAGCCACCTTGAAGGAGAAGGACGCCTCTCGCTCCCTCCTTCAGTGGCACAGTCTACCTCATCACTACTCTATGTATACTGCTCTATGACATCAGTTCGCGCTCACCTGACTTGTTGCCGAAGGGGAAGCGCACTCTGCGGAAGCGGCGAGCCACCTTGAAGGAGAAGGACGCCTCTCGCTCCCTCCTTCAGTGGCACAGTCTACCTCATCACTACTCTATGTATACTGCTCTATGACATCAGTTCGTGCTCACCTGACTTGTTGCCGAAGGGGAAGCGCACTCTGCGGAAGCGGCGAGCCACCTTGAAGGAGAAGGACGCCTCTCGCTCCCTCCTTCAGTGGCACAGTCTACCTCATCACTACTCTATGTATACTGCTCTATGACATCAGTTCGCGCTCACCTGACTTGTTGCCGAAGGGGAAGCGCACTCTGCGGAAGCGGCGAGCCACCTTGAAGGAGAAGGACGCCTCTCGCTCCCTCCTTCAGTGGCACAGTCTACCTCATCACTACTCTATGTATACTGCTCTATGACATCAGTTCGCGCTCACCTGACTTGTTGCCGAAGGGGAAGCGCACTCTGCGGAAGCGGCGAGCCACCTTGAAGGAGAAGGACGCCTCTCGCTCCCTCCTTCAGTGGCACAGTCTACCTCATCACTACTCTATGTATACTGCTCTATGACATCAGTTCGTGCTCACCTGACTTGTTGCCGAAGGGGAAGCGCACTCTGCGGAAGCGGCGAGCCACCTTGAAGGAGAAGGACGCCTCTCGCTCCCTCCTTCAGTGGCACAGTCTACCTCATCACTACTCTATGTATACTGCTCTATGACATCAGTTCGTGCTCACCTGACTTGTTGCCGAAGGGGAAGCGCACTCTGCGGAAGCGGCGAGCCACCTTGAAGGAGAAGGACGCCTCTCGCTCCCTCCTTCAGTGGCACAGTCTACCTCATCACTACTCTATGTATACTGCTCTATGACATCAGTTCGTGCTCACCTGACTTGTTGCCGAAGGGGAAGCGCACTCTGCGGAAGCGGCGAGCCACCTTGAAGGAGAAGGACGCCTCTCGCTCCCTCCTTCAGTGGCACAGTCTACCTCATCACTACTCTATGTATACTGCTCTATGACATCAGTTCGCGCTCACCTGACTTGTTGCCGAAGGGGAAGCGCACTCTGCGGAAGCGGCGAGCCACCTTGAAGGAGAAGGACGCCTCTCGCTCCCTCCTTCAGTGGCACAGTCTACCTCATCACTACTCTATGTATACTGCTCTATGACATCAGTTCGCGCTCACCTGACTTGTTGCCGAAGGGGAAGCGCACTCTGCGGAAGCGGCGAGCCACCTTGAAGGAGAAGGACGCCTCTCGCTCCCTCCTTCAGTGGCACAGTCTACCTCATCACTACTCTATGTATACTGCTCTATGACATCAGTTCGTGCTCACCTGACTTGTTGCCGAAGGGGAAGCGCACTCTGCGGAAGCGGCGAGCCACCTTGAAGGAGAAGGACGCCTCTCGCTCCCTCCTTCAGTGGCACAGTCTACCTCATCACTACTCTATGTATACTGCTCTATGACATCAGTTCGCGCTCACCTGACTTGTTGCCGAAGGGGAAGCGCACTCTGCGGAAGCGGCGAGCCACCTTGAAGGAGAAGGACGCCTCTCGCTCCCTCCTTCAGTGGCACAGTCTACCTCATCACTACTCTATGTATACTGCTCTATGACATCAGTTCGCGCTCACCTGACTTGTTGCCGAAGGGGAAGCGCACTCTGCGGAAGCGGCGAGCCACCTTGAAGGAGAAGGACGCCTCTCGCTCCCTCCTTCAGTGGCACAGTCTACCTCATCACTACTCTATGTATACTGCTCTATGACATCAGTTCGTGCTCACCTGACTTGTTGCCGAAGGGGAAGCGCACTCTGCGGAAGCGGCGAGCCACCTTGAAGGAGAAGGACGCCTCTCGCTCCCTCCTTCAGTGGCACAGTCTACCTCATCACTACTCTATGTATACTGCTCTATGACATCAGTTCGCGCTCACCTGACTTGTTGCCGAAGGGGAAGCGCACTCTGCGGAAGCGGCGAGCCACCTTGAAGGAGAAGGACGCCTCTCGCTCCCTCGAGTCCAGCCGCGCGGGCATCACCCACAGTCCTGCCAACACCACAGTTCACGCACTGTTCAACTCGATCATGAAGGTGAAGGTTGTGGGTCAGATCCCATGACTTCGTAATGAGTTCTGAGTCGGTGCATAGTGGATCGTAGCTCGTTATAATATTGGATGCCTCCTGCTCGGTAGGAATAGCACACTTTCATTCGTTTTTTATCTAGAGCATTTTGTACGGATGCCCCATTCATCATAGAACCGTTTCATTTTATGTTCTGTATTAAATATTGACACAAAATATGTGCTATTGGTATTTTGTTATTGTACAACAAAGTGAGGCAAACAAATATAATTAAAAATTTTGCGTTATCAACAGCGTCGTATTCATTCGCTAGAAACTTATTCTCCGTGTTTCCACAGTCAAAGGATAACCCGAACAAAAATGTTTCTATGATCTTATTTTTATTTTTAAGTTTAAAAAACTTATGGCATCGAAATAATAATAAATAAAACTTACAAGTCGTCTATAGCTGAGCATTAAGCCTGTGTGTATTAGCGTGCGACGTAAAGCATAATTAAACAAAAATCTATTTCTTAACCACCATGCTAAGTTTATTTGTTATGCTATTTCTTTTTCATGTGTAAACATCTTAGGTCTCCGTATATGGCATTTGGTAGGAGTAATTTTGAATGGAGCGAAAGTCGATTTGAACGTAAACGTGAAAACACGATGTTGCCAATTGTGGAAGTTTTAGAAATCCCAATAAAAATGGCGGATCCGCGTGATTCATCCTTACATATTGCTTTCGTGAATATCTTAGAATTTACATTTAATAATAGTGCTACTATTCTTAATACTTGATGTTATTATTTATAATTATTATAAAGAAATAATGACAACTTAAAAAAAATACGTTAAAATGCTCGCATTATAATTTTGACAACCCTTAGTTAACACTGAAATGTAGAGATAGTGCAGTGTTCATCAGACTGTAGATACATGTTGAATTAAATAATTTTGTGATTAAATATTTTACTGTTAAATAGTAAATGTTGAATCCGCTCAATAATGTTAAGTTTTGTTTCTAGGAAGTATTAAAAGGCTCATTTATGTCGTTTAAGCAGAAACAAATATACATATATACTTATTAGTATAATATGTGTTTTAAAATGTTTCAGGTTAATTTTGTTTTAATGTATCTCTTGGTCTGCAACTTTTAATTTGAAAAATACTTGAAAGGTAGCGCCACGTTCGTAATGCATTAGAGAACCAACATAATGTTAAATACCTTTGACGCCATGTATGTTCCAACACAATTTTCCTTGGCTGATTAATTATAAATATTTTTAAAGTTGCGATTATTTCGTGTTATAACTATTCAATTTAACAAAATGTTTTCCAGGATAGTTTCACTACCATAAAACTTACTTTGGCTCACTAATACGCTTAGTACGTCCGCCGATGTTCGCGAAAGTTATTTATACGGGTGCATGTTATCACATGTGGGTACATCATCTTGACGACTTCGGGTCGTGGCTATGCCAGTTACTGCACGCATGCGCAACTTTCAACCTGTGAAATTTCCTTTGTGTAACGTGTAATTATTTCATTGCATTTAAGGTGTATACTAAAAATTCACCCTTAGTGTGTCAAAAGAAGTATAAGCTTAAAAACGCAGGCGATGATAATTGCGGTCTAGGGGGAAATATCACAGGTTTAGCGTTGAGACATTTATATGCGACGCATTCGGTACTCATGTTGTTCGGGTAGCCCTGAAAAATTAATTGTACCACCGTTTTAAACATAATAATACTTAGTTTTTTTTTAAGAGGAAAAAGGTTTACAGTTTTACCTAAAATGAATACTTTTAATATATTTATCACGCTTGGCATTTTTAAAAAGAATTCTACGTTAAATTTCACGTCCGAGTTTCATATTATAAGTTTATTTGCAAAATGATAACTCATGAATTTGCTCGGTACCGAGGTCAGATGTTCACACACCACTGGTGAGTACTGGAAGACTCGTTCAAACTGTCGCAAGTAGTCCTGATTCTTGCAGCGTGTGTGTTGTACAGGCAGTCGCTCTTTCGTGTGAGGTGCGGGATGCTCACTCATGATCGCTAGACACCAAGGAGAAGGATGTTTGTCCTGCATGATAGTGATTCTCAGCCGTCTTAAGACATTATTTGACTGGGTAAAATTTATTTTGGTTTAAAATCCACATGATACAAATGTAGTAAGTGCTGATTTAGTAACGGAAATTCACTAATTAAATGTAACTCTGGATAAAATTGCATGTGTCATTAAGTAATTAAGTATGAAAAAATTAGATATGGATTATTTTTCATAAATAACCAGGAGCACACGGAGAAATCCAACAGAAGCGTCGCCATGAATGACCAGAAGAACTTGGAGAAACCAACTAAATATTGACAAAAATAATCAGGACCACACGGAGAAAACTAACGCACGTTTTCCTAAATCAAGATCAGCGAGTTACTAGTATATAGTTTTCTTCGTGTGCTCCTAACTATTCTTTCAAATATTTTTAAGGTTTTCTCCGTGTTGTCTTGATTATTCTTGTCAATATTTGGTTGATTTCTCCAAGTTCTGGTCATTCATGGTGACAATTCTGTTGGATTTCTCCGTGTGCTTCTGGTTATTCCTGACGAGACTTCTGTTGATATTCTGAGCACTTCTGGTTATTTATGAGAAATCAAGCTCTGCCTAAATTTGTTTTTTTCTTAATTACTTAACGAGACATGCAATTTTATTCAGAGTAACATTTAATTAGTGAATTTATGTTACTAAATCAGCACTTAAAATATTATTATTAGGTGGAATTAAAACAAAAAATCATTACTCAGTCAAACAATATGCATTAAGGGGCCGTCTAGTCGGGGTGCCTGTGTGTTAGTGAGGCGTGATTATAAGCGTGACGGTCGCTGGTATTTCTAGCGCTGTATAGCCCCTAAGCGCACGGCTGTGAACTGGCGCGGTCTTCTCGTCGTCACAGAATAACTGTGAAATTTGAGCGGAGGAATGGAGTTAAAGGTGTAATGTAAAGCCCTTGAGTACTTTCACGAATCTGTACCGGTTGTTTTACGCCTAAACATTACTTTGAAAACACGTGATTCAGCGATTTTTAACTCTTCTATAAATACCGTTTAAAAACTTAATCCGAAATCGAAAGTCTTTTTCGGCCCTCAGCAAATTCTTAAATTCTTAAATTCTTTTCGTAAGCAGACTCCACTCGGTTATCTTGAGTAGTTATGAAATCGCGTTGTTTTTCCTAAAGCTCTGCACAACGTTTGTGTGTCCGGGAAGACAGCTGAGAATCGCTATCATGCAAGACGAACTTCCTTGCGATCGTGAGTGAGTTTCCAGCATCCTACATGACAGAGCGACCGTAGCTAAGACACGACACGAGGTACAGTACCTGAAGCAAGTGGAGAGACTACCGCTGCGTGTGTGCGCGCAGAGGTCTGGTGTGTACACTGAGACTCCAGCCGCCAGACACCCTACAGCGCACACGCCCAGCAACGCGGCGGACGCTGGCGGCCATTGCGCATGCGCCCGCGACCGGACAGCCTAAGTTTCACCCCCATAGATCGACATGCCCTTCGGGCTGGTTCGTACATGTTCGGTTTTTTTTTTTTTATCTGTACGTTCAAAACAAACATTGCAATATTGATCAAAAAATTGTTGACTAATGTTATTTTATATTTTTTTAAGAGTAAAACACATGTACACAAATATTTCCTTGTTACTAATTATGAGATTTTCAGGTAAGTTATTGAGCTATTTCTGTTTGATTTGTTAGGAGATTAGTTTTGTCCGTTTACAAGTTAACATTGATTGTGTTATTCTTGGCAAGTAATCATTTCTTATATAAATTTTTGTACACTATAGGCTTATCTTTTTAAATTTTAGGTAGCGTGTGGAGATTTCATCTTATGTTCATGAGCGCACAACGTATAAAATCATAAGAAATGTTTTCCGGTGGTGTGTAGCAGTTAACCGCATTTAAGTAAAAATATTTTAAAATAATTGTTACCATAGCTGAATTACATTGAGGTGAGTGCACTTAATATAATTTGGGGTATTGCAGGAAAAATTATAAATTCCTAAAGTGTTTTTTACTTCCTGACATGTTTAAAATTATTATTCTCTATGAGGGTTGTTTGATACTGCAAGTAGTTTATCATGTTTAACATGTGGATAGGTTAGGATTATTTATTACAAATCTGTAATATTGAGATACTGCCCTTGGGTTAGCTGGATTAAAAATACAGTGAAATTTGTTAGGTTAGTAACATTATACGTACAGTGATTCTAAGTACAGTGGAATTTACATTTGGTTAGCTTGGGATAGCACCAATTAAAAATTCTGTAAAATCAATTGAACGGTTGGATGTTACTAACCTAATCTAACCAACCAATATACATTTTACAGTGATTTTTTAGGTTATTATCTCACGTTGCTGCTTTTTGTATGCAAAATAAACTTTGGACACTTTTTTTTTTAACTTTAAATATGTACCTGTATTTACTCTGAAAAAAGTTTTTTCTAAATTCAGACTGGTTTTTGAGAAATCACTGTTTATAGGTTACATTACATTACCTGTGCAGTAAAGGGCCTGTCACCATGTTGTTCTTTAATTGAGTTGCAGATCTTGTTGTTTTTCATACACAAATTGTCTATTTTTTATTTGGATATTGCAATGCAGTAACGTAAATTAACACATTAAAAAAGTTATGTGACTCCTTATTGTGCATTCCAAACCCAAAGCATCAGTCCTTGAGAGCGATATTTTTTAGCAGTTTATAGGTGCAACATTCTGATTTTTTACGTGAGACAACACATAACCTGACATATAAAATAAATTTTCATTTTGTAACAAATGATTCCTTTTATACGTCAGGTTACGTGCTATTGCAGGTAACTAATCTGCGCTTTGCGCCTCCATACTGCTATAAAAAATCCCTGTCAAGGGTTGGCGTTTTGGTTTGGATACACATTAGAGACTCGTAACTTTTTTTAAAACTATTATTTACGTTTCATTAGGTTATAATATTCAAATAAAAAATATATACATTCTTATATATATGGAAAACCACAGGATCTGCTATGCAATTAGAGGGGAAAATGGTAACAGCTGCTTCACTGCATAAGCTATCTAGCGTGACCTGCAAAATGTGATTTCTTGAAAACCAGTAGGAATTAAGAAAAGCTGTTTACAGTTTTAATAGAGGAAGGTTTTTAGTGTCTGAAACGGTATTTTCAAAATTTTATAATTTAATTTATGGATAAGCAGCAACAAAAGAAAATTACTTTTTTTAAATTTAGCTAACCAACCATTCACATGATTTTACAAATTTTGTATTGTTTATACTTACCTACTTTAACATTAAACTACTGTTAAACAATTTATTTCAATTTTTTAAAAATATATTTGGGAATTAGCGCAGTATAATCGAAGACGTTTACTGTATTGATGATTGATTTACTTTATTGATGCACAACGAAGTTGTATAATTGTTGGATTGGTTAAGCAAATTCAAGCATCAAGGGTACTGATCAATGGTTTTTAACATTATATTTTCTTAATGAATCCATTGGTAAAACGTTAAAACACTGGAATGGCTAAATTTCCATCGACTGCTTATGTTTTTTTCCGCATGCTCACTTGAAAACAATTACAGGGTTATACTGTAGTTCACAGTTGCAATACTTGGTTAGGTTAGTTACATAAGTGCTGTTAAATCATGAAAATGGTTAGGGAAAGGTAACTTCTTCATAACTACTGTAAAATGGTGTAAGCAATTATTCTTTAGGTAAGTTTACCTAGACTTTAAAAATAATTTATTTGGCGAAGTACATAGTACTAAGAATTACTATTTATCAAATTTGGTTTGTGTGGAAAAGTTGTTACTCTAGGAAATTTCTGAATCCATCTTTGTAGGAATATAAACTAATATTATTAGAAACAAAAAAAGAACAATGTGTGGTATATTTTAATTTTCTAACACCCTCTGAATTCTGCAGTTATGCGATTACCGATAATAATTGTAAATCATTGCAATATACATCAGACACATTTTGTAGTGATTTCACAACTGTACTATGAAGTAATGCCATCGACTGCTGCAAAATAACATGCTGACATCTATTCTTGTGTAGGCATTTTGTTGATACGACTAAAATATGAACATATAGGATATATATAGAATCTTACAAATTTTGGTAACCTACCTACTAATACTCTCCCCAAAGACTTTGGTTAGATACTTAAAAAAAAAAAAAAATAAAAAAATTAACTGCTTATGTGTCATGCATTACGTGAAATTAATTCAACTTGTAAACATTTTGCTTGAGTCAAAGCCTAGATTTGCTTAAGCTAATAACAAGCAATTACATCACTTGAGGCCCTGAGAAACAAACTTCTAAAATTGTGTAGTTACTTGGATTGTTAAATACCTAGTTTTTCTGCAATAATGGGCACAAGAGCAATAGAATTATGTTTTTCATATAATTTTTTTTCACATAAATGAGTTTTTGTCAAAAAGTATTTGGAAAAAATATCTATTTGAAAGGACAAAGAAAAATGTTAATTGTAGTACATAAATGAGAATTTACCAAAATATTTAATGTATCAAATTTCTAACTAAAATGGTTTTGAAATTAATTTATCATTCTGGTATGCATAACTTTTTTCTTTGATACATTTATTTATCA